>NC_081406.1:336088209-336704959 GCF_030272615.1 Cryptomeria japonica
TCAAATCCTAACCTTAATAGTAAATCAAAATGATCCCTAATTCTTATGAATTAAGCCTACTATTTTGATTCCAATCCTAACCATAATTCTAAATTTAGAATTGAACCAAATGGAATTCTAAATATAACATGTACGAATCCAACATTGCACTTAAATTGATAAAATAATAAAAAATACATGCCTTTAGAAGGATATCTCTCAACTTATTCTATAAATTTATATTTAAGCTAGTATAGAGAATGAATTTCTTAGTTTAAGAAACCAAATGAAGAATGAAGATTCAATAAGAGATTTCAAGAATTGATTTAGGGAAAAATTAAAAGAAAAGAAACTTGCATATCCCTTGTTAATTCGCAAAGATAAAACTTTGCATTTCATTAATCAATAATCAATTATTTCATTTAGTGATAAAACAAGTTGCCCTAATTAATTTTAAATTTGAGCTATAAACAATTAATTATTTCATTCTTTTGAAAAACAAGATGTATAGTTGCCCTGATTAATTTTAAATTTGAGTTATAAATAATTAATTATTTCATTCTTTTGAAAAACAAGATTTAATTTTACATTTCATTCATCAAATTGTTAATGAAAAAACAAATTTTAAAAGGCAACACAAATTCTGCTATAACAAGAAACATTCATCATATAACATAAAACAGAAAATTAAAATATATACTACCAAACCTCCACCTAACTATCACACCAAATGCAAAAACCAGAAATATATATGTCATTCTTTTTTAATTTGAAAATTTGTATATCTTCTTAAAAAAGTAAGGGTGCATTAATACTACACTTTTTAACACTACTGTAAATTTTGAACATAAATTAACAGAATTTTACTTTCATAAACAATAAAATTTTAACAGTGGTAACTGAAATTTCAGTCAAATATTTTATACATTATACTGAAATTTCATTCAATATTTTATTAATCATATACTATTCAAAATAAGAAAATACAAATCATTTTACATTGCACTTAATAGCATTTTGCATTGCACTTAATACCAATTCTGAGGTGGAGAAAACTCCATCCAATAAAAACACCTAATCAGATGAATTAAAAATTAAGAATTCTGAGGTGGAGTAAACTCCATCCAATAAAAACATCTAATCAGAGAAATTAAAAATTAAGATGATAATTAAGTTATCATCATACAATAGACATTTTTTTAACATGTATAAAAAGAATTTTTTACTTTCATAAACAATAAAATTGCAATAGTGGTAGCTGAAATTTTATTCATCATATTATTCAAAAGACTGGCATTTCATTCAATATGTTATTCATCATACTATTTAAAAGACTATATTTCCAAAGAAAATACAAAATTATTTATAACATTTGAAATTACACTACATATTACAGTGTAATTGATTTTACCATATTTCTCAGATGAACAACATAATTAAATTTAATTAGTTTGCAATTTGATAATTAAAGAGTAAAAATTGATTAGATTTCAATTATAAGAAATATTGAAGTTGATATTAATACTCAGATTTATTATTTCTAAGAATAAGTTGGTTCCAATCTATATAAAATATTAAATGAATCATTTCAATTTCATAAATAAATTTCAATACATTTGTTTACATTTTAGATTTGTTTTTCCAAATAACAAACTATTTAAAAAATAAAATTATATCCCCAACAATAACTAAAGCATGCTCCCAACTAATTTGTTAAATTTTTAAAATTTACAAGCATTTTCGAATATTTTGTAGCAAAACTGACTACCTACATACATTCCCGAGCATTTTCAAACATTTTGTAAATGATTATCTCAACTGTATATTTTATATTTGTTATTCTAAATAACAAACCATGGAAAAAATAACACGACATTTCAAATAATAACAAAAAAACATGCTCCCAGCTAATTTGTTGAATTTTTTTTATATTTCTTACAGATTTTCAAATATTTTGTAACAAAACCGACTATTTACCTTAAAAAGAACAAATACTCTTCAAAAAGTTACAGATACCATGATTATAACAGACATCATTGACCTATAAATGTTTTATGGCATTAATTACATAAAATTAAAAAGAAAAAAGGAAAAACTTTCCTAAACTACCAATATCCATTTTTTCCTAATCATCCCCCTTTCAGAAAACAGGCAAAACTACGAAAGTCGATATATAAAGTTTAACCGTAACAAGCCACAACTCGGCCCAAAAAAATTTCTTCCTCCCTAGAACGAGAATTAGATATACAATTAAAAGCAAATAGAAAAGAACATTCATGAGAAACCACAACTTAATCTGAAAATTCCAAAATTACTCGATTCAGAAAAGCATTCGTGATAATAGTAGCTATTAAAGAGCACTACCCAAGTACAGACATGATAAAAGCATACCTAAAAAAACATTCAAAACGCCTATAAGCTATTATATAAAAAATGGGCCATGTTCGAGGAGCATTCAGAATTTCTTGCATAGAGAGACCCAGCTAGTGTTAAACAAGCAAAGTTACAAGGTCTTTCGCATAATTCAAAATTATATATCATTCAAAAACGAACAAATTTGATCATCCTCCCTTTAATCTCTTTTTCCCACAACTTCCATTTCAATGCTGCCCATTTCTGCATAATCTAGCATTTTCAAATACTCAGCTTCCAGTTCCCTTTTCATCGCATTCATCGCATCCATGTCCCTTGCTTGTATTCGTTTTTTACATTTCTTAAATGATTCATTCACCACAGTTATGACGTAATCCTTGATCTGTTCACACAGTTATAAAGTGTTTAAATTTAAAACAAGTTTAATAAAAAAGTTTAAAGATGAAAAGATTTTAGAAAAGCATTACCTCCGTCGCTGGAACCAACTGCTCATGGTTCTCCATTTCTTTCATCTTATTTCCATTGCCCCTCTTCCTCAACCTTTTGTAGGGACCACCTTTTGCTTTCTGCTTCCTCCTCTTCTCGTTTCCCCCTTCTGAAGAAAGCATCCTGTTGTAAGAAACAACACACACAATTGTTCAGGGGAAAAATATGCGCCAAAACTCAGAGGGAATACTGGAGATATCGTATGATGTGATTTATTTATAGGTGAAGTAAAGATGCAGCCGGCCTTTTGCCAGCGATGCATAGTTAATTAAGATCAAGTTAGGAAAAAGACCATTTAATGATAGATCCATCATTAAGTGTTTTAAATTGCAATGCGCGTCTACTTCATTGTAAATATCTCAACTAATCGGCATTAAATTGGATACGCTAAAATCTTTTTCCAAAATCTAAATTGGATTTGGAAGTACTCTCTAGTGTCCTCCATCGAGGCAGTTTCGTTGTCTGTGTAGCAACCGAGAAAAAAGCAGGTGGCAGATTTGTTTTGGTTGGTAGACGTACCTACCTAATATTGCATTAGTTCCGAGGGTAGAGGGACCTCATGGCATGCGCGTTTCCAGGGCGATGGAGAATGGCACAGGCTAATCTCTGCTAAAATGGTACTTCAAAAAACAAAATTAGATTTGTAAAAATAAAAATCTTTTTTTGATTTAACAATAATGGAAATGCAAACATGAAAATTTAATTTCTGAAAATCTGTTGTATTTTATAATTTTTGTAAACTCTATGCATGCCATTTTGTGTAGAGTTTAGTGTGTCCATGGAGGAGGCTTGTAGTGTTAAATCTTTATCTTTTATTTATGCACTAAAAAGAGGTGCTATAGTTAGGCCAATAGTAAATTATGCTCTAAATAATACACTGTAGGATAAAAAATCAATTAACTTAAGAAATTGATTGCATTGAATGTATTTGTTGTTGATCATTGAGATGCCTTCTTTGTTGTTGTGAGTGGTATTTGGCTTTGATTTCCTAGCGATATATAGGGATTATTGGTATACATCTTGGGTCATTTTGGGTCCATGGTGGCCGATTGTAATTAACAATACAGGTATTATTGGTATACATTTTGGGTCATCTTGGTTTCATTTACAAGACTTGCTTGTGTCCATATGTTGGTTGTGAGCATGATTCATTGGCTTTTGCATAGTAGCACTTGTTTTTCAAGTTGTTTATCATTAACTTCAATATCTATTAGGACATTTGTGATGAAGAATTCTAACAAAAGTCCACATTGGATTATTGTTATATGATATCCATACCTAGTTCTAAAGTACCCATTTTTTGCATAGGGTGGAAAGATACTAGAAAAGGTTGGGGAGACTGGTCTTACTACTGGTAATTGCATTCGCTTAAAAAATTCTAAACCTTTTCAATGTAGCAATTTTGTGTGGATCTTGAAATCATTTGATTCCATGAGACAGTAAGGAATGCTCTATAAAACTTGTCTTTAAAGTAGTTGAGAGAAAGTTCATCGTTTCCAACAATAAGATTTAAGCTCGTGCATTTTAAGCAATTCTTTTTTGTTCCTTTTATATGAGCTTGATTTCTTTACTTGACTCTCTCCAGATATGCCACAACCATCACCATAGTATCAACAAATAGATTTAGTGGATGTATTTCCAATTTTCTTTGTATCAACAAATACTATATGAATGAAAGCCACAAAATCTATATGAATGGAAGCCACAAAATCTAACTTTCAAATGGAATTTGTCAAAGAAATCTATGGTGAGCATTGTCAATGAAATCTACGTTAAGCGTTTAAAGCCCGTGGGTGTTTTGATAAACTTATAAGGCACTGAGAGGGAGGGGTGAATCAGTGCAAGCAAAAACAATATGAATCTAATCACCTTGACTTAAACAACTTAAAACCTAACAAGCATAAGAGGAATATCACCACATAAGCTAATGCCCAATAAAACAAATTCCACATAACACAAGAGATTTATATGTAGAAACCTAAAAGGGAAAAACCACGGTGGGAGTTAATACCCACAAGATTCACTATCTGCAGAATAGAAATATTGATCGGTTAAGGTCTTACAAATATGCCCTGTTAGGCGAAGACCTGTTTAGGAGTCACTCGGTTAACGGATTTGAATGATGAGCCATGTTAGGAGCTTTGATCTGTTAGGATCAACCTCGCAAGAGGATTTAAGACTTTTATTTAGAACTACCCTGTTAGGGGATTTACAAATTAAGGCCTGTCAGGACCTACCCGGTTAAGGGATTTTGCTAATGTAATTGTTAGGATAACAACAGTCAAATGATCTTCATGTAACACCTTTGTGTCTGATAAGATCCACTTCAGATCCTCAAAACTTCAACAATACATCAATGCATAGCTTCACTAATCACCTCATAATCAACTTCGCCTTATTCACCTTCGATATCATCAACATATGCATGTCTATCTCATAACTCATCACATTTTTTATAAACATCAACTTAGTCGGTTACAACCTTGGAACAATTTCCTAGGTTCAATGAATCTAGACAAAGTAATATTGCACGCTGAACTTATGTCAGCCACCGACATAACAAACTAAAAATTTAACAGAATCTGTGTCGGTTTACTGATTTAAGTGACTTTATCACTACCGATTGAGTGTTCATCAGAATGCCTACTCGATACATCAAATCTCACTTGTCTGGTTGAATCAGCCAATGCGGTCATGAACATAGCTCCAAATACCTATCTCCATCATTACTTTAAAACTGCTTCATCCAACTCTTCATCATTCACCTGTACCAGATGCATGAATGCAACTCTGCTCCTATTTACATGTCGGAGTCCTAATTACCCATTCTCTATTAAACTGTCTTTTGTACCGGTTGGCTTCCAAGACTTAGATGACTACAAAAAAATTGTTGCCATCAATGACAACACAAGACTTACTCATCAAACATGAATCCCAATCTCTTCATCACATTCACCAACCAATCGTTTACCGGTCGCATATCACCAACAGTCTTTACTGGTTAAGTCAAATGCCAACATGTTCCTCTTAGAGTTGTTCATGTGTTTGATTCTTGCATAGTGGTGAAATGAACATCTAGTTTGGAAATATGCAACTCTCCTCTTGCATGGGGTTATGTTCCTTTTTCTTGTAGTCATTTGTAGTAAAAGGGTGTGCATGTTGGGTGTGCACTGTTAGCTCCCTAGTCACATGTGAAAACACTTACTATTTGGACTGCAATACGTAGTTCTTATATCTGGTTCATGGTCAACCCATTGTTACATTAAATAATTGGATGATTATTCATTGGTTTCTTATGGGTTATGAATTTTATCTTCTAAACAATGTAATTTCTCTTTGTAATGCCTGCCAAAATACCTTAGAGAAATAAACCATAATCTACTAACAAAAGGAGATAAAAAAAACAAATTATTTTCAGCCAACCATCATTGCTACACTATCTCTAGCATTTATAATTGCAACATTAAAACCAATATGCATCAATGCATCTTTTAACAATTACAAGAATAAATATGAATCTACAAGAACATAACAATAGAACATATTATGCAAGCGAAGTTATCATTTAACCATTAACATATCTGTATACAAACTCATACATTATATCCATTTCCTAGGGTAT
Source organism: Cryptomeria japonica (assembly GCF_030272615.1). NCBI lineage: Eukaryota > Viridiplantae > Streptophyta > Pinopsida > Cupressales > Cupressaceae > Cryptomeria > Cryptomeria japonica. Next base: position 336,094,670 of record NC_081406.1, read on the forward strand.
CTCAACGTCACTACTTGACATAAACCTAACGTATCACATATCCATCTAGAACATCTTACACTATCATTCTACTGATCATTTACCTCCCATACATATATGACAAATAATTAACATATATGCATAACTCTACCACATTTCTTACTCTTTAGATTCATTTTAGAATACCAACCAAATGTTCCTAATACCCTTCTTTATTCATCAATCATTTAACACTTCATAAACATAAATGCATTTAACCTTCTCCTACATATGGAACTAGATTATTTCCTTAAGCACAATCATTAAACAACTCATCAAGAATACTATCCATATTCATATGCAAGATTATAACAGCAAGAACTTATCTACTTCCAAATAGGATTCCAAGCTACTAGACAAATTCAAGGGTCATACGATGCTACAAGAATAGACACATTCTAACATTTCGATTCCTTAATTAAACATAGGATCTCATTCCCAACATGATGAGCATTTCTACAACATGAACCATATAATAAAACATCATCTCATTTCAAGAGAACAGTTCTACATCATCAAGTCTAAATACATAAGAGCACATGGAACAAGCACATAGTCTCTTTTTCTACATTCCATCCTAATGCTTAATAGTACAAATTACATAAGTACATAATCATATTCCACATTTACAAGTCAATGTAGTATAGTAATATCTATAATACATAGAAATCAACACCATAGGACAACCGCATATTGAAGAGTCATATATTCCATGTAAATCCACAACTACTCATTAATTTTCCATATCCCAAGATAATGTAATCTATCTCCCTTGGACCTGCAACCAACATTAGTTTTCTGCAAAAACCTATTGAAAAATTTAATGAAGATTGTGGGCTGACAAGCCTAAACTTTTCATCAATTTTTTTGTCTTACAAACGCTTCTCTATCTGTCACCTATGCGCTAAAAGTCAGAGTGTATGCGCTATAGTATGGAATATATGCGCTAATATTCAGAGAAAATAAGCTACTCTGGAACTCATACGTGCTATACTGATGGTCCAATGCGCTAAAAGATAGATCAAATCATTATGCGTTGGAATAGGATTCTTACGCATTGGTGTATCTATTAGATGTGCTCTAGAGTATAGGATGGATGCGCTGGAAAATGAGTTATATGCGCTAAAATGACTTGCAGATGCTCTATTATGGGATTCTTTAGAAAATTTGTCTTTAACTTGCGTACAAAACGATTATAAATTTGAGGACGGGCCCCACAGTGAGCGCCAAAAATATATGTCAGAATAGTGGTGTCAGTTGATTAATCGGAAATATGAGAAACTAACATACCAATGAAACGTTAGATATAAAGACTTAGTAAACTAGTTAAACAAACTAATCCTTCAAAAGATTCTCATTTTTCTATCTCATAGGATTCCTCAAGTCAATGGTTGCTCTCAGATCATTGAGAAACTGACATTTGGAATGACAACTCCAAGAATGAGTGATAATGGATAAAAATGATCTGTATGCAATATGCAACTAAGATCTACATGATAAACTTATTAAGATGAGGATTATGGTATGGTAATGATAATATACTAGGCTAATATGATATATGCTAACATGATAACATACTATACTAACAATGCTTCCAAATGATTAAGATGATGATTTGAAACAAAGAGAGGCAAAACTTAAGACTTTGATAAACTATAACCTAGGTGCATTAAACTTGTGATGATAGATAATGAGAGAAGTGAGGCCTATTTATAGAAGAAATGAACAATTGGATGATCAAGATTGAATAATCTTAACAAGGTCTAAGATTGAATAAGTTTCAATCCATGTTTAAAATTTTTGCCAATGAAATGGTGACAATTGTCAATATGAGATGGCTTGAGAGGAGAGAGAAGAGACATTAAATGTTAGAGAAGACATGGTGGTTATTTTAGGGGGTATGGTTATGGTTGAGTTAGTGGATAAGGATAAAATAATGTGAAAGAGTTAAAGGGATAACCATGGTCAAAGCAATGAATGCTTGAAAAGACCCACACGTGAAAAAGGATGGTTAATTTAGAGGATAGCCTCTAACCCAAGGTAGAAGGTGAATTAACGATTAATGGTTATGTAAGATTCTTTAATGGTTTGGAAGACTTTAAAGGTTAATTATTTGAAGATATAAAGTCTTTAATGGTTATTGAAAACTTTGGAGGTTTTTGAGTAGTGACCTTTTTCTTAAGGAATGTGCAAATGTTTATGAAGGGGATTGGGCTAAATTGCAATTGATTAGAATGATCTAGAAGAGGGTTTAGGCATGCAAGTGGATTTTGTAGGAGAATGCAAGTGGGGGGATTTTAGTATTTAATTAAAATAAAATTGATTTATTTCAATTATTGGTTGCAACTTGCATTTAATAAATTTAAATAAATGTTGATTTATTTAAATGTGTGGAAGGTATTTAATTAATTGTAAAGGGGTATTTAATTAAATAAACATGATTTATTTAATTAATAGACTAAATTTGACTAGATGAATTAAAATTTATTTAATTAATAGAGGAAGGGGTGAATTAATTAATAAAAGAATTGCTAGTGAATTAAATAAACATTAAAATACTTATTTAACTTAGAAGTCATTTTTATGTGTCTACACTTACACTTTGAGTTAATTTGAAAATTTAAAATTGTAATAAGTATTGCTACTCTATATTGTAAATTCTTTTCTGAAGAAAGATGAAAGAATAACATCTATTTTGAAAAAGAGGATAGGATGATGCACCACCCAAGTTTAGATTATGAATTAAAAGATATAGGGTAAAAGTACAAACCCATGTCATACTTTGATAAAGGAAAAGGTTAACACAACAATACCTGTTCAATTCTGATGACATAAAATTGGCATTTGTATTTTGAATTTGAAGATAATGTAAACTGATGAAGTTTGAGTCTATTGTTTTTTTTTTAAACAATTGTCAAGGATTGAAAATCAGGGGGTTTAGTTCCCACCCAAAAAAATATATAAATCAACTTATTTGTTTCTCATTTTAAGATCCCTAATAGATGACATAAATATACCTGAATTTGACAGTTTTTATCTCCCACCAAATTTTGTTTATTTAATTTTGATAATAAAAAAATTTAAAATACCCTTTTGGAAAAGATTGTCTTTTAATGAACCCCTTTTTTCCAATTTTTTTTGAGGTGATTCAATGTTTTTTTTTTTTTCGAATGAGCCTCTTACTGAACATTAAAATACCTACTTGTAGTATTTTAAAATAATATAATTAAATCTAATCAAAACATCATAAAAATTATATGAGTATATTCTTGACTTTGATCTCTATAAAAGGTTTTTTTTTTAAATAAATTGATTTTACTTGTAGAATTTTGTTGCAGAAGTCAGAAGTTTCAGAAATTAGTCAAATTTGGTGATATGGCTGCCACTTAGGACTTTTCGGCCAGAACACTTATGGCCGGAACGTTGGAGGTCGATGCGACTGGTCATTTCAATGACCACGCCTCTTAAACCCCGTATAAATAATGATTTATTTTTTGTTATTAAATATCAAAAAATAAAGGAGTGCGAATTAATATAATTGATTTTTTAATTAAATCAAATAAAAATGACATTATTGATATAAAGCAGCAAATATTTCCAATTTTTTTGAAGATTTTGGTTGAAGGCTTCTACTTTTTTCAAGTATGTTATTTTAATTTTTTTTCAATTAAATAAATATCCAATATTAGAAGGTGTTTTCAAGTATGTCATATTAAACTAAATATTTTTCAGATTTTATTAAACCTTATTTTTTGGATGCATAATTTGTTAAAGAAAAAATTGCATTGAAATGTTATTTAACTTTTATTTGTGGATTCATTTATGTAATTGTTTCTTGAAAAACATTTTTTAATTGTTATGATCTATGATTTATTTCTTATATATGATGTATATGTGTTTGTGTATTTAGCTGTTCAATTGAAATTGAATCTGAATATTTTGTGCAATGGGGAATAAGAGGACTAGATCAAGATTGTATGATCGAAAAAGGGATGATAAGATGAAAGGTCATACAAAAGGTAGTCAACAACAATCCGTTGATGTTCAAGATCAACCTATTAATGTTCAAGAAACGACAACTCAGGTACAAGATCAAATTGGTATATCATCAAGTTCAAAATTGTTCTAAGGTATGAAAAATTTAATAGAAATGGATGAATATAGTCTTTTCAATGAAATTCCTTCTGAAGATATGGTACCTAAAAGAACAACAAAATTGCATTGGAAGAAAATGTGGGATGATTATTTTGAAAATAAGTCTATTATTGGAAGGACACAATTATTTGCTAAGTTATTTCTAGGAAAAGAGAAATGAACCCTGTTTTGGAGTTGTTGGGTGTTGATAATAAGAAAAGCTCACATGGTGCATCAATAAAAGATACTATAATTGAAAATTTGCAACAAGAATTGAAATGTATTGACAACAAAAGTCGAGGTGTTGTAATAAGTGTTGCACGTAGAGAATTGATGACTATGATTTCTAGTAAGATATTATCTCTTAAAAAACAAGTTCACGCAATTTCTCAATTAATGCGAGTATATAGAATAACTATTCAAAGATATATTAGGAAGAGAAATATGTTAGATGAAAACATTGAAAACAATTGGGTAAATATCTGTAGGGTTCCTCGAAAAGACTGAATTTTTGAAGATGTAAAAAAATAGGTCGTTTATTATTGGACCAACCAACCACTCTCATGTTTCTTCCAATAGAAGGGACACTATACAAATGATAGATGATGATGGTAAAAAAAATTCACATCCAAAACATTTTCTAGATACAACACAAAGTGAACTGTTTGAAGCATTCAAGCAAGAATTTTCAGATGTGAAGATCTGTCAAAGGATGTTTGAGAGATTGTGTCCTTTCTTTGTATGCATAAATAAAGTACGTGAAACTTCTTGTTGGAGAAATCATATTGAATTTAATCTAAACTTGTAATCATATAAAAAAAGTCATGGCAAGAATTAATCTAAATCTAGTCATTCCTACAAGAACAACACAATTTGTGAAATCTATTTTATGTGATATATTAGAAGATTCAGATGAGTTCAAAATATAGTGTATAAAAGTTACATGCATTGATTGTGGATATTTTCAAAAATTTCCATTACAAACCCATCCTCAAGTGGTTGATTTGGAAATCAAGCCTAATTAGGCCTATTAGGTCTGTGTCCACAGTAGGTGCTTAGGGGTGCTAGAGCAGAGTCAAGACTCAATCTCTTAGGGTTAGATGTAAGCCCTAAAAGGGTACTCAAATCTATAAATTTTTCTAAGGATATTTTGGAAAAATCTGGAACAAAGTTAGAAAGACCGATTTGGCAGTGCTACTAGAACTAGGCCTAAATAGAGGTTTCTTGACCCGAGTGTATAAAGGAGAGTTCCAAATTTGATTGGAAAGTTAGGGTGAGTTTTCCTTGCTGTGAAACACTCCTAATCCTCCCTAGGAAGTGTAATCGGTGACTGGTTGTCAATAGTGTGTCTAGAACCCTAGTTGTGGGGTTGTATTAGGCCTTGGAAAAGGCATAGAGGGGTCATTTTGGGTCTTCTATTCTTCTAGTTGCTCACTATGCATCAAGTGGTATCAAAGCCAAGAAGGTTCTTGAGGGTGGAAGAATAAGGTTGACAATATGTCAGAGGGAGAAGACACCAGTGATGGGAGAAGGATGACCAACATTAAAATGGTCAAGATGGTAAGAGAGCAGGTAGCAACAAACAAAGAGATGAGAAAATAATTGGATAAGTTGAAGTATAAGATGGACAAGAAGGAAGGATACTCTGATGAAGAAGAAGAAGGGAATGATGAATATGCCTTTTTGCAGACAAGAGAGAGGATACCTGCAGATTAGAGAAGTTTCCTTGAGACCCTTGAGAGAGTAGGTAGCAGAGACGACAAGGCAAGCCTACCTATGTTCATTAGGAAGAAGAACCCAGAGGAAGTCATGGATTGGTTGGAGGCCTTAGAGAACCACTTTGAGTGTGAATATGTGCCTGAGAACCAGAAGATGAAGACTTCTAAGTCTAAGATGAAGGGATTTGTCGTTAATTGGTGGAACTTCTTACAAAATGAGAGAGTAGAAGAAGGGAAGAACCCCATCTCATCATGGAAGAGGATGGTTGCAGAGGTGAAAAAGAAATTTGTACCTAAGGATTATGAAGTGACGATGCACAAGAAGTTGCACAACCTAAGACAAAAGGATTTGGATGTGAGTGGATATAGAGAGGAGTTTCACAAACTGTCCCTAAGAGAAAGGGTTCCAAAGAGTGAGAAGCAAAAGTCGTCAAGATACGTGAATGGCCTCATGTATGCCATTCAAGATGAACTAAGTCTCTTCAATCCTGAGATAGTTCATAAATGTTATCAAATTGCATTAAGACTTGAAGAAAAGTTTAGAAGAAAGGGAGACCAACAAGGTAGAGGAAGAGGAGGAAACTTTAGAGGAATTGGTAGATTTGGTGGAAGAGGAACATCTCCTAAACCACTAGGAGAGTCAAGTAATCAAGAACAAGAAGGAGAACCAAACCACAGGGGTAGTTTCAGAGGAAGAAGAACAAATGGAAGAGGTAGATTTGGAGGTAGAGGAACCAATGTGTTCACCGAAAGATGTTTCACGTGTAATCAAGTTGGCCACCAATCATTCAGATGTCTGTAAAAGCAAGGTTCTAACAGTCGACGTGGAGAAAGAAGAGTTCATTTGGCACAAGAGGAAGACACCCAAAGTGTGAACTCACCTTCAAGGCATGCAGATCCAGAGAAAGGGGAGTGTCTAATGTTCAAAAGGACCCTCTTGAAGGTACCAACCACCAAGGAGCCACCACAGAGGAAGGCACTTTTTAGAACTACTTGAAAGGTAAGTGGAAAGGTATGCAAAGTCATTGTGGACTCAAGGTCAACTGATAATCTTACTTCAACAGAGATGGTCAGCAAACTTGGGTTAAAGAAACTCCCTCACCCTTACCCATACAAAGTCTCCTAGTTAAGAAAAGAGCAGCAAGACTTGGTAAGTGAACAAGTTTGGGTGGACTTTCAAATAGGTGAATATAGAGAAGATTTTGTGTGATGTTGCAGAGATGGATACTTGCCATTTTCTCCTTCAAAGTCCATGAAAATATGATCTAGATTAAAGGCATGATGGGAAGAAAAATGTTTACAAGTTGACCAAATATGGTGTGCAATACACTATGACCCCACTGCCGGATGATGGTAAAGACAATCATGTTGTGACTAATGTCATGTTAGTAGGTAAGGAGGAGTTTATGCAGACAATCAAAGAGAAGGATACCCCATGCTTTGCCATAGTGGTGAAGCCAAGAGAAGAAGTGAGGAAGAAAGAAGAAGACAGGTGCAAGAGAGGACTCCAGGTCCTAGAGAGGTGAAAGAGTTGCTGGAAAGATACAAGGGTATAGTTGCAGGAAGCAAACCAAAGACCCTACCACCTTTCAGAGATGTAAGTCACTGTATTGACCTCATACCAGGCTCTACATTTCCCAACAAAGAAGCATACAAATTGACCCCTGATCAGAATGAAGAACTTGCAAGGAAAGTACATGAGTTGCTAGAGAAAAGGTTCATAAGGAAGAGCATTAGACCTTGTGTTGTCCCTACAGTATTGGCCCCAAAGAAAGAAGGTACATGGAGATTATGTATAGATTCAAGTGCCATAAACAAGATCACAATTAGGTATAGGTTCCCTATGCCTTAGATAGAAGACTTGATATACTATCTAGCAGGAGCCAAGTACTATTCCAAGATGGATTTGAAGAGTGCCTACCATCAAATCAGGATAAGAGAGGGAGATGAGTGAAAGACAACCTTCAAAACAAATGAAGGACTTTATGAGTGGCTAGCTATGCCATTTGTCCTCTCAAATGATCTTAGTACATTTGTGAGACTCATGAATGAAGTCTTGAAACCCTTTATCAATCATTTTGTTGATGTATACTTAGATGATATCCCGATTTTTATCAAGAATAGAGGTGAACATCTAATACATCTGGATTTGGTATTGAAAATGTTGAATGAAGATCAGTTGAAGATCAATTTGGAAAAAAATGTGTCTTCTTCAAAGAGGAGTTAGTGTTTCTTGGTTTTGTGATCTCCAAGAGCAGCCTCAAGATGGATCCATCCAATGTGGAAGAAATCCTCAATTGACCTACACCTAGAAATGCAAGTGAGGTAAAGAGTTTTCATGGTCTTGCAAGCTTCTATAAGAAGTTTATTAAGAATTATAGTGGTGTATGTGCACCTATGATTGACACTATAAAAGGGGGTAGAAAATGTCAGTTTGCATGGACTAGTGAAGCAGATAAGTCCTTTGAGTATTTGCAAAGAAGGGTAGAAGAGAAACCTATATTGGTTATACTTGATTTCCATAAGGTGTTCACCATAGAATGTGATGCAAGTAATAAGGCAATAGGAGGAGTCTTGAGTCAAGAAGGTAGATCAGTAGCTTCTTTAGTGAAAAAATAAATGAAGCCAAACAAAATTATTCAACCTTTGACTTGAAGATGTATGCAATGGTTTAATCTTTGAGGAAATGGAGGCATTATTTATTGCCAAAGGAGTTTATAGTCTATATTGATAACCATTCTCTAAGCTTCTTGAATAGACAGGACAAGTTGAACCACTGACATATGAAGTGGATGGAATACCTTCAAGCATTCACTTTCACCATCAAGCACACGAAAGGAGTGGCAAATAAGGTGGTTGATGCCCTTAGCAGGAAGAACTTTGTAGTGAAAGAGGTTTAGTTGGAGAGCATAGGAATTAGTTCCATGAAGGATATGAACCAAGGAGATGAGGATTTCAAAGAAGCATACCAAGTGTGCAAGGAAATGGATGACAAGTACCACAAGGAGTTCTCAGACTTCATTTTGTAGGAAGGTCTTGTAATACCCTAAAAATGGCCACCTAAACCATGGGCCCCTAATCTTGACAACATCACTAAGGTCCTAACCAAAGGCAATTAAATCAACCTTACACCTAATTAATTAATTCTTTAAAAATTAATGTTACATGGCAAATGAATCACTCTATATTAATTAAATATTTATTTAATTAATTAAATCATTCCAAGTAAATCATTTTGATCAATTATCCTATTTATTTAATTAAATATCCTAGCATATTTAATTAATTAATAAATTTTCCATTAATCATAAAAAGGAATTAATTTACAAAGAAAAGAGATTTATTACAAAAGAGGAATTAATATGCAGAAACAAGAGTTAAATTGAAAATAAAATAAAAGAATTGAATTGAGAGAATAAATTAAACTTGAGACATTATTTCTTCTTCTAAATTGAGATAACTTGAAATCAGAAAAACAATTAAATTGAATTAACCATCTTCTCTAAAATTAGAACTCAAAGCTTTTGAGAAAATAAGTTCCGTTGCATTGAAAAAGGCTTTTTTTCTTGATTAAATCAAATAATATGCATGGAATCACCTTTTTTTTTTTTAATCTCAAGTGCATGGAATTAATTAAATTTGATCACCAATGCAAACTCAAACTTATAATCTGAATGCATTTCAATCAAGCTATAATTGGAATCTATCTCAGGGTTAACTTAATCTGATCTCTCGGTTATTTCAATTATCTTAAATTGTGCTTTTTCTTGAGGAATATCAACCTCTCATTGCTAATCGATCTTGACTGTTAGTCTCTCTTTTGAATCTCTATAAATTAAACCTTCATCTCTCATTCAAAACACCCTGGAGATTTATTGTTATTATGCGGTTTTTGCTCTGGAGTCATTGAAGATATTGTGTTTTTGAGATTATTGCATCTTAGTTTAGATTTTTGCATATTTAGTTCAATTATGAATGCTTGAATTCATATAGCTTAATATTGCATCCATCTAGCATAATCTTGCATCCATTTAGCTTATTCTCATGCTCATATAGATTAAATCCTTCGTCTTGGTGTAGTCTAGTCACTGGTATTTCTTATACAAACATGAGAGCAAGTCTATACTTGCATCTTTTAGAAAGAAATAGGTCTATTTGTTATAGTTTTCATATTCATGATTATATCTGTCTAACCATGCATGTAATGACCTAATTGAAGTGTTGTGTCTAACATCTTGCAGTCTTATTCCACTTTTCACACACACATTTCTGGTGCCCATAGTGGGGCTCGAGAATACATCTTTCAGCTTCACAGATTAACTTTATTTTATTTTTTGGATTTTTGTTCGTACAGTTACTACAAAAACTCATACGAGTTTTTCCACATGCCCGAATGACAAACTGTAGGTATCATACGGTCATGTATGAATTAGCATATGGCCTGGTGAGAATTGTCCTACAGTATTTTGTGTTTTTGTGTTAAAAACATACTACATTCATCAGGTTCTTTGTTTTTATTTTGGTGATACTAATGTTGACCTTGACTTGTTTGTTTGTCTGAGAATTTTTCACAGCGTAATCAGTTTTTGCAGAATGCTTGTCGAAGAATATGCTTGCTGCACAAAGACAATATGACTACTGATTCGTTGTCTTTGCAAGTTCCCTAAGGAGATTTGAGTAAACATCGTGTATTATTTAAATTAAAATTTAGGCACCTAAATCGATATCCGGTTAATGCACAAATCTGTCTTTTGTGTTTCAAGAAAATTCTAAGAGGTAGGAGAGTATGCTCTTGTCTACACAGACAATCAGAAATCCATGTTGGCAATATAACAAGGATATTGAGAAGGTTGTTGATGATTATGGACATAACTGATTAAAGATGTTTTACTGTCTTGATATTATTATTTTGTCATTGATGTCAAGAAATTGATTTTCTAATTCAGTATGATGTTGTCATATCTTAAGAAATATGATATGAAGATTATAAAGAAGTCGGTAAAGACACAGGAAAGAATATGATGAATAAAGGGATAAGTTATTCAATGGGCAACTCTACCGAGTCAGAAAATGATGAGATCTTGATGTTTTAGATTGTTTTAACATCATACATATGTTGTAAAATGTAAAGGTTAATACTACACTATGTTATTAGGCAAAGAACCTAGTCGGTAAACCCTAAGGAACCTAGTCGGTAAACCCTAAGGTTATCGCAGTCGGTTAATGAAGACAGAATGTCTACCGAGTAAAGTTTAGTTTTCACTGAGTTGTAACTGAGCTATAACAGAATGCATTAAATGTTTACATGTGATATTTAATGAAAGAAGCTGATGAGCTAGAGCAGATCAATGATTGGCAAGCCGTGGAAGAAGTTTGTTAACAAATCTAAGGCAATGGAAAGTTCAAGAAGATCTATAGCTTAGATTGAACTGCATTACCCTAACACAAGTTCCAAGATGATTGTGCAAGTTCTGAGGCAGGGTAAAATATTTTTCAGATCGTAAGATACAATGAACCTGGACAAGATTGAAGATTTGATGGCTATGATTGATCATGGGAAATGTGATCAAGGAGATTAAGCGGTTAGATGATTGTTTATAAATAAGGAACTGTTGATAAATAGTAAAAGAAGGCAAGTGTATGCACAGGGATGCTACATAGTGATCACCGAGCACAGAAGCTTGAAGACCTGTTGGAATAACAGAGTATTGATGCCCAATAGATAGACAAGAATAGTTCTATGTCTAGATTGTGTTGAACAAATAAGAATCTGCTTTAGCATTTTAGATGTAAAGTTGCAGATAGATTGTATTACTGTTAGCTTGTGAAAGTAACAGGAAATCTCTTAACCGAGTGGACTTAACAGTCTTATAAGTAAATCCTCTAACAAGGTGACATTCTAAATGAGTGTTTGAAATCCTTTGACAAGGTCACTTCTAACAAAGTGAAGATCCTAACAGATCTGAGGGAAATCCCTTAACCGGGTCACATCTAGCAATGTGTTTTGTAATCTTTAATAGGATTGGCTTTTAATCGAGCATACTCTAGAAGAGTATATTTCTTAGTGGGTCTGAAATCCCACAGTGGTTTTTCCCTATTTGGGTTTCCACGTTAAATCTGGTGTTATGAGGTTTATATTGTTCATATGCTTTTGAGTTTACATGTTTGACAGTTTTTATTCTATGATTGATATATGTTACCGAGGTTGAATCTGATGTTTTCATTAATGATTAAGTTTGTACGATTCACCCCCCCCTCTCATCTTGTTGGCTATCGGATCTATACTTATATTAAGTATCAGAACTATCAATTGGTATCAGAGCTTTGGACTCCAAAAGGAAAGTTTAAAGGCACTTAAGTTAAAGATCCAAAGATGTACAAGAGGGATGCACCTAAGCTGAATAAGTCAAGTTTCTCTACATGGCAGAAAAGGATGAAGCTACATCTATCAGGAGTTGGAGAATATGCTATATACTATTTGGAGAATGATTTTGTTACACCGAGCACCTATCCATTGACTATGGAAGAGATAAAGGCAAAGCAAGAACACATTCAAGCAATGATCGAAATAACATCTGCATTGACTAATTCTGAGTTTAATGATCTAAAAGGCTACAATGATGCTAAGGCTATGTGGACTAAGCTCATATCTATATATGGAGGAGATGAACATGTTCAAAGAGCAAAAGTTGATAGTCTAAGAGGACAACTTGAATCTATGAGGATGAATGAAGGTGAGAACATAACCCAGTACAGTACAAGACTAAAGGAGATTGTAAATCAAATCAAGGGAGCAGGATGAACTATTGAAGAAAAGGATGTGACAAGTAAGTTGTTAAGAACCCTTCTACCTGCCTATGCAATCCGAGTCTCTGCAATCAATGAACTGAGGTCTATACCTAATATGCCAGTTTCCCTGGATGCTACTATTGGTAAGCTACATGCATTTGAGTTAAGTAATTTTGATAACAGTGGGTCATCGGTAAATAAAGTTGAATCTGCATTTAGTTCTTTTCATCTGAATGAATCTAATGATTACAATGAAAGAAAGTATAAGTACTCTAGAGGAGATCATAGTGGAGCAAGTGAAAGATTTCAGAAGAACATGGAGGAGGTGCATAAACTGTATGAAGAAATCAGAAAGCAAGAAGAGTTTGAAGCACTATTGGCCAAAAGGTTACCAAGAGGCAAAGGTAAGTATAAAGGAAAACTACCTTTGAAATGTTTCAATTATGATAAGATTGGACATATGGCTTCTAACTGTCCTGACAAAGATTTCACTAAAAAGAGAGATTACCGAGATGACAGACAGAAAGATAATCATTACAGAGGTCACTGAGACTTCAGAAGAAGAGATAGAAAGACCTGCTTAATTGCTGATGAGGAATTTGAAGATGATAAATCAGATGAGACTGATACAGAGGAAGTTGTTTATGTGGCTATCAAGGATGGTTCAGATGAAGAAAGGTATGAAGAAAAAGCCCTAATATCTCACATAAACACTAATGATTCTTGGATTATAGATAGTGGATGCTCACATCATATGACAGGAGATAAACACAAGTTTGTTATGTTAGAAGATTATGATGGAGGCTATTTTAGATTTGGTAATGATGCACCATGTCCGATAAGAGGTAAAGGATCCATAACACTTCTTGATAAAGAAAGATGCAATGATGTTTATTGGGTTGAAGGTTTGAAATATAATTTGTTGAGTGTAGCACAACTAAACAACATAGGTTACCGAATAGAATTTCAGAAAGGAATTGTCAAAGTTCATGACAAAAATGGAAAGTTAGCTGCTACCGGGACACAAACAAAAGGTAATACATTTCACCTTGACTCTACTCAGAACAAGTGCTTGCATGCAAAGATTGATAACACTTGGTTATGGCATAAAAGGTTTTGTCATGTTAATTTTGATAATCTGATCAAGATAAGTAAGAAGCACAGAGTAAGAGGTCTACCGAATCTTGAAAAGCCTGAGAATGCTATGTGCCGAGGATGCCAAATGGGCAAGATGACAAGATCCAGCTTTACAAGTAAGTCCTACACTTCTACAGGAATTTTAGATCTTGTACACACTGATCTTTGTGGTCCTATGAAAGTTCAAAGTTATTATGGTGATAAGTATTTCATATTATTTGTGGATGATGTCAGTAATGTTTTTAAAAGAAAAATTACAAGCTTTTCAAATGTTTAAGTGGTACAAGGCTAGAGTTGAAAATGAAACAGGAAGACAACTAAAATTTCTTAGATCAGATAGAGGAGGAGAGTTCACATCTGATGAGTTCAACCTATTTTGCAATGATCATGGTATTAAAAGACAAGTCTTTGCACCGAGGACTCCATAGTAGATGGAATAGTTGAAAGAAGAAACAGATCTATTGTGGATTGTGCTAGAACACTGATGATTGAGAAGAAGGTTCCACAAAATTTTTGGAGAGAAGCAATAAGCACAGCTGTTTACACCTTGAACCGAGTTCAATTGAAGAAAGGTACTTTGAAGTCACCTTATGAAATCTGGTATGGCAAGAAACCTAACATAAGTTATTTTAAGATCTTTGGAAGCAAATGCTATGTTCATAAAGATGATAGAAATGGCAAGTTTGATCAGAAAAGTGAAGAAGGAACATTTCTAGGATATTCTTTTAGAAGGAAAGCATTTAAATGTCTGATCAAATCATCTAACAAAATAGTAGAAAGTGCAAATGTGAAAATTGATGAATTTGCAGAAAGAACTGATGACAGGAATTCCAAAGAACTAGAAGACTATGATGAATTTGTCTATGTGCAACCGAAAAGTCCTACCGAGATAACTGTTGAAGGAAATGAGGAAGATCTCTAGTTACCAAGTGATGAAGTGGATCATACAGAGCCTACCGAGCCTATATTAGCCAAATATGTCAGAAGACATCATGCACCAAGTCAGATTATAGGAAATAAGGATGATCCAGTGATGACAAGGAACAAACTGAGACAGAACACATGTTTGATATTTGAATTTGAACCAAGAATAGTAAAAGAGGCATTCAACAGTGAAGATTGGATAAATGCTATGACTGAAGGGATTGATCAAATCAAGAAGAATGACACATGGACACTAGTCCCAAGACCTAAGGACAAAAATGTAATTGGTACAAAGTGGATCTTCAGAAACAAGCTAAATGAGAAAGGAGAGGTCATTCAAAACAAAGCAAGATTGGTTTGCAAAGGTTATGCCCAAGAAGAAGGAATTGATTATGGTGAGACTTTTGCACCTGTTGCCAGACTTGAAGGAGTTAGAACATTGTTGGCATATGCTGCTTTCAAAAACTTCAAGGTATATCAAATGGATGTCAAATCTGCATTTCTGAATGGAATATTAGAAGAAGAAGTTTTCATTGAACAACCTGAAGGATTTGTTGAAGACAATAATAAAGATCAGGTATGTAAATTGAACAAAGCTTTATATGTTCTGAAACAAGCACTTAGAGCATGGTATGAAAGACTGCATTCTTATTTGATTAAGATTGGTTTTATAAGGACAAGTGAGAACAACAACATGTACATGAAGAGTGATGAAAATGGAATACTAATCGTAGCCATATTTGTTGATGATATTATATTTTTTGGAAATGACTCTTTATGCAAGAACTTTGGTAATGAAATGAGCAAAGAATTTGAGATGTCATTAATCAGTGAGATAAAGTATTTTATAGGATTACAGATACTGCAAATGAAAAATGAAAATTTCATTACTCAATCCAAATACATAAAGGAAATCTTGAAGAAATTTGAAATGGAGGATTCAAATCTAGTAAGTACTCCTATGACTACAAACTGCAAACTATCAAAGAATGATGAATTTGTATCTATTGATGAGACACTCTACCGATCCATGATTGGAAAACTATAATATGTTGTTCACAGCAGGCCTGATATAGCACATGCAATAGGTATTGTTGCAAGATTCTCTGCAGATCCTAAGGAAATACACATGACAACAATCAAAAGAATTTTCAGGTACTTGAAAGGCACTGAAGATTATGGCTTAGTATATCAGAAAGGAAATGATTTTGATTTGAAAGTCTATACTGATGCTGATTGGGTAGGCAATATTGATGAAAGGAAAAGCACAAGTGGAGGAGCTTTCTTCTTAGGAGAAAGACTAGTGAGTTGGCTTAGCAAGAAACAAGGATGTGTTTCTCAGTCAACAACCGAAGCTGAATATGTTGCTACAGCATTGAATTGTACCAACATTGCATGGATCAAACAATTGTTGGAAGGTATAAATGAGAAAGTTACCGAGCCAGTAACTATATTCTGTGACAATACTAGTGCCATTAATATTTCAAAGAACCCTGTTATGCACTCTAAGACAAAGCACATATCTATCAAATATCATTATCTTAGAGAAGAAGCTCATGAAAAGAAAGTGGTGTTGGAATATGTTAACACAAAAGAACAAATAGCTGATATCTTCACCAAGCCACTACCAAAGGACACTTTTGAATATCTCAGAAGTAAGTTAGGGGTCCTACCCCTATCTCTTACTCACTGACTGAGTTCGGTGAAAGCATCACTTCGATGAATCTATTGAATATATTTTAGGGAGCTGATGCTGGAGTGATACACTTTAAGAATGCTTTTCTGAAAGTGTACTGGAACAATATTGGGATAATACAGAAAATGATACAGGGAATAGGAATTCTAAACAAATGCTCTGACCGAGACTCAGTTGATACACATCAGCAGGAAATAACTTCTTATAGAAACAATTTATGTTTTAGTTCTTTTCTTTTTGGCATTGTTGTCAAAGGGGGAGAAGATTACCAGGGGGAGAAGACCTACCCAAGGAGGAGAAGACTACCGGGAGGAGATGATTGAGAGAAAACCAGAAGAGAAGTCTAATGTATGGGGGAGAGCATTTCAGCATTTCAGAATCACAACAATCCAAATTCTTAACGGTCAAATCAATTGGTTTTGCCATCAATGCCAAAGGGGGAGATTGTTGGCAATATAACAAGGATATTGAGAAGGTTGTTGATGATTATGGACATAACTGATTAAAGATGTTTTACTATCTTGATATTATTATTTTGTCATTGATGTCAAGAAATTGATTTTCTAATTCAGTATGATGTTGCCATATCTTAAGAAATATGATATGAAGATTATAAAGAAGTCGATAAAGACACAGGAAAAAATATGATGAATAAAGGGATAAGTTATTGAATGGGCAACTCTACCGAGTCAGACTATGATGAGATCTTGATGTTTTAGATTGTTTTAACATGATACATATGTTGTAAAATGTAAAGGTTAATACTACACTATGTTATCAGGCAAAGAACCTAGTCGGTAAACGCTAAGGTTATCGTAGTCGGTTAATGAAGATAGAATGTCTACCGAGTAAAGTTTAGTATTTATCGAGTTGTAACCGAGCTATAACAGAATGCATTAAATGTTTACATGTGATATTTAATGAAAGAAGCTAATGAGCTAGAGCGGATCAATGATTGGCAAGCCGTGGAAGAAGTTTGTTAACAAATATAAGGCAATGGAAATTCGGAGAGAAGATCTACAGCTCAGATTGAACCGCATTACCCTAACACAAGTTCCAAGATGATACTGCAAGTTTTGAGGCAGGGTAAAATGTTTTTCAGGTCGTAAGATACAATGAACTTGGACAAGATTGAAGATGTGATGGCTATGATTGATCATGGGAAATGTGATCAAGGAGATTAAGCAGTTAGATGATTGTTTATAAATAAGGAACTGTTGATAAATAGTAAAAGCGGGCAAGTGTATGCACAGGGCTGCTACATAGTGATCACCGTGCACAGAAGCTTGAAGACCTGTTGGAATAATAGAGTATTGATGCCCAGCAGATAGACAAGAATAGTTCCATGTCTAGATTGTGTTGAACAAATAAGAATCTGCTTTAGCATTTTAGATGTAAAGTTGCAGATAGATTGTATTACTGTTAGCTTATGAAAGTAACAGGAAATCTCTTAACCGAGTGGACTTAGTTCAGTCTTATAAGTAAATCCTCTAACAAGGTGACATTCTAAATGAGTGTTTGAAATCCTTTGACAAGTTCACTTCTAACAAAGTGAAGATCTTAACAGATCTGAGGGAAATCCCTTAACCGGGTCACATCTAACAATGTGTTTCGTAATCTTTAACAGGATTGGCTTTTAACCGAGCATACTCTAGAAGAGTATATTTCTTAGTGGGTCCGAAATCCCATAGTGGTTTTTCCCTATTTGGGTTTCCACGTTAAATCTAGTGTTATGAGGTTTATATTGTTCATATGCTTTTGAGTTTACATGTTTGACAGTTTTTATTCTATGATTGATATATGTTACCGAGGTTGAATCTGATGTTTTCATTAATGATTAAGTTTGTATGATTCACCCCCCCCCCCTCTCATCTTGTTGGCTATCGGATCTGTACTTATATTATGTATGAGAACTATCAATCCAGACCCTTGAGGCTTTTTCTAAGTTTTAGATTTGTGTACCTTTAGTGGGCCTGTCACAGTGGGGAAAACTAATCACCTTGTGAGAATGACCCAAGTGAGTACAACTGGACCTGAGCATTTTAACTCACTATAATAAATAGGCCTCTAGTGATTAAAGGCTCAGAGGATGGGATTATTTGAGTTTTCTTTTTGAGATCTGTCATATCGAGCATTTTGTAGGGCCTCATTGTCTCAATCGCGTTTACGTGAATACAACTTGTCTCGGTACCTAGTCAGGCTATAGGCCTCAATCATGTTTGTGTGACATCAGTGGGTAATTTCAAATAGAATTCCTGACTAAGAACTATAAGATAGAGGCTACTCGATTCAACTCTGAAAGGGGGGGGTAATATTTGTGCAAGAGAGATAGTAGCTCTCCCAAGATACTTCCCATTTCGTGCCCCCATTAGCGTTTGGAGTCAGCTAATACAATGTTCAGAATCCATTGTGTGAGGCTCAGCGACTGTATTCTGATTAGCTATTGGGTGTGTACCTAAGTCTGCAAGCAAAGGTTTTCTTCTCTAAGCCAACTTCCGTAGGGTTAGTGTGCTATGATTGAAGTCATTATACATATTGCGTGTTTACTGTGTTTTCAACCCTAAAACTGAAACTTGAATACTAAAAAACTGGAGAAAACAATAAACAAACTCAGTGATCAAAACTATATCCATGTAAAAAACTAGTCTACCTCAGTCGTCAAAGCTTTGTACGTGTCAAAAACTAGTCTACCTCAGTTGGCAAAACTCTGTCTGTGTCCAAAAATGGTCGTCGTCAGTCATTGAAAACTCTATCAGTCATAATCTCATCTTTGTTCAGTCTTTTGTCGTATGAATCTATTGAATTGTCATCCTATTAATTATATATTATCATACAAAACTTCATTAATCCCCTTAGTTTGTCATCTGGCCCTTCATAAACTATTGTACGAGGTCTCAAAAATTGTCGTCTAATCCTGTAAAAAATTATCATCCGGGTTAGGGAATTATCGTTTGATCCTCTGCTTTCTGTCATACAAAAAATCATCATATCGATTAGATTATCATCTGGAGTCTACCAACTTTCGTACAAATCTAGGAAGCAACTCATATGAAACACTATCTTCATCATTCAAAAATTATTAAACTATCATCTGGTTTTGTAAATCTTGTCGTACCAATTCTTGATTTTGTCAGTCGAGAACAACCAAACTTTCCTAAAACAGTCTACATCGAGCATAAAACTGGTTATCATCATCCTGAGCATAAACGAATCTAGATAGTGTACCATTGTTGTTGTGTTGCACGATTTTGTCGATAATCTTCCATCTAGTTCAATCAATTACTTATCAAACCTAAGTCACTTAGACCACGTCCTACACAGGATAGATCATTCCTGAAACCAGACTGAGTCTCGGTCACTTCTCTCAAAATCAAACTAAGTAACGTAGACCACGTCTTATACATGATAGATCATTCTTGAAACCAGACTAAATCTTAGTTGCTTCTCTCAATCACTACGTTAAACGAACAACTAGCTTCAATTTTATCTTGACTTTTGCATCACATACAACTCTAGGTCACATCAGTCATAAAATGGCTACTGAAACCAAAAGTTCTCACAAGAAAGCCAACAGAGGCAAAGTACAATTCTTTTCATATCAAGATAATCCATTTTACGAAGAGGACCCTATCACTAATAAACCTTCATCATCAAGTATGCCAGTTTTGTATCAGCCCTTATCTCCCACCATGTCTAGACCAAAGCAGGAAAAATGAGCTGCTAAACACGATACTTATGACAATCTCAGTATCCATGCTACTGACAGTGATTCCTCATTAGGTGATTCTAAAGCCTCTGAAACTACAGAAATTTTTATAAATAAATGTTAAAATGATAAACATTTCCAAAATATGATGAAGATTAGCATAGCTAGAGAAAAAGAACACTATTTTTGAGAACTGGCAAAGCAAGGTGCTAAGATTCCTATTGATTATAATGTTGAGACTCTTATCACTAAAGAGGAAGAGACACCCTTAGAAATGGTAAACAAACAATTACAAGCGTTACAAACTGAAATCACAGAACTGAAAAAATAAGGATAAATCATCAAAGCAATATTCTCTGGACACAATATGTCCATTTCCATTTGACAAAAACCTTTACATGCCTCCATTTCCATCACGAGTGGATATTCATAAGTTTGACATATATGATGGAAATGCAGATCCTCAGGACCATGCCATTGAATTCTGTGCTTTATATATGGAGTTCATGCACGAACAAACATATCTCATGCGTCTTTTCCCGAGAAGTTTAGGAGGACAAGCTATGTAATGGTTTTCAAGTCTATCTATGGGAATCAAAACTTTTGGAGAATTAATCCAATTGTTTCTACAACAATACTCTATAAAATTGGAGAAAGATGTTCTTTAGATATTCACGACCTATTTTGGATTCTTAGAAGATGGATATCTTCGTCAATAACTTGATCCCTAAATTGAAATATAGTATACAAATGCAAGTGTACCCTTCATTCAACAAAATGGTAGATAGTGCCCTCAGAATGGAAGATGTGCTTATAAAGAAAGGAGATATCTCAGTTTGGAAAGAAACACAACAAGGTTCTAGTTCCAAGGAAAAGAACAAATATTGGAAATACGACAAAGATAACAACAGAAATGTTGTTAATGATAGAGTGGTAGACACTATTAAAACAAACTCAAAATCCATGATATTTAACTTAGCTGGTGGTACACAAGCACTCAAAGTAGCTGAAACCGCAACAAAAAATCCTCTGAAGAAATTAAAAGAGTGGTTTAAAGAGAAACCTTTGCTTTCAAAACCTGAACGTGACTTCACTCCTCTGGAAGAATCATATGAATCCACTTTTAAGACTTTATTAGAAAATAATCTGATAACATTACCAGACAACTCTAGGCCATATGATCTAGAAGTCAAACCAAAATGGTGGAGAGAAAACAAATACTATGAATACCATCGAAACAAAGGTCATAACACAAACAACTACATGAAGCTCAAACATGAGATTCAAGATCTCATTGACGCTGGAAAAATTGTTGTTGGAAATCACACGGCTAATGTTGATCACAAAGCTTTTAAATATCCCTTACCTGTTTATGAACAAGGTGATTCCTCAAAATCAAAAGGAGGTTCCAAAGTCAATTACACCTACTCTAACAATGACAATGTGATCAACATGACTGAATATTGTAGTGTGATCATAATCAAAGATAAACAAAATGAAGCACAAATTGCAAATGTTGTGACCCGCGCTCAAAAGAAGGTTACTCTCCAAGGAGCTAGTTCCTCAACTCCTGCTCAAACAACATCGAACTTACCAACTTATTCAAACAGACAAACATATAAAACTATGGCTAAATCTAAACAACTAGCTTCATCATCCTCTCCTAGTTATAGCATTGTCAAATAGTTGAAAAGAATGAATGCTTAAATCTCCATTTTTGAACTGCTTAAAATCTATTCTGCTCATAAAGAGATCCTGGACAAAGCGTTGCTCACTACTAATGTCCCAAAAGATTTAGATGTCAATCAGTTTCAATCTATGGTGGGTCACATGACTTCACCTCATTATCTCACTTTCTCTGAAGAAGATGACAACTCACCGAATCACCCACATAACTAGCCATTACACATCGAAGCTATGATCCATAAACACCGAGTTAAACATGTTTTGATAGATGGAGGGGCTGGGTTGAATATTTGTACCTACAATCTACTGACAGAGTTGGGCTTTTCTGAAAATGTCATTGATCCAACAAAGAAAATAACAATCAAAGCTTATGATGAAGAAGAAAGAACCTCTAAAGGTCTCGTACTATTACCGATCAGGGTAGGACCTGTAGAGAGAGATGTTATTTTTCAGGTGCTTGATCTTTCTCTATCATACAACATTTTACTAGGCAGGCCATGGATTCACGAAATGAAGGCAGTACCATCTACATATCATCAATGCTTGAAATTTCATTATAATGGAGTTGAAGTCAGTATTCCTACTGATACAAACTACCCCTATAATGCATTAATAAAGAGTGTTGATACCTTTGTTCCTCATAATAGAGCAACCTCTACAGCTGAAAGTTTAGAAACTTTGATGAAAGATTCAGAAAAGAAATTGAAAATCACAGATATTGGCATAGATGGATACAAGATAGAACCTGTACTTTCACTAATCTCTATCCCCCCATCACCAAGACAGTCGGGAAACCCATCAGAGGTTATGAGGGCACAAACTTCAACTCCAAATGTCATTTATGATGGTCTCTTTATACATTCCTCTACTTCCCTTGCAGATGAAATAGAAGAGGGTGTTGTTCTCAAATGGCTTTTTAAAGAAGATATTGAAAACAAAGAAGTACGACATTGTGAGATTTCCCCGACATAATATGGTCTAGGCTATAAGATGATTCAATGCATGAGATATCCAGGTACCGGTCCTCTAGGAAAGCATCAAGAAGGTATTGTTGAACCTATTCAGCTACAAACTAAGTCTATGAATGATAAAGTTGGATTGGGATACAATCCCAAAAAGACATCAGACCAGAAACATACTTCTCATCATCAGTCTAAGTGGAGGAAAAAGGTACTACGCTCAACATCACAAGAGGTAAACACTCAACAAAGTCAGGAAGAGTATGAAAATGAACAAGAAGATTTGGAAATTAAGAGAGAGGAAGCATCTGGTAATCAAGTTCTGATTGTATCATAAATGACACTACAAGAAGTAGAAGTCCCAGAGGATATGAGAGAAGAGGTAGAAAGAATCAGAGAATTGTTTGCACCACTAAAAATTCCAGTCACATACACTGGTAGACAACAAATAGATGATTCAAAAATTGACTCGAACGAGTATAAATGGGGTCCAGATCATCTCTCAGATGCATCTACTACAGAAGCTCCAGAAAAATCCAGTGATATCATAGATGACACACAAGAGTTGATACGCTTAAAGCTGCAAAAGGAAATAGAGGAAAACAGACTAAAAAGACAAGAAGACAATGAACAAATGCTGAAAGAAGAAAGAATACAATACAATTCCTCTCCTATCATATCTCCCTCTAATAAGACAAAACACATCAGGTATATAATTACACAAGAAGAATTAGAAGCTACAGAAGTAGAACCAGTCATTAGGCCAAAGGAAGCTGAATGGAATAGACAATAGAGGCTCATAGAGCCATCAAGGTTATGTCAACAAGTATGTCAAATACAAGTGATCAATAAACCAAATCACAAAGGAGCTTGCAACATTAAAGATGTAGGTATTGACACTATACATGCTTTTACTCAATCATTTAAAGAAGAGTCAGAAACCTCCTCTTATGACTCTGATAACTCTGACAGAACTTCTATTTATGACAATACCTATTTGACATCACACTATGACTACTCTGTCATGAATGACGAGAATCTCTCTACTGACCCTGTTACTGTCGAACCACAATATGTAATCCAGCCTGGCGTAGAGCATAGTGCTAGGAGTAGGTCTGTTGGATTAGGTCAACTAAATATTAATGTGCACTTCGATGATCATGTTGTAACTCTTCCCGGTCTTGAGACATTTACGCAAGATAGTCTTCTGGAACTCGAATTTTTGGTTCAAATTTATGATGATAATATTGTGAACTTTCTTGAACCTATCCAAACTTTATCCTTGATACATCTTGAACTAATTGAATGTAGTCTCCAAAACCAACCTATCAATGTACCTATCTTTGCCAATGACTACACGTGAGCCTACTATCTTAATGTAGTTGAACCAATGGACTCTTCCACCAGTGAGAAAAGTGCGAACATGACTGAAATAGACATCAAGTATCTTAGTCGCAAAAATAAAATAAAAAAGATCTGATGGCAAAAACCACATTGTGGCGGTGCTAGAATAAAAAATAGAGAAAATAAAGGATGTACCTAAGGGTGAAAACCTCTCCGAGGCACCTGAAGGTGAGATACTTGATATGCTGCCAAGTCACTTCCAGGAAAGGTCTTCAATATTGATTAAACCAACTCAACCAATAAATATTGGGAGTCCAGAGACACCAGAAATCATCCACTTAGCTCAATCACTATCAGCAAAAGAGTTAAAAGATTTCACCAACCTCTTTTCAAAAAAGAAGATCAACTTTGCAAGGACATACTCCGATATGCCAGGTCTAGATCCTGATCTCATCATGTACCATCTTTCTATTACACCAAGAGTTAAACTAGTTAAGCAAAACCTCTATAAGATGCACCCTAATGTGGCATAGCTAGCCAAGGATGAGCTAGAAAAATTGCTAAAAGATGGGTTTATCAGAGATATAGACTATGCATAATGGATATCAAACATAGTACCTGTATTAAAGGTAGACAAATCTATTAGGGTTTGCACGGACTTCAGATATCTCAACAAAGCTTTTCCAAAGGACGATTTTCCATTGCCAAACATTGATATGATAGTGGATATGACTGCTGGGTATGAGATGTACTCATTAATGGATGTATTCTTTGGTTATAATAAGATCAAAATAGCTCCTGGAGATCAAGAAAAGACAACCTTCACCTGTGCATAGGGAACCTTTTGCAGGAATGCCATGTCATTTGGGATAAAGTATGCAGGAGCAACTTACCAAAGAGCAGTAACTACTATCTTCCACGATATGATGCACAAAAACATGGAAGATTATTTTGATGACACCTTATTAAAGACCATGAAGAGATCCACACATATTCAAGAGCTAGGTCTCATACTAGATAGAATGGAAAAATTCAAGCTCCGACTAAATCCTAAAAAGTGTGCATTCAGAGTGACATCAGGGAAATTGCTTGGTTACATTATTTCAAAGAAAGGAATTGAGGTTGATCCTGAGAAGGTCAAAGCCATAATGGAAATGCCACCTCCAAAGAATATCAATCAAATGAGAAGTTTACAAGGACATCTCCAGTCAATAAGACACTTTATTTCTTAGCTAGCAGATAAAGCTCAACCCTTCACAAAAGTATTGAGGAAAGGAGTAACATACAACTGGGATACGGAATGTGAGAAGCACTTTCAACAAATCAAAGAATACCTATCTAAGCCACCAATATTAATGCAACCAATTCAAGGTAAACCATTAATTATATACATATCAACTACCGATACATCACTGGGGGCACTTCTGGCACAACAAGATGAGAATAAAAAGGAACCAACTATATATTATATCAGTGGAACTTTGGTGTCCTACGAGATTAACTATACTATAATAGAAAAAGTTGGTTTGAAATTAGTTTTTGCATCGCAGAAATTGAAACACTACATGTTAGCACATTCAATCAAGCTGCTGGCTAAGATTGATCTGCTCAAATATCTTCTCAGCAACGAAACACTTACAAGAAGATTGGCTAACTGGGTCATGGTTCTTACAAGATTTGATATTAAATATGTAGAATGCAATGCCATCAAAGGACAAGTCATTGCAGATCAACTTGTTGATGCTCCA
Source organism: Cryptomeria japonica (assembly GCF_030272615.1). Taxonomy (NCBI): domain Eukaryota; kingdom Viridiplantae; phylum Streptophyta; class Pinopsida; order Cupressales; family Cupressaceae; genus Cryptomeria; species Cryptomeria japonica. Next base: position 336,120,529 of record NC_081406.1, read on the forward strand.
CTTGAAGACAGTCAACCTTTGCACATAGAATTTCTAGATGAATCCATCATGCACCATACTCAATGATCATGGAAGATGTTCTTTGATGGGTCTTTCACTCAACATGGTTCTAGTGCTGGAATACTTTTTATTACTCCTCAAAGATATTCAATCCCAAAGGACTACAAGATTCTCTTCCCTTGCACACACAACATTGTTTAATATGAAGCTTTGGTAAATGAGATCAAGCTAGTTATCAAATAGAAGGTTGTTGAGTTACACATCTATGAAGATTCTCAGCTAATCATCTGTTGGCAAATGCACACTCCAATGAGAAATTTTAGGTGATTGAAGGTATTGTCATTTATACAGGCACTGACATCGACAAATAGTTTACCGATAGTGGCAAAGATGAATACCAGAACCCTGGATGACATGATTTTGTTTATTATATTTTGTATTTAATTGTTAAATCTTTTTGTAAGCCGACTAGGCGAATTGTAATAAGACTCATATAAGTATGAGATCTTGTAGGATCATTTATGTATGAAATGTAATAGGTAGATGCGAACATGCAAATATTAAGGCAAATTTTGGAATAAGGTTTATGGAAGTTGTATGAGCTTAAACCGGTACTGAACCTAGCATAGCAGATGCTGAACCGAAGCAGTACATGATATTGGATTTGCTTAATCCATTTTTTAAGTCAATGAGACTTCCCTTTTGTAATTAAGCAGTGAGATTTAGGCAGTTGGCCTTCCTGCATGTGCAGGCCCCTATTGTAAGTAATATTCATTTATTGGCCAGTGAGTGAATATTGTGGGTCACAAATCCCACCGAGGTTTTTCCCACACCGGGTTTACTCGTTAAAAATATTGTGTTATGGTGTGCTTTCTATGTTGTGGTTATTGATCTTATTTACTACATTTATTCTGGTTTACCGGTACACTATTTTGGAATGTAATTTGTATAATAAGATTAGAAAATCTGTTAACCGACAAGATACTGATTCACCCCCCCCGTCTTAGTATCTTTGGGAATTCTAACAATTGGTATCAGAGCCTGGTTCTCTTTTTTCAAAAGCCTAATAGCTTGAGGAATATTTTGACACCGGTACAGATGGATAATCTGATAAAGCAATTGGAAACATCTCTTGCAAATTATGATGTAGAAAAGTTGAAAAATATGAAACTTGAAGATGATCTGAAGGCTGCACAGGAAATCATTCAAGGACTTCAAGAAAATCTCACTATTGTTAGGAACAAAAGAAGAGAACTTCATGAGAAGATACAGAGTGATGATGATGAAAAGGAAACTCTTAATGATCTTGTAAGCAAGTTGAAGCAAGAAAAAATGACCTTGAGAAATGAAATGCAAGATATGACTATGAGGTTTTGTAAAGACATTGAAGATCGAAAGAAGAATGAAGATGACTTGACTAGGAGAATCAATGAAGCTGGAAATGAAAATATAAGACTCAGTCATGAAAATGATATGTTGAAGACAAATATGATTCACTTAGAGCATGAAAATGAGTTGGCTACTACAAATCAACACAAGGAGAAATTCAAGAAAAGCTTAGAAGAACTTGATGATATGCTGAAAAATCAGAAACCTAATGGAGATACTAATGGTCTTGGCTTTGATGCTGGTGAAAGCTCTGGTACTGTAAACAATAATGATCACAATAAACCGGTAAGACAACCTAATGCCCTACAAATTTAATGGGAAATGCTTTAACTGTAACAAGTATGGTCATAGAGAAAATTAGTGTAGATCTAGAAACTATCAAAACACCAATGCACCCACAGGTCAATGTTCTAAATGCAACAAAATTGGTCATAATTTAGAAAAATATAGAATGAATGTAAGATGTTATGTTTGTGGAAGATTTGGACACTTATCTAATCAATGCAGAACACAAACCGGCATAGGATATGGAAAAGCTATTCAGAAAAATAATGTGACTTGTTATGCTTGTAACAAGATTGGACATATTGCAAAATTTTGTAGAAGTAAGGCATCATCGACAAATAAAAAAGGACCCAGTTTGAAAGGTAAAGAGAAGGTTGAAGAAGTAAAGCAAAAATTTTCAAAACAATGGATTAGAAAGTCGGATCAGAATGTTAATGAAGTTATTCCTTCACTGGTAGAACATAGTATCACTCCATCGGTAGGAGATTCTTCATCTAATTGAAAATAAATCCCTTGGGGGTATCGTAAAAAATTGAAAAACATGCTAGTTTACCCTCGATTAATGGTGAGAAGTTGAATTACTTCTTTATCGGCAGATGTGTTAAGTTTTCACTTAACCGACAAGCATTTATTATGGTAGTTGAAGGAAATGACATTATAAAGCAAGTGTTTTTCACTCTTTTTCACTCACCGAGCATTCAAACTTCCTTAGAGCACGAAAAACTTGAGCGAAGGCATCCACAACGAGAAGTGAAGCAAATCATTCAAGCATTCAAATCTAAAGGCAGATTAAGGTATTTATACAATGGCTTCCTCCTCTGCACTGGAATTCATTGCAAACCCTATTGTAATTGAAGTGATTAAATGCCCTAGGCTCGTATTTAAAATTATTCCCAAAGTAGTGAAGAAGGATGATAACCTAGGAGCATTTTCTAATATACCCAAAGGAGTTACATATGTTGAAGACCCTAGAATTTACATACATTGTCATATTGAGGAACTTGGTGATAATGATATTATGAACATGTATAGGACAGTAATATGTGATGAGAAAGGTAATGTGAAACCAGAACACAAGATAGTTGAAACCCTAGGTTTTGTGGAGAAACTTAGCATTCCTGATTTTCCTAAAGAGGTTATAAGGATTGTATTGAGAAAAGTTGATGGGGAGTTCTTTTGGCTAGATTCCATCCATAAGATAACAAGAGAAGCAGTTAGGGTAGTGACTAGCTTACCTTCCACCGGTAGCAGAGAAGAGAATGGAAAGAAGGTCTCTAATGACATTGTAATGACCCTAACCGGTGCAACACATGAGAGTAGATCCCTGAGAGTAAATGATGTCAAGGATATCAATGTAAGATTCATTAGCATGATTCTTGGATACAAAGCTACACATGCCAACAGATTAAACTCTATTTCTAACTTTTATGTATCAAAAGTGTTTATGACTTAGTAAACAGTAATGCAAAAATTGACATATGTGAATGGTTGAAGGATGAACTAATTGACAATTTGAAGAAAATTAAAGGAGAAAAGAAAGACACATTCAGATTTGGTAACATACTTGTGTGTCTATTGCTATATATCACTAAGGAAGTTCCTGGTATTGGCAGAAAAGAATTTGGTTTTGACATACCGGTAGGAAAACAACTTTTGGATATCTTTAACAACATGGGAGATGACAGGGAGAAGAACATAATTGAACACTTTCATGCATTAAAGGCTAGAATGAAGACTAGGGAAAGACTATCTCAAGCTATAGTAGACAAATACCAAAAGGAGATATGCTTTGTTATAAAGAAAGATGAAATGTGGATGGAGGCGGTGGTTCCGAGAACAATTTGGTTAACTGAAATGGGTTATGAGGCAGATGAAAACATAATAGAAACATATGCTAAAGCCCTTCTAGAAGCTCCTAAAGAACCAACAAAAGAAGTATTTGGAAATGCAGAAACTATTGAAAGAAAAGTTCAATCACATAAACGAATAAAGAAAATAGAACAAACAATTAGAAAAGCAACAAGATAGGCTAAAGTAATCAAAGAAGATTTGTTGAATATTACTGGTATTAAGGAGAGCGACATGGAAGGACTACAACTGAAAACACATCTTTCATCGGTTGGTACCTCCTCTAACAGTGAAATACTGGCAGAGTTTCAGAGAGTTGAAAGGAAAAGGAAACCTTCACTGGTACCCGCTCCTACACCCAAGAGAACAAGATGGAAACAACAGGCAGTAAGGCCTTCGACAAAGAAAATAACACCCAAGAAGAAGAAGGAGAAACAAGTTATTCCTCCTCTAGAAAATCTTTTAAATGAAATAATTGAAGATGGTAACTTGTCAAATGTTATCAAGTTGTATAACACTTCTACTAATGAGGAAAATGAAAGTATAGAAAATAGTGTTATTTTACACCTAGACATTTACAAGAAATTTTTGATAGAAGTTGTAGATGAATTAGCAAGTGACTTGTATAGAAGGTTAGATGCAAAAAGGTTAGCAATTATTGAACTAGATAAGAAGATTAAGGTATAAAAACTACTTGCAGTTCACCTAGTAAAATCAACAGAAGAAATTGATGAATTGATAAGTGAGGCTAATAGGATTGTATTTTCAACTGGTCACCGACATGTAGCATTAATGGCTGGTAGAGTGAATGAGATCACTAAAGAGACAACAGACAAATGGGATATCTTCTTTGTGGAGAAGGAAAAGAAAGAAGAACTTAAAAAACCAAAGACTTTTAGAGTCTATCAAAAGGATAAGGATAAAGGTAAAGGCAAGATAGGTGGTCCTCCGAGCATAAAAGTAATAGATAACTTGCCCCCACCTCCTTCTGATACTCCACCGACATAAACTGTTGATACACCACCGGTAATGGATAATGTTGAGAGTATGGAGACAACACATGAAGATCCTAATCCTAATTTAGAAGTATTATGAATATTGATACACAAGAGGTTAACATTGTGGTTGATAAGGAAACAATTGAGAAGAGAGATGTGGCAACTGAGCCACCGAAAAAAAAAATTGTAGTTGAGACAAATGTTGAGGATATAGTTGGAAATATTAAGATTGGGATTAAAACACATACTGAACAGTCAACTGATCCCCTAGATACTGGAAAGATAGATACCACTGATGTTCACACTGAAAAACCTACTGAGTTAGAGCAACCGGCTATTGATAAATCTATTGAGATACCGACAATGGTTTGTTTAGAGGTACATATAGAGAAACTGGTAGAAAACATTGAGACACAATCGAAAAAACCGGCAATTGAAAGCACAGAGAAACCGACAGAGGTACATTCTGAGAAAGATGAAGAGAAAAAGGTTCAGACAAAGACAGTGCCACCGACAACAGCTGAGAAACCCAAACCTTTGCTAGTAGAAATGCAGACTCAAAATGACCTACCAAAGGTCAACATAAACAAAGAGGTTACTCACACTGGCGGATTGCATATTGTTAAGGCAGTTGGATAGTCAACTGGATCCTGATTAACAAAATTCAGACCAACAAATATAACAGAGGTATTACTGGATTCCATCAAGAAAATCACAGAGTGTAATGCATAGGCTTATAAGGCAATTGATGACACCATTCCAATTTTGAAATTGATTGCACCTAAGTGCAATGTAGAAAATAAAGATTCTTTGAGCCAATTAGACGCATTGTCTAAGTACATAACCGACAACCTACTAACAATTGAGCAGATCAATAAGGAGACTTTCAGTGAGAAAATGAATAAAGAGAAAGAAAAATTCTTTGAAGAATCAATAAACAGATGTAAGGAACATATTGACACATTATTACCGGCACTAGGCAAGACAATAATGAAATTTAAGGAACTATACAGAGACACCTGCAAGACTGATCTTCTGACAGTGGATATTGACAAGGAAATTAGCAAAGTACAAAAAGAAATAAATGATATAGCTGACAATATAATTGGTTCATCAGAACCAATATCAATTATAGAACAAGAGATAGCTGGATTTGAGGCGAAAATTGAGAAATTGGAAAAGGAGAAGGAAAGAGTAAAATACATGGCTAAGGAACTCAAATGTAGACTAGGTATGAAACTAGACATCCTCATCTCCTTGAGAAAAGAGATTTCAGAGGCTCTTGTTCCATGACTTAAGACACTAGAAGAGAAAATGCACATACTCACCGGTACCATCCAAATGATAGAAGCAACATTGAAGGATAGTGAGAGGTTCACTAACAGCTTGAATTTTGCATTAGCGGATCTATAGCAGATTGTAACCCAGCAGTTATAGAGATCTTGACCTACACTCAATTGACATTAATTGATAGCCTTTGTCATTGATGCCAAAGGGGGAGTAGTAGAATGAGAAAAATGATTGGCAGAAGACATCATCTACTCAGGGGGAGCACACAATTTTGGAGCACACAGTTTTGGCAAGATTTTTGGGACAACACATTTTGGGATACAATTTTGACTTTTTCTCATGAGTGTTGGCATCAATGCCAAAGGGGGAGATTGTTGGAAAATGCACACTCCAATGAGAAATTGTAGGTGATTGAAGGTATTGTCATTGATGGCAACCTTACAACCCTATGACACCGGCAAACACAGGCACCGACACCGACATATAGTTTATCGGCAGCAACAAACATGAATATCGACACCCTGGCCGATAGGATTTTGTTTATTATATTTTATATTTAATTGTAAAATATTTTTGTAAGCCGACAAGGCAAATTGTAAAAAGACTCATATAAGTAAGAGATCTTGTAGGATCATTTATGTATGAAATGTAATAGGCAGATGTGAACATGCGAATATTAAGGCAGATTTTGGAATAAGGTTTATGGAAGTTGTATGAGCATAAACTGGTACTGAACCTGGCATAGTAGATGCTGAACCGAAGCAGTACATGATATTGGATTTGCTTAATCCATTTTTTTAAGTCAGTGAGACTTCCCTTTTGTAATTAAGTAGTGAGCTTTAGGCAGTTGGCCTTCCTGCATGTGCAGGCCCCTATTGTAAGTAATATTCATTTATTGGCCAGTGAGTGAATATTGTGGGTCACAAATCCCATCGAGGTTTTTCCCACATCGGGTTTCCTCGTTAAAAGTATTGTGTTATGGTGTGCTCTCTATGTTGTGGTTAAAAGACTTGAGATGAGAAACTGATGCCTTATAAGAGAATGTTTGTTGATCTCAAGAAATATTTTACTTTCATATCATTTCAGCAGATGCTATGGCCACCTTGGCATCTATACTAGAGTTATAAGAATCTAATTTTTGCTTTGAATTCCTGGTGGAAGAGCTACAATATCCTGCCTATGATTCTCCTGAGTCCCAGATAATCTATTCTATTATTGGGCATGACTCATCTCGCTAGAATCACATTTACTCTTGCCTGCATGATCAAATTATCCCTTCTAATCCTACCCATAATGAGAAAAGGAACCTAATCCAAAATGCTTCACGGTACATCACCATCTCTAACGATCTATTTAGGCGAGGTTTGGATGGTACTTTGATTAGGTGTCTTGAAACTGAAGAGTTCCAATGTGCATTATCTGAAGTCCATGAAGGTATTTGTGGATCTCATTCAAATGGTCTAACTTTAGCTCGAAAACTACTAAAGGTTGGCTACTATTGGCAAGATATGGAGAAAGATGCTATAAAGTTTGCTAAAACTTTTCAGAAGTGTGCTCTACATGGGAATCTCATACATGCTCCAACAAGGGATCTTATACCCTTCGTCACACATTGGCCTTTTCAACAATGGACATTTGATCTCATTGGCCAAATATATCCTGCATCATCTAACAGACACAAGTTTATCATAACTATCACTGAGAACTTCACTAAGTGGGTAAAAGTGGTTTCGCTCATCAAAGAAACCGGTAAACAAATAGCTATGTTCATCCTTAACTATATTATCTACAGGTATGGGATACCTTCTTCAATTGTGACTGACAATAGAGGGCAGTTCAAGAACAAAGATCTAGACGAGCTCTGTGAAAAATTCAAAATCAAATATCACTGGTCATCCATATATTACCCTAAAGGTAATGGACAAATTGAAGCATCTAACAAAAATCTGTTGACTATCTTACACAAAATAGTAAGCAAATCTAGAAAGGATTGGCATCTGCAGCTCAATCCTGCACTATGGGCTTATAGAACAAGTATCAGAACACCTACTGGGGCTACACCTTTTCCTTTGGTGTATGGATCAAAAGCAGTCTTAGCTATTGAGGTGGAAATACCATCTTTTAGAGTTTGTTTGCAAGGTCTTGTTACTGATGAAGACTACAAAACATCTAGATTGCAAGAACTCGAATTGTTGGATGAACGTTGGCAAGTGGCATTTGATCATCTGAGAGCTTATCAAAAGAGAACGTCTAGAGGTTATAACAAGAAGGTTCGACAACGAAAATTTCAAGTTGGTGACCTTGTTCTGAGAGAAAATCCTAAAAATCAATAGTTTCAAGACAACAAAGGGAAGTTTGAACCCAACTGGCTGGGTCCCTACATCATTACAACAACATTTGGCTCTGGTGCCTATCAACTCTCAAGATCAGAAGGAGAACAACTCCGTGAACCAATCAACATCATCCACTTGAAAAAATTCTTCACTTAGTATTCTCTACTCCAGCAACCTGTACAACTAAAATGTCTTGAAAAAAATCATAAAAATCATAAAATGTCCTGAAAAAATCATAAAAAAAAGAAGAAGAATCTTTGCCAAGAAAGTGAAAACCTAGTAAACAGGCGCCTCTTGCACTAAAGCACTCCATCTATCAACACAGCGTTTTCATTTCTAGCATCTTTGATTTTGCTTATACATATCTTTTAGTCACTTTTGTGACATCCTGGTTCTTTTGGAACTCTTATGACCTGAAACCGATCAATCTCCTAGTCTTAGGGTAATCGACTGAGCAATTTACATGTCCTAAGTAGTATCAACCAAGTCATGTTTATGTCAGTGATACTCAGTCATCCAATCCGAGTCAGTCACCTGTCTCCTAACTACTGAAGAGTTTTATGACTGAGTAAACAAGCAAAACAAGATTACTGAAAACGATCACTAAACACTTTGAGATATGCATGAAATTTTCTTTGTATGTTGTCTTTTTATTGGTTTTCACTTATTATTCCCTCTGTGTAACTCAAGGAAGTCTATCTTGACTAAGAGGAACAAAGATTGGGGGCATAATATTTTTTTTTTGTTTTCTGCTTGTAGGAATGATTTCGATGACCTGGAAACATCTAATCAACTGGGTGTCTATGATAAGTGCCTTCACATCAAGGTGAAATCACCACACATACCTTGGCTCCACTTATTTGTATGCTACAAGGAGGTTGCCATCATTTATTTGTCTATTTTGAGGGAATTTCTTTAATGTGCAATCCAGATGTATGCATAATCTGTCCAAGGATATGAACAAAAAAAGGGTCATTGTGGACAAGATAAGTAATATTGCATATGAAAAGAAATGAACTCTATTCTGGCTGCTATGTTTGTAAATGCTTAGTGATGAAAATTAAGCATTCCAAATCCAGTGTCTAAGTTTAGGTTGCATTCATTCTCAATTTTATGCATTTCGAGTGATTTTGGCATGATAACAATGATCTCTTTATCTTTTGAATGAGAGTTTGAAGCATCATCATTTCTCAGCTAAGTAGTTTCTTTTTCATCATCATTTCTTCGATCGAGTTCTTGTGTATTGAGATGTTAGCTGCATACATAAGCATCTTATATATATAAATACATTTCATTATTACTTGTTTGCATTCATATTATTGCATGAAGAAAAATAAACATTTGCATTACTAGTTACACATTTTCATCATTTTTTGCATATGAAAAGAAACAAAAAAATAAACATCCATATTCATCTGCATTACATACATCCATATTGAAAAGATATGCATACATATAGTATAAACCATATAGAAATACATCTCATAATAAATCAACACAAGTACGATGAAATAAAATCAAGATCTCTTATATATCATCATAAATATCTCATAGTACAAATAATATCAATTGTCATATACAATGTCTTATTTGAGCAAGAATCTTATGGGCTATACAAAATGGGGTGTATAACAAAATATAAGAGATATAACAAGCTATCTCTCTGTCTCTTCCTCATCGCCAGATGGAGGAGGAGGCGTTGCCCGCTAACCAATGTCATGTCTAGGTGCCCTAGCTTCCTCAGATCGAGCCATATACTGTGAATATGGAACAACCTGTTGCACTACTGGGACTGCTACGCTATATGCTGCAACATAATAGGATGCTTGACTAGTCTGATGTAAAACCTCCTGCTAAAGAGCGTCTCGCTCTGCTCTCACCACAACAAGTTGTCGATCACTCTCAGCTCTGACCTCATCCAGCTATCAATCTATCTCTACTCTCACTTCTACAAGTTGTCGATCTCGTTCTTCTAGCTATGTCTGAGCCACTATCAACTGTGACTGCAAATAGTCGATCTAGCTCTCATAGACTGTAGTGTGTCTACTTCCCCCACCTCTCTCACAGGCTCTTTGCCTCCCTGCTCATCTATCTGTTGTCTCACCTTCCTAGGATCTTCTCTCTCCTCACCTCCACCCTCTGCTATGCTGGCACCACTAGCCCCCATACCAACAGCTCCAAGGGATCCACCCTCCCCTCTCTATTGTTGTCTCCCCCAAGCTGGTACCCTACTGCTGCTAGCACCAGGATCACCTCCTGCCCAGCTAGGAACCTCCGCTCTTCATCCCTGTACCTGTGCTTGTGCAGGGGCCTCATCCTCAACTTCGTCTATGAGAGGCACATGCTCTGTAGGATCCATGAATCTGGGAAAGGGATGTCTTTGGAACCAATCCCTGTACTAGGGCATACCCCCACATCTGCAATGTCCTTCAAATAGTCCCATCATTATCTCTATAAACCGACTAGCTCCTGCATGCTTATCCCGTAGGACAACCTAGGGGTCCATCCTCATCTCTTCTCGTCTCCATATCGGACGTAGGTGGTGAGCTCCTATGATATACCCTACGGCCTACCATACTACCTCATCACCCTAGAAACCATGAATCGCTCCATGATAGATACTAACTGATCGATGAGAGGTCGAGTCATAAACATGTCCCTCCTCTGAGCTCTCAAGTCATCCCATAACTCCAGACCCCTATACGTTCTCCACACTACAATGATCAAATCATCGAGTTGTCTCCTCCAATACTCTGTCTTGCCTAGATGGGGTTGAGTGACATGTCCTGAATATCTATATATGATCGACTAGTGTGGATCTCCAACATCATCTACTATCGATGTACAAACTGGGATATGCTCCCAGGCCCAAATCTGCAAAACTAAAACTCCTACCGCCATACTCTTTGCCCCTCTATAGGCGATCTCATGCATGTCATGATACATGTGGGATAATAAGAAATAACCCCACTCTAATCTCTCAGGCTGAGTCAGTAGCCTCTCGAGCATTATACCCCAGCCACATAGAAAGCCCTATTGTCCCTTGTTTGGAATGATGAAACAACCTATCATACATGCTAATACACATGCTAGTGGAAAATAATCACCATATCTACTCATCATATCATCCCAAGTGATAGCCCGCTCAAGAATGTCCTCATTGTGAAATATGCATCTCAAGGCTAAGATACCAGGTCGCTAAGAATAATCATAGTCAACCTTGTCCCTAGCAAAAGGAATCCTCAAAATACTGTACACATCCTCTAGTGTAATAGTCATCTCTCCAACTGGTAGATGAAAGGTGTTATGCTCTGAATAGAAATGCTCAACTAGTGCAGTCAACATCCCGTGATTCACACAGATATCAGGCATCTCTAAAAGGTGAGTAAGGATGCACAAATCAATATGTTCTCTATCTACATCTGATAACTCATGGACTAGCCTCATTGCCAGAGGATATACACACCAAAACAGGATATCCGAAAACCGAATCTACAAAAATCAAACAACAAAGTATCAACAAATCATCCAAATGCACTACAAAATATGTTAAACATACACACGAATCCAAATACACAAAATGCCAAATTAAAAATTCAGGTTTTGACTCTTAAACATGCTCACTGTTTTTCATAGGAATATTCACAGAAAGGCAGAATCTCATACGAGTCAAGATTACACCTCGAATGATAAAACATTCCATATGATAAATGGTATACTCTCACACGATACAATGGGATATTAAGAACAAACCCTTATGAGACATGGGACAACACCATATGACAAAACACAAGATGGATAGTTTGTCGTATGAAAGACATTCTCTTACCGTACGACAAAATGACATTAAACGACTTTTCAACGACACTAAAATGAAAACAATTCAACAAAAATTCAAAATTGATGAAATGAAAAGGCTTAAGATTGATCACTAACCGTTGGGTCATAGTTCTGCGATCGATTATGTCATCTCTAGCGCTCGAATCGATGTTCCTCTATCGGGATGGCCATTTTTCTTCGCAGAAGGTTTTTCGAATTTCAAACTTGGAGATGCTAAAATGAATTAAAAATGACACTTGGACCTCTTATATAGCCAAAACCCTAATTTTTCAACTTGCTTCGGTAGACATGAAATTTGAACCCTAAGCTAATTGGCCCATCCTGATTCCATTTTCGGGATCAAAATCTAAATCCATTATAATCCTCCTACTCAATTTGGCACAATTAAGACCACTTAGCGCTTTCATCAAATTCTCATTCTTTCATCAATTTGTGCTCAATTTCTCATTAATCAATGCTAAATCTCAATTTCATTCCTCAAATCAAATTCGCGCTCAATTTCTCATCAATCATCGCTAAATCTTCAAATGATCATTTGACTCAAACTCTGTGCTCAAATCATTATCATTGCCAAAAATTGCCTAAAATCATTGTACCCTCGCTATCTTTCGATTTCGCTTTCAAGGGGGCATACTCATGACCTCATGACCTCACATCTTCAAAGTCGAGAAAATTTTCAAATCTTCATCAAAAGTTGAGAAAAAATATTTTCAACTAAGGAAAATCAATCAAATCCTTATCGCTAGGGGCATCTTAGCTTCATTGCTTCATATCAAGTTGAGATTTCTCGCTCATTTGAATCAAATCAATCTGTAGGGGCATATCAATTTCATCACTTTAAATCAAGTTGATATTGTCTTCATCGGAATCAGTTTCTTAACATTAATCAGTTTCATCGCTTTTCATCAAGCTGATTATTCGGTTAAAATCAATCAAGGGTTTAAAGAGTATCTTTGATCGCACACTCAATCTAAGAAGTTGTTCAGTTTCATCGCATCAAATCAAGATGGACAGTTTATCTTCGCTCATTGTGTCTTGATCCATCAAGTTCAAGATCGATTTTTTCTCCGCTCACTATGTCTAGTTCAATCAAGTTCTAGATCAGTAAGATTCGCTTCTTGATCAATCAAGTTCAAGTTTGGTATCTTTACTCTTCATCGGTCCTAGTTCAATCAAGTTCGGGATCGGTATCATTTTAAATAACTTTGTTCAGTTTCATTTCTTCAAAACAAGCTAAACACCTCGCTCTTCACTAGTTTGTGATCCATCAAGTTCAAAAGTGATATGTATTTGACATCAACTATTCTTTGAACCAACACGCTTCTCGCACATTAATTCAAAGAGGGGCAAATGTAATACCCTAAAAATGGCCACCTAAACCATGGGCCCCTAATCTCGACAACATCACCAAGGTCCTAACCAAAGGTAATTAAATCAACCTTGACCACACCTAATTAATTAATTCTTTAATCATTAATGTTACATGGCAAATGAATCACTCTATATTAATTAAATATTTATTGAATTAATTAAATCATTCCAAGTAAATCATTTTGATCAATTATCCTATTTATTTAATTAAATATCCTAGCATATTTAATTAATTAATAAATTTACCATTAATCATAAAAAAAAAATTAATTTACAAAAAAAAAGAGATTTGTTACAAAAGAAGAATTAATATGCAAAAGCAAGAGTTAAATTGAAAATAAAATAAAAGAATTGAATTGAGAGAAGAAATTAAACTTGAGATATTATTTCTTCTTCAAAATTGAGATAACTTGAAATCAGAAAAGCAATTAAATTGAATTAATCTTCTCTAAAATTAGAACTCAAAGCTTTTGAGAAATAAGTTCAGTTGCATTGAAAATGACTTTTTTTCTTGAATAAATCAGAGAATATGTATGGAATCACCTATTTTTATCTCAAGTGCATGGAACTAATTAAATTGTATCTCCAATGAAAACTCGAACTTATAATTTGAATGCATTTCAATCAAGCTATAATTAGAATCTATCTCAAGGTTAACTTAATCTGATCTCTCAATTATTTTAATTATCTTAAGTTGTGTTTTTTCTTGAAGAATCTCAACTACTCATTGCTAATCGATCTTGACCGTTGGTCTCTCTTTTGAATCTCTATAAATTCAACGTTCATCTCTCATTCAAAACACCCTAGAGATTTATTGTTATTATGCAATTTTTGCTCTCGAGTCATTGAACATATTGTGTTTTTGAGAATATTGTATCTTAGTTTAGCTTTTTGCATTTTTAATTCGATTACGATTGCTTGCATCTATCTAGCTTAATCTTGCATCCATCTAGCATAATCTTGTATCCATTTACCTTATTCTCATGCTCATATAGATTAAATCCTTCATCTTGGTGTAGTCTAGTCACTAGTATTGCTTATACAAATATGAGAGCAAGTCTATACTCGCATCTTTTAGAAGGAAATAGGTCAATTTTTTATGGTTTTCATATTCATGATCATATCTGTCTAACCATGCATGTAATGACTTAATTGAAGTGTTGTGTCTTACAGATTGCAGACTTATTCCACTTAATACACACACAGGTCTACTTTTCAAAGGAAGCCAACTTTGCATTCCTAAGGGCTCCATGAGAGAAAACATTGTGAAAGAGAAGCATTGTGGGGCATTGGCAAGTCATTTTAAGATTGACAAGACCCTTGAATTGGTTACAAGATTCTACTTTTGTCTTAGGATGAAGACTGAGATCAAAAAGTATGTGGAAGGTTGTATTATTTGTCAAAAGGCCAAGGGTAGCAGTTCAAATGCAGATTTGTATACCCCTTTTCCCATACCAAACAAGCCATGGGATTCAATCAGTATGGATTTTGTATTAGGACTCCCAAAGACCAAACAGGGTTATGACAACATCTATGTAGTTGTTGATAGGTTTTCAAAAATGACTCACTTCCTACCTTTTAAAACCACACATGATGCATCTCAAATAGAAGGTACATTCTTCAAAGAGGTTGTAAGGTTACATGGTTTACCAGAATCAATCATCTTATACAGAGATTCTAAGTTTATTGGGAATTTTTGGCAAACCCTTTGGAGAAGGCTGGGCACCAATCTGTCATTTACTTTAGCATGTCATCCCAAATCTGATGGGCAGGCCAAGGTCATCAATAGGTCACTTGGAAACCTATTAAGGTGTCTAACTAAGGATCAAGGAGCTACATGAGATTCAATACTTCCTCAAGCATAACTTTCTTATAATAAATCAGTGAATAGGAGCATTGGTCACAATTTCTTTGAAATAGTGTATGGGTCACACCCTAGAGGTGTATTGGAGTTGAGAGATGTGAAGGATTTGGAAAGAAGAAGTGCACAATAAGAAGACTTTGTAGAAGTGATGAGAGACATACACCAACAAGTAGAGGATAAGTTGGAACAAACCTCAAACAAATACAAACATGCAACATATAGGAAAATAAGAGATTTGGAGTTTAAGGTTGGAGATATGGTGATGATTCATCTCAAGAAGGAGAGACTACCTAAGGAGAAATGCACCAAGTTAATGATGAAGAAGATAGGTCCTTTCAAGGCCATTCATAAGTGTGGCAACAATGCCTACAAGATTGATCTTTCTCTGGACATTGGTCTCTCTAACACTTTCAATGTTTCAGATATATATGAATATAAAGGTCCTCCTACTAATGTGTGTGATGCAGGTCAAGATGACCCCAACAAGGAAGAGATGTTACAAGACCTACCTAACAAGCCTAAGCTTGAAGTTGAGCATGTACTTGACAAGAGGGTGAGTATGAAAACAAGGAGGCATACCTACTATGAGTACCTAGTACAGTGGAAGGACAAACCCTTAGAAGATGCAACCTGGATGACAAAGCAGGCCTTGGAGACAATTGGATGCAAGGTTCTAAATCTGCCAACTCAAAAGACTTGAGTTTTTTCTATCCTCGGGAGTATGGTGAAGGGAACCCTCTTGATTCCATTTGTTGGTTGAGTGTTAGATAGGTCTTAGATCCTAGGTTGGTGTGTTGGATCAGTTTGGATCCTCTTGATGTAATAAGGAACCCATTTTTAAAGTCAATTGGCTCTAAGGTCATTTATAAACCTAATACCAAATTAGGCCATGGGGTTCATAATGAGTAGGAAGCATTTTGATAGGTTGAGTTGAGTAGTTTTAGGCCTAGGATAGGTCTATAAAATCTATAGAGGATTTTGGCACATCAAAAGTGTCAAAATTGAAAAGTTGTAAAAAGTTGCTAAGCAACTTTTCAAATCTGCTAAGCAACATTTCCACCGATTGTGGAAAAGAGGTTCCAATGGCTATAACCAATTGAAAACTATTACATCCATTTGGGAAAGGCCTATTTAGGCCTCTAAGATCATCCATGTTGATGTTGGATGAGGTGTGTAAAGATTTGGTGGATTGCACAATAAGAAAAACTCAGATTTTGCCCAATTCTCACTGTTTTTGGTATAGTATGATCTGAAAAAGGATTTGATTGAATGAAATTTTGAAGTGGTTGTGTAGGGCTGTGAGTTAAGGTTCTAATGCAAGTGATTTGACTCCATTTGGCATCGTTTGGAGCAAGCAGTGGTCTATGTACTAAAAACTGTCAGTCAAAACCCCGATTCATAGGGTTTCACCCAAGATGTGACCCTAACTTGCAAATTCTATTGTGGGATTCAACGGCCTTTTGGAAGATGAAAGTCAGGAGATTTTACATTGAGATTCCAAAAGGGTAGAATTATGGAGTGAGGGTTGGTGTGGTTACCACCAAGCCCTAGGCTAAACAAGAGAAAGTGTTTAGTCTAGACTGCAAGGAGGAAAGAGAAAACAGTCACCAAGGGAGTGTATGGAGATCAGTTTGATGGATGATTTGGCTTAATAGAGGATAGGGGAACATGTCCAAGTGTTTATTTTAGTTCTGCAAACTCATCCTCAAGTAGTTGCTTTGTAAAACAAGCCTAATTAGGCCTATTAGGTCTGTGTCCATAGTAGGTGCTTAAGGGTGCTGGAGCAGAGTCAAGCCTCAATCTCTTGCGGTTGGATGTAAGCCCTAAAAGGGTATTGAAATCTAAAAATTGTTCTAATGGTTTTTTGGAATAATGTGGAACAAAGTTAAAAATACCGGTCTGGCAAGGCTACTAGAACTAGGCCTAAATAGAGGTTTCTTGACCCATATGCACAAAGGAGAGTTCCCAATTTGATTGGAAAGTTAGGGTGAGTTTTCCTTGGTGGGAAACACTCCAAATCCTCCCTAGGAATTGTAATTAGTGACTGGTTGTCATTAGTGTGTGTAGAAACCTAGTTGTGGGGTTGTATTAGGCGTTGGACAAGGCATGGAGGAGTGATTTTGGGTCTTCTATTCTTCTAGTTGCCCACTCTACATCAGATTTCATTGCCAAGATTTTAAACATTTATGAAACATAGATTTTGATTTAATAACCCACTATTTGAGCAAAATTTAACTAAATCTTTTATTACTTTTACAAGATCGCATGCATTATTATATTTTTAAATAAAAATAAATATTTAGTAGACATTAAATGCACATAATTTTTCTAAGTTATATTATTTTCTCAAGATTGTAAGCCTTATCACAGCCTAATCATATTATTTAAATTAGAAGCAATTATTTAACCATAAATACTTATGTTTGTGGTATCATATATAATAACATTATGATTTTATAATTATAAACACATGATTTTTAATATTATTTTTATATTATTAATCTAATATTATTTATATTTGTAATTAACATTAAATAAATATATTATACCACCTTTCACTACTTCATTTTTGCCTGTGGACAAATGACACATGTCTCCTTCGGGTAACAATATAAATATGTCATCTCTAATTCATGGGGTTTTTAATTTTGGCTACATACTTCCTTTACCAAATTGCTTCTTTAATTAAAAATCCTAAGTAGTTAGCATTCTCTTCTACAAAAAATCCCACACACACTAATAGGACTTTGATGATTACCTCTATTCGTGAGATAGTGTATGAAGAGGGTTGGTTATGTAGAAAATTGCAAACAACTGAAAAACCACTATTTTATGGTGGCCTCAAACGATTAAGAACTAATGATATTGTCATTCGGTCATCATTAGGCAGACCTATTTATATGGTTGAGCACGAGTCATTGGATATTGATCTCAAACCACTACTTTATGGTGGCCTCAAACAATTAAAGATCTAGTGATATTGTCATTCTATCTTTCTTTGATCAATCTCACCTCTCTCAAGCAGAGCTCATTTTATGGTTGAGGACGAGTCATTGAATATTGATCTCAAACCACTATTTTATCATGGCCTCAAAACAATTAAGATCTAATGATATTGTCATTCAATCTTTCATTGTTTAGTCTCACCTCTCTCAAGCAAAGCTCATTCTATGGTTGAGCACAAGTTATTGAATATTGATCTCAAACCACTATTTTGTGGTGGCCACAAACAATTAAGATCTAATGATATTGGTATTCAATCTTTGATTGGTCATTCCCACCTCTCTCAAGAAGAGCTCATTCTATGGGTGAGCATGAATCATTGAATATTGATCTTAATTATTATATAATAAAATATTAAAAGATGAGAAGAAAACTCTTCAATGTGCTGCTTTTACAATTTCGGATAAGCCTAGCTGCACTTGACTATTGAACTCCTCAAAGATAAATTTCAGTTCAATTCTCTTTTACAATATATTTATACATTCTTATGCACTAGGACTATTTTTGGTTCTTTGAATTCCTTACCAATATATGCATTCTTATGCAAGGCTTGTGTTTATTGCTACTTCTTCCTTAATTTTGAGGTCCTTAATGCCTCATCTTCGGTAATTCCTTGGGAGGGTCTCTTGATTCCTAGCTCCAGTTTGCTTGGATCTCAATTTATATTCTTTCTATTGAATTGGTTTTGCAGTATAGGTGATTCAGTTTGCAATCAAGTAAATTTTATTATAAAAGATAGGCTTTAAATGTATATCTTGTTTATTAATTCCCACGAGCCACAAAGATTTCAAAAACAATTCTAATGCTTAAATTTTACTTTATTATTCAAATATTTACAATACTAAAGCTTTAGCCAGGATTGAACATCAGGACAAACCTAAATTAGGTTTGATGTAGGAACAATGAATTTCTTAGTTTTAGAAATCAAATGAAGAATGAAGAAGAGACTTCAAAAATTAATTCAGCAAGTGACTTAAAAGAGCTCTCATTATTTACATATCACTTGCTACATTTCAATCACATGTAACCGATTTTTTATTTTTTAAAAAACAAGATTTAATTTTACATTTCATTCATCAATAATCAGTCAAAAGGAGGAATTGGGGGTGTATCTTGTGGGTTTTCAGGAGGTGCATTTGGTTGTTCTTGTTGTGGATTAGAAGAATCTGGTTTTTGAAATAAAAAATGAAAAAACCTAATCAAAATTAATGAAATTAAATTCAAAATATAAAACAAATTGAACAAACAGGAAAGAAAGACAAAAATAAACAAAAACTAACCTTGATCCATAGTGTTTGGAGGAGAAATCTAGCACCCCGTTCGCGGTTTAGGAGAGAAAATGAAGAAAAAACAAATTAAAAATGCACTATTCATGGGAAAATAAGACCCAGCTTTTTTTGACAAACAGCGCGTACGCAGTTCTTTTGGGATTATTAGTGCGTACGCGCTCATTTTCTTATAAGTAGCACGTACGCGCTCATTTTCGTAGAGGTAGCGCTACTTTCCTTTAAAGCTGCCTGTATGCACTACCTTCTCTAGGCCCGGGAACAACAAACCTAAGCGTGCACGCGATCATTTCAAATTTTAAAATCGCGTATGCGTTGCTTGTTTTTCCATGTTTGTTTTGGGTGGTGTCCACTTTTCTGATCGCCATCTTTGTGCACAAACCCGTAGATTGTTTTGGTGTGATTGAAAAGATTAATTTTGTAATATAGTAGTCAATATTATCTTTAGGTTTGAGTTATATCCATGATGTATTTCATGTGTCCTTGTTAAAAAGTATAACCTATTGTTTACATCTATTTTTTATTGTCTTTCCTTGTATATTCACAATTTGGAATAGTGGTGACCTTAGAATTTATTATATTATTGTCATTTGCAAATGTATAACAAAGTAATCTAGACCGAGGAGAGCGCTACTTAGAAAATTAGTTGAGATGCATTATCCTTTTTCTCATTTTGATTACGAGTCATGTTGGTATATGAGCTAAGATGGAGCACTTATTTAGGGGAAAGATGTAATGCCTATAATGTTTATATTATCATAAATTACTAGATATATAAAATAATTTAAATAAGCCTACTATCTCTATGTTTAGTCAATGTTAGATAATCTCAACCCATTGAACTCAATTGTAAAATATATTTGTGAAGATATGTTAGATTGTGTGGCTATGATTTTAAACATATATATGAAACTTATATTGTGATTTAGACAACCCATTGAATTCAAGTTGTAAAATTCAATTGTACGAAAAATATGTTAGATTGCTTTGCTATGATTTTAAACATTTATGAAACATAGATTTTGATTTAATAACTGCTATTTGAGCAAAATTTAACTAGATCTTTTATTATATTTACAAAATTGTTTGCATGATTATATTAAAAAATAAGATGATAATTAAGCTATTGATCAGACATTAATTTTAAAAATTTTGTGTACTTTTTTTTAAAGAGGAGGTTGCATCAATACTCCAATTTTTAACAATATTGTAAATTTTTACATAAATTAACAGATTTTTACTTTCATAATCAATTAATAAAATTGTAACAGTGGTATATGCAATTTCATTCAATATTTTAATCATCCTACTATTCAAAGGGATACCATACTTCTCAAAAGAAAACACAAATCATTTTGCAACAGCCAAACAATTAGCTAAATAGTATTTGAAATTGTGCAATTGATTTTACCATATTTCTCAAAATAACATCAGAACTAATTTAATTTAATTGGCATCTTGATATATAATAAATATTGAAATTGATATTAATGCTCATATAATTAATATTTGTAAAAAAAGTTTGGTTCAAATCTAAACAAAATATAAATATTTTAATTTCAATTTCATAAATGAACATTTAAACATCTGTTTATATTTTATTCTTATTATTCCTACCATTCCAAACTATTCCAAAAATAACATGATATCTCCAACAATAACAAAAACATACTCCCAACTAATTTGTTGATTTTTTTTTTCTTTAACATTTTAAAATGTTTTAATAATTATTTTGTAACAAAACTATTCTCATTGACCTGTAAATGTTAGAGATGTTAAATAAATAAAATTAAAAGAAAAACTTATGAACCCCAAAAATTAATGCTGCAGAGCGACATTCGTTAGATACCAATATTCCCCTTTTTCTTGATCATCCCCAATTTAAGAAAACAGCCAAAAACTACGAAAATTGGTCTATACATTTTACCATGAGAAGCCACAACTCAACCCAAAAAACTAACTTTCTAAATAGAACGAGAATTAGATATACAATTAGAAGCAAATAGAAAAGAACATTCATGAGAAACCACAACTTATCTGAAAATTCCCAGGTTATTCGAATAGCTTTTAAAGAGCGCTTATATTAAAAAGCATACCTAAAAAAAACATACAAAACACATATCAGCTATTATATTGAAAAGGAGGCCATGTTCGAGGAGCATTCAGAGACCCAGCTAGTGTTAAACAATTGAAATTACCAAGTCTTTCGCATAATTCAAAATTTCAACTTCCATTTCAACTTGCTCAATGCTGCCCATTTTGGGTAATTATTGGTATACATTTTGGGTCATCTTGGTTCCATTTTGTGAGATTTTGTCAAGATCAAGAGTTCAATGAAAAGTACAAAATAGAAAGAAAAAATAGATGATAGGAATAAACTGTATTCTATCAAGAGCAAATACTAATCAATTGGATCATCAGGAAAAAATACATACAATGTAGATAAGCTTGCTTATAAAGGCAAGACTAAGAGACAAAAGAGCACACAATGATGACATGTGGCTCAATGAAATGCAAGGGTAGGTAGGGGTAGGTAGGAGAAATAGTAAAATATTCCACATGAGGTGGATCACCCACCGCAGGTGGAATTATCACTCCACAATAAATGGATATGATAAAGTAATAATAAGATCACACCATAAAAGGTGGAGTTTCTCCTACATACACACTCTCAATGTAGCACATCTCCCTAGGTGCCTCATATGCAAACTACTATGATATGCATGTACCTAAGTAAACTTAAGTAAAGTGTAATTATATCCAACATGAATAAATAATTACACCAACACAAATGCATTTATGGCTACAATGCAACTAAGTAATGGAAGATGGGTCTCGGCTACAAGACCATGTAGGTACCCATGTACAAATGCAAATGCAATCTCTCATAAAGCGGGAAAAGAGAGAAAAACCCAGCGGGAAAAAACCCTCCCCCAAAAGAGAGATGAAAAGTATATACAAAGTAACTCTCAATGAAGTATGTGAAAGACAAAACCCCATGTGAGGAAAAAGTCCCCCTCTATATGAGAGAAGAAGAGAGACAAAGGAGCCCCCCTCAATGTAGAATCTGTACCAATGGTAGATGCTCGAAGTTGAATGAAGAAACTGCTCCAGGAATGTCAAACAACGTTCCTCCCCTTAGGAACAAATAAAACCAAAGGTGTATCCATGTAGTATCCTCGATCATGAAAGGAAGATGTAGGAAAAAAACACATGATAGATGAAGTCTTTGAAAATTGCTCAAGTGTCCCCATGTCGATGTTGGAAGTTACCCCCTCCAAAGGTACTGAATTGTTCCACACTGCTGAAAAGGCACTCCAAGATCTAGTGGAGATGAATGTAGAACAATATCTAAAGACTCACATATCTCCTCTAAGGATAAAGAGACCTCCTCCAACTGTTGCACAAAAGTATCCACAATCATGTCAACCTCGAAAGAAGGATCGTGTAGAGAATGCAGAAGAGGGTCATAGTGTTCCCTCGCAACAATAGAAGAAGAATCATCTTCTTCAAAGAGAAGATGAATTTCATCAATGATGTCTCCCAAATCTGCAATGTAGGTGTAATGCCCACCAAAATACCCTAAAGAAACTAAACAATAATATACAAATGGAGAATTTTTTTTTTTATTTAACATCTAATAACAACTAATGCAACACATCACATCTCCATCTATTTACATTTGTTCATCAATTAACCAATATGAACATATATCATTACTCATTTCGTGAATTAATGCAAGCGGAAATATCACAACATCATTAATCTTTCCCTAGGGTACTTTAGCATCATTACTTAAATTCATTTCCACAATAGCATACTATGCACGTGAAATGTAGTACCCCTACCCTAATCTATTTCTAACCTTGGCTTAATCTTGATTAGTTTATCGTAATATTATGTTATGGTCAGATGTTTGATTTAACGCATAGCTGTTGGTGTGGTTTCTCACTAGTTGTATGCAAGCTGCTTAGTGTACCTATTTCGTGGTATTAATATCAGGCTAACGTTTTCATTAAGTTATTATATATGTATGCATGTATGATCTTTGGTTGCAGGAGATTTCAGGTACGAAGTCACATGAGTGCGAGGTTCGTCTTCACCTAGATTGCAGGTTTGAGTGTGCCTTTTAATCCTTAGAGTTGGATTAGGTGGTCGTAAGACCCTAGTTGACCTTAGTCGTGCTCTAGTGAGCATCGCCAGTCATCGTCGGTAATCCCTTTTTGTTTGGGTTTGCGAGTCGTCTGTTTGGTTTACCTTCTCGTTTTGCGTGCTTGGTGTGTTTGATTAATTAGTCCTTAGTAATTATCTTGATTAAATATGCGTTTGTGCATTGAAGATTAATGGATTAAAGTAACCGAGAATTCGTTATGCGATTTTCGTTGTTAATGAATTGCTTATTTTATATTGGGAGTGAATTCGATTAAATGACTGATCCTGAATATTTAATGCATCTTATTTATGCTGTTGAAAAAGAAAGTTGGTATTTAATCGCAATAGACGTAATTTCTTTCTGTTGGATTCTGAAATTTGAAAGATTAAAATCCAGTTAAATGAGGAAATCGATTTTTGATTTGAATAGCAAGTTAATTTGTTGCTATCTAGAAAAGAATTAAATTTTGTGAATTATTTTTAAATAAGGATTTTAATTCCAAAAATGGAAATTTTTTGGGGTCAACTCTTCCATATAACCCAAATTTGGGGAAAATTGGAGAGGATGGAAAAATTTGGAAAATCTTTGGTTGGAGAGAATTTTGGAAGGAATGTTGCTGGATCTGACAGGTGGGCTCTCCCTCCGCCATACCAGGATTGCGAATTAAGGTAGGATTCTGAATTTGTTATTGGAAATCAATTTGATTGTTCATTATGAATTTGGCTGGAAATTTTAATGGAGATGGGTATTTTCCTCATGCTGTTTGGGTGTTTTGGAATCCCATTGTGTTTGGAGAATGAAAATTATCAAAGAAAATGTGATACCAAAACCTAGTTCTTCTAAATCAAACTTATATTCAACCGAAATTTATTCGGTTCATTTGGGCGTTTTTGTTTTGAAAGTTCGGACTGTGTTTAAATGGAAAATGAAAACATTATTTTTTTATATTATCGAACTGTGTGTTCGAAGAGGATTTTAATGCTTTGTTTCGAGCTGGGCGTTTTTATTTATGTCGGACTGGGTGAAAAATTTAATTAAACGTTGGAACTGGGCGTGTTTATTGTTTTAAATCGTTGGATTGGGGTTGGAGGGCGGGGAGCGGAGCTCGACCCGCTCCTCCTCCCCTTCCCCCGCTCGCCCCCCTGTCTCCGCCCCCGTTTCCTCTCTGTACACTCGCAACGCTTGTGGTCGCGGCACTGCGGTGGCCGCAGGTCCGCGGTGGCCGCAGGGCGCCGCGGAGCCTGCGGGCACCGCAGTGGCGCTGCTCACTCCTTGCCTGCGGCTAGGGTTAGGGCACGGCCTGCCCTAGCCGCGTTTTCATACGCGTGGTTCTTATGTTATAAATTGTAGTTTTTTTTAAAATGGGTTTTTTCGTTTAATGTATTCTTTTTCCCATTCAAAAAAAAAGAAAAGAAAGCTTATAATATGTTGAAAATTATTTTAATGTTAGTATTAATTAGTTCTTAATTACGATTAAGGTTGCGTCTTCATGATAAATGATAACTTGATATTGATTAATTATATAATGGAGTTTATAGGTGAATTGATTATTCAGTTTCATTTCATGATTTATGCACCTCTTCCTAATTAATTTCTAAGACTGTAATTTTGCAATTGAATATTGTTGTTTATATTCTGATTGATCTGGGATTAATAAATCTAGATCTCACCTTCTAGCTGATTAGAGCATTTGGCTAATTGAGAAGTAGTGAAATATTTATCGTTGGGTGTTTGAATTGAAACGATGTGCTTTTGGAAATGACTATCTCCATTTAGATTCTCTTTTTACATTTTATTTCCGTAATCCGTATAATGTATTTGGAATTGAAATTATGAATCTGTAGAGATTGATTTTAGACCAGTATGTTAATGACGTTTTGATTGGAGATTTAATATCTTATTTTAGTTGATTAATGGTTGTCTGAGATTTATTAATATGAATTGGTTAAAAACTCATTATGGCTTAATTTGCCTATTCTATGCTTTGAACCTTAGGAGTTAGAAAACCAAGAGCAACTTATCCCTTGATGAGGTAGATAACTATAACCTGTTTTTAGATCATGTAGAAAACTTGATCGATTTTAATGATTAGATCAATTTGAGGAAATATTGTCTTTTCTGATTATTGCATTGCGAGTTTAATTTCTGTATTCGCCTTTAATTATGAAATGGCATGTTTTGCTTTGTTTAGTAGGACCCTATCGTATGGATTGACTTGGAGTACCTGGTTCAGTCCTCGATTCCGAGTCGACTGTGGTATTGTGGTAGTGTCGTTTTGATCATATCCTCCTTGTGTGTGAGTCGAATGATGATCGTGGTTAACCTTAGTTGTCAGGTCTCTAGTTAGAGTACCGTCAGTAAGTGATTACTTTTGAGTCATGTTTGACCTGATGGATGTCCTCTTCTTCTTGAACTCCGTTCGTCTGACCATGTGTATCCCTTGGTTTTGAGTTCGTCTAAGTTAGTCTAGTGTCGTATGGGAAAGTGGCTTTCGATTGGGGGCCGTGCCCAAAGTGGCTGCTGGGTAACCCGTCGAAAGTGAGTCTAATAAGTGATAACCTAACAGTAGATTAGAATGTAATCTCTAAATAAGATAATGTGCCTCACACATGAGACGAGTGCTATCATAGATTCAACATGCTGTGAGAAGGCCTGAAATGGCAAACCATCTTCCTTGTCTTCACGAGAGGATGTGTGGGTCCACATGAGGCTTGGATGGGCCGGAAGCTCGGATTAGGTTGCCAGGGTGACCCAGTGTATGGGGCCGGGACCTATGAAGACTTGCCATGGTATCCATACCAGGTTGTGTGATGACACTTGTCCCTATGTTCGCTAGTGTGTTGTCGTTTTATCTTGTTAAGAGTACCTTTGTGAGTCGTCCTTTTGTCTCTGCCCTTGTGAGTGTCGGTTTCATGTTAGACCTTGGGTGGTGATGGCTCAGTTTTATGGATGCTCTTCTGGACCTCTTGTTTTAGCTTTGATTATGTTCAGCTGGATCCTGTTCTTTTCAGGGATCGTTTATGTATTAATTGACCAATGCGGTCATTTGTATATTGTTTATGTATCGCCTTGATGGCTAGATTGAAATGGTGTAACCTCTTGTATTCTTAACCTTTATTATTTATCAGAGGGGTCTTGCAGTTGAGCAGACCCGGAGATGTAGCCCTTTAGGGGTGAACTCCGAGATCATTATGGTGTTATGTGATGTATTCTCTTATGTTTCCTTTATTCAGCTTTATCATGTATGATTGACTTATGTTAGAATGGTTAAGTGGACAATTGGAATTATCTTTAAATGCTTATATTTAGTTCTTTCTTGAATGCCATGTTGATCAAATGTGTAAGTGGTTTAGATGTGATTTATCGTAGATGCATGTACGTAATCGTCTTTTGAAATGCAATAAGTTGGAATATGAATGAATGTAACTTAGAGTAATGAATTATACTCAGTTGTTGTTAAGGAATTTAATATGCTTGGAAAGATCTCTTATGTTATGATGAAATCCTAGGGTATTAGAAAATGTAGATGTATGGTTTGTAATTTTAAATTGAAAAGCTTGAATGAGGTTGATGAATGGATCTTAATGGATGAATCTTTGTTGTGATTTATATTTCCGTCCTTTGAAAGAAATTATCCTGATTATGAATTATCTCGTTGTTAAGATATTCAGCTTAATGGATTAATTGTGTGAGTTAAATGAATTGTGAAATTTAAGTAATCTCGTTGGGAAACTCTTTAGGTGTTAGTTGAAGTCTTCCGCTATGCAATCTGAATCTTTGGTATCTTGTTGCATCTTGTGTGTTGTAACCTTAAAAAAAAAAATTTTGCACTCTATTCTTGTTATTTTGGCTTATCCCTTCGGGGTTTCCTGGCGGGGCATTACATGAAAGGTATATTTCACCTTCATTAATGCATCATAATATAATTATCTACTCATGAGATATGCAACCTACAACATTACTTACTTCCCATGATATGCATAATTTTCTTTCTACCAATGCATCTATATGAATCATTCATGTTTACTAAATCCATTTAACATCCTATAACATATTCATTTATTACTCCATGAACATTCCTCTTTCAAGATTATTTAACATTCTAACTAGCCTCTAATCATCCCATGAGATAATACAACTGATCCATAATGCAATTCCATTCTATTCCAACTATAATCCATTCATTTCCATGACTCATAAGATCACCTCTCTATAATAGTACAATACAACTAGGCCTTAATTCCAATTTCCAACTACAATTCATCTACAAATATAAGTACATTAAATACATCATGAGCATAGCTCTTTTTACTACAAGATTCCATCTATGATATACAAAAGTATTACATTACATACATTTAATCTTATCTATTACATAAATCTGCTATAAGGTACATCCATAGTACATCATGAAGAAGAATCCACGTCCACGCAAGAAGAATCCAAAAGAACATCCCAATGGCTAAAAAGCACCAACCTCTCAACCATGTGGAACTAAAGGAACCACCCCTCGTTCTAGGAGATGACACAAGGTCCCAATACATACTCCAAACCTAAGCTGACACCTATAACCAAGGAGGCTAACCACACAAGGACTCTCAAGAAAGAACTTACACAATACAACAAGAATGAACTCTCAGAGGCATAAAACTCATCAAAACATAAATGCATCCAATAAGCATAATCATAAATCATAAAGGGGAAACACATGTAAGAGTGGAGTGTCATCACATGCCATCCTCATAACACAATAACATAATAACACAAGGCACTGGCCTGATGGACATGTGGAGCCATCTCAACCTATGAGAGACTAAGGAAGATTAGCTTACCATCTTCACGACCTTCTCATGCTTATCCTAGAACATCTTCCCTAGGACTAAGTCATGAGGCACAATCAATTTATCATCTTATTAATTAATATAACTACCCAACCCATCAATTATTAGGTTATCACTTATTTACAAATCATGGAAAACTCCAATGTGCCCTGGTGGTATAGACTTCATGCATCCTTACAAAGAACCTCATGCAAGCCTATCTCTCATGCCCCCGGTCATCACAAGAAAGCCCACTCCCCCCTAACATGGTCTCAAACATGACAACACAAGAGGCTCTAGAATCATAATTGGATATGAGAACATACATAAATCTGAAATCACAAATAATCCATATGCAAACAACAATATCATCTCATAATCATGAAACATGTGAAAGTTAACATCATGAGAACCAAAAATCAATGAGCCTCTTGGCCAAATAAACATATCAAGGCCATAAGAAATGCCATCAAATCTGAAATGAATCATCACATAATCTTAGCAAGGCCTATCCACTTGCTGGCACATAATCACAAGAATCTCAATCTCTCTCTTGGTGCATCAACAAGAGAGGAAGCACAAACAACTCAAATGGAGTAAAATGCATACAAAACTAAAAAATAAATCATATGAAGACATCACCAATCATAAATAAACATTAGACAACATCATAAATGCCCTCAAAAAGCCTTTGGTACAACCCCAAATCAAACTAACATCAAACAGACTTCAAACTGGACAAAACCTTAAAAATACACATAATAGTGCATACGACTGATACTTTAGCGCATAAAAAAAAAAGTAAATTTTGGCAGAAAACTACTTAGTGTGGAATCAAAACTACTCGAAATATAATCAGCCAAATATGATGTATTTATACTCGTTGGAATCAACACGAAATGAACTATAAGAATATGTGAACAAAATAAAATAATAAAATTCACCCAAGGAACTCCAATTGAAAACATAATGCAGACTTTTGGAGGAAGAACGTCTCCAGCACTGTCAAAACTGAGGAAATACTCCACAACCTTGAATTCTAAAATATAGCAAGCATAATATATGACTCAAATACATTTGAAAATACATTCTGCATAACCAATAACATCCATACACAAGGGGGCGAGTGAAAATAAAAAGGGGAAAAAGTCCTGTGAGTCTCCTCTATAGCAAAGCTAGATTGGGAGCTCACAAAGACTCTCCTCTTTCCCAAATTCACAATCTCCATAAGTACTCATCTACCAGGTTAAAATCTCCTTAATATACAATAGAAATCTTATTAAAATAATTCATACAAGACATATACAAAATGTGCAAGATATTCCTCATGTTGAACATTCATGGCAATGCAGAGGAAGCATTATTTCTAGAACTATAAACCAAGCAAAGAATCTAGAATCCCATGGCTACCCATTCCAAATCTAAGAAGACTAAAGAGAATGCATAAACCAAATCTTTTTTTTTTTTTTAACCAAATCAAACACGGAGCATACAAGCTTCAAACTTTGAAAGCAAAACAAGAAACCAATGGAGAGGCCTCCAACCTGCAACCTGTGTGATGGTTTGTAGTTGAAGAAGAGCTCCTACAAGACAAACCAAAATCCAATCAAGCTCCAACCAAAACTAAGAGTGCAACAATCTAAAACCAAGGAAGAAAACTTGCTGGAGAAATTTCCAGAGAATAGCCAATCCAATCGAAAAACCTCACGGGAATGAAAATTAAAAGCAACAATAATCCAAAAACCCTAGCCTCAATTTTGGCCAATCAAAATATTTCATTTTGGAGTATATTTTACCAACTCACCATATAATATAATTTATTCACCCATTTTGAATTTAACCAATGAGAGTGAAAGGTAGGTAAAGTAAATAAAATATACTTATTCAACTAAGTGGGATTGTTTTTATTTCTTTATTTAATTTATTGTGCTCATAACCCCCACTTAGAAATGAAAAGTCAAACTATTAAATAAATATAAGATGAAAATAAATTTAATCCAAAAGGGAATTAAAGTCAAATAAACCAAAAGCTAATAAAATAAATTAAAGAACCAAATAGATAAAAGATATCAAATAAATGTTAAACCATAGAAAGTCAAATAAATAATTAAATAGTCAAATACCATTAAAGATTAAATCGCAAACATTAAATAAATATTAAACAACAATAAAGCTTATCAAATATTAAAATAATCATAAAACCAATAAATGTTAATTATCAAATAAATATAAATATCATATAATTAAACATTCAAAACTTATAAATTAAATACATTAAAATAAACATTTCCAAATAGAAAACTACACATAATTACTCTAACATCATCAAGTAAATCAACCTGCATAAACTGGACTCACAATACCAAAGGACCAAGTTTACTAACTGACATTGCGAATTATGCCAAGACGTTGACTAGTCATAGTGAAGAACTTAGACCTAGAGTATGTGAGGGGAAACTCATGCCATCTCCGAACCACATAAGCCATTGGAATTAAAGACACGTTTAGACCTGTGAAGCCAGGTTGAGTCGATGTCTGGTACCTGCAAAATCCTACAACCACAAAACAATAACACAACATATACATATACATATATAGAACAAGCAAGTGATAGAGAATGACGACGACACATCCCGCTCGCAATGAGTGATGTGGAATCGTCTCTATCACAAAGACAATCAAACAATAGTCAAACACATCTCATAAACATCTTATCATATATAAACATAAAGTAGGGTTAGTGTAATCGTAAACATCATCAAAACCATGATAAATCTAATTTATCAATAATCCATCACATAGTGAGCATATAAAATCCATCGAGTACATATATCATCAAATCACATGATCAATCATGATAGTACCAACATCCATATAGATAATCAAAATAGCATATGTCCAATATTGTCTAACAACAATCATAAGTCTCTGAAGAACATGAGTAATCATCATCCAAATCATCAAAATATAGTCTAGATAAGTCTATCAAGCATAATATAAAAGTCAACTCTAGTCAAAATAAGTCAAATCAAGGGTGGACACTACATAAGAGGGTCAGAGTGTTCCGTCACAACAATAGAAGAAGAATCATCTTCATCAAAGAGAAGATGAATTTCATCAATGATGTCTCCCAAATCTGCAATGTAGGACTCCACAAACAAACCTGCAATGTCTGTCAAGTAGTCATCCCAATGAACTGAAGCTAGAAGACAAGATATACGCTGTTGCACTAAATCACAAGAAGGCAAAATTGTCACACTACTTGCATCATCAGGTGCAATAGGTGATTCAATATCAATAGGAGGAGATGAAATGCAAGCCTCAAGAATTGGGTCACATGTGAGAATCCACAAGTTCAAGTATCCAAAGTTCTCCTCAAAATCTGAATCATCATGTGAAGAATCAACCTCATCAATAGGACCAAAATGTGAAAATGAGTACACCTAAGATGCATGATCAACCATCCCAGTCACAATGATAGCTCTAGTCTCCAAGTCTCTAATGATAACTGAATCAGGTGTGAAGTCCATAGTTTTCCTTGTTGTCAGGTAAAAGTACAAACTTGTCTCTCACTTTTATAAAGGAAAAGTCTAACAACAGCAAAACAGTTCAACTCCAATGGCACAAAAGTGATATTTCTATTTGGTTTTTGAAGATGATGTAAACTGATGAAATGTGTAAAACTGGATGAAGTTTATGCCTATTATTTTAAAAAAATATTGGAACAAGAATTGAAATGTTTTTTAATTATTAAAAAATACTGCAAATCAAGGGTTTTCCCTCCCACCACAAAACTATATGTAAATAATATTGTTTTCCTCTGATTTTGAAATATGTTTTAGATGGCATCCATAGCTAGTGCATAAAAAATAAATCTGATTTCGATGTATATTTTCACCGTTATAATAATTCAAAGTCGAAGTTTCCCGCAATCGACAGTTTTCATCTCCCACCAAATTTCCCCTATCAGAACTATAGAAATCCCCCAAAAAATTATATATTCTTGAAGAGGACTCTCTCCTCTACTGTTATATATAATTTTTAAATTTTTCTGATATGATTTATTATTATTTTTTGTTTTTCCGAATCAGAGTCTTCTGGAATGTTAATATACTTACATGTAGTATTTTGTAATTTTAAAATACTAATTCTGATTGAAATTCTTAAAAAAAAAAAAATGTCAATGTTCCTCACTCCGAGCTCTCGAAAAGGGTATTTTTAGTTCTTTTTTTAAATAAAAATTTGATGGTCAAATTCTTAGCAGAACTTGAAAGTTCTGCAAATGGGGAGGGGGGGGGGGTTGAGTAGGTTGCCATGTGGGATGCCACATGGGCAGGGGACTTGGCCGAGCAGGTCCCCCAAGTAGAGGGACCCTCCGCGAGCGGTCGTGTGGGGAAGCGACCACTCGCTTCCCCACCCTTTCCCTCATTTATTAATGAGGTGATTTTTTAATTTTTTTTTTTTTTAAAAAAAAAAACAATTCTTGAAATCTTCAAAAAAAATTCTAGGAAGTTGATTTTTTTCAAGGAAGGAGGTGATTTTTTCGAAGGAGGTGATTTTTTGCAAAGGAGTTAATTTTTTTCTTAAGGAGTGTTTACTTGCGATTTTAGGAAAGCAAATTTCAATACTTTGTGTAATGGGGAATAAAATAAATAGAGCAAAAAATATGATCGTATAAGGGATGATTCAAAGAAAGGTCGTACAAAACATAATCAAGAGAAACCTGTTGATGTTGAAGAAGATCCCGTTGATGTTGAAGATGATGCAACTGAAGCAATGGAAGAAATTGGTACTAGTCAAGGTACAAATTTTTCTTCTATCTTGAGAAATTTGATGGAGATGAATGAGGATTTTCTTTTCAATCAAATTTTATTTAAACACATGGTACGTGAGAGCACAATTAAATTGCATTGCAAAAACATGTGGGAGAAATATTTTGAAAAAAAATCTATGTTCGGGAGAGCACAATTATTTGTAAAGTTATTTAAGAAAAGATAAATTACTCATGTTTTGGAGTTGTTGGGTGTCGATAATGGAAAAAGCTCAGGAGGTCATGTAAAAGAAACAATAGTTGAAAATTCGCAAGATGCATTGAACCTTATTGATGCCACAAGTTGAGGAGCTGATTCAAGTGTTGAACGTAGAGCGTTGATGAATACGATTTCTCGTAAGAGGTTTTCACATAAAATACAAGTTACAACAATTTCTAAATTACTACATATATCTAGAAAAATTGTTCAAAGATATATTATGAGGAGAAATATGTTAGATTAAAACATTGAAATGAATTGGATAAATATTTGTAGACTTCCTCGAAATGACATAATTTATGAAGATGTAAGAAGACTGGTATTTGAATATTGGACCTGCCACTCTCATGTTTCTTCCAATAGAAGGGACACTATACAGATGAAAGATGAAGAGACCCATATGAAGATTTCACATCCTAAACATTTTGTATATAGAACACAAAGTGAGCCATTTGAAGCATTCAAGGCAGAATTTTTAGATGCAAAAATATGTTAGAAAATGTTTGAGAAGTTGTCCCCTTGCTTTGTACACATAAATAAGGTATGTGAAACTTGTTGTTGGGTATGTGCACCAAGATGGTGGTCAGAAAAGTGGACACCACCCAAAATAAAAAATAAAAAAACAAGCGGCGCGTACGTGGTTATAAAATTTGAAATCACCGCGTATGCGCTTAGGTCCATTGTTCTCGAGCCTAAAAATGGTGGCGCATACGTACTGCTTTTGGAAAAGTGAGCGCGTATGTGCTACCTTTAGGAAAGTGAGCGCATACACGCTAATTTTAGGAAAATGAGAACGTACACGCTAATAAGCCCTAAAGGACTATGTAAGTGGTACCTGTCAAAAAAAGTTTTTTTGAAAAAACTGGGTCTTATTTTCCCATGACAACCTCATTTTTTCCCCATTTTCTCCACCAAACTGTGAACAGGGTGCCTCATTTCTATTCCAGACACTATGGATGAAGGGCTGCCATGTGGGATGCCACATAGGTAGCCTCAACCGACCGAGTCTCCCGAGCGACAGGACCCTCTGCAAGCGATCGCATGGGGAAGCAACTGCTCGTTTACCGACCCTTTCCCTCATATATTAATGAGGTGATTTTTTAATTTTTTAAAACAAAAAACAATTCATGAAATCTTCAAAAAAAAATTGTAGGAAGTTGATTTTTTTCAAGGAAGGAGGTGATTTTTTGGAAGGAAGTGACTTTTTATCGAGGAGGTGATTTTTTGCAAAGGAGTTGATTTTTTTCTTAAGGAGTATTCACTTGCGATTTTAGGAAAGCAAATTTCAATACTTTGTGTAATGGGGAATAAAATAAATAGAGAAAAAAAATATGATCGTATAAGGGATGATTCAAAGAAAGGTCATACAAAACGTAATCAAGAGCAACCTGTTGATGTTGAAGAAGATCCTGTTGATGTTGAAAATGATATAACTGAAGTAGTGGAAGAAATTGGTACTAGTCAACGTACGAATTTTTCTTCAGTCTTGAGAAATTTGATGGAGATGAATGAGGATTCTCTTTTCAATCAAATTTCATCTAAACACATGGTACCTGAGAGCACAATTAAATTGCATTGCAAAAACACGTGGGAGGAATATTTTGAAATAAAATCTATGGTCGAGAGAGCATAATTATTTGTAAAGTTATTCAAGAAAAGAGAAATGACTCATGTTTTGGAGTTGTTGAGTGTCGATAATAGAAAAAGCTCAGGAGGTCATGTAAAAGAAACAATAGTTGAAAATTTGTGAGATGCATTCAACCTTATTGATACCACAAGTCGAGGAGCCGATTCAATTGTTGCACGTAGTGCGTTGATGACTACAATTTCTAGTAAGAGGTTGTCACATAAAAGACAAGTTACAACAATTTTTGAATTACTGCATATATCTAGAAAAATTGTTCAAAGATATATTAGGAGGAGAAATATGTTAGATGAAAACATTGAAATTAATTGGGTAAATATTTGTAGACTTCCTCGAAAAGACAAAATTTTTGAAGATGTAAGAAGACTGGTCATTGAATATTGGACCAACCACTCGGGTGTTTCTTCCAATAGAAGGGACACTATATAGATGAAAGATGAAGAGACCGGTATGAAGATTTCACATCCTAGACATTTTTTAGATACAACACAAAGTGAACCATTTAAAGCATTCAAGGAAGAATTTCCAAATGTGAAAATATGTCAAAGAATTTTTGAAAGGTTGTGCCCTTGATTTGTATGCATAAATAAGGCACGTAAAGATTTTTGTTGTCGTAATCATGTTGAGTTTCATCTATACTTAGAGTCATATAAAAAATCTATGACAATTTTTAATCCAAATATGGTCATCCCTAGAAGTACGACATAATTTGTGAAATCAATTTTATGTGATAAATCAGAAGAATTAGATGACTTCAATGTATAGTGTATAAAAAGTACATGCATTGATTGTGGAAATTTGCAAAAATTTCCATTACAAATTGAGAATATTGATGTTTCAATGTCAATTTTGTGGAAGAGATTTCAATATGAGACATATCAAACTAAGTCAGGAGATGAACCCAAAAAAATTGCATTGAAGGAGAGTGAATTCTCCTACCTTGAATTTATGAACAGATTTCGTACTATGATTTATCCACATATCGAACATTGTCATGGTGCATGATGGCAAGCTAAACAATTTCATGATTCCAAATTTGTTTTTCCACCTGGTTGTATTCTTTCAATTGTATATTTCTCTGAGAACTATATATTTTCCCCTCAATCATAGATTCAAGCTCAATATTATCATTTTGATCACTTGAGTTGCAATATTTGTGCCAGTGACCTATAGACATGCACAATTTAATGTGGATGGAGTAGAAAACTGTACTCATCCAAATGAACGCATTAACGTCAAGGAGGTTCATTTCTATATCAGCAATGATAAGGTTCATGATAGGAGCTATGTAGCTCATTGTTTTGCAATATTTTTTGAAGATCTTGCAAATCACGGGATAAATGTTTCACAATACTGGATTTGGTCGGATGGTCGTGTAGGTGAATACATAAGTTTCAATTCATTTTCATTTATATGTAAATTTGTATTTTATTTCAATTTGATAAATTTTATTTTAAATGTTCAATTGTACATGTACATGACATACAACTTTATGGAGCAGGACAATTTAAATCTACAAAAGCCTTTAATTGGATATCCATGCAACATGTTACACACAATGTTAAGTTTTTGTAGAACTTATTTGAAAGTGGACATGGAAAAGGGGAGCACGATGGAGCAGGAGAATGTGTGAAGCGTGCACTTCACCAACATGAACTTGCAGGTACTATTAATTTTGTTTTCAATTTGTTTGTATCTATTTCTTAATATAATTTCATTTAAAAATAAGTGCACATAACAACATCTCTAAGTTCTTTTATGTAGGTAATAGCATAGAGAATGCAAACAAAATTGTTGAATGGTGTCAAAGTCATTTTGGTAGTCGGGACACGCCATACAACAAATGTTATTTTTGGGAAGTGAAAGGTAAAATATTTTTGTTCTTAAGAATTCTTAAAAAGAATTCACGAGCTCTACATTTCACTTTTATCCTAAAGTTGTTGATCTTAAAATGTGAAAATTTTATTTCATATTTGTAACAGATATTGATTGATCTAATCCTTACAATTGTCAAATAATTGTTGTTATTAGAAGTTTACATCAAGTGATGACTACATGACACCAAAATCCAACATTGATTCAAGTAAGAGAAAAGACATGCTTTTGTGCTGACTGTGTTGAGGACAATCCAATGAGTCAATGCGAGAATATTGCAAATGGATATGTCTCACAATGGGATATGAAAGAGTTAATCAGAATGAATCCTTATGAAGATGATGGAAATGACATAGACACTCATGATCCTATACATTCAGCTGATTATGAACGTGTTTCTGATTTAGTCGTTACAAGTGCGTGTGTGCATACATGTTCTTTTATTTAGTTTTAATTTAGACCATGTAGTGACATGTTCAAATTTTATCTACATCTTACTTTTGTTTTAAATTTGTATGGTGTCATCTGGATGTACATACATGAAGGTGATATTTTTGTTGTGGTTGCGGATCCTGACAATGTGGAAGGTGTAGATTATTATCTACTAAGATGCACGAAAGCAAAATTCAAATTGCTAGAAGTAACTGTAGACGATGATGGACAGTCATATCCAACTGGTTCAATTGTTATAGAAGGCACCTATTATCAACAAACTAAGATAGACAAAAATGGTATTCAATTTATTGAATACATGCTTGGAAAAACAATTCTACATTACAGTCACTTGGTTATAGTGACAAATCTACAATTTGAGACATTGCCAAAAAAAGGACGTGGCAACCAAAAGTGGAGGTTACCTTTTGAAGAACATGAAATGTTTTTGGAGATAATAAAAGATAGAGAGGATCCAGACTATATGTATCAGGAGCTAACTTAGGCTATCTAACTTGTTTTTGTAGCTCATACTTTTATATTTGAACTAGAGTTTGAACTCATGTTTAATTTGAACTAGGATTGGATATATATATTTTTAAACCATATTAAAACTTAGAGACAATTTTTTAATATTTGATGATATCTAGTTTTTTTTTTGACATGGTGAACAATGGTTTTCATATATTATTATGCATGCTCAAAGTTGAAATGCTTTTATATTTATGATTTTATGTATTCTTCAATTACATACATACATGTGATTTTACATGTTATACATCCCCTTCGGACATGCATTTTGTACATCCCCTTAAGACATTGTCTTTAGACATCCCATTAAGACATCCTAATAGGTCCTAACTTTAGATCCCCTTATCTGAAGTATGCTAAATTATATAAATTGTTACATATGCATGCTTGGTTGAAAAGCTTTTAAATGTATTCTTTTATGTTATACATCTCCTTAACACATCCTCTTCGTCCATCTCCTTGAGACATCTTCTTTGAACATCTCCTTAAGACATCCTAATAGGTCCTAATTTTAGATCCCCTTATGAACTAAGTATGCTTAATTATATATACATTGTTATTTGATTTTTCATGAGTTCACACACATGTAAATTCCTTTCTTTGTTACATTAGATTATTAGTGATTATTTATATTACTTGAATTAGATTATTAGTAAATATTTATATTGATTGATTAAGAAATTATTAGTAATTTTTTATATTTCTTGATTAAGAACAAGGCACTATCATAATTGTATTATTCATATTTATTAGTGATTATTTATATTACTTGATTTAGAAAATACATTTTGATTTTTCATTGACATCCCCTTAAGACATCCTCTTTGGACATCCTCTTAAGACATCCTAATAGGTCCTAATTTTAGATCCCCTTATGAACTAAGTATGCTAAATTATATAACATTGTTATTTGATTTTTTATGAGTTCACACTCATGTAAATTCTTTTCTTTGTTATAATAGATTATTAGTGATTATTTATATTACTTGAATTAGATTATTAGTAATTATTGATATTGCTTGATTAAGAAATTATTATTAAATATTTATATTTCTTGATTAAGAACAAGGCACTAGTCATAATTACATTATTCATATTTATTAGTGATTATTTATATTACTTGATTTAGAAAATACATTTTGATTTTTCATTGACATCCCCTTAAGACATCCTCACAAGAAAAGTTAGGTATACAATCCTAGGATGTAGTCTTAAATAATGTTAAACTCTAGATTAATATCAAACTTAGCTCTTAGTTTAGTACTAGTTGTGAAGAAAAGCAATAATCCCATACTACTTGTGGTCATCACTATTAAAGTAAGTGTTACAACAAACACAACATGTAATATTGTTAATAATATTTCCACAACCTACTAAAATGATCCATAAACCTATATAAATACCAGTACAAATACCAACCATATAACCTAGTATATATCATTTGCATATCAATCTAACTGAAATGTAGAAATAATTTACATATCAATCTAACTGAAATGTAACACATGGAATTAGAACATTGTAACACATAAAATAAACATGTAACTCAGAATTATGAGATTTCTATAAACATGTAACTCAGAATTATGAGATTTCTATAAACATGTAACTCAGAATTATGAGATTTCTAAAAACATGTAACACAACTAAGTAGAGAAATTCAATAATAATGAGTTGAAAGAAATTGAATACTAATTTAGCATGTATTATGATCCCCTTAAGACATCCTTTTTCGACTAAATTATGCACTAAATAATAAATTATAAGTATTAAGGAAAGATTTGCACCTAATTCAGAGTGAGAGCTCATTGTAAAACATAAAGTAAACATGTACAACACATGAAATGTAGATATAAACATGCAATACATGAAATGTCTAGATAAACATGTAACATGTATGAAATGTCCAGGTATAATGTCTAAAATAAGGCTACAAATGCAATGTCCACAGTTCATGTATAATAGAAATCGAGTGCATAATAGAAATATAATGTTCAAAACATGTATAATAGAAATGTCCATGACATGTATAATATAAATGTTAGATATACATAATAAAAGAAGCAAGCATGTATATAGCAATATAATGAGCTATGTCGCGCCCTATCTCGATCCCTGATCTGATCCATCGCCTACTCCAGGGGCCTACATTGTGTACACAATTTTCATTTAAAAAAAATTATATATATAGTGGATCTTGATGAATAGGAAAAAAATAAGACACATCAATTTAAATTCAAATTTAAATATAAATTTACCTGTGTATCCTGATGAATACGATCACTAGGTGCCTGCAAATCTCCATATCTTGCGTTATATTTAAAATTAAAAAAATATGTCAGTGGTAGTGAATACATACAAACTTTATATATACAACTGAGTTAAAATCAAAAATTTAGTTTTAACTTATTCCTCTCCTTGAATGCACGCCCGATGCCAGATATCTCCAAATAGTGTAATGACACAACATTTGGTTCGATAAAGTCATCCATAAGAAGAGATGAAAAACCTCATCCCTGAACTCCTCGAGTCTGTGGTGTAGGATACACTGTAGTCTGAGGAGTTGTAGAAGGTATTGAAATATCCTCCTTCTTGGAACGACTAGGCTCTGAATCTCCTCCACCATGGCTGATACTAGTTGAGGATCTCTAAAGTACTTGTCTAATGAACTCAGGAAGCTGCTGAGGAGTGATCTAATATAATGTAGAGAGATTCTGATAAGCATACACAAGATCACTCACTAAATAGGAGCTCATCTAGTGCAGATGACCTCCAGTAAACTTGCAATCTCAACAGGCAATGGTGGCTCATAACAAATATATGGGTCATAAAATGGATCCATCTCATCGACAATAGGGGCAGTACAAGAACACAACATATATCTCCCCATATGATCGGAAGTCATCTCATAAGCCTGAGTAGCAATGTTGGCAATGCTATAATACATGCGAGCGCGTGCCTCCTCAGCTACCATATCATCAGCACCACCTGTAACCAAACCCAAACCTTTCGGAAAAACTGAAAGGTTTTGACCCACCATTGCCCTCTTACTAGGGGATTGTGTATCTTGGTGTCTAAATCTGTTTGCAAATCTACCCCTACCCTGCCCAACATGTCATGGAAAGTTTGTGTAATCAACATCATATGCTAGATGAAATTCTTCATACAATTATTTGCAGAAATATTGTGGCAGCTCATGCTTCTGCGACCACCTATGATGTGTCGACAACCATATAGGATATATGAATGGTGAGATAATAGGATCCTCACATCTAGTGACCCAATATCCTCTAACCACAACCATTTCCATGTAAAATGGGAAATGGATTTCACATTCACTGTAGAAACATCTCTATCTATTATTTTCCATTTAATCATGCCATAGATAGTGTGAGATAAAGGCCTATAAAAATGCTCAATGTGAGGGTCATCATATGGGATGTATGATTGAGCAATCATACACATAAACTCATCTCTAATATATTCTAATTTATCCCTATTGGCCAGCAGATGAGTGTTATTTAAAGTCCACTGTACTATGCTAGAGAGGTCTGCTGGCCAATAGAAGCCATATCTAGATGTGATGTGAAATGTATGAATGTGTGTGTGTGTGTGTTTGTGTGTGTGTGTGTGTGTGCGTGAATCTCCATGTATACATTAAATTGAATTACAAACAAGTTCATATACAATGTATGCTACAAACAAAATGATACATTGTACAAATATGCTTGAGTTAAACATTTTAAACAAAACAAATCAAATGAACTATGACCTATAGACATTAAAACTTAAAGATTACATTGCAAAATAAATTACATGAACTTATTTAACATAAAAATTATAATATGCATATGCGACTACACCATTATAGATAATGATTATGATCATTTTATTAAACTAGAAAGTTACGCCAAATATTAATTTAATAATAATCATTCTATCATAATTGTACTTCAAATATAAATTTTTTTAATAGGTATATAATATTGGAGTAAAATAGACAATCACCTAATTTATTAATAAATCATTAATTAGGTTCCTTTTACTTTATCTAGGGTCTTCATTTTTCTTTTATAACCAAATTCATTAGTGTAAAATGTAATCTAGTTAATCTACTTTAACTTTTCACAATTTGATACAAAACTCTTGATCTTTGGATTTGATTCGTATGAGTTATTGATAAAATTTTATTTCACTATCAGAATCCAAAGTGATGTTATGTGGTGAAATGTGATAAGCTACATTGAGATGCTCCTACATCATATCTACACAATAATTTTGAAGAATACTTTTATAAATTACTACTTTTTATGTGGCGACCACATGCACATGTTTCCCTTTGATTTAATTTTAAAAAATATCACATTTTCATTCCTTTTTATATAAATACCTTAGATTATCATTTAAGTATTAGAACAAAAATGCACATTTTAAAACTAGATATAAAATTTTACATTTCACATTTTTACACCATGTTAATGTTCTATCTATAAGTGCTTCAAATCTTTACCCCAACTATAGAATATTATCCCCTTTAGGATATTTGTTAAAAAATATTCTCATTTTCTAGCCCATTACCCTATAGTTATCCAATCAACCCACTAGCCCACTCCCAAAACCATGGTAATATGACAAACAAAATCAAACTCCACAAAAGGATTGAACCAAAGATCAAAGGACCAAAAACATTTAGGAAATGTCAATGAAGCTATTAAAATGTTCTAAGAATTCTAATCAAAATAATGATTAATGGGAGGGAACCAACATTTAGAATCATGATTTGGGGGTAGAACTTGAGAGAAGTACGGGATATATGGAGCCAAGGCTTAAATAACTAAAGATATAATTAGAAGTTGAAATGATGAAGTTCACTATATAGTAGTTATTGCACCAAAGGGTTCTAGGATTGGAAAAGGTTCCACAAAGTGGTATGCAAGTTTGGAAGACAAAAATTAATCAAGCTTGTCAGTGGCTAATTTATTAGAAACACTCTCTTCGATACATGACTATTTTGATGTATATATTTTTGTCATTTAGATTTTTTCTAAAAATCCACTACATT
Organism: Cryptomeria japonica; assembly: GCF_030272615.1. Taxonomy (NCBI): domain Eukaryota; kingdom Viridiplantae; phylum Streptophyta; class Pinopsida; order Cupressales; family Cupressaceae; genus Cryptomeria; species Cryptomeria japonica. The sequence continues at coordinate 336,163,584 of NC_081406.1, forward strand.
TCCCAATTGCTAATCAATCTAAGTTTGGTCTTTCATATTTTCTAGTTCATTTGGATCCACAACTACCATGTCCGAGCCTATTTGTTAAGAATAGAATCCTTTAGCTTACGAACCTCGAACGAAGAAATGAGAAGTGTGTTTATGGTTAGTGTTATCATATGCAAACTCAATTAATGGTAAGTAAGTTCCCATCTTTTTGTTCACAAGTCCTCAAGAATTTGGTTCACTCTCTTTTTGTTGATCAATCTTAAGGTGATGGGTTGCTCTATAGTCCAACTTACTTCCCAATTATGTGTATGTTTTTTCAAAACTTTGACATTATCCAGGTGTCTCAAATACGATCTTATCAAACTTACCTTTATTAAATATGATAATATTTGGCACTCCATGAAACTAAAAGATCTCCTAAACTCTTGGAAGGTATACATGGATGCCTAAATTTAATTAGAGAGATTTTTTGTAAATTATATTCTCTTATATTGTTTGTAATTATATGTTTTTTGGTTGTATTTTCCATTTGAGGATACATTGATTGAGCCATTTAAAATCGTTGAATGTATTTACTATTGTTGAAAGATGCTTTTGAAATCCCTCCAACCTTAATTATAAAAAATTAACATAATATACATATATTATTATTAAAACAATTAAAAAATAAAAAATCTATACATAAAATTATTAAAACAATTTAAAAATAATAATTTAAAAAAGAAAAAAAGCCTTTCGGCCCTACTTGCTCGGCCGAAAGACTTCTTAGCCCCCCTCCCACTCCAGCTATTTCGGACTGTGTAAATGGGGGGCTAAGTGCAGTCAGCAGATATATATAGGGTCGAGTACTACTCGGCCGACTATACCCCACCACCCATCCTCCACGTAGGCCCATGTGGCACCATGCAGACTCGACCGAGTCTGTAATAACCCACCATAATTAACTCAACAAAATTGAGTATTCTTTTTTTTGTGTGTTTAATTTAATCATTATGTGTTTAATTCAATCGCATACTCTGGGCATCCATCCATTTGGATTAGGCATTCATCCATTCGGGATGAGCATCTAACCATACGAGTTAGGCACTTGTCCATACGGGACATAAGATTTCATCTATCCAATACGGGATAGGCGTCTACCCATACGGGGTAGGCATCTATCCAAATCGGGATAGGCATCTACCCATGCGGGGTAGGCATCTATCCTATCAGGATAGGAGGTGCTTTGGCCAGAGACTTAGACTCATCGGGACCATTTAGGTCCTGAGCCACTCACTAAGTGCTACACTCTTCTAACAGAAGTGCACCGAGGTCACCGTCCTTAGGAGTAATTAAATAACATAATAGAAGATTGAATTTCACCTCAGAATTTTGCTTAAAGCCTCAGGAAGTCAAGCGAATCCATACGGGATTCCTTCTGAGTATGCATTGAATTACTTTTTCCCATTTTAATTATCTTTCAAATTAAGATTTTATTCAATCCTTCTATACCAAGCCTAGACCCCACCCACGAACACCTGAGTACAAGGGACAACTCTATCCCAAGAATGCCTACATACCCACTTTGGCACGGGATCAAGGCGTAAATTATGTAGTTCTATTTTCTACTTTGTGGTTTGATGTAAATTGATTAGTGGGTATGCAACCCTTTCTAGGGTCAATGTCCCAGACAGTTTCTCTGTGGTTGCTACCCACGATGGTAGCGCTTAAGAAAAGGCTCAAGATGGCCTATTGCTTGTGGCCTAAAACAACTTGATCCTAACACCTATCATGAGCATCACCCTTGACCAAATTGTCAATCACCAATATCCCTTCAAGATTTTAAAAAATCAATTTCATAAAAGCATTTTACTTAAACCAGCCCTAGAGGGGGTTTACTATGGTTTCTCTCAACGGATGAAAAATAATTTAAAAATTATCTTATTAGATTATCGATCCAAGGGGGATTACCCGTCCCTTGGATTTTAACTTCCAAGTGTCCCTTATTACTCCCTGACGATTTATAGGGATGATGCCACAGATGTCGTTGATGTAGCTTTATTAGGCATTAAGTGCAGTAGTTCAACACGACGACATTACCCGTAAGCATGACCCAAAGGCACCGTATATACCGAACGCTACTAGGTTTAGGTTTCCATCTTCCTTTATTTAGTTTTCTAACTAAGAAGCTATGAAAACATCATGCTTGAAAACAATTACTAATTGAACGTGCATAATTTCTAATTGATTGAAATAACTGCTTGATGAATTACGTAGAATAAAACCATAACTTGAAATATAACTTGGATACGAAAAACTTGCATATTAATGATTACATGTGTACTTGCATGATATCGGCACAATAATCCCCAATATTTATAAACTTTTCTAAGTTACATTCACAACTTAAAATTTATACTAAGGAAGGAATTTAATATTCCCTAAATTGCAATTATTAACAATTAAAATTAAAATTTAAGCAATTAACTTTAATCCCAAAGTAATTACTAGAAATTTCAAATTTACAAATTAAAAGATTATATTAAAAAAAAAAAAACTATTTACAAAATGAAAAAAGAATAACGAATTTATTGTTTTATTTGCAAATGGGGAAGTGGGGACCACGGGTCCCATCACCCCTCTACGGTCCTGCATATGCAGGCTCGCAGGGTTGAGGGGGCCTCGTGGTCCCCTCCACTCCCCTACGGCCACTGACAGTGACCGCAGGGTAGTGGGGGGTACCGCTACCCCCGGCGGTTTCAATACCCGCCGCCCTGCACACTGCGATCATGCCTTCGAACATTTTTCGAAGACCGTGCCGTAGGCATTAATGCATTTTGACATTTGAATGTAGTTTATTATAATTAAAATGTGACGTTAATATGCATTAACATTCGAAATAACTTTATATATATATATATATATATATAGTCTCATATTCCCTTACTTTAAAAAAAGCAAAAGAGATTTATTTATGAAAGTAAGAACAAAAATAGATGATCAAATAAATATTTTTTTTTTAGATTGATTTTCACAGTAAACAGGAATTTAACATTTACAGAGAGGGAGAGAGAGCTTTATCCAACATTCACGGGGAGGGAGTTTAATTCCAGATTTCACAAGGAAATTATTTATTTCCAGGATTCGTTTCTAGTATTCACAAGAGGATTTTATTCAATTGATATTCACAGAGAGGTCTTTGTTCAACTCATAGGGATATTTATCTAATTAATAATCACAGAGAAATTCAAAATAATCATAGAGGAAATAATCACAGTGAAACCTATCCTTTCTTTTCAACTAATTTTCACAGAGAAAATATATAACTAGATAATTAAATCAAATGAGAATATCACAGAGGATTATTCACAGCGAAATCTATCCTTTCATTTCAACTAATTTTCACAGAGAATATATATATAACCAGATAATGAAATCAAATGAGAATATCACAGAGGATTATTCACAGTGAAATCTATCCTTTCATATCAACTAATTTTCACAGAGAATATATATATATAACCAAATAATGAAATCAAATGAGAATATCATAGAGGATTATTCACAACGAGATCTATTAAAAGGATGAGATTCAGATTTCTATTTGAAAAACCAGAGAGATGAATAAAGATTGATCTAATCTAGTTCTCAGCAAGAAACTGAAACAAATTGATCTGATTCTCATCAAGAAAATTGAAACAAATTGATCTAATCTAATTCGCAACAAGAATAAGATGCATGATTCAAAATAAAATAAAACTAAATAAAAGAACCTGGATGCTTGCAATTCATGTAGAATCCCCTATGAATCCTTCAATTAGCCTCCCTTGATCCTTCAAACTTGAAAGAAATCCTCCAAAGCAATCTTAGCTATTTTCAAAAATGAAATATGACTACCAAAAAAAATTTACTTCAGAGAAGAATTTCTTTATGGAATAACCAACTCCCATTTTTGAAAACTTGCACATCATTTATAAGAAAAATCCCTCTATTCCACTATCTATAATTTTAATTAAAAAAAGGATATTCTTTCCCAATTTTGGACTTCATGCAAATTGATTAGACTTAGTGGAGGAGTTACATGCAAGGTGCTAGAGAATCCTCTAGAAGCTTCTTATTCTTCCTACAACATGTGCCATAATTGGATGTGGAAAACTAAATAAATAAATAAGAAAAATGTATATTTTACATGTGTGTGTGTGTGTTTTATTATTTTATCCTTTTATAATATTCATTCAATCATTTTAATAGCTTATCCAAAAATATAATAGAGTTTGCATTTTAAATCTAAAAGTGATAAGGGAGGGTTGTGACAGAGTCCTACTCGGTCGAGTAGGATTTCTTTTTGGCTTGAACTTAGCCAAAAGTGCGACACAACACTATGCTTTTGCCCTTCCCCATGTGTGATTTGATAGATGGAAAGAAGATTGTTTGTCAAGTGGGGTGCACACAACACATCATTGAAGGAGTTATCCCTAATGACAATACATCATTTCCCAATCACATCCGTGTATGTATGATTGCCCATCAAAATCTATAGCATGGTGCAAGGCTCAAATGAAGAGAACATAGACTGCAAACATTCCATATGATGAGAAGCCCTTGAATCTAGAAGCCATCTCCCTGAATCATGACTTGTAGTAGCACAAAGAGCTTGTCCCTTTCCTTTATCTGTCTCAAAAGAGTGATCCTTTCCTTTATCCTTTTCTTTAGAAGAATTCGAAGTAGACATCCTAGAAGGAAAACTAATTTTGTTCTTCTCAAGAAGATGTTTCAATTCATCAGCATCCTTCTTGTAACAATGTTGTTCATCATGTCCCGACTTATTGCAATATGCACAAAAAGATTGTCCTTATATTTCCTCTTAGTTGAGGATGTAGATTCACCTTTTTGTGGAGAGGAGGATTGTGCTCCATCTTTTTGTGGTTTAGACTTAGGTTTCTTTTGGTTCTTGACTTTTCCTTGATTGCTTTGATTCCCTTTATTAATCACCAAAGCTTGTGACTTTGAAGATTTGAGAATCCCCATCTTGGTCAACTTAGATTGCCCAAGAATCAACATCTCCGTGAATACATCAAATGGGGGAGAAGTGTAAGAGGAACCTTGAGCTAACTTATGGGTGTGAAAGCTAGATACAAAGGTTGCATACTCTGATGGATGCTTGTCCAACAAGCTGCAAACCAATTGAGCATCCTTTTTGTCAATGCAACAATCCTTTAGCTTTTCTCTTAGCTCATTTAATTTTGTGACATAATCTTAGATTGTATCAAAATCCTTGGGATCTAATGTTGTGAGTTCACTATCAAGCTTGTAGCCCTTAATCTCATCAACTTGACCATACAATTTGTCGTAAATATACCAAGCCTCTTTGATTGTACATTTCTCAAAAATGAAAAATGAGGTCATTTGATACATACTTTCTTAATGTTTCAAGTTCCATAGTGTTTTTAGTGAGCCATTCAACTTGAGCATTAGGATCAACCTTAGTATCAGCCTTAGGATCAGGTGGTGATGTTATTGTTCCATTTACATAATGAATGAGTGATTTTTCTATTAGTTTACTCCATGCCTTAATCTTCCATGAAGTATAATTATGAGGAGTTAAAAGTGGAAATTTAGGAGAGCCCATAGCAAAAAAATGAAAAAACACAAGTAAGAGAGAGGCACAATCACACAAGACACCCCCCCCCCCAAATCACTCAATCAAAGAAACCTCCCCCCCCAAATGATGATTTAACACTTTATACTTAGTGTGTGTACAATGGGCCACTTGCAAAACAAGACAAGGTGGACTTTTGATTTCAACTTTACAACTGCCTCAAATAGGATATAAAAGAATCCAATAAATACTGCAAGTGATCTAAACTAAGATCCAAGCAAAATACAAGTATCAAATAGGCCAAAAATGACCAAATACTGAAAGTATAATTTATACTTAAGATCACTGCAAACTAATGGCATATTATTAAAGTAGATGAAAAATTATGTAATTAAAAAAATGGCACCTGAAAAGAAGGTCGCATGGCCCCAAACGAAGCCTCTAAGTTGCAAAATTGAGGATTAGACAGGTGTAGTAATAAAAAACTGCAAAGTGCGAAAAACTTTGTCCACCAAAATCAGAAAATTCCTCCATCACTACAAAGAGCACAAAAATTAGCCCAAATAAAAAAAAATATTGCACGCAAAAATGAGCAATATATGGCCCCTTGAAATCGGATTGCGAAATCAAAACACCAAATGAGAGGGGGTCCAAATTTTTTCAAAATATTACTGATGCAAGCTGATGTCATTATTTTGTGAGCTTAGATTTGACGGCCATTTGACCGTCATCAAGTTGTCGCTCCCTTCTCTGCTCATACATATGATGTCATCAGTACGAAAGATTATGACATCGACAATGCTTATGTTGGTGTTGGTGACTAGAATGTCTATATGGATGACGTGGTAGACTTCCTGCATGGCGATGAGGTGGCCAAATTGGACTGTCCCATGTGTGTGTACGATGTCACAGTGCAGTGATGTGGCAGATGATGTGTCATCGACAGGGCGTTCCTCTCGTCTAATTTGGCACAATGAATATGCGACAACTAGGCGATGAGTCAGAAGTATGACCAAATGTGAGATGACTGCATGGCGTAGGATAGGCAATTCGCATGGAGGAGCACGAAGCCGATTGACTGGAAGTCAGAAAGCGGTTGTCGAAAGTGGACGACGCTTGGGCGGTCTCAATGGCAGCAGCGTCGGCATCGCCAGAACCCTAAAAAACACCAATTTATGTGTCGGGAAAATAGGGACGATGCAGAGCTGGCGACAGACGCAGAAAGATCCGAAGGACGGATGATGTTGGGGGAAGTACGATGCGGCCCCTGAAATAAAAATACTACAGAGTATAGGGGGGGGGGACAGGGGTCCCTGTCCCGAAATAATAATTTTTATTTTTTGTTTTAAATAAAACTTTTTACAATTTGATAAAAAATTGTTAAGAAATTTAAATAGGTTCGTAGAAAAATAAATATATATATATATATATATATATATATATATATATATATATATTTTGAAAAATCCGTTCAATATACGAGAATAGGTGATTGTTTTCCTTCACCAAATATGGCCAAGTTTATAATCAAAATTTATGCAAATGGCCACCCAGACACAACCGTGTTGTCCAAATCACTGTAGGACACCCCAAAAAATTGTAGATCCCCAAATCCAAAAATTGAATCCTTCAAAATGTCTCCAAAAGGCTAATCAATGAAGCCCTTTAGGCTCTGATACCATGTGAGATTTTGCCAAGATCAAGAGCTCAATGAAAAGTACAAAATAGAGAGACAAACTAGATGATAGGAATAAACTATATTCTATCGAGAGCAAATACTGATCAACTGGATCATCAAGAAAAATTACATACAATGTAGATAAGTTGTCTTATAAGGGCAAGGCTAAAAGACAAGAGAGCACACAATAATGACATGTGTCTCAATGAGATGAAAGGGTAGGTAGGGGTAGGTAGGAGAAATAATAAAATATTCTACATGAGGTGGATCATCCACCGAAGGCAGAATTATCACTCCACAATAAGTGGATATGATAAAGTAATAACAATATCAGACCATAAAAGGTGTAGTTTCTCCTACATACACACTCCCAATGTAGCACATCTCCCTAGGTGTCTCCTATGCAAACTACTATGATATGCATGTACGTAAGTAAACTTAAGTAAAGTGTGATTATATCCAACATGAATAAATAGTTATACCAACACATTTACAACGCTTGCTTGTGTCCATATGTTGGTTATGATCATGATTCGTTTGCTTCTGCATAATAGAACTTACTTTTCAAGTTGTTCATCATTAAATTCAATATTTGTTAGGACATTTGTGATAAAGAATTCCAACAAAAGTCCACATTTGATTATTGTTATATCATATACATACCTAGTTCTAAAGTACCCATTTTTGGCATAGGGTGGAAGGATACTAGAAAAGGATGGGGAGATTGGTATTCCTGGTAATTGCATTTACTTAAATAATTCTAAACCTTTTCAACATAGCAATTTTGTGTGGATCCTGAAATCATTTCATTCCATGAGACAATAAATAATTCCTTATAAAACTTGTCTTTAAAGTAGTCGAGAGAAAGTTCATCATTTCCAACAATAAGATTTAAACTTGTGCATTTTAAGCAATTCTTTTTTGTTCTTTTTATATGAACTTTATTTCTTTAAGACTCTGTCCAAATATGCCACAACTATCACAATAGTATCAATAAATAGATTTGGTGGATGTATTTCCAATTTTCTTTGTATCAACAAATAGATCTACATGAATGGAAGTCACAAAATCTAACTTTCAAATGGAATTTGTCAATGAAATCAATGGTGAGCATTGCCAATGAAATCTATGTTAAGCATTTGAAGCCCGTGGGTGTTCCTCTTAGATTTGTTCATGTGTTTGATTCTTTCATAGTGTTGAAATGAACATCTAGTTTGTAAATATGAAACTCTCCTCTTTCATGGTGGTTATGTTCTTTTTTTCTTGTAGTCATTTGTAGTAAAAGAGTGTGCATGTTTGTTGTGCACTTTTAGCTCCCTAGTCACATGTGAAAACCCTTACTATTGGACTACAGTACAAAGTTCTTATATCTGGTTCATGGTCAACCCATTGTTACATGAAAGAATTGGATGATTATTCATTGGTTTCTTATGGGTTACGAATTTTGGTATAATTTATATTTTATAATATTCTAAACAATGTAATTTCTCTCTGTAATGCCCACCAAAATACCCTAGAGAAATAAACCATAATCTACTAACAAATGCAGATAAATTTTTTATTTTAAGTCAACCATCACTACTACACCATCTCTAACATTTTTTATTGCAACATTACAACCAATATGCATCAATTCATCTTTTAAAAATTACAATAATATATATGAATCAATAAGAACATAATCATAGAACATATCACACAAGCGGAGTTATCATTTAACCATTAACATATCTCTATACAAACTCATACATTATATCCATTTCCTAGGGTATCTCAATGTCACTACTTGACATAAACCTAACACATCACATATCCATCTAGAACATCTTACACTATCATTCTACTAATCATTTACCTCCATACAGATATGACAAAGTATTAACATATATGCATAGCTCTACCACATTTCATACCCTTTAGGTTCATTTAAGAATACCAACCAAATGTTCCTAATACCCTTCTTTATTCATCAATCATTTGACACTTCATAAATCTAAATGCATTTAACCTTATCCTACATATGGAACTAGATTATTTCCTTAAGCACAATCATTACACAACTCATCAAGAATACTATCCATATTCATATGCAAGATTATAACAGCAAGCACTTATCTACTGCCAAATAGGATTCCAAGCTACTAAACAAATTCAAGAGTCATACCATGCTACAGGAATAGACACATTCTAACATTTTGATTCCCTAATTCAACATAGGATCTCATTCCCAACATGATAAGCATTTATACAACATGAACCATATAATAAGACATCATCTTATTTCAAGAGAATAGTTCTACATCATCAAGTCTAAATACATAAGAGCACATGGAACAAGCACATAGTCTCCTTTACTACATTCCATCCTAATACTTAATAATACAAGTTACATAAGTACATAATCATATTCCACATTTACAAGTCAACACAATAGAGTAATATCTCTAATGTATAAAAATCAACACCATATGAAAAGTTACGCATTTTTAAGTGTCGTATATTCCATGTAAATCCACAACTACTGATTAATTTTCCATGTCCCAAGATAACTTAATCTATCTCCTTGGACCTTCAACCAACATTATTTTTCTGCAAAAACCTATTGAAAAAGTTAATGAAGATTGTGGGCTGACAAGCCTAAACTTTCCATCATTTTTTTCTTGTCTTACAAACTCTTCTCTATCTCTCACCTATGTGCTAAAAGTCAGAGTGTATGTGCTATAGTATGGAATATATGTGCATTCAGAGAAAATGCGCTACTCTGGAACTCATACGCACTATACTGATGGTCCAATGTGCTAAAAGATAGATCAAATCATTCTGTGTTGGAATAGGGTTCTTACGCGTTGGTGTATCTGTCAGATGTGCTCTAGAGTATAGGACATATGCGCTATAAAATGAGTTATATGGGCTAAAATGACTTGCAGATGTGCTATTCTAGTATTCTTTCAAGAATTTGTCTTTAACCTCCGTACAAGATTATTAGAAATTCGGGGATGGGCCCCAAGATGAGCGCCAAAAATTTATGCCAGAATAGTGGCGTTAGTTGATTAATCAAAAAGAAGAGAAACTAACATACCAATGAAACATTAGATATAAAGACAATAAACTAGTTAAACAAACTAATCCTTCAAAAGAGTCTCATTTTTCTCTATCTCATAGGATTCCTCAAGTCAATGGTTGCTCTCAGATCATTGAGCAACCAACCTTTGAAATGACAACTCTAAGAATGAGTGATAATGGATAAAAATGATCTATATGCAATATGCAACTAAGATCTATATGATAAATTTATTAAGATGAGGATTATGCTATGGTAATGATAATATACTAGCCTAATATGATATATACTAACATGATAACATACTATACTAACAATACTTCTAAATGATTTTAAGATGATGATTAGAAACAAAGAGAGGCAAAACTTAAGACTTTGATAGACTATAACTTGGATGAATGAAACTTGTGATGATTGATAATAAGAGAAATGAGGCCTATTTATAGAAGAAATGGGAAAGTAGATGGTCAAGATTGAATAATCTTAACAAGGGATAGGATTGAATAAATTTCAATCCATGTTTTCAATTTTAGCCAATGAAATGGTGACAATTGCCAATATGAGATGGCTTGAGAGGAGAGAGAAGAGACATTAAATGCCTGAGAAGACATGGTGGTTACCTTTTATCCAAAGGATAAAATATTGTGCAAGAGTTAAAGGGATAACCATGGTCAAAGAAATAAATGCTTGAAAAAACCCCGCGTTAAAAAAGATGGTTAATTTAGAGGATAGTCTCTAACCCAGGGTAGAAGGTGAATTAACCATTAATGGTTATGTAAGAGCCTTTAATGGTTTGGAAGACTTTAGAGGTTAACTATTTGAAGGCATAAAGCCTTTAATGGTTATTTAAAACTTTGGAGGTTTTTGAGAAGTGACCTAGTTTCTTAAGGAATGTGCAAATGTTTATGAGGGGGATTATGATAAATTGGAATTTATTAGAAGAGTCTAGAAAGGGGTTTAGGCATGCAAGTAGATTTTGTAGGATAATGCAAGTGAGAGGATTTTTAATATTTAATTAAAATAATATTAATTTATTTCAATTAATGGTTTCAACTTGCATTTAATTAATTTAAATAAATATTGATTTATTTAAATGTGTGGAAGGTATTTAATTAAATGTAAAAAGTGTTTAATTAAATAAACATTATTTATTTAATTAATAGACTAAACTTTACTAGATGAGTTAAATTAAATAAATTGAATAATTTATTTAATTAACACAGGAAGGGGTGAATTAATTAATAGAAGAATTGTTAGTGAATTAAATAGACATTAAAATATTTATTTAATATAGAAGTCATTTTTATGTGTCTACACTTACAGTTTGAGTTAATTTGTAATTTTGAAATTGTAATAAGTATTGCTGCTCAATATTGTGAATTCTTTCCCGAAGAAAGAGGAAAGAATAACATCTACTTTTAAAAAGAGGATAGGATGATGTACCACCCAAGTTTAGATTAGGAATTAAAAGTTGTAGGGTAAAAATACTAACTCGTGTCACACTTTTATAAAGGAAAATGTTAACACAACAATAACTATTCAATTTTGATGACATAAAAGTGGCATTTGTATTTTGAATTTGAAGATGTTGTAAACTGATGAAATGTGTAAAATTTGATGAAATTTGAGTCTATTATTTTATTTTTTTTAAATTGTCAAGGATTGATGTGTTTTTTTACTTTTAAAATTAAATTTTCTATTGCTGAAAAATGCTAAAAATCAGGGGGTTTAGTTCCCACCAAAAAACAAAATATAAATCAACTTTTTTTCTTTTTTCTTTTGATATCTCTAATAGATGACATAAATATACAGTGCATAAAGAAAAAAAAATAAAAATTGATGTATATTTTCTTAGTTATAACATTTTAAAGTCGAACATACCTAAATTTGATAGTTTTTATCTCCCATCATATTTTGTTTATTTAATTTTTTATAATAATAAAAAATAAAATACCCTTTTGGAGAAGACTCTCTCCTCTAGTGAACTATATTCTTTCAATTTTTTTTGAGGTGATTCAATATTTTTTTTGTTTTTCGAACCAGCCTCTTATCGAGCATTATAATGCCTACTTGTAGTATTTTTGAAATAATATATATTAAATCTAATTAAAACATCATTAAAAATTGCATGAGTATATTCTTGACTTTGATCTCTACAAAAAGAGTTTTTTTTTTTTTAATAAATTGAATTTACTTGTAGAATTTTGTTGCAGAACTCAGAAGTTCCAAAAATTATTCAAATTTGGTGATGTGGCTGCCACTTAGCACTTTCCGATCGGAACACTTCTAGTCGAAACATTGGAGGCCGACATGACTGGTCATTTCAATGACCACGCCTCTTAAACCCCATATAAATAACGATTCATTTTTTCTTTTTAAATATAAAAAAATCAAGTTGTGTGAATTAATATAATTGATTTTTGAATTAAATCAAATATTTTTTGCAAATAAAAGGAACATCGTTGATATAAAGCAGCGAAGATTTCCAATTTTTTTCAAAATTTTGGTTGAAGGCTTCTACTTTTTTCAAGTATGTTATTTTAAGTTTTTTTTTAATTAAATAAATATACAATATTAGAAGGCGTTTTCAAGTATGTTATATTAAACTAAATATTTTTTAGATTTTATTAAATTTTTGGATGCATAATTTGTTAAATAAAAAATTGCATTGAAATGTTATTTACCTTTTATTTATGGATTCATTTATGTAATTGTTTCTTGAAAAACATTTTTTAATTGTAATGATCTATGATTTATTTTCTATATATGATATATATGTGTTTGTGTGTTTAGGTGTTAATCTGAATATTTTGTGCAATGGGGAATAAGAGGACTAGATCAAGGTTGTATGATTGAAAAAGGGATGATAAGATGAAAGGTCATACAAAACATAGTCAACAACAATTCGTTGATGATGTTCAGGATCAACCAATTAATTTTCAAGAAATGACAACACAGGTAGAAGATCAAATTGGTACATCATCAAGTTTGAAATTGTTCTCAGGTATGAAAAATTTAATGAAAATGGATGAAGATAGTCTTTTCAATGAAATTCCTTCCAAAGATATGGTACTTGAAATCACAATAAAATTGCATTGTAAGAAAATGTGAGATGATTATTTTGAAAATAAGTCTATTATTGGAAGGGCACAATTGTTTGCTAAGTTATTTAGGAAAAGAGAAATGACCCATGTTTTGGAGTTGTTGGGTGTTGATAATAAGAAAATCTTACATGATGCATCAGTAAAAGATATTATAATTGAAAATTTGCAAGAAGCATTGAAATGTATTGACAACACAAGTCGAGGTGTTGAATTAAGTGTTGCATGTAGAGCATTGATGACTATGATTTATAGTAAGAAATTGTCTCTTAAAAAACAAGTTCACGCAATTTCTCAATTAATACAGGTATCTAGAAGAATTGTTCAAAGATATATTAGGAAGAGAAATATGGTAGATGAAAACATTGAAAACAATTGGATAAATTTCTGTAGGTTTCTTCGAAAAGATAGAATTTCTAAAGGTGTAAAAAATAGGTCGTTGATTATTCGACCAACCAACCACTCTTCTGTTTCTTCCAATGGAAGGGAAACTATACAAATGATAGATGAAGATGGTACAAAAATTTCATATCCAAAACATTTTCTAGATACAACACAAAGTGAACTATTTCAAGCATTCAAGCAAGAATTTTCAGATGTGAAGATTTGTCAAAGGATGTTTGAGAGATTGCGTCCTTGCTTTGTACACATAAATAAGGTACGTGAACTTCTTGTTGTCGAAATTATGTTGAATTTCATCTACACGTGCAATCATATAAAAAATTCATGGCAACAATTAATCAAAATCTAGTCATTCCTACAAGTACAACACAATTTGTGAAATCTATTTTATGTGATAAATTAGAAGATTCAGATGAGTTCAAAATATAGTGTATAAAAGGTACATGCATTGATTGTGAAGATTTGAGTAAGTTTTTGTTGCAAACTGAGAATATTGATATTATAATACAAATTATGTGGAAGAGATTTGAATATGAGACATACCAAACTAGGTCAGGAGTTGAATCCAAAAAAAATGTGTTGAAAGAGAGTGAATTACCCTACATTTAGTTTAAGACTAGATTTTGTAGTATCATATATCCACATATCCAACATTATCATGGTGAAAGATGGAAAGCTAAATACTTTCTTGAGTCAAAGAATCTTTTTCCAATAGGTTGTATTTTGGGTCAGTGTAAGAAGCTGAGCCCACTTTTTGGCCAAAAAGTGGAAGTGTTTTCCCTGATTTTCAGATTTTATCTCATTTGAGCTTAAATTTTGAAACACTTAGAGATTGAATCTTGGAAAAATTTAGGAATATAAAAGATATCCCTTTGAGTGGACTTTTCAAATATGTAATTTATTTTAATACCCACATAATAAAAAATAACATTTTAAATGGAGTTCTAAAAACTATGTTTTAAAAATGTCCGTTTCAGGACCATACCATGCATGTGTACGACCCACACTTTTTGACACAATTAAAATTATTTTCTCAAACCATTTTGGAAATGGTTTGTAACACACTGAAGATTGATGAGCATATTTTTCTGTATTTTTTTTTGTAATATTTTTTTAATTAATTTTTTAATGGTCGTAATTATCTTTTTGAAAATTTGACGTGTACGACCCACATAATTTGACATAAACTTAATTTTTTTTATTTTTTTATTTTAAAATAGAAAAGAATTTTGTGTAGACTAATGTCATATAATTTTTTTTTCAAAATTCATTAAAATAAAAAAGTTATTAAACTAACAAAATTAGTTAATATTTCAAGTTTATGCACCTGATTTAGTATAAATTAAATGAAAAATAGTTAAAATAATCAATATTTAAATAAATTTACATATTTAGAATCTAGATAGTATAATTTGAAATGGGTTTTAATTTCGTATAAAAATTCTCTAATTAGAGGCACGTAAACTATTTCAGAAGTTTATATTTGTGCTTTCATTCATGGAGATTTGAATTTGCAGGTCCATGTCTCAAGTGTGGCCATCCCAGGCCTATTCTGGGCCTAATCCTGAGCCAAAAGGTGGGTTGTGGATTCAAATTCCACAGAACGGGGCCCCATTTTATAAGCGAGGGCCCGTTCCATTTTTTTGCCTGTTGGATTTACTAATGGGCCCCCACTCCTAAATAACCGTTACTGTAAAAAAAAAGACAGATTGCATCAATTTACCACACTATCATTGAAATCCGTACTAACAAACATTTTTTACATAATTTGGCAGTACTTTTAAATATTTTTTACACAAATGTTTGAGGAACTCAGTAAAAAGGTATTTTTTTTGAAGAGGAGTTTATAAATATGGGATCTAAGCAACGTCAAAAGAAAAAAAAGAGGACAATGACAACAGACGAAATTCAAGCACAAAGAGAGAATGAAGCAAAACGCCAAAGTGATCAAAGATCACAACAACAACAATTGAATAACACTTATGAAGCATCTAGTTCAGTGCCCGTTGTAGATGAGACCATTGAAGACATCATGATGGACGCAAGAAATATAGAACTAAACACGGGTATGAATGTTGATGCAAATGTTCATGTGGATGCGAATCCTGGTATGTTTTTAAATCCCCAAGACTATGATGCCAATCAAATTGCTGATTTAAATGAAGCTGGATATAAATTTCATACACCAATACGAAAAGAAATAAAAAATGAAAATATTACACCACCCTCTCTGAAAGAAAATGAATGTAATATGTTTACTATTTATAGCAATGTGCTAGATAATCTTAATGGGTTAGTTTCTTGGAGACAAATCAGAAAACATGCGAACAGATTATATAAACAATTTTTCTATAATAAAAAGTTAGGATTCCAATGTCAATTAATTCTACAATTAATAAAAATGCGTAAAGTCATGAAAAAAATAGGTATTTATGCAGAACCAAAAAGAAAAGATGAATCATATGAGCAAGTTGTATCTATTGTTGCCAGTGCCATCGATTCTATCAAAAAAACAAGTTGATCTAAAGATAAGAATGCAACATGTAGAGTTATAACGACTGCTATAGTTGACAAAATGATTGTTAGTAAAAGAATGTTAAGTGATATAAGTGGCTCTTTGAACTTACCTCGTAGAACGTTGTCAAGAGTGGCCGAAAGAAGAGACACAATTGAAATTGATCCACTAAACCATTGTTGGAGTTTTAGTGGTAGACTTCAAAGGTCGGACATGAAATTAAATGATGAAACTAAACAATTAATTGCAAAATTTTGGCATGATAACACTAGAGTTTCATCAAATGCTAGAGATGTTTTAAAGTTAAGGGTGGGATCAAAAATTTGTGACCCTCATCCAAAAAATCTTCTTGACATGACTCAAACTGAATTCTTTAAAAAATTTAGTGATGAATCTGTGTTAATGAATTTATGAATTAGTCAAAGATCATTTGAAAAATGCAAACATTGGTATGTTAAAATCAATAAACAAAGAATATATTGTTGTTGCAAAACTCGTGTTCAGTTTTTTTACTATTATGATGTTTTTTGATATATACATTGTATGTTGCATGGTAATGATCTTGTGCAGGATTGTGGTGTTTATGTTCCACCTGAAACTATAAAAGATTTTATTGAAATTTTATATTGTAAACCACCTAATGAACAATTATTTCTTTCCAGTTCATGCATTTATGGCTTTTGCAATTTATGTGGGTACTATTCTTTGATAGGTTAATGTTTGCATGAACATGTTTCATCTGAGTTTGGACAAAAAATGGTTGATGTTAGGAGATTTAAAAATATAGAATACCCTCTAAAGGATGGAAAGATGGGGAAACATTTAGAATTGATTACAAAATAGAATAGTGTGAATGCATTTATCAGTGAGTTTAAAATTCATATTGTTCCAAAATATGTGAAACATTCCCAGCATGCCCGATGTCTTGATGGACAGTTTCACATATGCAAGAACACATTTCCAGTTGGAACAATAGTATCAGTTGTGGATTTTGTAGAAAATTATACTCTAAGACCACAAGAGGAAACTCAATCACAATAATACAACTTAGTGCAAGTGGCCATATTTGTGCACATTATATATAGACATGACCATGACAGTACAAAAGATAATAGAAATTTTTTGAGGGAGTATCATTTCTATGTTAGTGATAATCGATTACACTCTTTAGAGTTTGTTCAGCATTGCTTCAAGGTATTTCATGATAATCTTAAGGAAAGATAAATTAACATGAAACAACATATGATGTGGTCAGATAACTGCACTGGACAATTCAAAAATGCAAGAATGTTTTATTGGCTATGCAAAGTTCACAAGATAACCAATGTCCAACATTTATGGAGTTTTTTTGAAGCGGGACATGGTAAGGGGGAACATGATGGAGCTCGTGCCTATGTAAAAAGAGCTCTTTCTAGAGAATAATTGAAATTCGAGGATGCAACAAAATTCAAAGATGCTCGTGCAGTTGTAGATTGGTGCAATTCAAAGTTGTCAAAAGGATCAACTGAAAACTCTGCAATTAGGCGTTTCGTCTAGTTGATAGGGGAAGATAGTATTCCTATTCGGCATGATTGTAATACCATCATTATACTAGCTAAGTGGCATTCGTTTAAGAGTTCTAATTCAAACACATGGACTATATTCACAAGGCAGCTTGCTTGCTTTTGTCAGTTTTGTGTTTCCGGAGATTGGGAATTTTGTGAGAATAAAGAATGGGTTGAAGAATGGCAACAAAGATCATTGACACCCATAGATGCAAATGATCTGCATGAAATAACTGATGAAGATATGGATCAGATGTTTGCATCAAATGACTATGATCATATTTCAAATCTTATACAACAAGGTAAAATTGTTTTTGAAATTTGTTTTGATTCATTAAATAGTACATATTTATGAAATATTACAGTGTATATTTTTGTTTTTATTTCTCATTAAATATTAAAATTAAATTGTTTTGTGCACAAGACATGTCTTTGTTGTTGTTGCACTAGAGGATAATGAAGAGGGGACAGAGTATTGGTTGGATCGATGTGTAGAGCCAAAACATAAGCTAACCACTCCTTGAGTAGATGATGATGGTTATGACTATCCAACAAGATCCGTGGTTGTTGTTGTCACTTGGCTATACAAATGTCTAACAAGAAAGAATGGATTGCCCACATTTGAAGATTATGAATTAGAGAAGAAGATTATACATTACTCGCATTTGGTAGTGGCAACTAATATAAAATTGGATAGATATCGTGGCAGACCTACTAATAAACAATTATGGACTCTCTATATTGAAGAGCACAAGACAATTATAGATGCTTTGCAAAAGAGAGAGGATGCAGATGGTATAACAGAATGAATATCAAGTAAGTTATAATTTGAATAATTACAAGTAAGTTAAATTTTTTTATGCTTTATGCTTTATGTTGTATTTTAAATTCAATTCATCCTCATTATAAAAACTAATCATATGTATTTTTTTTCTAGGTTTCTCAGAGTAGGCTTGGCCTCAATGACTACTATTGTTTGTGCATACTTTATGTTGTATTTTAAATTCAATGCATCCTCATTATAAAAAATAATCATATGTATATTTTTTTTCCAAGTCTCTCAGAGTAGACTTGGCCTCAATGACTACTATTGTTTGTGCATAATTTATGTTGTATTTTGAGAGATATAAATCCTTATTATTATAATTTAAATTGAATGTTTATTTTATTTTAGATAGGTCTTCTTGATTACATTTTTTGTAATATATATAAATGAGAGACTATTGGTCAAGTTTATGAATGAGATAATTATGTTTTAATCAAGTTCTATTCAATGTATTTGTTTTGATAGTTTTCTCTTATCATCATTATTATTGTAATGGTCATTATATATTTGATTATATTTTTTACTTATGTATTATGATTAATACTTTTTAATTTAGAATATGTTATAATTATAAGATATGTTATGATACTTAGTTCATGATGTACACCTTTAGTTTATCTAATCACAAGAGCTATTTAAATAAAATTTTAAAAATAAAATTACAAGTCCACATAATCCATATAAAGTTATTTAAGAACAACTTTCATAAATAAAATTTCAAGTCCACATAATCTATATAGTATCTAATCCATATATATCTGGATGGTAACATGATGAACTCCACATAATATCTAATGTGCACAAAATATATAAAGTATGCACAAAATATATATGATCTAATCCTATTATGCAACTATCCATATATATAAAGTATGTGCACATGTAAACAAATGTGTAAAGTCCATAAAAAAGTACATATCATATAAAAAATTACATGTACATCATATTAGAGCCAAATAAATAGTAAAATCTAAGTGCTATCATCAATAACATCTCGTGGTCTCTTCTCCCCGGGATGTGATCCAGATCCACCCGTCTCATGTTGTACAAGGAAAAAATAATATTAAAATACTTGAAATTAACTATTAAAAGAATCATTTATCAAATATAGTTGGAATTCATAAATTAAGTTACAAACTTACCATATGCTCATTAGATCCTCTAGCAGTATCTCCTCTAGCAGTATCTTGTGTAGTATCAACACCAAATGTAGTGCTAGCTAACTCCTGTACAAGTTCAAATTCATAGTGTCCAATTAAATCTTAAATTAAGAGTCAAAATAAGATCAAATTAAGTATTACATATTAATACCTCAAAGGATGTCGATGTGCGTTCAAATTGGCTCTGATAAAAATTATGAGGATAACCTATCCTAGTAGTAGTGTCCACTTGCAAACATGCATTTAATGAAATCATATTTAGTGAACATATATATATGTGTACTAAATAATTTCAAGTTAAGTTACAATATTGTAAGAGTTCATATTTAATTTATGAATTCTAAGATACATAGCATAGATGGTGTCATAGTAGTCACACCCTTTTCTCTATGTCATGTAGAGGGTCCCTCATGACCTGAATCCTGGAGAAAGAAGCATTCAATGTATCAACATGAAAATTTATATAGTATACGATGATAACATATTAACTTAAAAAGATAGTACAATGTCTAGATAGAAATTTATACTATACCCCATAAGGTGTGCTGAGTTGTGTTCTACTAGATGCAATCTTGACTCTAATATTAGGTGTAGTCCTTATCTACACAAACCAAATTTATTTAATGAAGTATTAGATTGTATAAAAAAAAGACATGCACTTAATTTATACCTATATTTAATGAAATATTTAAAGATTGACATGTACATGTATATATATCTATACCTGCTCAAGATGATCATCAGAGCAAAGAAAATCCATATATGATGTCATCATACTATCATCTGTTGCATAATGCTCAACTGGAACTGAAGCAGATCCTAGATCAGTAGTAGGACCTACACACGTCTCATGACAACTCGAACACATTTGTGGCATCCATCGAGGAGCGAATGCCATGTGAGCAGCTTTCTCACTTAGGTTACCTGTGAGGGAAGTCAAAGCATCTAATGTAGAAATGAGTGATGTATTCTGCACATCTGTAGGAATTGATGGAGCAACAAGTGGAAGTATGCATGGATCTGGTAGGGGATTATTACTCTGTGCCCCTAATCTATGCTATGGCATTCTACGACCAACACCTTGAAATGACTTAATATCAAAATAATTTGGTTTTTGGTGCATTACAAGCTCACACTATAATTTCTTCAAAAAATAAAAAGCGACCTCATAATTACGATGTGGTGGATAATAAAAATCCATCCACCATCTATCGCAAAAGTGTCTAGCCATTTCTGGATGCACACACCACCTAATTGAAATGCTTTTCTAGTTAGGTTGCATTGGTTCTCTTGTTTTTAGGTTAGTAAAATATGGACATAAATGAGCTTTGGTTATTTTGAGATCAGTGATTTGCCTATAAGTTAAACCATTGGCATAAAAATCACGCAACTCTTGTCATCGTCTATGAAATTGATCTAATTGAGAATCAATAGACCTGACTCAACAACAATTTGCATTGATTTTGCAAACTCTAGAAGATGGGGTGGCGTGATTGGCTCATTTTGGATAGCAGTAATATTTTGTTCAATCACTTGTAGGTTTTCATTAATTTGTTCTCTTAAACGAATTTCATCCAATCTAGGGGGTGGAGGTGGAGGTGGAGGTGGAGGTGGAGGTGGTGGTGGTGGTGGTGGTGGTGGTGGTGGTGGTGGTGGTGGTGGAGGAGGAGGAGGAGGAGGAGGAGGTTGCGGTGGGGGATTTTCACCTAATAGTTCATCTATGTCAAAGACATCCATGATAACAAAGAGCTCCTTCATATATAAAGATATACATAAATTATATACAACTCTATGTCAAAGAAGAATCTATTTTAGTTTTAAAAAAACATTTATAAATAGTAACATTTCTATGTTATTGAATGAGATACACATGAAATATAATATAATATTGAACTTACAAAAATATACATGTACATACTATTGAATCTTTAAATATAAAATTTGCACACAAAACTTAATAAAAACTTTCAATGAAACTTCATAAATCTATTATATATTCAATAGCAATACAAGATCATTATGCTCTATAAACCAAGATATGATCATAAGATCATGAGAGATTTAATAGCAATTAAAGACATAAATCATTATGGGAAATTAGTAGTTATTAATAAAGATTAGATAATGTAAAACTAGAAGATAAAACATATGAAGTAAAAGTAGGATTAAAAAAGGAAATCAAGTGAGAAAATATTAAACATGCCCTACAAGTGGGGTAATAGAATATGAAGTAAACATAAAAGATTAAATTATGTGATAGCTAGTGGTTTCTCTTTTATGTTATGTGTCACCTCAATGTGTACATTCACTTTGTTGGTGCATCATTATTTTCTTGCATTCAGCTAACTATTGTATTGCATATTTGCACCTAGGATAGGATAAGATTACTTGGGTAGATATCTACCTAGGTAGGCATCACATGTTCAACTCATACTCCCTACTTTGGTAGAGATGTGGATATATGTTACTCATCTTCTAAATTTTTTTGTAAGAGTTCTCTGTAAATAGGATTTTATATATTAAAATTTTCCTAAAACATGTCTCAAAATGATTAAAACACTTGAATCAAGGTCAAAAACTAGGAATGTGAGATACATGATATGGATGATGACAAGGATGGTTGAGAATAAAGCGAATTTGAATGGATTATGGTATACTCCTAAGTGTAGGGTACTTTTAAAAAATAGATTATACATGATGCAAGAATTTGGTCTTCATCATGGTACTTGTCCAAGGTGTCATAAGAATGGTTTTCACCCATGAATAAAAAAAATATGTTTACTTTTCTCTATTTTTTAATTTTTATGCAAGACCAAATCCTTTAGGTGTGAATATGTTAAATGATACACATGATATTTATAAGTTTTTAAAAATCCTAGCCAAAAAATATAGGACACTAGAACTATGGACCTATTATGCAATGCCATGATATAATAGGTGGACTATTATGCAATGATATTATTATGGACCTGTTATGCCATGAAGGCATAATAGGTGGACTATTATGCAATGTCATGGCATAATAGGACCTATTATGCCATGATGGCATAATAGGTCCTATTATGCCATTACATGATATAATAGGACCAACTATGGACCTATTATGCAATGTCATGGCATAATAGGACCTATTATGCCATCATGGCATAATAGGTCCATAATTGTTCCTATCATACTAAGTAAACATGTCAAATTAGCATAGTTTTAGTGTTGGAGATGAATTAGATGATGAAGTTGCCAATTCAAGAAAATCATGTCATGTTGTAGCTTAATAGGTCCTATTATGGACCTGTTATGCCACGATGGCATAATAGGTGGACTATTATGCAATGTCATGGCATAATAGGACCTATTATGCCATGATGACACAATAGGTCCTATTATGCCACGACATGATATAATAGGACCAACTATGGACCTATTATGCAATGTCATGGCATAATAGGTCCATAATTGGTCCTATCATACTAAGTAAACATGTCGAATTAGCATAGTTTCAGTGTTGGAGATGAATTAGATGATGAAGTTGGCAATTCAAGAAAATCATGTCATGTTGTGGCTTAATAGGTCCTATTATGGACCTATTATACCATGATGGCATATAGGTGGACTATTATGCAATGCCATGGCATAATAGGACCTATTATGTCATGATGGCATAATAGGTCCTATTATGCCATGACATGATATAATAGGACCAACTATGGACCCATTGTGTGATGTCATGGTATAATAGGACATATTATGCCATCATGGCATAATGTGTATTATTATGCCATGACATGGCATAATGTGTCCATAATTGGTCCTTTTATACCATCACATGACATAATAGGACCATAATAGGACCATGGCATAAACCTAAGCCTAAACTTTGATATCTAAAATTTGAAGAGTAATGTTAATTACTTTTAAGGTTATACTAATAGTGGTAACTTTTGTATTGCCTAATGAGGATTAAGAACAATTTTGGTACATATGTTCAATTTAAGGAATTCGAATGGTGGCTTGCTAGAAGTGGTTAAATTTTTTCATTTTGATTTTGTTTCAGTTTTCATTTTGATTTCCATTTAGTTTCGGTTTTGTTTCGATTTTGTTTTCGTTTTTGTTTTTGTTTCAATTTAGTTTTCGTTTTCGTTTTTGTTTCGATTTCATTTTCCTTTTGATGTTTCTGAGATATCTAATTTGATATTTTGTTTTGTTAACTATTTAGGTTTGGTTTTGATTTGTAAATTTGTTGATTAGGGTTTAGGGTCATCTGTTGAAGAATATTTCAGATCAAAATCAAGAATAACAAATTTATTTATAGGCTAATTTAAAAAAAAACTAAAGTAATACCAAAAAAATCTAATTAATACACAAAAAATAGGAAAAATATACAAGAAAATTACAAAATGTGAAAATAGATGATTGAATGTGTACCTGGGATAGTGGTGGAGGCTTGAAATGGAATCCACAACACGGGGGCCTGTTTTTGATCTCTTGTTCTCACTTCACTGTTAGGGTGAAAATGAAAAAATTCGCCCCAAAAAAAGGGTAAAATACAATTTACAAACGGGGGCCCATTTTTTGAAAATGGGCCCCCGTTTTTCTTAAAAGCAGGGCCCCATTTTAGAATAAAATGGGAGCCCGTTTATTTTAGCTTCGGGCCCCCATCACCTTTCGGCTTGGGAGCCCGAAGCATAAACGGGCCCCCATTTTTAGGAGCGCGTTTTCCAACACACAGACTTCCACGAATTTGTGACTCATTACCTTGCACTTGCCCTTCTTTCAATTGTATATTTCTCCGAGAAATATACATTCAGTCCTCACACAAAAATTCAAAGTCAATATTATCATTCTGAGTAAGTTGTAATATTTGTACAAGTTTGCTATAGACATGCACAATTTCAAGTGGATGGTATAGAGAGTACTGGTAATGAACACATTATGATCAAGGAGGTTCATTTCTATATTAGTGATGATACATGTCATGATAGGAGCTATGTAGAACATTGTTTTGGAATTGTTTTTTTAAAGATATTAGAGAAAGTGTGATAAATTGTTCACAACATTGGATTTGGTCAGATGGATGTGCATAAAGTTTTTGTGGAACTTCTTTGAGAGTGGACATGGAAAAAGAGAGCATGATGGAGCAGGTGCATGTGTAAAGCGTGTACTTCGCCAACATGAACTTGTAGGTACATTCTCTTCATTTAATTTAATTTTTAATTTATCTTTATATCAAGCAATTTAAATATATATGGGAAAGTCCTATTTTCTGAAGAGATATATCTTGTGTACAGGTAACACCATACAAAATTCAAATGAAATTGTTGAATGGTGCAAGTCATTTTGCTAGTCGTGATACAACATACAAGCACTATTTTGGGGAAGTTAAAGGTATTTATTCTTGTGTTTGAAAATTATTTTAAAATTCAACATGACATAAATGAAAAGTAAATTAAATTAATTTTGTTGGATTGTGAGTTTGAGTATGTACATTTATTTTAAAATTATGTATTGAACTAGAAATGAAAATGTGTGTTTCTAAATTCATAAATTTGTTTAATAGATATTGATGATCAAATCCTTATAATTGTCAAAAAATTAAAGGTATTAGAAGTTTACATCAAGTCATGACTATGGGACATAGCGAGCCTCTTATTATTCTTGTAAGAGAAAAATCATGCTTTTGTGTTGATTGCATTGAGAACAACACAAATACTCAATGTGAGAATATTGGAGATGGATATGTTTTACAATGGGAATTGAAATAGTTAGTCGCAATGCCTCCTTATGAAGATAGTGACATTTCTAATATTCATGATCCTCTATATTCAGTTGATTATGAACGTGTTTCTAATTTAGTTGTTACAGGTTCATGTGCGCATTTATTTAAAATATGTACAATTTTTAAAAAAATTCTTATTTATTTTATTGTTCAAATAATTTATGTTAATTTTGTTTGAAATATATGTGGTCTATGTAGGTGATATTTTTGCGGTGGTTGTTGATCCTGACAATACTGAAGGTGTTGATTATTATCTACTAAGATGCACAACACCAAAATGCAAGTTATTAGAATCAGTCACTGATGATGATGGACAACAATATCTCATCGATTTAGTTGTTGTTGAAGGAACTTATTATCAACAAATAAAGATAGATAGAAATGGTGTGACATTTATTGATTATATGATATGCCAAAATATTCTATACTACAGTCACTTATTAATAGCGACAAGATTGCATTTGGAGACATTGCCAAAAAGAGGATGTGGCAACCAACAGTGGAGGTTGCCTATTGAAGATCATGAAAAAATCTTAGAGATTATAAAAGATAGGGAGGATCGAGATTATATGTACTGAGATCTTTAAGTTAACTTGTCATGTTTGAACTTTTTATATTAGATAGGTCATACTTCAATGAACTCATATTTTCTAAGACAGTATCATATCTATCTATCTAGATATAGACATGCACATTTGTTTGGATAGTGTGGATGCTTATATATTATATATATTGCACATGGAAATTTTATTTTGTGGATGCATGTTGTATTTATATGTATGTATGGATTTAAATTTTTATGTGTATGTATGTGTATAGATTTATTTATATAAATAAATGTATGGATTTATTTATATGTGGTCTCAAGGGACCTCTTAAGGGGTCTTAAGGGGATTTATGCAATGGGGTCATAGTGCATGTACATAGTTACACCTAGATCATAGTGCATGTGTTTTATGGATGCATAAATTGTTAAAGAAAAAAATATGCATTGAATTCTTGTTTTATACTTAAATATATTTTGTGGGGGCATTGAATTTGTATGTATGTATGGATTTGAATCTTTATGTCTATTCATGTGTATAGATTCATTTATATTTACATGTACGAATTAATTTATATGTGGTCTTAAGGTGTCTTAAGGGCATTTAAGGGGTCTTAAAGGATTTATGCAATGGGGTCATAGTGCATGTACATAGTTACACCTAGATCATAGTGCATGTGTGAATCACCTATAAATCATCTTCATGTATGTATACATGTATGGATTCATTTATATTTGGTCTTAAGGGGTCTTAAGGGGATTTATGCATGTGTGAATCACCTATAAATAATCTTTATGTATGTATGGATTTTAATTTTTATGTGTATGCATGTGTTTTGATTCAAACTTGTGTATGGATTTTAATTTTTAAGTGTATTTATGTGTATGGATTAATTTATATTTACACATGTATGTATACATGTATGGATTCATTTAATTGTGTTGTCTTAAGGGGTCTTAAGGGGATTTATGCATGTGTGAATCACCTATAAATAATCTTTATGTATGTATGGATTTTAATTTTCATGTGTATGCATGTGTTTTGATTCAAACTTGTGTATGGATTTTAATTTTTAAGTGTATTTATGTTTATGGATTAATTTATATTTACACATGCATGGATTCAATTAATTGTGTTGTCTTAAGGGGTCCTAAGGTGTTTTAAGGGGTCTTAAGGGGATTTTTGCAACGTGTTCATAGTGCATGTGTGAATCGCTTATTTAAATCATCTTTACATATATGTATACATGTATCAATTCATTTATATAAATACATATATGGATTCATTTATATATGTTGTCTTAAGGGGTATTAAGGGGATATTTGTGTTGGGGATATTTACATCTACGGATTTATTTTTATTTAAACATCTATGGATTAATGTATTTTTTTATGATCTTGTATCTCTTTCAATGTAATTTTAATATTTAATTATGTACCTTAATTATATTCATCATGCTTAATGTAAAATTAATGTATTTAATTACACCAAGTAAGTATATTCATCATGCTTTTAATTTATGTAAAATTAATTTATTTAATTACACCCTAAGTATATTAATTACACCTGACTTTTGTAATTTGATAATTATGAGTTCATGATTGTTAAAAATGTTTAAAATGCTAACAACTTTAATAAGTACCAAAGCACAAAAAATAAAAATCAATTAGTTTAACAATGAATGACTAACATCATATTACTAAGCATGTCATTTATGCAATATATATATAAACACAAAGTAGTATGAAATGTCGTGATATCTAACACATACATACATGTACATACCATGTTCTAAAATATACATCCAGGAAATGTCGAGCTAAGAAAATAAATATATATAGATATATATAAAATATGTCTAGTACAATGTCTTGAAAATGTGTGCACATGGAAATCTATAAACAATGGGTCAGTCGGGGCCCTGTCCAAAACCTTGTCCTGATCACTGTGCCTGCAATAGATTACACATGAAATCATACATTAAACATTCATAGTAGTAAACTTTTAAGAGTTATATTTATCTATATAATCGAATTTGAAACATTCATACATACAATTTATCTAAATAATTTGAAACATAGGTTCGGAATATAAATGTACACATGTTCTAGATAAACATACCTTAGGGTCTCTAACATCTCCACCACGTGCTTGTAGGACTCTAGAATGTCTATGTGATGAAGAGCTCAACCTGAGTGATAGTCGCTCATTCTGTAATGTTCAATTTTTGTTAGATATAAATAACTTGAAATTATGATCAATGCATATCCCTTTAGATAGAACTGAAAAACAAACAATTAATTTAAAGCTATATATACCAATGTCTCCTGATGAACAAGGTCAGTGGGAGTGTGCAAATCTCCATACATGGATCCTAAAAAATCCCTATAGTTCACAAATTATAATTAAATAATTAAAAAATTAAACATCTACAATCAAGTAGAGATAGTTTTTAAAATTAAAATTCATACCTCATTTGCAGCATCTAATGCTCATCTGATCCTGTTGATGTCATAATCATGCAAGGAGCCCACTCTAGCATCATCCTCAATGTCCGACTCCATTAGTAGACTAGTGTAAAACCCTCAAACTCTAGTACTAGGTGTTGTGCGATCAATTGATGTATGAATAGGAGGAGTAGGTGTATCCTAGCCAACTGATGTATGTTGGGGAGAGGCAGTAGGATGTGCAACAACATGTTGAGAATCTGTAGGCTCACCACCATGGCTACAAGCAACCAGTATACCAAGTACACATCTAACATATGTTGAGTCCTCCTCTATAGATATCCCATGTTCCATAGCAATAACCTGATATGCATCCAAGAGATCACTAGATAGACAAGCACTCATCTATCGTAAAGGATATATCTCACGTATGTGTGCCACATCCATTGACGATGGTATGTCTGCTCGAACATAGGGATCGTAACTATTTGATGCGCCATCAGCTGCAAGAATTTTAGTATGAGAGTGTAGTAAATATATACCCACACGATCTGATGTCATCTCGTTGACCTATGTGGCTATGGTAGCAATCTGGAAAAAATAGACTGTCGAGTGTCATCTGGTGCACTATCCGCTGCACATGCCAATTCCAAACATTTTGAAAGAACCAAAAGGTTTTGACCAATAAATGCTCACTTATTAGCGGGCTATGGTGCATCAGGTCTTCCAAACTTATCTGAAACTTTGTGTCTCCCCTGCCCAACATGTGTAGGAAAATATGTGTAGTCAACATCATACCCCAAATGGAACTCTACAAATAATTATTTACAAAAATTTGAAAGGGGAAACTCATCCTTTTGGGGCCACATATGATGAGTGGCCAACCATCTAGGATATATAAATGGTGCCAAAAGTACATCTGTGCACCTAGTAGGCATATAACCCTTCACCCTACACATGGACTGATAATGAGGGAACATGGTCTTCACATCAGCCGTAGAAACCTTATCATTGATTGTTTCCCATTTTATGGTAGCACGAACACTACGTGAAAAGGAACTATAGAATAAATTAGAGTTAATCTTATCATATGGATTATAAGTGTCAACTACGTCAATCATATGACGTAGCTCATCTCCAATGATCTCTCCCCTTTTCTTATGTATATGGTTAGGAGTGTTTTCCAATGTGTTGTTCAAGAGATCTAAAGTACATTGTAATGCATGTATTGTCTGATCATAAAGATGTTGCCTATCCTTAGGAGTTGTTGCAGACCTACATGATGTCTGCCCACTCCGTCCTAGATTAACACTGGGCTCAAATCTAGTGTTATGTGAACTAGGCTGAGCAAACATGATGATAATAGGAAATGTATAGATATATATTCATGTGCATGCATGTACATATGTATTACAATTTATATTAAAAAAATTGTACTTAAAAATATAAACAACAATCAAACATAATTTAAATTTTTAATCTAAGAATTGTAGAACAAAATAAATTGCAATTTTTCAAAAAAATATACATGTCTAATTTACCTACATTTTCATCATTTTAAGTTAATATGAACATATAAAGATATAAAAAGAAATTTAAATACATATACATGTATTTTCAATATTTTAAACATATTTAAGTTCACAAAAAAAGATATAAAAATATATTTAAAATTATAAAAAGAAATATTTAAGCATGTGTGACCCCTTAGGACCACATATGACCCCTTAGGACACTATTGGGTCCTATGGGGTCAAATTGGGTCTTAAGGGGTACACTATACACACTAGGATGCTATAAGGGGTCACACATGTGTTAGAACACATGTGTGGCCCCTTAGGACCAAATATGACCCCTTAAGACACTATTGGGTCCTATGGGATCAAATTGGGTCCTAAGGGGTACATTATACACACTAGGATGTTATAAGGGATCATATGTGGTCCTAAGGGGTCATACATGTGTTAGAACACATGTGTGACCCCTTAGGACACTATTGGGTCCTATGAGATCAAATTCGGTCCTCAGGGGTACATTATAAACAGTAGGATGCTACAAGGGTTCATATGTGGTCTTAAGGGGTCACACATGTGTTATAAAATGTGTAACCCCTTAGGACCACATATGACCCCTTATAGCATCCTAGTGTGTATATTATGTATACTATTTGGTCCTATGGGGTCAAATTGGTTCCTAAGGGGTACATTATACACACTAGGATTCTATAAGGGGTCATATGTGGTCCTAAGGAGTCGAGCATGTGTTAGAAAACATGTGTGACCCCTTAGGACCACATATGATCCCTTAGGACACTATTGGGTCCTATAGGGTCAAATTGGATCCTAAGGGGTCAAATTGGTGATGATATGATGGAAGAATAAATATTTGGTAGAATACTAAGAGGGTTGGGTAAATCAGTATACTAAAAAACTGATACAAACTCCCAAACTCAAAATAAAATTATCAACAAAATAACTCTATCAAGATAATATCTCCAAGATTACCAACATCATCCAGTTTGACTTTTATACCAACTTAAGAGTAAACAACTTCAAACTTGTAAACATCAATTATGCTTAATCAAATATCAACATTTTCAACTCTCATTGCTTGTAGTTATCATGCCTTATCAGCATAGTTAAGTAGTTAATCAAATCAGCAAATAAAATCATAACCACAAAAACATTCACCACTTGACACAAATATTTATATGTGGAAAACCCAAATAGGTAAAAACCATGGTGAGATGAGACTCACAAGGATAGCTATCTGAACTCTTCTGAAGCTCACCTTGTTAGGAGCCAAGCCTGTTAAATATTTTACAATAAGTCATGTTAAGAATTGATTCTGTTAGGAATCACTGATTAAGGGATTTACAAATATGCCTTGATGAAAACCACAATACTCTGTTAGGAGTAACCTCGGTAGAGGATTTGAGAATCCAAACTGATGGATCACCTTGTGAGAGGAATTAGAAAGTACCCAAGCTTGTTAGAGCTTACCCGGTTAGGGGATTTCAATTCTATTGTGATTGTTAGAAAACAATAGGTTTTTCTTGATCTATCTGAATAGCACTACATGTTCTTGATGAGATACTTCTTAAGCTTCGATCTTCCTTTACTCAATACCGCAGATTCATTCTCTGGTTAGGCAACCTCACACTCAACTAATTTCTTCCAACTTTTTCAACACCAAAATAAAACAACATCATCGACCTTAAATACAAATCAAATAGGTCGGCTACACAACAAAAACCTAATTCTCATCATCGAGATTACAAACAAGTCAGTACAATCCTCATTTAACTTGTTTATGAACACCCATTTGGTACCTATGACATTCTTTTTTATCGGTCGGGGTACCAGGGTCCAAGTATTGTTTTTCTCAATCTTATCCAATTCCTCTTCCATTGCTTTAACCCAATGATCATCACCAAATGCCTCCTTAGCACTTCTTGGTTCAATGGTGGAGATCATGCAAGAGTTCTCTCTTATTCTTCTTCTAGTAATTACTCCAGCATCCTTATCCCCAATAATCTTCTCAGGACTATGATTCAATCTCAAATATCTAGGAATAACATGATCATTCTCCTCATGTTCAACTTCTTCATCATCTTCTTCTGAAATTATTTGTTCTGGTTGAACAAGTACATCAGAATTTGCCTTATTTCAGATTTAACTATTTAAGGTTCCAAAAGCAAAATGCAGGGATCTTCATCCTTTTTCTCTGAATGGGTTCCTTCTGAAACTTCAAGACATTCATCTACATGAACATCAACACTCTCAACAATTCTCTGAGTTCGGTTATTGAAATATTTGTAGGCCTTACTCCTGGTAGAATAGCCAAGAAATATGCCTTCATCACTCTTCGCTTCAAACTTGCTAATGTAATCACCTCTTTTAATGAAACATTTACTACCAAAGATCTTAAAATAAATAACATCAGGTGATCTTCCATACCAATATTCATAAGGTGTCTTGTCCTTACCTCTTTTCACCAAAACCCAGTTCATTGTATAGACTATTGTACTTACAGCTTCTCTCCAAAATGTTTTCACTACACCTCCTTGTATCAACATTGTCCTAGCAACTTCAACCACTGACCAGTTGTTTCTCTCTGCTATACCATTCTATTGTGGTGTCCATGGTGTAGAAAGTTGCTGCTTGATAGCATTATCATCAAAATACGTAGTAAAATCCTTAGAAGTGAATTCGTCGCCTTGATCTGTTCTCAAACATTTAATCTTTTTGCCACTCTCTTTCTCAGCTAAGGCCCTGAATGCCTTGAATTTACCAAAAGCTTCATTCTTATCCTTCAAGAATGTGACCCACATCATCCTTGAATAGTCATCAGTGAATATCATGCAATATCTATCACCTAAAATGCTTCTAGTTCTTATTGGTCAACATAGATCTGTATGAACCAAATCTAGCAAGTGCTTCACTGAGAAGGACTTGCTCTTGAAAGTAGAAGAAGTCATCTTCCCTAACTGAAATTCTCTAAAAAGAGCATTAACCAGTTTGTCTATTTGAGGCAAACCTCTTACTGTCTTGGACTTACTCACTTCAATAATATTGTCAAAATTTATATGACAAAATATTCTATTCCAAAGCTAGCTATCATCTATCTTTGCAATCAAACAATTGCTAACTATAGGATTAAGATGAAATAGATTACCTCTGGTTTGTTTACCAGTTGCAATCAATTCACCTTTGTTAAGTAATTAATCAAATCAACAAATAAGATCATAACCACAAAAACATTCACCACTTGACACAAATATTTATACGTGGAAAACCCAAATAGGTAAAAACCACGGTGAGATGAGACTCACAAGGATAGCTATATGAAATATTTTGAAGTTCACCCTGTTAGGAGCCAAGCCTGTTAAAGCTTGTACAATAAGTCCTATTAAGAATTGATTCTGTTAGGAATCACCCGATTAAGGGATTTACAAATATGCCTTGATGAAAACCACAATACCCTATTAGGAGTAACCTCGGTAGAGGATTTGAGAATCCAAACTAATGGATCACCTTGTGAGAGGATTTAGAAAGTAACCAAGCTTGTTAGAGAACACCCGGTTAGGGGATTTCAATTCTGTTGTGATTGTTAGAAAACAACAGGTTTTTCTTGATCTGTTTGAATAGAACTACATCTGCTTGATCAGATCCTTCTTAAGCTTCAATCTTCCTTTACTCAATACTACATATTCTTTCTCCAGTTAGGCAACCTCACACTTAACTGATTTCTGCCAACTTTGTCGACACCAAAATAAAACAACATCATCGACCTTAAATACAAATCAAATAGGTCGGTAACACAACAAAAACCTAATTCTCATCATTGAGATTACAAACAAGTCGATACAATCTTGACCATTAGAAATCATAACAATCTCTTCACATTAATCAAGAAAATTCTGACCGCTTCATGATCACTGCTTCATTCGACTCGTAACTCATCACGCGCTATACATTTTATGCAATCCACTTTTCTCCTTCCCAAGACAATCAAACGCGCCAAAATAACTTGAACTTATCTTCATACAATGACCACACATGTCACCATCATTACTGCTCAACATCAAATCTTAAACCAAAAAACTTTTATCGGTTAGGGTTTAATTAAAAACAACTGGTAGGGTTTACCGATTACATAACATAGAAAGGTTTAACCCTATACACCGATTCAACTTACAAAATACCATACCGGTTTACAACATCTTCCACAAAGTTTATCATACCGGTTACAAGACAAAAGCAATAACAACAATAACATCAAAAATATCATGAATACCATTCACTGGTTCAATTGACATCAATGAAAACATATCATTAATGCAATCTATATGCAAAATGCCAACAATTGGGTCCTAAGGGGTATATTATACACACTAGGATGCTATAAGGAGTCATATGTGGTCCTAAGGTGGCACACATATGTTAGAATGCATGTGTAAACCCTTAGGAGCACATATGACCCCGTAGGACACTATTTGGTCCTATGGGGTCAAATTGGGTCATAAGGGGTACATTATACACACTAGGATGCTATAATGGGTTATAGGTGGTCCTAAGGTGTCACACATGTGTGACCTCTTAAGAATGCCTATGAATCCTTATAGCATCCTAGTGTGTATATTATGCATACTATTGGGTACTATGGGGTCAAATTGGATCCTATGGGGTACATTATACACGTTATAGGATGCTATAAGGAGTCATATTCACTCCTAAGGGGTCACACATGTGTTCTAACACATGCGTGACCCCTTAGGACACTATTGGGTCATGTGGGATCAAATTGGGTCCTAAGGGATAGATTATACACACTAAGATGCTATAAGGGGTCATATGTGGTCCTAAGGGGTCACCCATGTGTTAGAACACATGTGTGACCCCTTAACACCACATATGACCCCTTATAACATCCTAGTGTGTATGTTGTGTATACTATTGGGTCATAAGGGGTATTTTGTATAAACTAGGATGTTAAAAGGGGTCATATATGCTCCTAAGGAGTCACACTTGTGTTATAACACATGTGTGACCCCTTAGGACCAAATATGACCCCTTATAGTATCCTAGTGTGTATGTTGTGCATACTATTGGTTCATAAGGGGTATGTTATTGCTATATAAATTTTGAATCATCAAAATTTGATAAGCCTATGATCGGCCTTACACATCAAATGAATGAAAGGTGCACACAAAAAAAATCTTTATACTTCATTATATATCAAATTTAAATATACGAATGAAGAATTCTTTTCAGAATGCAATGTATTTCAATAATGTATAGTTAAAACTACATATGAAAGAAACTTTTCATTTACATAAATGTGTAAGGACCTACATAAGTCATGGGTATGACTAAGAATGTACAATGAGTAGAATGATATACAAATGAATAAATAGAAAAGAAAGAAAAGGGGATTCGTCCTTGCCTTTCAAAGATGAATGGTTGATGTGATCAAGCTATATCTTGTATCTTCATTCTCCTAGTGCTCCTAGAATGCCTGCAAGAGGTGAAGGACATAGGTGTTATAGCTTGGGATCTCAGTTTCTATAACTAATCTACTCATACACATGTACATCAGACTGCAAATGGAAAGAATCAGAACAAAACAACAAGTGAATCAAAGATCAGAAGTGTCCAATCATCAGAAGCTTCATGTTCTTCTGGTTTTTCTAACTTGTTAAGGAAGGTTTCCGTCTCATAAGTATCAAGTATGTGGGTTAAAATGGGCTCCCACAAGGGGTGAGATCAACATACTACTCCTCACTCACAGGGTGTCATTAATCAGCTACCAAACATGAAACACAATTGCATCCACAGTCCCATCTATTGGCATTCAATGATAGTTTAAAGTTGTTGTAGTCACATAAATCTGTCCATTTTAATTAAATAAATATTTCCTATTTATTTGATTAAAAATCCACTAGCCATTAGTTAATTAAATTAAGCATTTAATTAATTCATCTTCAAACATTCTCCTATTAATTAAATAAATTATTCAATTTATTTTAATTAATTCATTCTACCAAATTCACAGTCAATTAAATGAATAAATCATATTTATTTCATTTAATCCCTTTTTCCTCTTTTAAATAAATTAAATCAAACATTTATTTAAATCATTTATCCCCCCCACTTGCATTTTCCTACAAATGCAACTTGCACACATTTATTGAAATAAATTAATTTATTTTAAATAGAAATCCTATTTTCCCTCACCCACCAAATCCACTTGCAAACCTAACCCCCTTCTAGATTCTTCTAACCCCTTCCTAATTAGCCTAATCCATCCCCTAATTATTGTCACATTCCTAAGCAACTTGGAGTCACTTCTCAAAGACTTCAAAGTCTTTGAAAAGCATTTAATGCATTGTGTGCTCAACAATTTAACCTCCAAAGTCTTCCAAAACCACTAATGGCTCTTACATGACCATTAATAGCTCTTACATAACCATTTATGGTTATTTCAACTTGCACTCATGTGTCTCCTCAAGCATTTATTGCTTTGACCATGGTTATCCCTTTTGCCTTTGCACAAGAATTTATCCATTGGATAAAAGCTTTTATTCTTCGAATAAAGAATTTATTCACTCAACCCAACCATTGACCTTAACTCCCAAGTTAACCCTCAGGTCATGTCAATCATTTAATGCTTCTTCCCTCTCCTCTCAACCCCTATCATGTTGACACTTGTCATCCTCGGATTGGGTTGAAAGCCCTCACATGGATTGAATATCATTCAATCCTGACCCTTGTTGAGATTACTCAATCTAAACCATCCATTGCTCCATTTTTCCTATAAATAGAGCTCACATTCCTCATTTTCAAAGCCTCGAGAATTCTCAAGCATTCTCAAGCATTTAGCATAATCAACTCATATAATTGTTATTTTGGCCTAAAATAAATAATTTTAGCATTATAGCATCTAATATTAGCTTTTATTCATACTTGCATAGCATAGTTTGTAATCATCTACAATCTTGAACCTCCATAAGCATCCATAGTGCAAAAAGCTGCTGAGAGCTACACTAATTTGGAACTTGGAGAGGAGAGGAACAAAGGAGAAGGAACTAAGAGCATGCTAGAAGGCATTTGGAGATGCCTCATTATACTTGTTTCCCTAGTTAATTATTTTAGCGTGTTTCTAATATCTCTTTTGATATGCCTGCTTAGATTAGTTCTTGGTTGAATAACACTAATGATTTCTTGTGTGTTTTTGTGTGTTATACGACTACAGGTTCTTGTCTAACCTTTGGGTATTTTGCAGTGCATCAGCTGCCATCCAATGTCAATACATACAACAATGAATAAAATTGTGTTTCCTTATCAACAGGTGACTAAAGTCATCACATGAGAAAAGGCAAGTATACCCACTCAGAACTAACATCATGTCAAATAGAACAAGGCAACAATGTATAAGGATAGTCCTACTCAAGTGACATAAAACATAAGAGACGAGAATGATTGATAAACAATAAATAGGGCATTCAAAGCAAAATCAACAGATAACTATCAAAAAAGTGATTGTAGCAATATTGCAGTCTCAAAATTTGCTGTTCAAATAAATACATAGTGCGTCATAAGGATAAGCTTGTGTTTCAAATTCCCTATACATTGGAAAATTAAAACAACCATACTTGCAACATCATTCATAAAGTACTTCTAGAAATACAACTATAATAGGGATACATTTCCAAAGTCTTTATGGTGAGAATTCATGATCAATCCCAGATACCTAGGATGCTAGTAGTTACAACTAGTAGATACATGAGCATCATGAGAATCAGGGATTACAGTGATAAGGACAATGAAAAAATAAATGCCATTCATATCACAGTCATAATACCCTAGGTTAGAACCACATAAAGAGAATATTGAGCAAGCACGAAGGAATCAAGTGTAGACCAATGAGGATATTGACAGTGATATCATTTGCAGCTAATGAACAATATACACATTCATAAGATAGGATGTTGTAGTCCAGAAATGTGGTTTGACAGTGACAAAAATGAAGATGGCATTAGAACAGAATAAGATATATCATTAATCAATAACATAGATTCATGTTGATCAATCATGTGACAATGCCAAGGATGTCATAGTGATACAACTAAAACTTAGCATGAGGGCACATGAGTGGATTGATTATTATATAACAACACTTCTCCCAATGATGCATTGAAGACCTAAGGACAGTAAAAGAAAAATGATAAGACTATATCAGAGTAATGGAGGCAAGTACTTGAAAAGATAAAATGCCTTCTTGATAAATTCTTACATCAATATCACTGTCGATATAAGTTTCAAAGACAACAGGTAGATCATTTGAAAGAATAATGATAGTCAAATAAAGAGCATATTATTGTCACAGTTGTTGTATCACTAGTAATAGAACATCATAAAGCCCAACAGTGTGCATAAAATTGTACGGTGCAGGAAGTCTGAAGAGATAAAGACACAGTGTACCAGAATAAACCTAGTAATAAACAACCTTTAAGACTCATAAGTAACAACATGATACAACCCACAATTATGAATAAGAAATGGTGTCTCTAAAAGCTATAAAACAAGACGATGCAAGCTCATTAGGGTTTTGAAAGATGGAGCTCTTCATGCAATTAAAAACATCAATACGATAAAACCCTAAAATGCATGCCATGTAGAAAAGCAACAGAGACATAAGGAGGAGAAGCTTCATACCATGATTGAAGATTATTCATCACAACCCTTGACATTCATAGAAGATCTCGTAACAAGCTGAGAAATCAAAGCTTGAAATCCTCATGCATCTGTTAGGCCCAAAATGGAAAGCTAATGTACTGAGAGGGGAGGGGTGAATCAGTACTTCAAAACCTTTCTTTAGTAATATCTTTACTGTTATGCATAAACAAAATAGTGCAGTAACATAAAATAAAGTTAAAACAAATAGATAACAATCATACATGATTCACTCCATAACACATATATTTTGGTCACGCAGAAACTCTTGGTTAGAGAGAAAAACTGTGGTGGGGATGGCACCCACAACTTCACTACTGCAATAATAAAGATTGCTCGGTTAGAGCTACATTTAGCTATTTCTGATAGCTTACCCTGTTAGGAGTAACAAGATCTGTTGGATCTACCTTGCTAAAGGATTTTACAACACTATATAAATGCTACACCTGGTTAGAGGATTTACAATTTATAGACTTGATTAGAGTCTTTTACCCTGTTAAAGGTTTCTCTTACAACTTCAAAATATTACAATAAGACTTTACAAATATCTACAACTTTACATCTGAAATGTTGTAGCAGATTCTATGTGCTCAAAATAAGATTACCTAGCTTATAGCATACCTCGGTAACCCATATTGTAACTCGGTAAACCCTTCTGTTTACTCTGTTCTTTGACTGTTCTCTGATAACCTTCTCGGTGACCTCTGTGTCTCTGTAACAGTCATAATACTCTATGATTTCTCATGTATCACATAAGTCTTGCTTCATACACATATGCACACACATTTCTCACATTCACATATATTTCTAACCCTAAATTCATGTTGTATAAATAGACTTCTTATGTCGGTGATCTGATTCATTGCTTCGATCTTACAAACATGATTTCTCGAATAAATAACCATGCAAAATATTTCATTGGTTAGATGACCTCAAAATTATACAAAATTTGTATGTACAATTTCCAATGTGATAATGGTTTTGTGTGCCTCGATCTTGTAACACGTTTTCATATGTGTGTCCAAGTTCAATGAATCTAGTAACACGTTTCACTTGGTGTATATCAAATCGGTGTATTATCTTTACTGCTCAGTAGCCATGAAAAGATACTCAGTAAACAACTCGATGAATACTGTGTTCTGTGACTGCTTTCTTCTATAACCGACTAGACTGTTCATACCAACTTCTTTGTGTGTACCGACTGTATGATTCGGTAATAATAACCGACTAGAATATATAGTATGACTTTGAATATAAAACTAATGGCAATTTGATAAGTAGTAACAACCTCCCCTTTTGACATTAGTTGAGATGTTTGACAAAACTACTTTCAAAGTCATTACTCAAAAATCTGTATACTTTACAAAATTTGACTAAACATGCAATGTATACATTAGTCAATGAAATAGTATAATCAAATATACTCCCCTTATCAATATGTTGTACAAGTCTCTGATTATGTGTGCTTGGTGATCAATACTCTGTAATCACTGTTCTTTCCTCTGTTCATTGCTCGAATCACTGCTCTTGGATACTCTACATATTCTGCTCATTCTATGCTCGATATACTCCCCCTGTATACTACACTCTGGTTGTTTGAGACTTTGAATACTATACACTCCCCCTGTGTACTTTGATGCTATATACTCTGATGATATGTGATATACTCCCCCTTTTTGACAAACATCAAAATTTAGTTACCATTGGGAGGTGGCAACTGATCAAAAATGGATTTGTACTTTGTCTTGGCTTAGGTGAGAGCGATAGAGAGTGCATCCTTTACACTGTCCATTAAAGAATTATGTGCATTAATATTAGCCAATAATGAAATTAAGCCATCTAAAGTGCTTCCCTCTTGTGTAGTAGAGAGATAAGTGGCTCGGTTTAGCTATTCTTGAACGGATGAAAGATGAGGAAGGAATAATGTTTGAAGTGTCATTATGTCCATCCTGATCTTGTGTTCTTCATTCCTTAGTTCCAATTGTTGAGCCATGAGTTGTTGTAGCTTAGTATAAAAATTCTGAACTGAGTTGGGCTCGGGGGTCAACTTATTTGAGAGATCGGTGATCTCTTTCTCAATTGCTTTTGTTTTATTCTTAATGTCCTTAAGAAATAAAGAAAATGTGCAGAGTTTCTAAAATAATGAAAGAATGTGCTTGAGTTGAGGGGACAACTCAACAATAAATTTGACAAGTTTTACCTTGCCAACAGTAATGGATTTCTGTACTTCCTCTATCATTTTAGCAGTTAGCCCCTTGTCTTTTAGTTTGCTCAAGTATTTAGATGCATCTACTCCAGATGTCTCAATCTGATTTAGGAGTTCATCCAATTGAATATGGATGGCTGCATCGGTTGATACTATAGCTGAAGGTAGCATATATGATAGTAAGGTCTTTACCTTCTGAAGTAGTTTATTCTTCTTTTGTATGGCCAGTTGCTTCTCCTGTTCGGCCTTTACTTTGCACAGTTCACTGAATTCAGTGAGTGCTTGCCCTTTCAATTTGGAGATGTCTACATTGGGCAACACTATCGGTTTTGACAAATCAATTTTGAAACTATGCTTTTTCAACTTCTTTTCTTTACCTTTCACCGGGTGAACCACTACAATAGCTTGAGAGGCTTGAGGACCCTTGGTAGGATGCTCGGTAGAGACAACACTTTTGTCGGTTACTTTAGCCTCGGTAGTGTCCTTTGGTGTCTCGGTGCTTGGTGTCTCAACTGTAACATTTTTCATGCTAGAAGGTGCTTGAGAGGTTTGTTCTTGTGAAGTACCTTCTGCTATAGACTTTTGACCTTCAGTTCCTTCACCTGTATCCTGAGGAGCTTCGATTGTAGCAGGTTGATTGATCGGTGGGTAAGGCTGAACTTGTTCCAAAATAGATTCACTAGAGACAAGTTTTGCATAAGCATTGCCTTCTATCATTTCTTGTTCAGGTGCCTCTGCATCCATGATATCTTCATCTATTTGAATGGTGTTAGCAGGGTCTTGCTCGGTGACATCAGGCTCTTGGTCAGTGACATCGACTATTTCCACTGTAGATTGTTCACTAGCATTCTTTCTTTGAAAGATGGTCTTCCATTGCTCTTTTGTTTCCTTCTCCACTTCTATATACAGGCCATTCATCAATTTCAAGGCCTTTTGTTTTACTGTAAATTGTGTTTGGCTATTTGTCAGATGTTCTTTTATTTCATCAACCGACATATCAGGAAAGAGATGCACCAAACTTCTTTCTCTGATTTGTTTCTCCGAGTCTAGGGCATATTGCCATCTGGTTTCAATATGTGCATATAATTCCTTAGAAATAGAATTACATACTTCTAATGGGACCACTCAGAATTTGAGAAGTGTGCAAATGACAGCTTCTTCAATTTGCCTCTTTTCATCAGTAGATCTGGATTCATATTTGACAAATCTGAATCCACCAAATCCACCATATTCCTTTAGATTATTACAAAAAATTTCTACACTATGCACATCTACCTTCTTGCTTTTCACAATTTGAAATTTATTTGCATCTTCAGATTCGGTATCACTCGACTCTTTTGGCAAAATGAGTCTCCGAGTAGATTTCTTGTAAGTTCTAGTTACCTTAGGAACGACAACAGTGTTTTGTTTCTTGCTCGGTGATGCAGCAAATGCCCTTGTGTTAGGTCTCTTTGTTGGAGGGGTCGGTAGGGCCATTGAAGTGTCCTATTTCTTTCTCTTCAACACTTTTCCCTTAGGCAATTCGGTGCTAAGTGTTATGGTTGCTTCTTGGGCTTCTGTCTCCTCTTCGGTGAAGGCTAGAACTCCTTTGATAGGTGTGGAGGAAGACTCTTCTCCAAATTTCTCAGTTAATGCCTTAATCATCTTTGTAGTGTTTCTTGTAGCCTTAGGTACTACAATGCTCATTTTTACTTTTTCCTTCACCTCTTCATAGGTTCCATACCTCAGCTCGGTAGTATGCCTTGGCAATGATAGATAGGCATCAATTTGTTGTTGTGTGATATCAAAATCAATCTCGTAACCCATAGGTGACAAAGATTGAGTCCTCGGTTCCACAACATTC
Organism: Cryptomeria japonica; assembly: GCF_030272615.1. Lineage (NCBI taxonomy): Eukaryota > Viridiplantae > Streptophyta > Pinopsida > Cupressales > Cupressaceae > Cryptomeria > Cryptomeria japonica. The sequence goes on from NC_081406.1 coordinate 336,206,489, forward strand.
ACATAACAGTAATCGGTGTCGACCTCAAAACATATTTCATCTTTGTATTTTTCTACCAGCTGTGGTGGAATCTGGTACCTGTTATGCATTTTCTCTTGGAACTTGCTGAAGTAATCATCCATTATATCATTAAAGTTATCACCTAACTTCTTGATGAAGTCATTGATCTGATGGGTGATTGGTTGGTGTAGTTCCCAAACAACTTTACTGACTGATGGAAAAAAATTCTCAAAGTAGAAAAACATACATACAAGTAGTGATCCAAATTTTAGAGTATTTGCTAAGTTGTTCTTCTTCGGCTTCCTGATTGTGTTCAGATTTTCAAACAAGTTCTTCAGCAATACTTCACACAAGTCAATTTTCATGCCTTTCTTAACAATTTTGTATGCTAAGTCCACTGCTGCACAGGGTACATTGTTTTCCCTTGCCGATTGGAAGAAACAGTAACCAATTACTCTAATGGCAAATTTGAGTTCAGGATCAGTGACATTGTTCAACTTCAGACCTCTGCAATCTGATTCAACTCCAGTCAAACTGATCAATTCCTTCTGTGATATCATTTTCTGTGCTCGGGCATGATCATAGATAGCATACCCAGTGATCAGATGAATGATTTCTTTAGTGATCTTAAACAGTTGCTCTTGTAGCCACATGAAATCATCATGCACTCGGCTTAGTACAAACTTGACCCACTGGGGTTTGAACACATGTGGATAGGTTAGGTCTTCAGTCAATCCCTTGATTTTGATATGCTCATACTTGCTATCCATTTTACCATCTGTGCACAATTCATCATATGCATCTTTGATCTCAACATGACCGAGTTCTTCAACATGACATTTTGTGAAGAATCTCACATCCTCGACTAACAAGACTCGATCCGGGATGAGTGAAAAGGCAGTTTTGTCATCCGGTTCAAATGCAATTTTGGGAGTCAAAGAGTATTTTAGTGAGGGATTTTCTACATTTGTGACAACAATGGGGTCTTGGATATTAGGTGCCATTTGATTTCAGATAAAAATTGACACAGGAACCTTAGGGTTTGAGAACTTTAACAAACGACAGACGCTTCACACTCAGCAGATAATAACAACTTAATGAGTTCGGTAAACTAGCTTAACAATGCGATGAGATTCAATGTAAATACCTTAGATTTTGCTTTGAAGATGGTTTGATCACCTTGATTCGCTCTTCTCTGGTTCTCAAAAACTTGGTGAATGAAAATGGCCGCGAAAAACCTTTAAGTACTCAAAAATACCTTATCGGGCTTCGTGCAAGTTAGGTCAAAGACATTAAATGCACTCGGGTCACTTAACTTTCTTTCCCCTTTTCTTGCGCTTTAACCGAGTAACCAAATTTCCTTCATATACCGACTTGACAGGCTTCCTGAATTCACCGACTTAACAGTAAGTTCTCCAAAAGACTTTGATAGAATTTCAGACTTACTACTACATCTTACTATGCAGATTTTGAATTCAGTACATACTAAAATAGGAACTGTTTAAGATTTAACCTTGTGAGAATGCAGTCCCTTCATACCTTTATCGATTAATTTGGAGTGGGAGCACCTAACTCGGTAGGTAAGGTGCTTTCTTTATTTGACACAATTTCCTTCTTTCTCCAAATCATCTTTAATTTCTCTTTTATTTCCTCAGTGTCTTCTCTAGGTTGATCTTTGCAGTCTCCAGCCAAGTGTCCAACTTTGTGACAATGAAAACATGCCATACTAGGATTTCTTCATGATCTTCGGTTATTCATTCCAAACCTTATAAAGTAGTTGGCACTTATATGTCCATATTTTCCACAACATTCACACCATATCCTTGTATTGTAATCCCATGGTACTGTAAAATATTGTCGGTAAGGATTTGTGTGAGTTCGGTAACCTCTAGTATTTTCTCGATGTGCAGACCACATGTGGTTCTTTTGCTTAAACCAACACTTCTCGGTACTATGTCCATATCTATTGCAGTTTTTACAAAACCCTTTGAATTTTGCCTTCGGATAATTGTTAATAGACTTTGTCCTACATTGATTAGATGTGTGACCATATTTATTGCAATTGTAACAATAACCATTGGTCTTAGTGGTATTCGATTGCTTACCTTTTCTGATTTGGCATATGTTGGCAGTATGACCTTGATTTCCACAGCAGTAGCAAATAGGCTTCTTCCTTTTGATGTTATTCCTATTTCTAGCTTGCTTTGATTATTCTCCTCTCTCGGTAGTATGAATTCCTTTCTCGGTTGATTCTTTTCCTTTGTAACCGAGTCCTGCATCCTTGTAGGGTCGTCTTGTGTTCAGTTGCTCATCCAACATCTTTGATGCTTCATAACTTTTCTCCAATGTTTCTTTGGATTTCTTCTCTATTTCAAGTTCACCAGTCAACCTTGACACTTCAAGTTTCAATGATTGATTTTCATCATTCTTTAGAATTGCTTCATGATGTGCATAACCTAGTTGATCTGTCATATTTTGTTGAATACCAATCAACCTTATGATTTCATCATCCTTATTAGATACTAAAGCTTCAAGTTGTTGTTTCTCTCTTTGTAGAACTCTTGCTTTATCCTCAGCTATCCTTAATGCATCTAGATTTTCAGTCATCTGTGTACTGAAATGTTCATGTTCCCTTTTCATTGCTTTTAGTTGATAAGCCAATACTTTGTTCTTTTCTCTCAACATTCCAATCATTTCTTCAGTCTCTTCAGATATATTGTTCTCAGATGATGTCTCGATTTGTTCCACTAACTCTTGAGAATCTTGCAAGTCATCAGATAATCTTCTCATTACTTTCAAAGATTTTTGTATTTGCCTTTACATGTCTGCAATCACTTGATTTTCATTATCCAGCTCTTCTTGTAGATACACAATTCTCCGAGATTGTTTATAGCCTTCCATTGATAAGATCTTTCTCTTTAGGTAGTTAAACCCTTTTCCAAGATTCAAGCTCTGATACCAATTGTTAGGCCCAATATGGAAAGCTAATGTACTGAGAGGGGAGGGGTGAATCAATACTTCAAAACCTTTCTTCAATAATATCTTTACTGTTATGCATAAACAAAATAGTGCAGTAACATAAAATAAAGTTAAAACAAACAGATAACAATCATACATGATTCACTCCATAACACATATATTTTGGTCACGCAGAAACTCTTGGTTAGAGAGAAAAACTGCGGTGGGGATGGCACCCACAACTTCACTACTGCAATAATAAAGATTGCTCGGTTAGAGCTACATTTAGCTATTTCTAATAGCTTACCCTTTTAGGAGTAACAAGATCTATTGGATCTACCTTGCTAAAGGATTTTACAACACTATATAAATGTTGCACCTGGTTAGAGGATTTACAATTTATAGACTTGATTAGAGTCTTTTACCCTGTTAAAGGTTTCTCTTACAACTTCAAAAAATTACAATAAGACTTTACAAATATCTGCAACTTTACATCTGAAATGCTGTAGCAGATTCTATGTGCTCAAAATAAGATTACCTAGCTTATAGCATACCTCGGTAACTCATATTGTAACTCGGCAAAACCTTTTGTTTACTCTGTTCTTCGACTGTTCTCTAATAACCTTCTCAGTGACCTCTGTGTCTCTGTAACAATCATAATACTCTGTGATTTCTCATGTATCACATAAGTCTCGCTTCATACACATATGCACACACATTTCTCACATTCACATATATTTCTAACCCTAAATTCATGTTGTATAAATAGACTTCTTATGTCGGTGATCTGATTCATTGCTTCAATCTTACAAACATGATTTCTTGAATAAATAACCATGCAAAATATTTCATTGGTTAGATGACCTCAAAATTATACAAAATTTGTATGTGCAATTTCCAATGTGATAACGGTTTTGTGTGCCTCGATATTGTAACACGTTTTCATATGTGTGTCCAGGTTCAATGAATCTGGTAACACGTTTCACTCAGTGTATATCAACTCGGTGTATTATCTTTACTGATCGGTAGCCATGAAAAGATACTCGGTAAACAGCTCGGTGAATACTGCGTTCTATGACTGCTTTCTTCTGTAACCGACTAGACTATTCATACCGACCTCTTTGTGTCTACCGACTGCATGATTTGGTAATACTAACCAACTAGAATATATAGTATGGCTTTGAATATAAAACTAATGGCAATTTGATAAGTAGTAACAACATCCAGTTTCAAACCCTAGTCGCATGTTGACAAAGAGTTTTCTTTGAGAAGACTAAAAGATGCAAAGTGAAAATAAGATGTTTCTAGGGTTTTTCGCCCTTTTTACTCTGCATGCCCTAAATCCTCCAGATTTTTATGGGCTTGTTTTATTTCAGAGCTACTTTTAATTGTATAGTGGTCGAGTTTTAAACTCCCACTAGGACTTCATGTCCTAAGTATTGATGATTGTAGGGGGCTTAAAACCCTTTGTTTTTACTAAGTACATAATTATATTGTATTATTATTATATTTAATTTATTAATAATGGAAAATAATAAAAAGAAATATCTGCACATGCCATTATTAATATAATAATAATAAATTATTTTATTCATATAAATAGAAGTGAAACAAAAGGTAATATAAAGATTATTATAATCTTAATTTAGAAACTTCTATTTACTTAAATAAAATAATTAATTTAAGAGTGGTACTTAAGTTTTTTTGATACATCCATGCATAACTGAAAAATCAAATAAATATTAAAGTGATAGTACAATGAAATCACTTATAATATTTATCATATAAAAATAAGGGGTGAGTTACATATATGTAATAAATAATAAAAGTCCCGTCATTATTGAGTAACTTTAATATTTAGTCTATTTTCCCCCTATACACACATGCATAATACAGTGGGTCAGTTCAACAACACTTTAGAGGTAGTTTCAGACAGGTATCAGCAGATTGAGGCTATTTTGAGAGCCTTTTGGGGTTGCATATTGACTTGAGGGATTTTTGGCAGTATTTTTGCATCTTTTCATACAGATTTGGCACCTACTTTTCAGGCTTTTTCCTTGTGCTCGGATTTTAGACTAGAGTTCACCTTTTAGGAGTACAGTTCATTCTTTTAGGGTTGCATGCCTTATTATTGTATATAGAGGAAAGCTTGTTAGCAGTTTTCCTCAGTTCTTGCCTTTACTTTTCTCTTGCCTGAAGAGAATTTCAGAGATTTGTAGCTCAGACATTGATATATAGAGATTTGCAGTAGTTTGTTTTTTCAGAGAGATGGTTTTAGTAAGATTCCTTTTATTTGCATAACTTCATAAGTTTTCCTTGATAATTGTGTTTGTTCATGACAGATTTGATAGGAGTATTTTTGTGTTTCATCTGAAACCTTGAATATTTTGTTTCCTTAGTGTCCATGCATCATTACTTCTTTCAGAATCACATGTATTAGTTTATGTTGCAATTTTTGGTAAATTTGTGTTGACAAATTAACTTTCCTTACAAATTTATTAATTACTTAACCTTTCTGAGAAATTCTCATGTGAGAAGGAAGTTAATTATTTTGTGTAAGCAAAATTTCTGATAGATTTTTGTGAATCATGATAGTTTTATCATCATAGTTTTGGTGCATCACCTCCTAGAATAGTTTCAGTTTTAAGCCAATCCAATCGCTCTTTACTATTTTCCATACCCATCATTAGTTTTAGGAGGTATTTCAAAGGGAGCCAACCCATAACTTGGAGATTCATTTCTCTTTCTGAGTTTACCCACAACTCGAGTTGTGTTTCCATGTTGCACGTGATGTCATAAGCATTGGTACTGATTTTCTTTGCAGAAGCAGGTGCATCCTCCATGACAACAATTTTTGGCACACCCGGTGGGAATCATTGAGTTGTTTCAACAAATATGAATACCATTGTTTTTTTTGTTCTGGTACTTAAAACAATTTTTACAGCCTTTTGAGGTGAATTTTGAAGTACTCGACGACTTTGAAAATCTAGGAAATCTGATCAATGCTATTTTTTCATATCCTATGAAACAGACAAGATCAAAACCTGATTCTGTAAAACATGTACAATTTCCAACTATCAATAAGAGGGTTAAAGCACTGCAAATCGTTGATAGTTCTACCAGCCAAGTGAATTCTAAAAATTCCATAAATACAGAAGAAGTTGCAGCCTTTTCAAACCCCTTTTTTGCAGATCAATATGAAGGATCAGATTCTTCAAGTGATCAATCATCAGTTCTGGTACTGCAACCAATACCACCAGTTCAGTCAGTTCAACCGACTCAAATGGCCCTCAATCCATCAAGAAACCAACCATTTGTGGCATTTAACCAAGGTAATCCTCTAGTTTTGGCTAATTATCATGATATTCCAACTGCTGCTATGAAAAATTTGCCAAATTTTATTGGAAAAAATCAGGTAACAATAGTTGAAGACATATGGGATATAGCTACTTTGTGTGGATTTCATCAAATCACACATGAAGATGTAGCAATTGGGCTATTAGCAGCAAGTTTCAGAGGGAAAACCTTGGAATGGTTTAGATTATTGCCAGTGGCATCAATTAATTTATGGGATTAGTTGGGAGTTGCTCTAAATCAGCAATTTAAAGACAAATCAGATATTTTTTCTCCAATTGAGAAGCTTACTACTATCAAGAGAGCACCTTATGAGCACATGACTGACTTCAACGACCACTTCTAGAAGACACTAAATTGCATCCCACAAGAGGTAAGGCCTACAAATGATCATACTTTTATTTATTATTTGCACGCCTTAAATAGTGATATATCTATAATGATTCAATCAATGGGAGGGTTTTCTTTGCCTAATGCCTATGATATAGCTGTGAGGGCTGAGAATAGTTTGATTCAAGTGAGGAAAATAGCCCCAAGGCCCTTGATGCCCTTTTTTCCAGAAATACAACTTTATATTCTGGTTGTACCCTTTACCATAGCTGTTGTTTTGTCTTTCATAAATCAGCAAAATCAACAAAACCAACAAATTCCACCTTTTATGCCCACCCAAGTCCTGAATAATGATCTTTGAGAATTAAAGGGGATGCTGAGTAATTTTAATGAGAATGATTAGCAAATGCAAAAAAATTTGCATGGTTTTGGTAATAAATTGATCAATATTGAAAATAATGTACGACAAAATTATAAACCCTATTAGCCTCCTTACCAGTAAAATTAGTAGGATAGGCAGCCTTTTAAGAACATAAATTATAACAATAAGACTAATCAGCCCTATAATCCAAATACTACCTCAAATTCTAGGGAGATTGTTCTAGTTCAAAATAATATGGTTCAGTATGTTGATTGGTGTTTTCCATGTCATCAACTGCATAATCAGTTGACATGCCCTCAGGAAGCTCAGTGTATGGCTTTAATGCTACAAAACACCTATGGGAATTAGCCTCAGCCTCAAGATGAAATTTTTCAAGAAAATCAACAAGGTGAGCCTAATATTGCATTAGTTAATTGGGAAACTAATGAATTTTATGGCATAAATGGTACTCAAGGACAAAATCAGTCTTCTACAACAATAGCAGTGAATACTAGATCAAAAGAGAGAGCACTAGATGTCGGACAACAAGTTGTTTTTGCAGGGCAGCAAGCTGGTCCTTCCAAACAGCTTGCTACTATAGGACAACAAGTTGATACAACATCTCCCGTGACCCCAAATGTTCAAATTTTGTCTAGAGGACTGACCCAACCACTTTAGGCACAAATTCATAAGGTTCACAATATTCCAAGAGTGCAACAAAAGGTTAGTACAACTGTATTTAATAATATGATCAGATGAAGAAAGCACCTGTCAATATTACTATGTTTCATGCATTAAAAATTCCTAGGCAAACAAATTTATTACAAGAGGTTATAGCCAAGATTACAATATCTGATGCTGATTTAGATCAGCCTAGTATAGCCCTTGTTGTTGATGATAAAAAAGTTTAAGTAGCCAAATATCTAAAGCCACCACCTTTCCATGTTACCATAGTGATTTGATAACATCTATTGCATAACTGCATGATAGATTCAGAGATTCAGGAGCTAGTAGTTCAATTATGCCCAAGTAGTTAGCTGATCAACTAGGGTTAACAATTGAACCTTTGTCAAAAGGTTTTATTTAGTTAGATGGGTTATCAATTAAGTCAAGCGGTGTGATTAAGGATCTACCACTCACATTGCATGCTTGTCCCAATTTTTCAGTTCCTCAAGATATTTATGTGATAGACTTACCAACTTATTTTGGAATATGCTTATATAGAGACTTTATGGCCAAATTAGGTGGCTATCTATCATCAAACTGGTCTCATATGTTTTTCAGAGCTAGATATGGTACCAAGGTAACCATTAAATCTGAACCATTAGCTAAATATCATTTAGAACCATATGTATCAAGTCCCATAAATGCAAATCTAGTTATCCAAGAGGAAGAAGAGCCAATCTTGATTAAAGATCCTAGTACACCCATTGATGATATATCAGATATCATTCTAGACAACTAGGTAATTGAAAATCATGAAATTTATCCTCTCATTCACATAGAACAAGCTGAGCTAGGAGTCTATTTCATTCATGAGCATGATGCAATTATACCAAATCTGACTTAGAAGGAAAAATAACTAGAACAACAAGGTAATCAACTTTGGAAATTATATTTTGATGGCTCAAGGAGTAAAATTGGTGCAGGAGGAGGGGCTATGTTGATATCACCAGAGGGAAAAGGATACTATTCATCTTTTAGATTCACTTTCAGTCTAATAAATAATGTTGCGGAATATGAAGCTCTAATTCATGGCCTAGAATGGGCCAAATAGAAAGGTATTAAGTGCTTGCAAGTATATGGTGATTCTGAATTAGTAACAAATAAGATTATAAATTTGCATGTAACAAAAAAACATTTGTTAAAGATGTACAAGCATAGAGCATGGGATTTAATAGAGGATTTTGACATTGTGAATTTGCTGTCAATTCCAATGAACCAAAATAAACATGCTGATATATTAACCTCTTTAGGCGCTCAACATGATGTTCCTGCTGATTTAGAAAATGTACATGTACAACAATATGTCAAAGTAGTAGTCAGACCATCTATACCAGACAATATAACAAATTGGCAAGTGTTTGACAACGATGAACATATCATCAACTTCTTAATGTAGGAAGCAGAATTTGTTGTAGGTAATCAAAAAAAATGGTAGCAACATTATGATGATTAGATAGTGCAGCTGAAAAAAATAAAGTACCGAAGGCTCTCGTCACCCTAGAATATTTTTTTCTATTCCAATGATCATGCTAGAAGTTATAAAAACAACATGATAATCAATCAAGACCATTTTAAGCAAATTCAGATCTATGATGACAAGCTACTTAAGCTTGGAAAGGTATGTAATAGTTCAGAACAACAAGATTTTATTTCACTTTGCCAAGAATTTAATGATGGTTTTGCTTGGGAGTATGGAGACTTCAAAGGTTTTAACCCTGCACTTGCTCAACATACTATTGAGTTATAACCATATGCAAAACCAGTCAGGCAGAAGCAAAGACCCCTGAACCCCAAACTAAAACACTTGATGAAAGCTTAATTGAACAAACTTATTGAAGGTAATATCATTTATCCTATTAAGCATACTTCATGGGTTTCCAATTTAGTACCAGTTAGAAAGAAAAATGGTGAAATAAGGTTATGTGTTGATTTTCGTGATCTGAATATTGCTTCACTCAAGGACCATTATCCACTACCCTCCATGGAGCAGATTTTGCAAGTGGTTTTTGGTTTTAAGAGATTTTCTTTACTAGATGGATATTCAGGTTATAATCAAATTCTAGTAAAGGAATATGATCAACGTAAAACTGCATTTACAACTAAGTGGGGTACAATGGTGTATAGAAAAATGTCATTTGGACTGTCTAATGTAGGAGCCACTTTTCAAAGAGCAACGGATATGGCTCTCAAAGGGCTTATTAATAAATTTGTGCTTGTATATATAGATGACATTACCACCTTTTCAAGGAGTGTTGATCAACATTTTGATCATTTAAGACAAATTTTTGAAAGATGCAAGGAATTTGGAGTCTCTTTAAATTTTAAAAAAACATTTTCTTTGTTCATGAAGGTAAGATTCTGGGGTACATTATCTCAAAGGAAGGTATTTCAATAGACCCATAAAGAATTACAACTATTCTAGCATTGCCACTTCCAGCACATAAAAAGGGCTTGCAAAGTTTTATAGGGAGAATTAACTTTGTTAGAATATTTATAGCTAACATTGCAGCATTAATATTGCAACCACTAACAACAATGCTTAAAAAGAATATAGTTTTCAAATGGACCAGGGAAGTTACCAAAAGTTTTGTAGATATCAAAGAGGCACTTGCATCGGCCCCAACACTGATTAATCCAAATTATGAGAAGGATTTCATACTATATGCTTTTGGAGGTGTTGATACCATTTCAGCCGTGCCTTGTCAGCAAAATGAAGAGGGACAAGAGCAACCAATTACATTTTTCAACCATATATAGAAGGACTATGAAGTAAGATATTCATTAGTAGAAAAGTAGTAACTTGCAGTTATTAGGAGTCTCAAAAAATTCAGACACATGTTTTCCAATAATAAAATTCATCTACAAGTATCTCATCCTACAATTAAGGAATTTTTGCTTAATAAAGACATAAATGATAAGAGGGCGGGATGGATAACCAAAGTTATAGAGTATGATGTTGACATTAAAGTTACAAAGCTGGTTAGAGACAAAGGTCTATGTGAATAGATGAAAAGATGCATAAAACAACCATCAATCAAAAGAACAAGCTTCCCTTATACTCACAAATGAAGAAGAGGATGCTACCTTACATGAAGAAATAGATGCAACAACTGATAACACAGTTTCTGAACCGGATTGGATCCAAAAAATGATCCATTATTTACTTACTGGCGACTGTCATGAAGGATTGGACAAGTACAAAAGGAGATATTATAGATTACAAGCAATTTCTTATGTTGTTATAGATAATGTGCTTTAAAAAAGAGATTTTCATGGAGTTTTGCTCATATACAAATAGCCAAATCAGATTGACAGAATTTTAGAAGAATTCCATAATAGACCTGCAGGAGGTCATTTAGTAGAAAGAGCAACAACTCTAAAAATCATGAGAGTCGGTTACTACTGGCTATATTTATTTGAAGATACACAAAGTTGGGTAAGAAAATGTGAAAAATGATCACTTTTTGCAGGAAAACAAAGCCTTGGAGCTTTACCACTTCAACCAGTACAAATAGAACAACCATTTTCTAAATGGGGATTAGATTTTATCGGGCCTATTAATCCATTTTCAAGTGCAGGACATAAATGGATCTTAACAACAATGAATTATTTTACCAAATGGACCGAAGCATTTATAGTTAAGGAGGAAAATGATTTTTTTTTTTATAATTTTTATCAAGATCTAGTATCCAGGTTTGGTACTACCGATGCAATTATATTGGATAATGCCTTAGTTTTTATTAGTTTAAAAGTATGAGATTGGTCTCTTAAGAACAATGTTTTTCTAAGTACTTCATTAAATTATTACCCCTATGGTAATGGATGGGCTAAATCAACCAATAAAAATCTGATTAAGATCATTAAAAAATCCATTCAACATAATTAGACAACATGCCATGAAGAGCTTAAGTTAGCCCTATGGGCTGATAGGATGACACCAAAGAGAGCTACATGTTTTTCACCTTATGTACTAGTTTATGGTAAAGAAGCCAAATTGCCAATATTAACAGAGTTTCTGACTCTCAATTATATAAAAGAACTTAAATGCTAGAGGAGCAGCCAATGGAAACCAGGCTTGCTCAATTGATGGAGTTGGAAAAAACCAGAAAGGAAGCTTTCAGAAAGCTTGAAATTCATCATTCTCAGATGAAGAATACATTTGATAAAAAGGAAGTAGCACAGACCTTCAATGAAGGTGATTTAGTTTTCAAATGGGATAAACTTAAAACAAAACCTGGTAGGCATACCAATTTTGATGCCATGTGGGATGGACCATATATAATCACTAAGAAGAAAAAACATAATGCATTTCAACTTTCAAAGCTAGATGGATAAGTTCTACCAATCCTAACTAACGAGATCCACCTCAAACCTTGCTTTTAAGGACTGTTTTTAGCTAATAAGTGCTTTTGCATATTTCTCATTTTCAATAAGTGCATTTACTGCACATCTTTCATTTCCATTTTAGCTAGTTTATTTCAATAAGCAGTTGTTTGCACAACTTGCAGTCTCTTTTATAGAGCTTTGTTTTATTACAGTTTTGTTTCTGCTGATGTCTTCTATTTTTAGTTTGAGTTTCAAAGAGCTAAATTTTAGAAAGAGGGCAAGACTGCGCCCAATGGATACAACTAAAGACAACTGGTTTGAGTTAATATGTTTAGCAGGCAAACACCCCCGAGAGGTCACCGAAATGTTATCTAAATTTTGAATCATCAAAATTTGATAAGCCTATGATCGGCCTTACACATCAAATGAAAGAAAGGTACACAAAAAAAAAAATCTTTATACTTCATCAATTATCAAATTTGAATAACAAATGAGGAATTCTTTTCAGAATGCAATGTATTTCAATAATGTATAGTTCAAACTGCATATGAAAGAAACTTTTCATTTACACAAATGTGTAAGGACCCATACAAGTTGTGGGTATGACTAAGAATTTACAATGAGTAGAATGATATAAAAATGGATAAATAGAAAAGAGAGAAAAGATGATACATCATTGCCTTTCAATGACGAACCATTGATGTGATCAAGTTGCATCTTGTATCTTCATGCTCCTAGCACTCCTAGAATACCTGCAAGAGGTGAAGGACAGAGGTGTTAGAGCTTGGTATCTCAAGCTCTCTAACTAATCTACTAATACACATGTACATCAAACTACAAATGGAAAGAATTAGAATAGAGAAACAAGTGAATCAAAAACCAAAAGTGTCTAATCATCAGAAGCTTCATGAGCTTCTTGTTTCTCTAACTTATTTGTTCATTGTGTAGGTATAAGACAGGTTTCCATCTCATAAGTATTAAGTATGTGGGTTAAAATAGGCTCCCATAAGGGTTGAGCTCAATATACTAGTCATCACTCATAGGGTGTCATTAATCATCTACCAAACATGAAACACAGCTGCATCCATGGTCCCATATATTGGCATTCAATGACATTTTAAAGCTGCCATCCAATGTCAACGCATACAACAATGAATAAAAATGTGTTTCTTGATCAGTAGGTGGATAAAGTCATCACATGAGAAAAGGCAAGTATACCCACTCAGAACTAACATCATTTCAAATAGAATAAGGCATCAATGTATAAGGATAGTCCTACTCAAGTGACAAAAAACATAAGAGGCAAGAATGATTGATAAATAATGAACAACGCATTCAAAGAAAAATAAACAGATGACTGTCATAAAGGTGACTGTAGAAATATTGGAGTCTCAGAATTTCTTGTTCAGATAAATACAAAGTGCGTGATAAGGATAAGCTTATGTTTCAAAGGCCCTATGCATTGGAAATTAAAATAGTCATACCTGTAACATCATTCATAGAGTACTTCTAGAAATAAAACTATAATAGGGAATACATTTCCAAAGTCTTTATGGTGAGAATTCATGATCAAGCCCAAATAAAAGGAATGCTAGTAGTTATAGCCAATAGATACATGAGAATCATGAGAATCAGGTATTACAGTGATAAGGATAGTGAAAAAATAAATGTCATTCATATCACAGTCATAATACCTTAGGTTAGAACCACAGAAAGAGAATACTGAGCAAGCATGAAGGAATCAAGTGAAAACCAATGAGGATATTGATAGTGATATCATTTGCAGCTAATGAACAATATACCCATTCATAAGATACGATGATATAGTCCAGAAATGGGGTTCGATAGTGACAAAAAGGAGGATGACATTAGAACATAATAAGATATATCATAAATCATTACGATAGATTCATGTTGATCAATTATGTGGCAATGCCAAGGATGTGGTATTGATACAACTAAAACTTAGCATGAGGGCACATGAGTAGATTGATTATTATATAAAAACACTGCCCCCAATGATGCATTGAAGAACTAAGGATAGTAAAAGAAAAATGATAATACTTTATCAGAGTAATGGAGGCAACTAGCTCAAAAGCTAAAATGCCTTCTTGATAAATTCTTACATCAATATCATTGTCAATATAAGTTTAAAAGACATCAGCTAGATCATTTGAAGGAAAAATGATAGTCAAATAAAGAGTATATTATTATTACAGTTTTAGTATCATTAGTAACAAAACATCATAAAGCCCAACAGTGAGCAGACAATGTCTCTAAAAGCTATAAAACAACACGATGCAATCTCATTAGGTTTTCTTAAGACAAAGCTCTTCATGCAATGAAAAACATCAATACGATAAAACCCTAAAATGCATGTCATGTAGAAAAGTGACAAAGACATAAGGGGGAGGAGCTTCATACCATGGTTGAATATCATTCATCACAACCCTTGACATTCATGGAAGTCCATGTTAAAAGCTGAGAAATAGAAGCTTCAAATTCTCATGCATCCGGTTTCAAACCCTGATTGCATGTTGACAAAGAGTTTTCTTCGAGAAGACTAAAAGATGCAAACTGAAAATAAGATGTTTTTAGGGTTTTTTGCCCTTTTTACTCTGCATGCCCTAAATCCCCCATATTTTTATGGGCTTGTTTTAGTTTAGAGCTACTTTTAATTGTATAGTGGTTGACTTTTAAACTCCCACTAGGACTTCATGTCCTAAATCTTGATAGTCGTAGGGGGCTTAAAAACCTTCTTTTTTACTAAGTGCGTGATTTTATTGTATTATTATTGTAGAGACCTAAAACTTTCACAACTAATTAAATGAATTTTATTCAATCATTATTAATTTGCCTATTAATTAAATCTACATTTAATTAATATCCCCTTTTCTTCTATTTTGGCCATTAATCAGATTAAAGATTTGATTAATATTCCCCTTCTTCTATCTAAGCTATTTAATTAAATTCACATTTAATTAAAAATATGCATTTATCCCCTTTTAATTAAATCTATATTTAATTAAAATCCCCTTTTGTATTTCAATAAATCAAAATCTATTTGTAAATCCCCCCACTTGCAAAATCCTACAAATGCAAGGTGCATTCTCCTACATCTCCCACTTGCCTCCACAATCATCCTTCTAGAAACCTTCTAATCTTATTCTAATCATATCGAATCTCCTAATCATGTCCTTTCCCTAAATTTGGGGGATTCACATCTCCAAATTTGGAAGGAAGTCTTCAAAATGCATTTAAGACTTTATCTATTTCAACAAGTTAACTTGTTGAGTCTTCCAGACATGTAAGGCTCTTACATAAACCACTATTGGTTTTCCTCTTTAGGCAAGTTAGCCTCCAAATTCTTCAAAAGGCATTTAATGTCTCTTACAAGCCCACACCCCTTAGCCATGATGGTTGTTCCTTTAACCATTTCCCCATATTGCACAAGACTTTACCTCTTGGGTAATAACATGTGTCCCTGGTTAAGGACATTATCCAATGATGTCACTCCTTAAGGTTATCCCTAATTACTTGCTTAGCATCTATGTCACAACCCTCCTTTATCACTTTTTGATTTGATATAGTTCTATTATATTTTTTCGGTTGAGCTATTGAAAATAATTGAATGAATATTATAAAAGAATAATAATGGACCCACATACACACTTGGAGAATATAATTTAAATAGGCATTATTTATTTATTCTTTTTCCCATTCCCAATTATGGCACATGTTTTAGGAGAAATTAGAAGCTTCTAGAGGAATCTTCAATACCTTGCATGTAACTCCCCCACTAGGATATTAATCAATTTTGCATGGGTCCAATATTGGAGAAAGAATATCATTCTTAATTAATTTCTCTAGATAGTGGAATTAAGGGATTTTTCCTATATATTGTATGCAAGTTTTCAAAAGAGGGAGTTGGTTATTCTTTGAAGAAAGTTTTCTCAAATAGTTGTTTTAGTACACATTTTTATTTTGGAGAATAGTTAAGGTTGTTTTGAAGAAATTTTTCCAAGCTTGCAAGGAAGGATCAAGGGAGGCTAGTTGAAGAATTCAGAGGGGATTCTACATCAAGTTGCAAGTATCCAGGTTCTTTTTTTTTTATTTATTTGAATCATGCATCTTGTTCTTGCTCTGAATTACATTAATAAAATCTTGTTTCAATTTCTTGCTGTGAATTAGATTAATAAAATCTTGTTTCAATTTCTTGCTGTGAATTAGATTAATAAAATCTTGTTTCAATTTCTTGCTGTGAATTAGATTAATAGAATCTTGTTTCAATTTCTTGCTGTGAATTAGACTAATAAAATCTTGTTTCAATTTCTTGTTGTGAATTAGATTAACTAAATGAAATCTTGTTTCAATTTCTTGCTGAGAATTAGATTTCTTGTTTCAATTTCTTGCTATGAATTAGATTAATGAAATCTTGTTTTAGATACTTGTTGTGAGTTAGATTAGATAAATAAAATCTTGTTCAAATTCTTGCTGTGAATTAGATTAAAGAAATAAAATCTTGTTTCAAATTCAAAATCTTTTATCTCTTTAAATAATTTCTTTCTCTATGCATATAATCATTGTATTAAGAAATCTTGCTATGTGATATAATATTTCAAGTAGGAATTCTTCTCAGATTATTTGTATAAAATCCTTGTGGAAATATTATCTTCTTATTTATTTATTTTCAGAAATCTCTCTCTATGAATATCAATTTCTTGGAAATCTCATCAAAAATTTTATTATCTCAACATAAGACAAATTTGTTGAATATGATCTCTGTGAAATCAAATTTAAACATTTACCTATCTCTGTGATAATTTAGTTATCTGTATAATGCTAGAACAAATTAATTTCTCTATTTTATTTCATCCCTGTAATTAAATTCTTTTTCTCATTTTTATATTAACATTTTTCTTATACACATATCTTTTATATATTTCTCTCTTATATCATTAAATAAACTGAAATGAAAAAAAAGCCATATATATATATATATATATATATATATATATATATATATATAGTTAAAATTTATACAAAACAAAATATATACGAAATAGAACGAAGGAATCCGAAGAATAAATTTCATCCTTTGCATGGATTAATGGGCCAACGCAAGGGGGGGTGGAGTTATTACTACCGCAGGGGAGTGGTACCCTCCACTAACCTGCGGTCACTATTATGGTAGTGGTCGTAGGGTAGTGGAGGGGACCACGGCGGTCCCCTTATCACTGCGGGCCTACACCTGCAAGTCCGCAGTGGTGATGGGACCAGTGACCCCACTCCCACTTGGCTTTAAAAAAAGCCACTGCATAACATTTCAATTTTGGCAATTGGAATTTTTGTTGAAATAATTTTTATTTTAGTTTAATAAAATTTAACTTAGGTAATTTTAATTATCTTTAGTAAATTTATAATTAATTTATCTTTAGCAAATTTATAATTGTAAATTAAATTATATCAAATTTTATGATTAGAATTTTTCAAACTATTTAAGATTCATTGGGTCACTTAGTTGGCATTTTAGACTCATTAAAAGCAATTAATTCATATTAATATGATTTGAACCAAATGTCTAAGCTAATTGCTATTTTTGGGACCAGTGACTCTATAAGTGATTATTCTCATGGTAGAAATAAAACATTGCTTAACCTTGCATGTAACCTGCACTATTCTTGCATCATGCGAATTACTTTACATTATTTGCATTTATTGATGACAAAGTTATATTTTCTTCATCTTCGTGCAAGTTACATGTTTAATTATTAATATGCGAGTTTCATAATTGTCATTATTGTGCAAGTTATATTTCAAGTTTTGAATATTAAATAACTTAGTTATGGTTTTTATTCCACGTTGTTCATCAAGTAGTTATTTCAATTAATTAAGCTTTGCAATGTCTAATTATGCACGTTCAATTCATAATTATTTTCAAGCATGATGTTTTTCATAGCTTATTAGTTAAGAAAACTAAATAAAGGAAGTCGGAAAACCAAAACCTAGCAGCGTTTGGTATTTAAAGTGCCTCTGGGTCACGCTTACGGGTAATGTCATCATGTTGAACTATTGCACTTAACGCCTAATAAAGTTGCATCAACGATGTCTATGGCATCGTCCCTATAAATCATCGGGGGGTAATAAGGGGCACTTGGAAGTTAAAATCCAAGGGGCGGGTAATCCCCCTTGAATCGATAATCTAATAAGATAATCCTTAAACAATTTTACATTCGCTGAGTTAAACAATAGTAAACCCCCTTTAGGGTTAATTAACTGAAATGTTTTATGAAATTGATTTAATCTTGAAGAGTTGTTGACGATTGACAATTGGGTCAAGGGTGATGCTGATGATAGGTATTAGGATCTAATTGTCTTAGGCCACAAGCAAAAGGCCATCTTGAGCCTTTGCTTAAGTGCTACCACTGTGGGTAGCAACTGCAGAGAAACTATCTGGGACATTGACCCTAGAAAAGGTTGCATACCCACTAATAAGCTTACATCCAACCATAGAGTAGAAAAACAAAACTACATACTTTACGCCTTGATCCCGTGTCGAAACGGGTATGTAGGCAGTCTAGGGACGAAGTTGTCCCTAGTACTCAGGCATTCGTGGATGGGGTCTAGGTTTTGGTAAGAAGAAGGATTGAGAAGAATCCTAATTTGAAAGATAAGTATAATAAAAGGAAAAAATAATTCAATGCATACTCAGAAGGAATTCCGTATGGATTCGCTTGACTTCCCGAGGCTTTAAGCCAAATTCCCAGGCGGAATTCAAGCTTGTATTATGTTATTTTGATTTCTCCTAAGGATGACGACCTCAGTGCACTCCTACTAGAGGAGTGTAGTACTTAGTGAGTGACTCAGGACCCCAATGGTCTCGATGAATCTAAGTCTCTGGCCAGAGCACCTCCTATCCCAATTGGATAAATGCCTACCCCATATGGGTAGATGCCTATCCCATATTGGATAGATGAAACCTCATGCTCCATATGGACAGATGCCTAACCCGTATGGTTAGATGCTCATCCCAGATGGATGAATGCTTGATCCTAATGGATGGATGCCCAAAGCATGTGATTGAATCAAACACAAACGATTAAAGTAAACAAAAAAAAAATGGTCAAATTTTGTTGGGTTAAGTAAAGTGGGTTATTACAATCTAATGCTTGTTTAGCATCCTCTCAAGCCCTCTCAAGGTGACATTTGTCAACTTGGGATTGGATTGAATCTCTCTCATGGATTGATAACTTTCAATCCTAGCCCTTGTTGAGATTACTCAATCTCAACCATCCATTTCTTCAATCTAAGAATCTCAATCTTGTGCATCCAAATTATAATCATTTTGCAGGTTATCAAGGAGCTCATTTGTCATCTTCAAGCATCTAAGTCTTCTAGCATTAGCATCATAGCATTTATCTTAATTGTATTATATTTTATATCATTTAGCCTAAATTGCATATCAATTACATATTTTTTCATCTTCATCTAGCTTAATTAGCACACCATAATCTTTAATTTGGAATTAACTTAGCCCCATATCATCTTCACCATCTTGATCATAACTAGCTTTTTATCTCTCATCTTGGCTTTCAGTCATATCATCATCTCAACATTCAAGAGGATCTTAGTTGCATTCATTTTGATCCTAGAATCATCATTTAAATCTCGTTCTCTAGGTTGACATCCAAGAGATCAAGTGCTCTTCCAAGTGAGGGCCACCTTGAATCTTAAGGATCTTTAGGGATAGAGGAGCATGGAACGATTTTGAGAGTTTTTGGTTCACTAACATGTTTTTGTGATTACTAACTCTAATGCAATGTTTCATGTGTATGTTTGAGGTGTTTTCTTCCATTTGCACAATGATCCCACATTTCTAGTACACAATTATTATTATATTTAATTTATTAATAATGACAAATAATAAAAACAAATATCTGCACATCCCATTATTAATATAATAAATATAATAATAAATAATTAATTATTTTATTCATATAAATAGAAGTGAAATAAAAGGTAATATAAAGATTATTATTGTTTATGGTGAAAATGGATAAAACAATGTTGAAAAACTAAATGAATTCAACCACAAAACCCTAGCCTAACAACAACAAAGATCTACCATAACATATGAAGATTCCCTAAGACAATGCAAATCAAATGAAATCACAAAGCTTATACCATCACATGTCCAATAGGGTTTGAATCTCCATTCTTCCTATCTCCATTGATCTTGCTTGATATATTTGCTCTCAGATTTTATATGTGCACAAGAGCTCAACAAAGAATGGGAATGTGGTTGCAAGTAGGCTTGATCGCATATGAAAGTTCTAATGCTAGGATGCTTGATTAGTTGTTGGGTTGATAATGAAGGAAGCATCTCCTTATATAGAGGACACTATAAGAAATGGAGGGATAAGATTAAGAGGCGTAAAAGATAAATGGTCGGCTATGATTAGAGGGTAGGTAAAGAAAATAAGAAAATAATGAGAGGGTGGGTAGTGTATGAATTAAGAGATGAATGGCATGTGTCATAGGTAGAAAAGGTTAATGAATTAATTAAATAAATAAAGATTTATTTAATTAATAGAGGAAGTGGGATCAATTAAATAAATAAGATATTTATTTAATTTATGAAAAGGATAATTTAAATAAATAAAAGTGTTTATTTAAATGAGAAATAAGGCTAGAAGAGGATAAATGAATTAATTAAATAAATAGATTTATTTAACTAATAGAAGAATTAGGCTAAAATAATTAAATAAATAAAGATATTTATTTAATTGACAGGACAATTTTAGGTGTCTACAATTATAATCTTTATTTAGAAACTTCTATTTACTTAAATAAAATTTTATAAAAAAAATCCATAAAAGTGGGCAAGCCACTAAACTTTTTTATTAAATTTAATATTTTTACAATGGGTTCAAAAGGCATACCGATAGGAAAGAACCCGCAAGAAAACCTCCGATTATCGCTTTAAATCTAAACCAAAAATCTAAACTACCCTTACAAAATAGCTGAATCCAAATGATCTAAAATCCGACTTAAATAAAATTATTAATTTAAGAGTGGCACTTAAGTTTTTTTGATGCATCCATGCACAACTGAAAAATAAAATAAATATTAAAGTGATAGTATAATGAAATAAATTATAATATCTATCATATAAAAATAAGGGATGAGTTACATATATGTAATAAATATTAAAAGTTAAGTCATTATTGAAACTTTAATATTTAGTCTATTTTCCCCTTATACACACATGCATTGGACAGTGGGTCAGTTTAGTAGCAGTTCAGAGGTAGTTTGAGAGCATTATCAACATATTGAAGCTATTTTGAGAGACTTTTGGAGTTGCATATTGATTGGAGGGCTTTTTGGCTATATTTTTGCATCTGTTCATACAGATTTGGCACCTACTTTTCAGGCTTTTTCTTTGTGCTCAGATTTAAAACTGGAGTTCACCTTTTAGGAGTACAGTTCATTCTTTTAGGGTTGCATGCCTTATTATTGTATATAGAAGAAATATTGTTAGCTTTTTCCTCAGTTCTTGCCTTTGCTTTTCTCTTTCCTTAAGAGAATTTCAGAGATTTGTAGCTCGGATACTGATATATAGAGATTTGCAACAATTTGTTTTTTCAGAGATATGTTTTTAGCAAGATTCCATTTACTTGCAGAATTTCATAAGTTTGCCTTGATAATTGTGTTTGTTCATGATAAATTTGATAGGAGTATTTTTGTGTTTCATCTGAAACCTTGAATCTTTAGTTTCCTTAGTGTGAATGCATCATTACTTCTTTCAGAATCACAGGTCTTAGTTTGTGTTGCAATTTTTGGTAAATGTGTTGAAAAATTAACTTTCCTTACAAATTTATTAATTACTTAACCTTTATGAGAAATGCTCATGTGAGAAGGAAGTTAATTATTTTGTGTAAGTAGAACTTCTGATAGATTTTTGTGAATCATGACAGTTTTATCATCACAGTTTTGTTGAATCACCTCCTAGAATAGATTTAGTTTTAAGACAATCTAATCTCTCTTTACTCTTTTCCATACTCACCATTAGTTTTAGGAGGTATTTTAAAGGGATCTGGCCCATAACCCAAAGATTTGTTTCTCTTTCTGAGTTTACCCACAACTCGAGTTTCGTTTCCATGTTGCACAAGATTGCATAAGCACTAGTACTTATTTGCTTTGCAGAAGCGGGTGCATCCTTCGTGACAACAATTATATAAACAAGGATGTTACAAGGGGTCATATGTGGTCCTAAGGGGCCGCACATGTGTTATAACACGTGCTACTCCTTAGGACCACCTATGACCCCTTAAGACAATATTGGGTCCTAAGAGGTACATTATACACATTAGGATGCTACAAGGGGTCATATGTGGTCTGAAGGGGTAACACATGTGTGACCCCTTAGGACCACAAATGACCCCTTATAACATCCTACTATGTACATTCTCCATGTTATTGGTTCATAAGGGATATTTTATATAAACTAGGATGCTACAATAGTTCATATGTGCTCCCAAGGGGTCACACATGTGTTCTAACGCGTGTGACTCCTTAGGACCACAATGACCCCTTAGGAAACTATTGAGTCCTACGAGATCAAAATGGGTCCTAAGGGGTACATTATACACACTAGGATGCTATAAGGGGTCATATGTGGTGCTAAGGGGTCGCACATGGTCCTAAGGGGTACATTATACACACTAGGATGCTATAAGGGATCATATGTGGTGCTAAGGGGTCACACATGTGTTGTGTGATCCCTTAGCACCACATATGACCCCTTATAGCATCCTAGTGTGTACGATGTGCATGCTATTGGGTCATAAGGGGTATGCTATATAAAGTAGGATGTTAGAATTGGTGATATGTGCTCTTAAGGGGTCAAAAGACATGACACCTTAGGACCACACATGACCCCTTAGGACACTATTGGGTCCGATGGGGTCAAATCGGGTCTTAAGGGGTCATTATGAGTCATACGATATTATCTATTAAGGTATTATTCTGCTTAATTACAATCATAAGAGGTCATTATAGTTAGCATAGATCTTAAGGGGTCTTATTGTGTCATATGGGTTATTATAAGTTATACATGTGAGGATGTTAAATTGGGTCAAAATATGTTTTAACATGTATTCAAGGATCATTCATGGTTTAATAGAGTCTTCGGTTGTTCTAGTATGTGTTCAGGTGTCCTAAGGTGTATGTATGCATGTGTATGTCACATTTATTTAAGTAATTAACCATTTAAGTACTTAAGTAATATTGTCCTAAGGTGTTGTGTGTTTGTGAATGTGTATGTCAAATTTATTTAACTAATTAACAACTAACAAAATCAACCATTTAAATGTTCAAAACTAATATATTATTAAACATTAAAAAAAATTAAATATAAAATATTATTAGGAATGAAAAAACTAAACAACTAAAAAACAAATAAACTATACAATTTTTTTTATGAAAAAAATAAAAATTAATATTTTACTATTAATACATTTAAAAAACAAAAAAAATTAAAAAATACTTACCCTCGAAAGGCTTGAAAGGGAAAACTTTAAGAAACCCCCCCCCTCGGACAAGTAGTAAAAACCTGGCGAAAGGTGTATAATTGCCGAGGAAAATATTAATTTTACTGGCGAAATTTTGTGGTTTACAGAGAAAAAATAATAATCTCCATTGGCGAATCATTTGTGATCACTCAAAGTTTGTGAAAAATCCTAGCAAATTGTAATGTTTTTAAAACCAAAAAAATATTTGCATGAGCGAATTGTAATGTTTTTAAAACTAGAAAAAATATTTGCATTGGCGATTTCAACCTATTTTCAGACCAAAAAAAATAAATAATTGGCGATTTCAACATATTTTCAAACCATAAAAAAAATATATTGGTGATTTCAACCTATTTTCAAACAATAAAAAAAAATATTGGCGATTTCAAGCTATTTTTAGACCATAAAAAAAAAATATTGACGATTTCAACCTTTTTCCAATTGATGATTTCAAGCTATTTTCAAACCATAAAAAAAATATATTGGCGATTTCAAGCTATTTTCAAACGATAAAAAAATTATATTGGCGATTTCAACCTTTTTCCAAAACGTTAAAAAAATATATTGGCACCTCAGCAGTCCCAGTCAAGTCATTCAAACACGTGGCACACAGTCATCAACTCTCTACCCGAAAGACTGCCCATTAGAAAATCTCATGACCTAGCGACAAGCCCTTACGACTCTATCTCTAGCTCGCAATTTGAAAATGCTAAGCCTTCGTAGCCTCCAGATCTAGCGACTGAGGGCAACTGAACTGCCACTCACCAATTCTCAACCTCAAAATGTTAAGTCCTCGTCACTCCAACGACTTGGAGAGCGATAAATTTAACCCTTGTCATGTACTCACCAACATAAAAGTGTTTATCTCTTAACTGCTAGCACTTCACTCATAAGCTCGCGGCTTGATCACGTCTTTAGACATTTAACGTCGCGAGTTGGCGATAACCATAAAACTTAACCACAAACTGTCTAGTCGCTAGCTCGCAACCTAAAAATACTAACATTAAACAAACATGAGAGCTAGCAACAGTTGTAAGAAATTAGTTACTCACTAAATCTCACGGTTATAAAGCATGACATCAGACCAACTCAAGACCTCGCGACCAAAGCAATTTCATTAACAATCTCCAGCTCGCTAACATAAAATGCTAACACCCAAAAAGCCAAAGACCTCACGATGTAAACCCAAACCAACTTGTCGCCATCTCGCGACTTGATCACGTCTTCAAACATTTAACCTCACGATATGGCGATAACCATAAAACTTAACCACAAATTATCTAGTCGCTAGCTCGTGACCTAAAAATACTAACAATAAACAAACATGAGAGCTAGCAACAACTTTGGTGGCAAGCTAATATGTACGAGGAATTTTTAAGGCTTGGATGTCGACTGAGACTCATTCCTCAAAGACTAATTTGAAGGTTTATCCTGAGTCGAGGTTTATTATACAAGAAAGGACAACAGTTTTAGAGGCATAAAAGTATTGGATAGCTTCTAAGTTAGAGATGGGAGATCATAGATTTCTCTGAGAAATCAGAGGTTGCTTGTTATCAGGAATTTTGAAGCAGAATTTGTACAATCAAGGAGGAATAAAATCAGAAAAAAATGATGATTTTTCACGTGAATGAGCATCACCAGATGAAGTGTTAAAAATTTATAAATATAATGGAGTGATGACTTAATTGGTAGAAGAGAAGAGAAACCTTTTTCATTTCCTGAGAGTAGTTTTTTCCTCAGAAAGGAAGATGATGTTTGAGCAGGATCGTGAATGGAGTTGTTGTGTGCTCCGTGATACCGGATTTTTTTAATTTATTTTTCTCCTATGTGAGTTTGTTTATTCTCAAAGGGGTTGTGAAAGTGAGAAGGACTTCCAGAGGGGGCATGAAAGCCTTTTATTATCAAGAAAGGCCACGCATGGCACATCCTCTGCTTCTACTCCGCCACTAGATGGCAAGGGGTTCGAAGAAGGATCTTGCAGAGGAATGAAAGAAGGATTTGTTTCGGTGGGGAGTGGCAACCAATCATCTTTGTGATGACATGGAAGTTGCAACCTCTCCATAGCATATTATGTTTACCCTAAAGCTCCTCTTTCCAGTTTCTCTGATCCTGGGCATGAAGGCTCGAGCTCCTCTTTCCATTTTCTCTGATCTTGGGCATGAAGGCTGAAGCTCCTCCTCTATTTTTGGGGTGACTTTAATTCTTGCTAGGACCCAGCATCCCTTCCGAGAATGGAAATGATCTATTGGATAGAACGTAACATCTCACACTCCATCCGAAGGCATTAGGGTGATAATGGCATGGCTTAAGCAGTTTTCCTTCAACCAATTTTTAGTTGAAAATTTTGATTCGCGGCCAACGCATGGATAAAGAATATTTTTGTAATAGAATTGTATATGACCTTGTAGGCCTAATTGTTGAGAGTAAATGTTTTGTTGACATGTGTCTCTTGGC
The DNA here is from genome assembly GCF_030272615.1 of Cryptomeria japonica. Classification (NCBI taxonomy): domain Eukaryota; kingdom Viridiplantae; phylum Streptophyta; class Pinopsida; order Cupressales; family Cupressaceae; genus Cryptomeria; species Cryptomeria japonica. Next base: position 336,232,571 of record NC_081406.1, read on the forward strand.
CTAAAGATTTTTGCTCCCTTTTCCTCTATAAAAAGGGAAATCAAGGCCATTAGAAGGGTTTCTTTTTGGGGGGTCTCTTGAGGGTTCCAAAATTCTAGTGCACTTGGGGTTACTTTTCTAGTTTCAGTAGTGAGTCTAGGTGAAGGGAGCAAGTTGTATAGTCATTTACAGAGTAAATGAAAACCATTTAGTGTCCATCTTTGTGCAGGTTCTTGAAGGATTTATATGTAAATTTATTTTTTGACAGAAGTAATAATTTTATTCAGTAGAAATTAAATTCTGCTCTATTTCTCTCCGGTGTATAATTCTATCATCTTTCATATGAACGAAATCAAGAGTTTTTTTCATTTGTTCCATTGTTATGGTGTATGTAATTTTTCATTTAATGCTTCCTATTATGCCCAATAATGCGGAATTTCTATTAGTCTGGAATTATATTAAGGATGCACCTCATTCTAATTGGTGGGCAAATTACTTAACGGAAGAGGGTTTTGAGGTCCCAGAAAACTTGTTGAACATACCGATGGATAAGATACAGGAAATATTGAATATTCACAGAGGAATATATATACACATATAATGGCAAGGATACAAAGGTTGAGATACATGTTGATTATAGGTATGAGGAAATGCCAACTTTATGGAGGAGGGAAAACATGTACATGGTAGAACACCTCCATATATTATACACAAACATCCGTAGCATATAAATCATAAGAGTATTAAGAATGAAAGGATCAAACGCCACAATAGATAGGAATACACAATAATTAGTAAAATATGCATGCAACTCAGTTAAAGGGAATATCTTTTGAGGATCCAATTCCATGATAGATGTTATAGAAAAAGAAGTAAGAACATAGTCTAAGGTTGGGTAGGTGAGATCAAATATATACAACACAATGAAAACCCAAACCCTAAACAAGATGTAATAATGAAACACAAATGAGGGTAGATCCAAAATCTAATCAAATCTAATATAAAAAGAATGCAATCATTAGATCGGATCTCAAAAAAATCACACTTTCATAATCAAAGGCAAACAAGAAAATGTATTCACCCACAATGAATCAACTATTATAATTGGAAGGTCACTTCATCAAGACAATATCAAGACAACAGATCAGTGCCTTATCCTAGGGCATAGAGTCACTTACAATTCAAAGACAACCTAGTAATAAAATTCAATAAGATTCACTTGTAGATAAAGAAGAATGAATATGCCATTACATACACAACCCAGATTCATACAAATGATATAATCATCAGATTTGTATTAAAAAAAATGATTTCACTGAAACTGCCCCAAGAACTTTAATTCTTTCCTTGAAAGAAATCCTAGAACAATTCCATAATCTGCCTTGCAGACACGTAAATTGAAAAACCCTTGACCATTCAATTCATAGTGAAAACATAAATTCAACACAAAGATAATTATGTGAAGATCTCAAACTGCAAATGATATTGATATTATATTCATATTGATATCAGAAAGTAAATTCAAAATGCGATTCAACTATGCACTTATCAAATTCTTGCACAGTTGAACTATTATAACTGTATCAGAGTTTTCAACATCAATAAAAGTGGCCAACTGGCCATCCCTCTCTACCAATCAAAAAAAAAAAGTAGCCATCCCTCTCAAATTAATCTTGGAATCCTTTTATAAGATGAGGATGCAACAAGCATGGGATTACTTTGAGGAATCTTGGGTAGCTACCCGACATGTCTTCTTTTGCTTTAGCATGGCTTTCCACATGTCCACCTCTTTGTCTGTTGGCCAACTAAATGCCTTTACCTCTTCCAACTTTGCAACTGACTATGTCCATCTGGCATCTGTAACTACCTTGGCCTCAACAATAAAATTTGTATGGTCAATCTCAACCTTGAAGAGTGAATCAAGCATACCGTTAAAGAAATCGACATCAACCTGATCATATATATGCTTGATTATTTCTTCTCCCTCCAGAAACAAATCAAATTCCCTGGTCCAATCAGAAACTGATTTCAATTATCCATTACTACCATAAATTGAAGGCACCAATTTACTATAACCTTCCCCAAATGTCTATAATTTTTCATTTATAAGCACATCCTTCCCTATGAAAAATGCATAAGTTGCATTCATTACCCCCACCATGTCTTTAGTGTCACTGATCTTGGGAGGGAACTCGTTACTATACAACATTGCAGTATCCATCTTATCCATTAATCTACTTCTTGCTGACCAAACATTGAACAAAGTCCAAGAAAATCGACAGCCTCAGAGGATTTTTTACTTGCCTCTTTCAAAGAAATGTGCAAATCATGTACTACCATCAAGTTTCCTTTCAATACATTAATCATATGTTTCAGAATTTCTTACACAACAGAGATAGCCTTGACATTATGTTCCTTTTCAAGATTTTCAATTTTCTTTGTGTATTCCTCCATTTTTGTTGTCACATAAGCTAGTATTTCTTGTACTTGTTTTGTAATCTATATTGGAGGGAGCTCATTTGTAATTTTTTATTTCAACTCCACTAACTCTTCCTCTAGAGAGGCCTTCTTCATTAGTGTCTCTTCTTATTTTTTATCTAATGCAATCAATTGGATATATGTTTATGTGTATCTTCTTGACAAATCCTCTATTTTTGATAAATTCAAGAAAGAAACTTGAGTAAAAACATGAGGCAATCTCTATGTCACTTGTGTTCTGCAAATTCCAGATCATTCTGTCGGATTTCTTTTCTACTTGGATATTTAGAAGGTGGGGATTTTGAGTGGAAGGTGCCAAAGACCAAGAAGCAAGTGTCTTTGACTTAGGATTAAATTTTGAACCTCTTATTACATCTCCAATTTCAAATTCAGTTTTAAACAACGGGTCCTCTTGCTTCCTAATCTGATCAATAATAAAAATAGACTGGATATCCCAGTTAGGCATCACAATCATAGTAGTACTCTTAATCAATCATCTTGCTTGATCCACAATTATTTTCTCCCTTTTAGGATCATATTCATGCAATGCCTTGACAATCTCCTCATTCTTTTCTACATTTCCTTCCTCTATGATCAAATTTTGTCTTAATTAATTTTGTTTCAGCCTTCTCCAAAATTTGTTAAATTCATCTAACTTAATAAAGTCATCATCTTTCATGAACTCATTTGACAACATCACATGCTCATGAAAGCCTTAAGCAAGCACTTCGTTTGTTTCTCCCTATTCTTCATTCTACCTAGCTTCTTTGAGATGTGTCCTTATTTGATGAAAGTAGTGTCCTTGTTATGTAACAATTGCTCTAGCAAGATCTCTCCTCACAATTTCACCCACCTCTTTGGTTTTTTTTTCTTTGTAGGTGGCACTCTGGCAGATTGAACTTCATCCCCACTCCCTACATCATCAGTAGACACAATAAGTAGTCTCTTGCCATGTGAATATTGTCCATCTTGGGGGTCTTGTTGCTGAGCAACCACTTCTAGAATTTGAGTCATTTGTTCCATCAAAGTTTCATATAAACTCAGCAATTTGTTAATCCTCTCTAGGTACGGGTTATCAAGGCAAAAATTTGAGAAACTAGGGTCAACATCCTTCAATTTTTCTTCAACTCTCATCATTTTTTTCATTTTCTTCTCTATTCTTCTACTTCCTCTTTTCTCAGCAAATTTCTAACCACATATTCATAATCCAATGGTTCATCGTTCTTTATTGTCGCCCAAGGTGACATTTTTGGCAATGCACGCTTAATAAATTATCCAGGATCACAAAATCTAGACACGACATTAAACAACCTATATTGTTTAAGGAAATTATTTACTTCATCAAAGGAATTCCTACCAATGGTAAAATCAGACACAACCCAAATCCTAGGAAGAAAATAACCCTTCGTGTGTTTCTCAAGGTATTCTTTTTCAACTAGGGTCAATTGCCAAATAAACTCCATAAATGCAATCCTAATTGGAATAAATTCTGGTAAAATATGGGGAGGCTGAGGACACCCATAGACTCTGATCACAGTAAAGTTATCAAGAAAGAAAAATTCCCCCCAGTTATGTGAAGTAGACCAATTTGGAACATACTGGTAAGGTCTCAAAACTCTCCTAACATTAATTGACAATCTTTTCCTATTTATTCCTAGCATTTACATAATTGGCAAAATAATCCAATTTTCAAAGTAAAGGAAAGAAGAATGGGGAGAACTATTGTCCCAAACCTGGTTTCATCTTTGTATTGGCATTAAGACACCAAATTCTTCTTTGAATAGCTCCAATTATTTATCCATGAACTCAACATCATAGAACAAGATTAAATGCATTGACAATGAATAATGCTTAAATGTAGGGTTGGGTGCACCACTCTAAATTTCAACTAGAGCATTATGAATGTGTTCAACCATATATCCCACATAATAATAATCTTTGTTAACATTTGGGTGTTGAATGTTCATATCCATCATCAGTAATTCAGCTGACACTATTGAATCTCCATTAAAACCCAACACTTTGCATAATCCATAAATTATACAATGCATATAATTGGTGGAAAGGTGTGATGTCAAATGGTGGCTTGATACTATATGGAATTCTAATTGGTTTCCTATCTACCCTAGGCATGTATCTTGGCATTGCATGCTTCTTGATAACACCATTGTATTTTTCATAATCCTTTGTAATTTGATCCAAATTTATATCCGTACATGCAGCACCAATAATCTGGACAGCTTCAACGAAGCTAGCTCTATTAATTGAAACTAGACTGGTTTTTTCTTCTAATTACCCTAGATACTAGGCAATAGCATTTGGCCAACTCTTTGATTAAATCCACATCATCATACACATCTGGTGCAATTAACTTTGCCACATTTAAATCCCAAGGGTTTGACATCAGGCACCCTTAACACTATTATTCCAGAAATAATGAAACACATCAGTACCAGACATATAAAGCGTGGTCGGGTTTCTACATTGGCTCTATAAATCTTTCCATGTCATTTCAATTGCATTCAAAGCAATGGAAGTCCCTGACAGCAAATCTACAAATTCTTCTTTGTATTTTTTATCCTTCTTTTCCTCAGTGGCTTGGGCTTGGAAGCTCCACTTGTCGTCGCCTTGCTCATTTTAGTTGTAGGAGAAAAACTTAACCAATTTTCTGAAATTTTCCCACACACAACATTTCAAATTCTCAAACGTTGTTGCAGAGCTCAATTCACTAGATTACTTCAAAGATAGAATGCAATTATATAAAATCTCGGCTCGATCATGCAATTTACAGTATTTGGGTATCGTCACTTGTCTCATTAATTGACACACTTGCATGAACTAGCTACTGTGACATTAATTCAAAGTTGAAGTACCGGAGTGAAATTTGAATTCGTGCCCTTCTATTTTATTATCATTCAAAGCTATTACAAAACCCGACAAACAAGTCCACATGTCAATCCCTGATTTCTTAGCACCCCTTTTTCTCTTTTCTATCTCAATTAATTTTCAGAGTGTCACTCATGCATGTGGAAACAACTCGCAATCTTGCATGATGAACTGCACTTCCTTCAATCTCCTTCACAAGCTAGCGACCAAGCCATTCCCCACCTTTAATCACACACTTGCAACCAATTATAACAATTTGGAAAGTAACCAGAAAGTTAGCGATAATGCTACCAAATCCTCTTAATTACAAACCAACCCCATTTACAAATCCTCAAAGAATCTTGCAAGTGAGAAACAGCCGTTGATCTTCATCAAGCCCTTCAGTCACAATCCCCCAATACCATTTGGAATATTCTTTCTTTACCTGCGAGTTGGTGACCACTGCAAATCTAACAAAATAACTTATTTCATTGCAAGCTCGCCACTCAAAACTTAACTTGACTTAAAGCCTTGCAAGCCCACGATAACAAGACACTTAAACACCATCGGATTCTCGTAACACTTTTTGACTTAAGACTTACAAACCCATGAGCATGCGATGACCACAAAATCAGACCAAAAATTACTTGTCCCTAGATCGCAACATAAAATGCTAAACAACTTCAAAACCTATGAGCAAGCGACCAAACCAACTAGGATGTGGTACCAACCACATCGCATGATCACAAATTAAAATGACTTAACTCCAAACATGTTGTGACCTTGAGATGACATAAAATCACACGCAGTCGCAATCTTGCAACGTAAAATGGTGAAGTGCAAAACATCTTGCAAGGTAGCGACAACTAAAATCTCCTAGTACTCACAATCTCGTGACTTAAACTGACTTGATGACAAAAGACCTGCAAGCTAGCGATAACCATAAAATCTCAAACTATTTATCTCTTAACTGCAGCGACCCAGCGAGTACCAACAAAAATCGATAGTCGCTCACTCTCCAATGTTTTATGTTACCTTCATAAATAGGCGCAAGCACTGGCACATCATGTCCATTAATGACTTACTCTCTAACTCTCACGGCTATAATGCATGAAATCAAACAAACTCGAGACCTCACGACCAAAGAAATCTCATTAACAATCTCCATCTTGCTAACATAAAATACTAACACCCAAAAAGCTAGAGACCTCATGATTTAAACACAAACCTACACTCGCTAACTCACCACTTAAATTGTTAAACATGAAATTTATCTGTGAGTTAGAGATGAAACATTAAACATGTCTTATTGTCTGAACAACTCTCTAACCATACTTGATGTTGACATGGACAAATAAAGAGAGGACAACTCAGATTTTCAACGCACGACAACTTCGGTTTACTAGCCAACTAAGACAAAAAACAAACACAAAACCCTAATCATCATGAACATGACCAGAAACCATGAAAAGATACTTCCGTAAAACCAGAGGATAAACCCATGACATGAATCGAAGCTTGACATGACATAAATCAACAAGTTTGAAATCCCTAATGCACTAAAAAATCTCTCATCTTCCACCAACCCCAATATCATTATTTGACATAAATCAACAAGTTTGAAATATTCTGGTATTGCATTATGTAATACTTCACTCTGATCTATCCTTTTCCAAAGCCTTGTGATTGATCCAAGTTCAAATAGATTCTCCAAGTTATCCAACTACTGTTTCATACGCAATGTAGAGCATTTACATTGTTTTTTAAGATAATCTGAATTTAAAATTCCTTCTATTGGTTGTCCATTGCAATATGCATCTTTTGAAAATGTCAATATCAATTCCTCTAGTTTTTTATGAAACACCTTTGCGTCATTTGGATTATCTCCAATTGAATGCCAAAACTGAGGATACCCACAACCCGTGGCTTCAAGTATTTCTTCTCTAGGGAATTTTTCACAAATCTCAGTTGAAAGTTCGTATGCAATAGACTTCAAATTATCACTAATAGATTTAATAATCCTATCAATAACTTCCTTTTAAATGGTATTGCTCTACCTCGCTTGCCCGTCTTAGATTGGTGCATTGGCATATGAAATCCTTTTGCAAAGACACATAACTCATTTATTGAATTGAAATGTAAAAAAATTCAGCATGATTCAAATCTATAATTATCTACTACCTAAAAAATTTGGGCTTCACCTTGTTAGATCTTAATATAGACCATCCAAGCCCAAGCATGTCATTTTATGTAGAGTGCTATACTCATTGATATACATAGTTTTGTCTTGGGCTTTCTTAACAAGTTTGTTCATTGAATCTAGTATGGGAAGAAGACTAGCTAAAGTTAACAAAGTTTCTATATCACTTAACCTATGTAAGAGATCAAGAGATTTGTCTACTGTGAGGTGTTGCTCGTACATTAGTCCGATCAAGGATTGATATTCTATTAGAACTTGTTCCGCTAGTCCATGCAAGGAGATCCATCTGGTCTCAACATCCCTGAGAAGCTTATTTCTTGTTGTTAGTCCCTCAACAAAAATCTAAAATTCTGCAAAACATTTAGGACTTCGACAGAAGTATGAGTGGAGCTCATGGACTAGATCTTCAACTTTTGACACTGTAGGGAAATTCCTTACAATTCTATATGCTAAATTCATTTGATAGGCCATGCAGTGAATCTCAAGCATATATGGTGCAATACTAGTTTATAATATTGCGCAAAGACTGGTCCTTTGACCTTGCATTACTGCAACTCCATCAGCTCCAACACACACCAACTTCTTAGCAATTGTCAAGTCATCCATACTAGCAATTTCATTCAAATTTTTCTTAACTTCCAAATATAAATTTTATGTTGTTGAATTGCCCCTCATTTTACAAACATAGAGTAGATGAGCTCGGCAGACGTGTTCTTTTATGGTATACACATGCATACAGACCCAAGCAACATTATCTACCATAGTAACTTCATCTGTGGATAATGAAATGAATTTTGACTCTTGTACACTTTCCTGTAAATTTTTCTTTTCCACCTCAACGAGATAGTTTTTCATTTCCCATCCAGCGTTTATTCACCAATGTGACATAAGATAGTGAGGAACATTCAAAGAAGATAATAAATTATTATATTCTAGTAAATCTTTCATAGGACACCCTCTCAAAAGAATATGAAAAATAACACTCATCTAAATAGTCTTTGACAGGTTTGCATCTTTCGTTGCATGTTCAAGCCTTGCCTTGATTGTATTTCAACTATTACCAATCAATGTCATTTTGTGGTTATGCTCTTCATATTTTGTGGCATACTTAACATACAGACATTCTTCCTTTGATTTCCATCTTACTACTGGTGTCATGCAGGTATTGTCATCCTCATTTGATGCATTTAACTCAATGACAATCTCACCTTGTGGTGGTGGTGAGCTACTGTGAATGGCTTTTGCAACTACAAAAGTTGATGGACAAGAAACTTTGCCAATTCCAAAGTAAGGCTTTATGGTAGTATCTTTAAGTTTTGGGCATTTTGATGGCCTCCCAATCCCTTCAGTTTCACCGCCCTGAGGAGTCTTACCCATGTCTTACATCCCAATCCCTTCACCACCATGAGTAGTCTTAGTCTCATCCTTGTTTAACATCTCAATCTCTTCACTACCCTGATGAGTCTCACCCATATTTGACATCTTGAGTCTTGACCTCTCACTATGAATTAAAACTAATACTATCAAGTATGAAGAAATGATTACTCACCTTTATGCCTTCTCAATTGTTTTAATCGGGAATCAGGGATGCCTGGGCCTATGTTGCAGGATTGTAACTCCGGCCCTCCGCCCTACAATCAACTTCAATGTTCCAACTCAAATTGCAGAATGCGAATCGAGAGCAACCAAATTTACTAATTGAACACACACAAATTATAAGAAAGAGTGTTTCAAACTTTCAATTGTATTTATATCAATCCATGATTGCATTTTTGGCAAATTCCACAGACGTTTCAAAATGCATCTTGATTTAAGCGGGGCAAAATGGGTCCTTGAATGTTTATAATGTTTTAATTGATATTGGCGAATTGGGCCTCATTATGCTTAACGTGAAATTTAACAATAGGCGAAATGGAACAACACGTGCAATGAAGATTTAATTTACTGTTGGCGAAATAGGTCCTGGGTATAAGGTCGTTTTTCTATTTATGAAGAATAACGGAAGTGATCTAATACCCACGTCTGAGTGACTCCAGGCAAATATTACGGACATCCACGTGGAATGGTATGTGGTCAATGGCGAAGCTAGAATAGAGTGGACCATTAACCTTTAAATTCTGGGTGATTTGACCACTGTGTTGCCCCAGACTATTCGCCATTTCCTGAAAAATGAAATCACAGAATTCACCAATTGGTGAAGATTCGCCACTAAAAAAATCTCTAGATGGATCCCTCCTCCTATGCTCTCCTCGCTTGTTACTCAGTAAGCCTCTCAATGGCAAATGAGGGGCTATGGTTGTTTTGCAGCTTATATAGGGCAAGGGTGTCCGGTCGGAACCCTGTTGCCATGCCAATGCTTTGTGGCTACCACATTGGTCTGGTCAGATGCGTTCTGACCGGTTGGAACCATTCTGATTGAATCTCTTAGGTTAGCCCCAATTGCAATATATATTCATACTTTTACCCTATATTGTATTTTAGAAAGATAAAGTAGTAAGTTTAAGGGTGATTCTTCCATTAAAATTAAGAGAGATTCAATCTCACACACTGTGCTTGAAACCATAATTTTGTAAACTTATTGATTTTGCAAAATTTTCAACCAACACTAGTAGAAAATGAAGAATAAACTAGACAATGGAGTACTTGTTGTGAATGTATTGTATGGATCAACTATCTAAGTGAGATAAATACTTGTCATTGATATATTTTAGTTACAATATCTCCTACCAATCATTGTTAGGAATGCAAATCTGATGCATTGTTAAAAAAAAAAGGACCCCTTCAAGTGTGGAAACTTAAGAGAAAATGGACTCCCTCAAGTTTGGAAACTTAAGAGCGATGATCTGTCCCAAGATGTTGAAAAATATTGAAGATATGGTGAAGTTAATCAGATGATTCTTAAAAGAGGTAAGAGGAAATTTTAAGGGTGGGAGAATATATTCACAATAAATCTATACATATAGAAACTAGACTCCTAAAAAGATTAATGATTCAAGTAAAGTCTTCTAGAGAGTGAAGCTACACAACTATTCGATATCTTTTGGAAAAGTATATTAAATAGCATTATCATGTAGATTGTTTTGGTGTGATTGAAGAGATGAATTTTGTAATATAGTAGTCAATATTATCTTTAGGTTTGAGTTATATCCATGATGTATTTCATGTGTCCTTGTTAAAAAGTATAACCTATAAGTTTACATCTATTTTTTATTGTCATTCATTTTATATTCATAATTTGGAATAGTGGTGGCTTTAGAATTTATTATATTATTGTCATTTCCAAATGAATAACAAAGTAATCAAGTAGATCGAGTAGATTGCTACTTAGAAAATTAGTTGAGATGCATGTCCCTATTTTGCATTTTGACTGAGTCGTGAACCTCTTTTGTTTACGTGTCAAAGGTGCTTCGCCTTTAAAACTAGGTAAAAGGAGACATCTTTTTGCTTTCACTTTTCAAGTAATTTTCTTTGGTTACTTTATGCTGGCATGTTATGGGAAAAATATTTCACTTTTCATGATGAAATATGTAGATAATCGAGCCTTTCTTTAGGGCCCTCTAGAAGAATTTGACGAATCTTTGGAAGAACTCGATTAAAAAAAAAAATCTTATAAAAATGATTATAAACAAAAAAGCTTCAAAGAAGAAAAAAAAATTAAAGATTTTGTTGATAAAAATGTTTCTCTTTCTTCCATTTGTCACAAAATGGTAAAGGTGCTATCCTTAAAAGAACTGAACAAAGAAACTGATACATATTTGGTTTTATCTAACATATTAATAAAACTATGGCCATTACTATTTTTTTATTATAACCGATTTAATGTACCCTCCCGATACATGGGTATAGGAAATTTCATTCTGCATGGCCCTATGAAGAGCCAAGTTACTAAATATTTCTTTGATGCTTGTCTCAGTGAGGGGCATCAAAGACTATCTTTCACAACTCCACCCAGTATATCTTTCTTTGCCAAAATGGGCAACCTAGGCGATCAAAGTCTTGATCAAAATCAGGATCACCTTTTTGAATGGATATCATCAAAATGAAATAAAAAAATCTTCCTAGCACTTGAACTTGAATATTGAGTGAGAGCTCTAAGCAATGGATCCCCTCTTGTAGAAGTGATAGAAAAAAATGATATTTTCTAGAACTAAAGATGGAAATTATCTTCCAGAAATACACGATCCTTTACTGAGTGGGCCATTCCGTGGGTCGATGAATCAATTTAAATCACTGTCGATGCTACCTCCAAATGATTCTACCGAGCAATTACAGAAAAACGCCCATGATTCTACCAACCAACTTGATCGAATTTCCTTAATTCGACCAGAAAATAAGGAGAAAATCGTTCAACCAGGAATGAAAAAATAAAATTTATTTCCAAATGGTGGCTCAATCAAATTCATATATTCTTATTAGAATAATAGGAAAAAAGAAAATTCTTGGATGACGCTTCATTGGCCAATTTATTGTCAAGATTTGAAGTTGTTTATCTGAAAGATTCGACCAAATATGTGTTGAAAACATTGGCACCGATGCCTCTAACCAGACGGATAGAAAAGGAAATCGCTTCTTGCAATAAAAAAATATTCATTCAATATTTATTGCAGATTTTTCTTGAAACCACCAGTATGAAATCAGAATTGCTTCTTAACATTTTTCCTACGAAGTAGGCTTTATTTTATGAGCGATTTTTTTTAATGAGCTCAGATGAACTACCAAATTATTTGGTATGTATAGATACTAAAAAGATTCCTCAAGAAATTTCGGATAAGGATCTTCCTTCTAAAAAGAGCAATGTTAAAAAGAAAAACAAAAAGAAACTTGACCAAGATTTTCAAGATTTTTTTGATTTCTATGCCCTTTATCTCAAATTCATGGAATTGAAGGAGAAAGAGGTTGTTAATTATTATGAACCTCGAATCCAAGACTTTAATAGGTGCATTGTGCCTAAATGGCCCTCAACCATAAGATCAGGAATTTATGATACTATGTGTGTCAAAGATTGTCTAGAAACTCGTCCAAAAAGGGCTTGGCATCTCATTTTTATTAAACCCTTTGATAAAATAAAAGAACTAGAGCTTGAAGATGAACAAAAAAAGAATGAAGAAGGAATTTTGAAAGGCTTCTTTTGATGGTTCAAAGATGAGAAACAACAATCAGAAGAATAAGAGCAAATACCAGAACAAGGAATAATGAACAAAGGGGAGGACGAAGCAAAGGAGGACCTCGTAACTAAAGATATACATGTCTTTAGTTATCCATATGAAGGAGATTTTTCATAGATTTTTAGTCAAAGGAGTTGTCCGTTCTCAAAGACGAAAAGTATTAGTGGTCAACAATTGGATACCCAGACCACAGTCGAGTCTTTTTGAGAGACTAAAAGAAATGATGCAAAAGCCACGTCGCAAGCCAAATCAAAATAGGGAAATCAAAAAAGATATTTCGATTTCAAGACTCATAATATATTCTGACAAATATCAGGATCGAAAGAAAATGAGAGAGGAAAATCATCACTGTCAAATAGAGCAGAGCTTCGATTGAAAATTGCTTCATTATCTCAGAGCGGGTGTTTTATTCACACATACATATCTTCGAAAAAGATTATATTTCCCTTCATTAATAATAGCCAAAAAAGTTGTTTGTGTTTTATTATTTCAGGCCCTCGAATGGGAGTGAGATTTGTCCAATTTGAATAGGGAATTTTATATTAAATGTAATTACGATGGATATGAATTGATGGACATCGATTCGCCCAAAGATGGGATGAAAGAATACCTAAAAGAAGGTAATCAAATAAAGATTGTATACCCTTTTTGCTTGAGACCTCGGTATAAATCTACCCCCCAATCTACTGACACTGACAACAAAACAACTAGTTTTTTATTCATGTATGGAACAGAAAATGAATTGCCTTTCAGTAATCCAACAAAAGTTCCTTCTTTTTGGAGACCTATTGGCGAATGGATTTTGAATTCTACATCTCATCGGGCAAAAGCTATTATCAAAAGGATCCATCCTATTATCGAATGGATGAAACCTATCCGCCAATGGATAGAACTCCTTTGCTCAGAAAGAGTAAAGATAAAGATCAACATTTGGCCAGATACTGGGACAAAAAATATTCAAACGAATGATGAGCCTCCTATAATGATTAGGACCACCCATACATCAAATATTTAATTTTCTTTGGAAATCATGGAAGATTTATTAGAACCATTTTCAATGCAGATCAAAACAGATTTGGATCTCGCAGATCCAGACAATTGGATAGTTACAATGAATGAGAGAATCAAGAAGATGAATGAAGAATGTTTGTTGAATCGAGATATTCATAATAAATTGCGAGTTGACTTCAAAAATCGAATGAATCAACTTTCTCCTGACATAAAATCCAGATTGAAAAAAGGGTTAATTCGAATAAAAAAATTTGGTTCTATTTTCCAAAACAAGAGCGTTCGATTCATTAGGAAGAAAATGTCTTACTTTATGATTTTTTTTTCATTTAAGGGAAAAATTAGCGCTTATCGGTCTCAAAATAAGTATTTTGACTCTCATCAAGTCAAATTTACAATATTAGGTCCAAGTGAGTAGAAATATTGAGGCAATTCAAAAAAGATTCACTCCAAATTGAAATATAAACCCTTGTATCAAAAAGAAGGAAACCCCCAAAATATCTCAAGCGTATGTATTTAAAAACATATGGCAACAAGTAATAAGCATGAGAGGCTCCTATGCGAAAGGTTTATTAAAATCCAGAGCATTGTATCCTTTCATCAAACAAAATGTCAAGGACTTTTTGGATTGGCAAGGACTATTGAATTGTAATGATCCTCGAGAGTTGACTGCTAAGGATTGGAAGCAATGGTTGAAATGGTGTGCTGGCTACAAAATAACGCTGCAGAAAAATAAAAAAAATATTAGTAGCCGATTCGGGTGGAATGAGAAAAACAATTCGCGTGTTTTTTGAGGTGGTTAAAAAACCGCATCAAGCGTCACAGATATGAGCTTTTCTCTTATAGTTATCTGGATCATTCAAAAGAAGATAATCACAGACCCGCAATTCAATACATACTAGAAGCAGATTATCAAGCTATTACCAATTTTCAACAAATGAAGAATCCTGGGTACTCCAAGAAGAAGAGGAAAAATAATTTCGATTCTTCGAAAAAGAACAATTCCGAGTACTCGACAACTAAGAAGAATTCATATTACAAATTCCAATTGTTGGTTGTTTCTAGATATAAGAAAAAAAATTGAAAAAGCCTCAAACCTTGATGACCTTTTTCCTCTGGATATAATCAGAAAACACATCAAACACATGTGGGAATTCAAGGAAATTCAAATAGCGCAAGATTTCAATGTTGATTCTTATGTAATGGAAAGTCTCAAGAAGAGAGAGGATGATTTAAAAGGAATAAACTCACAGAACTTTGAAAAATGAAAGAGGAAAGAAGACAACAAAAACAAGAAAGACAAAATACAAAAGAGCAGAGATTGCAAAAATTAATATTGGTGACTACTCCAGAAGAAGTGAAGAAGCTGAAAAGGCTTTCAAGCTAGAAGATGAGTAGAAACGCTTAGAGAGAATGCAAGAACTAAATAAAAGGTTCCAAGAGCACAAAAAAGACATAAAATTTACACAACTTGAAAGAAGGTTGCTCGACAAGCTGAAAAACGTAGACAATAGAAAGAAAAACAAGAAAAAAAGGAACTCAGAAAAAAACTTCGTCAAGATTTTAAACTTGCAAAGAGAATAAATGAATTTATAGTTCGAGACTTAAGAAATATTTATCATCGTAAAATAAATTGCGATAAGATAAATACAGAGAAAGAGAAACTGTGAATAGCAATCAAAAAACTTATTTTCAAATGCGATGCGAAGAAAAATTCTTAAGGTGATAAGAAGGGATGGGATGAGTTGAAATTAAAATTGGATTCTGGATTTGATAATAAAAATAAAAAGGTAGGCATCACATCGGAAACCAAAAACATAGCTAAAGGAGAAAATAAATAAGAAATCAAAGATCCAAGGGGTTGAAAACGCTTTGAAAAGGAAGCGGGGAAAGAAGAAAACCCCCAAAGGGGGGTTAAACTAAAAAAAAAATGGATAAATTGTCGTATCAAGAAATGGTGAAAAATATTTGCATTTGGAAAACCAAATACAAGCTCAAAAAACTGCCACTTGCTCCTTGGCTTTCCAAGGGCAGAAATGTGTCCCGTTTTCTAGATAAAAAGAAACTTGGTAATGAAGTTGTTGTAGCCCAGCTAACTATCCCCTATTTGGAAAATGGAGAGCGGGACTTGGATTTATTGGAAACTATTTTGTATCTCAAGAGTTGCTTCTAAGATAACAAGAATGATTTTTTTAGAATTTTTGCCGATGAAAGGCGAAGATCTATGCCACTTGTACCAGGGTACTTTAATGACTGATTTTTGATATACAAAATCACAAGCCTCTTCTTAGAACTAAAGAAGAAGAGAATAAATGTAAATATTTTTGATAGATCTCAATGACGAAGAAAAAGAAAAACTATTGAGGATGTCAATTAAAAAAATTCAAGTTCTTTTATTTTCGAAGATATTCTTCTTCCAAGACGTCGTAGAGAATTTTGAATTTTGAATCTTTTGAATCTAGAAACCCCTATAGATCAAAGAATAGGATTAAAGAGTAAAGAGATACTAATTGACGAAGGTCTCATCGAAAAAGATGAACCTCTTTGCATAGATACATGACAAAAAAAAGAGACGTTTTCTTTCGCCTCGTTATCGAGTAGAGGATTTAATTTGCATGAATTGATTCTAGTGGAATACTCATAATGGTAGTCGATCTGTTATGTTGAGGGTACACATGTATCCCAAAATAGATCATTGGGAACATATGGAAAATACTTTTTATTTTATAAAACAATTTTTTTTTTCAATAAGAGAGATTCTTCAAGATTTAGCAAATTGGACCAATAGTTTATTGGGTACAAAGCATTCATCTGTTTTTGGACAAAATGAACCTGTAAACCAGGTAGAGCTACAAAAAAAGAATAATGTTTGTAGCATAAGTTCGTCTTTTCCTTCTGGCCGCTCTTCGTGCAATGAACTTGTTACAAAAATGAGAAAATTGATAAGTTCTTTTAGGGATAAACTTATAAAATTTATAACGGAAAGTAGAGATTCTCTTCTAAAATTGATAAGTTCTTTTAGGGATAAACTTATAAAATTTATAACGGAAAGTAGAGATTCTCTTCTAAAATTGATAAGTTCTTTTAGGGATAAACTTATAAAATTTATAACGGAAAGTAGAGATTCTCTTCTAAAAAATGAAATGATAAGAAAAAATCCTAGAAAACTTCTAACAAAATTGAAAAATTATCTTTCAAAAAATAAAAGAATGAGATCTCCTTCAAAAAAGAAATGGATAAGAACCGTTTGTTCTAAAATTATAACTAAGCTAGAAGAAACTATACGTTATTTAGACAAATATGAACTGACTCGGTGGCAAAAAGTAAAGAATTTTGGCAAGTCTTGTTGGGTGGTTTATAGCATCAAGGGGGTTTTTGTGCCACTAGGCAAAAATTGTGGACTCTATTTTGGGATTCCTGATTGGCTAAAGTTTAAATTACATCATTTAGCTTCTAAATTTGTTTATACAGTTAAATATTGTTTTAAGTTAGCATTTTAGTCTATTTTTTCTTTTTTTTTAGAAGATAAAAATAAGTTTTTGTATTTACCAAGTTACTTAGATTCCTTTACAAATTTATTACTAATAACTTGTGTTGCTTCTGCAGGAACATGCAAATAAATGCATCTCCCGTATTAACCTTCGGGACGAATAAGAATATATTAACGTTCAATAATAGAATAGATCTACACGATCTTGTTTACCATTGCTTTCGGAGCAGCAGGATTTGAACCCATGACCTCCACCACCCCAACATGGCATGCTACCAAACTGCACTATACTCCGTTATAACAACCAACATTGCATTTTTCTATTTAATGTCAATTCGGACATTGAATAGAAAAAATACTCTTCTCTAAATATTTGTATTGATAATTTCGAGAAAAATAGTCTAATATAGTAGCTAAAAAATATCAAGCCGCCATGGTGAAATTGGTAGACACGCTGCTCTTAGGAAGCAGTGCTAGATAATCTAGGTTTGAATCTGAGTGGCGGCATTCTTGCTAATAAGATACTATGGTTTCAATCCCTTCCACACACACACACACACACACATATATATTAAAAAAAATGTATGGAGGACCTATATAGTAAATTACTATCAGTGTTCGATCTATGTTAATATAATTGATGACATATCAATCAATTTTTTCTTTCTCTTACAAAACAAATCCTATATTAAATAAAATAAATGGGTTTATTGTGATATATATAACTCTAGAACATATATCAGCTCATGTCTCTTTTTCTCTTACTTTTGTTGTCACTCTCATTTATTGGGAACCATAGTTTATAAAAGTGAAGAACTAAGTAATTCAGGAGGAAAGGGCATGATAGTGACATGTATTTGTATAACGGGAGTATTAGTTACTCGTTCGCTCTATTCAGGACATTTGCTGTTAAGTAATTTGTATGAGTCATTCATGTTCCTTTCATGGACTTCCTCCATGATTCATATATTTATAGAAGTACGGGGTCAGGATGCTTGGTGGTTAGGTGCAATCACCACGCCAAGTGCTATGTTAACTCATGGTTTTGCTACTTTAGGTCTTCCGGATAAAATGTAACAATTTGCAATGTTAGTATCCGCTTTACAATCTCATTGGTTAATGATGCATGTAAGTATGATATTTCTTAGTTATGCAACTCTTTTATGTGGATCTCTATCATCGATAGCTTTTTTGGTCATTACGTCCCAAATAAATCAAAAGATTTTTATTAATGTGAAGAATTCTCTTTCGACCAAGGAAAAAAAGAATTGAAGCATACTTTTTGCCTTTCATTTATAAATAATTGTAAATGGTTATTTACTAACCAATAAGACCAATTGAGTTATTGTGCCATTGGTCTAGGATTTTCTCTTTTGACTATAGGTATACTTTCCAGGGCACTATAGGCCAACAAAGCATGGGGCTCTTATTGGAGTCGGGATCCAAAAGAGATTTGGGCACTAATAACTTGGATTATATTTGCAATTTATCTACATACTAGAATAAACAGGGGTTGGAAAGGAGAAAAATCGACAATTGTTGGTTCTTTAGGATTTATTCTAGTTTGGACCTGTTACTTAGGGGTTGATTTATTAGGAATAGGGTTACATAACTATGGTTGGTTGATTTAGTAGAAATTAAAAAAAAAAACTACATCCTATGGTTGAGAACCTGCACTTTCATTGGTCAATCTTACCTCTACTTTCCTTTGAGTGCTCCCACAGAGCTCATCCTATGGTTGAGCATGAGTCATTGAATATTGATCTCAATCATTATATATTAAATATTAAAAGTTGAGAACGAAAATTCTTTAATGTGGTGCTTTAACAATTTTGATTAAGCCTAGCTGATCTTGAATATTGAATTCCTCAAAAATGAATTCCTCAACTCTTTTACAATATATTTATACATCTGTATGCACTAGAATTCTTTTTGGCTCTTTGAATTCCTTACCAATATGGAAAATTTGCTCATGCAAGGCCTATGCCTATGTGTTTATTGTAACTCCTTACTCAATTTTTATGCCCTTGATGGCTCTTATTTAGTAATTTATTGCGAGGGGCTCTTTGATTCCTAGTTTTAGTTAGCTTGGCACTCAATTTACATTCACAATAATCTTGGTTGATGTAGACATTTCCAATACTCTTTTTTTTGAATTGGTTTTTTGAGATATAGGTGATTTTGTTTGGAAGTAAAAAATTTTTATTAGAAAGAGATAGCTTTCAAATATATATCTTGTTTATTAATTCCAACAAATCACTTAGATTTCAAAGAATAATGGCTCCTCTAGTCATGATTGAAGATCAAGACAAGAACTTAAATTAGGCTTGATTAAGTCGAGAGGCTTCTACAATGGCAACAAATTTATGTGAGGGTTTTCAAATAATTTGACGTGTATATTATTGTATGTGATTATTGTATGAATAACCAACTAATACAAATTTGTTAATTAATTAATAATTAAATATTTTTTCATTCTCGGGAGTTAGTTGTGCAACGGTTCATAAAAGTCTTTTCTTATTTTCTTCCCGTGATTGCGAGTGCCTGGTATATGAATTATAGATTTGTGCATTTGGCTATTGTAATCGTCACTTTCGAAAGATTTCTCCAATTGATCAATATACTCTGTAAAATATATATTTTGTTCTTCTCAGTCCCATTCAAGAAGTTGAGTTCGAGCCAACCACTTCATGATATTTAGTTTATATTTTGGTTTTTTAAGTCTAGAGGCTTTTACAACCGCAACAAATTTATGTGTCAACATTTGGGAGTTTACGAAGAATTTGACATATATTTTCAAATATCTTTCCATTCACGGGATTTGGCTCTGCAACGGTTCATGAAAGTTTTTATTCTCAAAAAATTTTGAGAGGGGAGGCTTCTTGGTTGGAGTTGGAAAATTGGAGGAAATTGTAGGAGATTGGAGCAATGGTTGGGTAAAGCAGGGTTGATTTTTGGCCAACTTGATCATGATATTTGGTTTTTATGAAATGTTTGGTTTTTCATGTGTGGTAGAATCGTATGTTTTTGTTTTATTTTTTCAATTAAACATAAATGGATCTTGAAAAAATATGTCATTATATTTATCTTTATGAATAGCTTCTTTTAAATTTTAATACTCATTTGAATTGCAATAATTGATTCATTTAAAAATAAAAAACAATGAATTTATTTTAACTTTAAAATCTGAAACATACAAAAAGAAAAAGTAGAATAGAAATGTTTCTTATATGTCTAAACAATAAAATCTTACTCTACATGAAAGTTATATAAGTTTTAGTTTTAAATTTATTCCTAAAACTAATAATTGATTCATTTAACGACTTTAAAAATAAAAATAAATTAAATGTGAATTGATTTTCAAGCAAAAACAATAAAGGTAGAATAGAAATGTTGTTTATATATTTAGATTGATTTATTTTCATTTTTCAATTTCACAACTAAAAGCATACTCTAAGAATTTAATATCAATTAATTTCTACTAATCCTATACAATATAAGTTTAACTTTTATTAAAAAATATATAAATAATATGTATTACATAAATAAATATAAGAAAAAATAGAAATATCAAATTACTATTGATGATGCTTATTTATTCTTATTTATCTAATATATTTATTAATAAAATATATATTGATATAGCCTTTTGTTAATTTTATTATTATTCAAATAATTTTAAAATATTTTATTGATGTTTCAAATTATTTCATAAAGGTTAAACGCTTAATTAAGTATTTGATTTTATCATCATTAGGGTTTGATAAGAATTAAAATAAGATTTTGGCTTAATTACTGTTAGGGTTGGGGTTAGAATAAAGGTTAGGAGTAAATAATTTTAATTATAAGAAACTTAATACTATTTTTAAATGTCTATATTTTAAATTTATATGAAAAATTTTATTTTAATTAAAAGAGATTTTAAGCTATTTTAAAATGTCTTTATTTCATTAGAACAAAATTTCAAGGCAATTATTTCATAAAAATATTGAAATAAGGAAACAAAATATTCATAAGAAAAGTACATAATAATAAAGATTCTTTTATATTTTATAAAAAATGCTAATAAGTGTTATGAATGCATTATCTACTAGCCTTACCTTCAAACTAAACTCTAATTAACTATAACCTTAACCCCTAAATCTAATCTCTCTAATTGACTGCCAACCCTAACCTAACCTTAAAGTTAACTCTAACAAAATAATTTTTAAATTTTTTAAATTATATCATAAAGGTTAAACCCTTAATTAATATTCTGGTTTGACTACCATTGGGCTTTGATAGACATTCAAAAGTATACTCTAATCATTTAAAGATATATAAGTTTTAATTTTAAATCTATTCTAAAACTATTTGTTGGTTCATTTAAAAACATAAAAAAACACAAACCCTAACTATAATGAAAACCTTACCATAATCAAATCCTCACCTTGATGATATCTCTAGTCTAGACCTGATTGAACTCTAAACCATAACTTTACCTTAAACTTAAATATAACCCTAACTTCACCCTTACTATAATCCTAACCCTAACCCTTAATACTATCACTTAACACCTATGATAAAAACCTTAACCCTTGACATAATCCTCAATGTAACCCTAATCCTAAGCCTAACCATAATCTTAACCCTATCCCTAACCTTAACCCTAACCATGATATAAATCCAAGCGCTAACCATTAGCCTAACCCTAACAATGATGTAAACCCTAACTACAATCCTAACCCTAACCCTTAACCGTAACTCTAACCCTCTAATTTAAACTTTAAATCCTTAACCCCAATCCTAACGTTGTGATATAAACCCTACCCCTAAATACAAAACTAACCATAATCGTAAATCCTAATCCTAACCCTTATCCTAAACCAATGATATAAAGCCTAACCCTGGAAATAATCATAACAATAACACTAAATCCTTATCCTAACAACAATTGTAAACCTAACCCTTACCTTAACCCTAAGTCCAAAACCTAACCATTAACCTAACCCTAACAATGATGTAAACCCTTACTGCAATCCTAACCCTAACCATTAACCTAACCCTAAAAGTGATGCAACTATAAATTAAATCAATAACCATAATTATAAATATAAACCCTAACCCTAGACATAATCCTAAATGTAACCCTAAATCCTAAGCCTAACCATAATCTTAACCCTTTCCCTAACCTTAATCCTAACCATGATATAAATCTAAATCCTAACCATTAGCCTAACCTTAAAAAATGATGCAAACCCTAACTATAATCATAACCCTAATCCTTAGCCCTAACTATAACCCTCTAATATAAACCCTAACCCTAACATTGTGATATAAACCCTACCCCTAAACATTATATTAACCATAATCGCAAATCCTAATCCTAACCCTAATCCTAATCCCATGATATAAACCCTAACCCTAGAAATAACAATAACACTAAATCCTAACCCTAACATTAAACCCTAAATCCAAAACCTAACCATTAACCTAACCCTAACAATGATGTAAACCCTTACTACAATCCTAACCTTGATCCTAACATTGTGATATAAACCCTACCCCTAACAATTATATTAACCATAATCATAAATCCTAATATTAACCCTAATCCCAATCCCATGATATAAACCCTAAACCTAGAAATAATCATAACAATAATACTAAATCCGAAGCCTAACAACAATCGTAACCCTAACCGTAACTTTAAACCCTTTATCCAGACCCTAACCATTAACCTAACTCTAACAATGATATAAACCCTTACTGCAATACAAACCCTAACCATTAACCTAACCCTAAAAGTGATACAAACCATAACTATAACGCTAACACTTAACCTTGAGTATAACCCTATGATATACATCCTAACCCTACACATAATCTTAACCATAACCATAAATCCTAAGCCTAAACAGAGTCTTAACCCTAAGCCTGACCCTACCTCTAACCATTAACCTAACCCTAACAATGATGCAAAATCTATCTATAATCCTAATCCTATGATATAAATCCCAACCCTAGACATAACCCTAACCATAATTCTAAATATTAAACCTAACCACAATCTTGAACTTAACCATAACCCTAACCATTGTGCTAACCCTCACCCTAACACTGTGATCTATAAACTGTAACCCTAAACATAAAACTAACCATAAATGTAAATCCTAATCCTAACCACAATCTTAACCCTAACCCTAATCGTGATGTAAATTATCCAGACCCTAACCATTAAACTAACCCTAACAATGATGTAAACCTTACTTATAATCCTAACCCTAACCGTATGATATAAAGGTCCTAACCCTACACCACAATCTTAACATTAACTATAACACTAAACATGATGAAAATCCAAACCCTAACCATTAACCTACCCTAAAAATGATGTAAACCCTAACTATAATCCTAAAACTAGTCATTAACCCTAACCCTAACCCTAACACTGACCGTAATCATAACACTAACCTTATGATATAAATTCTAATCATATACCTAAAAATTAAGCCTAGCTAGAACCTTAACCCTTGCCATGATGTAAATCTAAACCATAACCATTAACCTAACTATAACAATGATGTAAACCCTAACTATAACCCTAACTCCAACGTTAACCCTAGACATAATCCTCACCATAATGATAAATCCAAATCCTAACCACAATCTTAACCCTACCCCTAATCCTAATCATGAAGTAAATCCAAACCCTAATCATTAACCTAACCCTAACAATGATGTAAACCCTAACTATAATCCTAACCCTAGATCATAGCCCTATGATATAAACCATGACCCTACACATAATCCTAACCATAAACCCTAAATCCTAGCCTAATCACAACCTTAACCCTAACAATGATGTAAATCCTAACTATAATCCTAACCCTAGATCATAGCCCTATGATATAAACCATGACCCTACACATAATCCTAACCATAAACCCTAAATCCTAGCCTAATCACAATCTTAATGCTAACAGTAATACTAAACATGATGTAAATTCAAACCCTAACCATTGACCTAACCCCAACAATGATGTAAAACCTAACTATAACCCTAACCCTAACAACAAGACAAAATGAACACTATTCCTTATTGAATTAGGCCTACTATTTTAAACCAAATCAAATCTTAACCCTAACAATAAACCAAAATGAACCCTAATCCTTATTGAATTAGGCCTACTATTTTGATTCCAATCCTAACCATAATTCTAAATCTAGAATTGAACCAAATGGAATCCTAAATCTAACATGTACGAATCCAATATTGCACTTTAATGTTGATAAATTAATAAAAAATATATGCCTTTAAAAGGATATCTCTCAACTTATTCTATATATTTATATTTAAGCTAGTATAGAGAATGAATTTCTTAGTTTAAGAAACCAAATGAAGAATGAAGATTCAATAAGAGATTTCAAGAATTGATTTAGGGAAAAATTAAAAGAAAAGAAACTTGCATATCCCTTATTAATTCACAAAGATAAAACTTTCCATTTCATTCATCAATAATCAATTATTTCATTTTGTGAGAAAACAAGTTGCCCTGATTAATTTTAAATTTGAGTTATAAATATTTAATTATTTCATTCTTTTGAAAAACAAGATGTAAAGTTGCCCTGATTAATTTTAAATTTGAGTTATAAATAATTAATTATTTCACTTTTGAAAAACAAGATTTAATTTTACATTTCATTCATCAAACAAAACATAACCATTTTGACAAGGGGAACCACTCAGAAATTTTGTAGGTTTAGAGGTGCCTATATGTGTTTTTTCTATGTTTTCAAGCTGTTAAATTTAAAGCCAAAATTAATAAGAAATAAAGCGATAAACGGGAGACAGATATCAATTTACAGTAGCAAAATCTGGTTAGTTATTGAGCCTAGGATAGGGATTTTTTGTTGCGCTCAAGAAAAATAACACCAAGAATAGATTGATCTGGAGATAATAAAAGCGGACACTCCACAATCACTTGGCATTAATAAAACTTGAAATAAATTTTGCAGCCAAATTACGTGGTATTGCTATACAAGAAATAAATTATTTTCAAACAGAAATCTAAATTGAGAATAGGATATTGCAAATTATAGGGGTTTAATATGAATATGTTTCTGTTAAAAGAAATGGAAGAAAGACTCTTGGTTCTATCATGCAGTTTACACTGGTCTCCTAAAACGTACCAGACAAAACTTACATGGAAAACAATCATAGCACAGAATAGATTTGTCTAGTAATTTTATACAAAATGGTTATATTCAATCTCCAAAATGAAGTAGTGAAATGGTTGGGTGCGCAGAAGGACTAAGTGCCTAGATGAAGAACTCGTAAGCCCACTTCAACCAATAGCTGGTAAAATTTGTACAAATCTTATTGCCCTCAGAATCTATGTACTTCTCTTTCCATTGTAGAATAATTCAATTATGCTGCACAAAAATCCAGAATATACTGCAAAATAATTCAATTATGTTGTAGAAAAACCAAAACCGGTGCAAAACAATGATTCAAACTTCAAAACGGGTGCAAAACAAAAGCTCGACCAAACATACACTATGCTGCCACTATTTTTATGAATCTATTAAGTGTGTAGCAAGTTTGTGGTGCAGTAGAAGTTGTGCTGCCACTAGGCGACAAGATTCTTCTGACAGATTTTATTTTGGGAACTATCATTCCAATGGAATTTCAACTACAGGCGTTCCATAATCATTAATGGCAGTGATATACAGTTTGGATTATTTAAATAGGCATGAGATCATCAATTTTTTCTTAAAGGCGAAATTAAGATGATAATTAAGTTATCAATCAGACAATAGCCATTTTTTGAACATATATTAAAAGAATTTTTTATTTTCATAAACAATTAAATTGCAACAGTGGTAGCTGAAATTTTATTCATCCTATTATTCAAAAGATGACATTTCATAAGACTTGACATTTCATTCAATATTTTATTCATCATACTATTTAAAAGACTATCCTTTCCAAAGAAAATACAAAATTATTTATAACATTTGAAATTACACTACATATTACAGTGTAGTTGATTTTACCATATTTCTCAAATGAACAACATAATTAAATTTAAGTAGTTTGCAATTTGATAACTAAAGTGTAAAAAATTGATTGGATTTCAATTATAAGAAATATTGAAGTTGATATTGATGCTCGATTTTATTATTTCTATGAATAAATTGGTTCAAATCTATATAAAATATTAAATGAATTATTTCAATTTCATAAATTAATTTCTAAACATTTGTTTACATTTTAGATAAGTTGTTCCAAATAACAAACTATTTAAAGAATAAAATTACATCCCCAACAATTACTAAAACATCTCCCAACTACTTTGTTAAATTTTTAATATTCTCAAGCATTTTCAAATATTTTGTAACAAAACTGACTACCTACATAAAAAAAAGAATTTCATAAATGAATATCTAACTGTATATTTTATATTTGTTATTCTAAATCACAAACTATCCCAAAAATAACATGATATTTCCAATAATAACAAAAAAACATGCTCCCAACTAATTTGTTGAATTTTTTTAATAATTCCTACAGATTTTAAAATATTTTGTAACAAAACCGACTATCTACCTAAAAAAGAACAAATACTCTTCAAAAAGTTTCAGATACCATGATCATAACAGACATCATTGACCAATAAATGTTTTATGGCATTATTTACATTTAAAATTTTGTTTTAAAAAAAACAACTTAATGTTGTTTAGGGACATTCCTAAAATACCAATATCCATTTTTCCCTAATCATCCCCGTTTCAGAAAACAGGCAAAACTACAAAAGTTGATATATAAAGTTTAACCATAACAAGCCGCAACTCAGCCCAAAAAAAATTCTTCCTCCCTAGAACGAGAATTAGATATACAATTAAAAGCAAATAGAAAAGAACATTCATGACATTCATGAGAAACCACAACTTAATCTGAAAATTCCCAAATTACTCGATTCAGAAAAGCATTCGTGATAATAGTAGATATTAAAGAGCACTTCCCAAGTACAGACACGATAAAAGCATACCTAAAAACATACAAAACGCCTATAAGCTATTATATCAAAAAAAGGCCATTCAGAATTTCTTGCATAGAGAGACCCAGCTAGTGTTAAACAAGCTAAGTTACAAGGTCTTTCGCATAATCTAGCACTTTCAGATACTCAGCTTCCAGTTCCCTTTTCATCGCATTCATCATATTCATGTTCCCTTGCTTGTATTCGTTTTTTACATTTCTTAAAGATTCATTCACCACAATTATGACGTAATCCTTTATCTGTTCACACAGTTATATAGTGTTTAAATTTAAAACAAGTATAAACAAAGAGTTTAAAGATGAAAAGATTTTAGAAAAGTATTACCTCCGTCGCTGGAACCAACTGCTCATGGTTCTCCATTTCTTTCCTCTTATTTCCATTGCCCCTCTTCCTCAACCTTCTGTAGGGACCACCTTTTGCTTTCTCCTTCCTCCTCTTCTCGTTTCCCCCTTCTGAAGAAAGCATCCTGTTGAAAGAAACAACACACACGATTGTTCAGGAGAAAAATATGCGCCAAAACTCAGAGGGAGTGCTGAAGAGATATCGTATGAGTGGAGGCAGCAACAGAGAAAAAAGCAGCTTCGTTGTTTTGGTTGGTAGGCTTACCTACCTAATATTGCATTTATTTTTGAAGCAGGGTTTGGATACGGATTTATATTCAATTTGAGAGATAATCAAGTTGTATAATGAAGTTAGAGGACAACATAGTTAATTCTGACGGTAGAGGGACCTCATGGCATGCGCGTTTCCAGGGCGATGGAGAATGGCACATGCTAATCTCTGCATAAAATGGTACTTCACAAACAAAACAAAAAAATCAGATTTGTAAAAATAAAACGTCTTTTGGAATGCCATTTTGTGTACAATTTAGCCGTGTCTATGGAGGGGGCTTGTAATGTGAAATCTTTATATTTTTTTTTAATTTTTTTTTCAAACTAACATATGCACTAAAAAGAGGTGCTATAGTTAGGCTAATAGTAAATTATGCTCTAAATAACATATTGTAGGATAAAAAATCAATTAACTTAAGAAATTGATTGCATTGAATGCATTTGTTGTTATACAATACAGGTATAATTGGTATACATTTTGGGTCAACTTGGTATTATTAGTAGCACTTGTTTTTCAAGTTGTTTATCATTAACTTCAATTTTTGTTAGGACATTTGTGATGAAGAATTCTAACAAAAGTCCACATTGGATTATTGTTATATGATATCCATACCTAGTTCTTAAGTACCCATTTTTTGCATAGGGTGGAAGGATACTAGAAAAGGTTGGGGAGACTCGTCTTACCCCTGGTAATTGCATTCACTTAAAAAATTCTAAACCTTTTCAATGTAGCAATTTTGTGTGGATCCTGAAATCATTTCATTTCATGAGACAATAAAGAATGCTCTATAAAACTTGTCTTTAAAGTAGTTGAGAGAAAGTTCATCGTTTCCAACAATAAGATTTAAACTCATGCATTTTAAGCAATTCTTTTTGTTCCTTTTATATGAGCTTGATTTCTTTAAGGCTCTCTCCAGATATGCCACAACCATCACCATAGTATCAACAAATAGATTTGGTGGATGTATTTCCAATTTTCTTTGTATCAACAAATACTATATGAATGAAAGCCACAAAATCTATGTGAATGAAGGCCACAAAATCTAACTTTCAAATGGAATTTGTCAATGAAATCTATGTTGAGCGTTTAATGCTTGTGGGTTTTCCTCTTGGAGTTGTTCATGTGTTTGATTCTTTCATAGTGGTGAAATGAAGATCTAGTTTGGAAATATGCAACTCTCCTCTTGCATGGTGGTTATGTTCCTTTTTCTTGCAGTCATTTGTAGTAAAAGGGTGTGCATGTTAGGTGTGCACTATAAGCTCCCTAGTCACATGTGAAAATGCCTACTATTTGGACTACAATACGGAGTTCTTATATCTAGTTCATGGTCAACCCATTGTTACATGAAAGAATTGGATGATTATTCATTGGTTTCTTATGGGTTATGAATTTTGGTATAATTCATATTTTATAATCTTCTAAACAATGTAATTTCTCTCTAGGTTTTTTGACTTCTCTATTTCTAAAAGCTATGGGTTTGTTAATCTGGGTATTTCCATTTATTTAGATGACATATTTAATTATATGAATGATTGAATGTTTAAGTGGAGTCATATTTATAGACATGGTTATACAAATGGTTTTGGATGTTTAAGTGGTATAGTTTATATGTTATAAGCTTCTAAATAACTTAGTTAGAACTCTCTAGATTTTGTAAAAAAATATCATAGCTATAAGCTATGGGTTCGTGGATCTAGGTATTTTCATTTTAGATGAAATATTTAATTATATGAATATTTGGATGTTTAAATGTATTTAGATTCAAACCCTTAGGAAACGGGCTTGTGTATTTAAACCCTTTGAGAGTGTTCAATGTGAATCAAATCCAACAAGCCAAATAATACATTTTTATGCATACCACTTCACGCTAAGAAACACTTCTATAGCATGTCATTTACAAGTTGAATGAAGCCTGGCATCCTAGCTAAGTTGAACATTACAAAATAATCATAATGTTCAAGCATTTTGTCATCTAAATGCCTTAACAGTAAGATATTAGGCTTCCTTTTGCATTGTTGTTCTTCATGTTGAGTTCCTTTTGCATTGTTGTTCTTCATGTTGAGTTGGGTTTCTTTTGGACTGTTATTTGCTAGAACCATTTTGCTTGATTTTGGGAAATTACTTCAGGTTAAGAACCACCACCTGAATCTAAGAAGTATAACAAGGTTGTTGATGATTTAAAATACTTATAAGAAGCAATCTCAAGATAATAGTTTAATACATTGTTCCATATACATCTAGGTCCATATGATGAGTGAGACGAACTTTGTTGCACATCCATCTTCGATATGTTAACATGGGATGTATGTTGGTATTAGCAAGCAATCATTTCTTCAACTTCTGGGGCAAAAATAATAGATTCTAAGCTAAACTTCTTTCATCTCTCCCTTGATTTATAAATCCAATTAATTCCTTTCAAAAATATATCCAATACACAAACACGTTACAAAAAACACATAAAAGAGTGGTTAATTTGGGGATCTTACTATAACAACTAAATGCGTAGAACAAAATCAAGGTATTTGACAGATTGGCAACTAGATATAATTGCAGGTTTCTACAATCAAAATAGAAACTGACAATTTTAAAAACCTTTTATTTTAGGTGAAGCAACATATATGTCATGTGGAGTATAGTGGCATTGAGTACTCCAGAGCACGGGTTATTTGAGGTAAGGGAACACTTTTAATGAAAGATTCTATTTTTTTTAGTTTTTCATAGGTATAGCATAGTTGGAAAATCCAAAACATATATACTATGCTACATATTCTATATAGAGAGATATATAAATTTAGTAAATTTAGTTGAGTTTAATTTTATGCGTGGTATTTAAATTTCCTCTAACTACATAAAACCAGTTCAACTGCCTTGAAATAATGAAGCAAAATCAACAAGTAAAATATAGAGTCACAAGAACCCAAGTGCTTTGAATTGTAGATGAATGATCCTAAATTTTAAATTTGTAGCAATCATGGGTACACAAAAATTTGGGACTACATATTGCCAAAGAAGAATCTGAACACTAAATGCTTGGCAATCTCAAGCTTCCAAACCATTCATCAGGCCATTCAAATGCCATGTCATCATAGTTATTGTAGCATCATAAATTGTAGCCTTGTATAATTCACACCTCATTTTTGTGCTCCTACTTTAGCGTGTCTCATCCTAATTATCCCCTAGGTCTGTTTTGGCCCCTTTTACCTCAAAATTGATGTCACTTGGTTGCATGGCTGAGTGGATCCCATCCTAGGATTGTGCCCTCCTGAACCCAACCTGGTTTACCCTATTTTGGGAGGAAAAGGGCACTTGGGGCACCCCTATCCAGACCAAGGCGTCTTGGGTGCCATGGTCCCCCTTAAATAAGCCCTAATTTAAATAAGATGGTGCACTTTCCCTCCTCGATGAGTTTTGGTCCCCATCACTCAATGTGATCGTTGGAGGTTGGCCTAATCAATAATTTACCTATGGAACCCTATATATAAACATTCTATCAACTCATTTGAGATCACTTTCATACCATAGTGTTCACATATCTACAAGAATTCAAGGAAAAATTTCATCCCACCATATTCTTCAAGCGTCATGGAGAAAATCACATCAACTTTCATGCAAGCATATGTTTTTTATATGAGTCTTATGTGTTGTCATGTTATTGCATCAACATTTGTGATCACATATAAAGAGCATTGCATCATCAGTCTTCAAACAACTGTAGACACCTAAAATTAATTAAATTAATATTTAATTAATTTAAGCCTGTCAATATATTTAACCAGTTTAATTATGTTAATTCCCTTCTTCTTATGGTTAATTAAATCAAATTAAATCAATCTTATCACTATAGTCCAATAATTAATTTATCAATAAATTAATTATTTCCCCATTCTTCTAAAGTCACCTCAACTATTATTTCTTCTATAACCCACTTAGTTAATTAATTTTAACTGATTATCCTAACTAAAGTGATTCCTACAAATCACTTCTTCTAATCTTCACTTAGCCTAAATATTTCTTCCTTAAATCATGATTATCATCATTCCTCAATTTTATATTCCTCCATTCATTCTCTCTCCTTATGTCACATCCTTCTAACTTTTCCACTTGCACTCTAATCACTCATTAACCCACCTAATCAATCTCCTTAATCATTTGTGCATCCCTAATCACCTTGATCCTTTCAAAGAAATTCAAATTCCTTGAATTTGCCCATGCATCCTCTTCCCAAGGAATTTTTAATTCATTTATCCATTTAGTCTTCCCACACACCCTCTTATTTTAGAATTTTTAATTCCTCTTTCCTCCCCCCAAGGAATTTTATATTCCCTTTTCTCTTCCCAGTGTACTTGGAAGCTCTTCCCCATGAACCTTGAGAGGTGTGGAGATAAGAAATGCCTTTATGACATATCTCTTTATATTTATTTTTCTCTTCCCAATATACTTGGGAGCTCTTCCCCATGAACCTTGAGAGGTGTGGAGACAAGAAATGCCTTTATGAAATCTCTTGAATCCCACACCTTGTCCTCTCAATCCATGTGCTCCCTCTCAGATCGATCTCAATGCTTCATCCCAAAATCAATCTTGGCCTTTCATTTTGGCCTCCTCCAACCTATAAATGTGAGTCTTCTCCACTCATTCTCTCTCCTCATGTCACATCCTCCTAACTTTCCCACTTGCACTCTAATCGCTCATTAACCCACCTAATCAATATCCTTAATCATTTGTGCATCCCTAATCACTTTGATCCTTTCAAAAAAAATTCAAATTCCTTGAATTTCCCCATGCATCCTCTTCCCAAGGAATTTTTAATTCATTTATCCATTTAGTCTTCCCACACACCCTCTTATTTTGGAATTTTTAATTCCTCCTTCCTCCTCCCAAGGAATTATATAATTTTTTTATCTTCCCAATGTAGTTGGGAGGTCTTCCCCATGAACCTTGAGAGGTGTGGAGATAAGAAATGCCTTTATGACATATCTATTTATATTCCTTTTTGTCTTCCCAATGCACTTGGGAGATCTACCCATGAACCTTGAGAGGTGTGGAGATAGGAAATGCCTTTATGAAATCTCTTGAATCCCACACCTTGTCCTCTCAATTCATGTGCTCCCTCTCAGATTGATCTCAACCCTTCATCCCAAAATCAATCTTGGCCCTTCATTTTGGCCTCCTCACAAATCATCCACTTTTCATACATTCTTATGTTGTGCATTTAATCCATTGATCCACTTCCATCATACTCTCATGTTGTTAATTTGGAATCCAAAATCATCCATCACGTCATCATGATGCCCAAATCTTCTTTCATCTAATCTGTATCCATCATCATTTAAATTTAATCTAAATCCAACCAATCTTGTTGTGTATGAAGAGTAATCAACATCCCAATCAAGGAGTTGATCCAAACAAGTTAAGGAGGGGCACATCCTTGGCTTCACCAATAGATCAATTGAAGGAACAAGAGAGAACTCTCTTGAAAGGTATAAGAATCTTGTTTTATACTTTATTTGGTATTTTATGTTTATTTGGGTTTAAACTAACCATCTAACCTTGCATTGGTTTTCCCTTGCTTCAACAACCATTGCAAATCTGAGGTATTATGATATAACATTTACTTCAATATTTCAATTCAATTCAAGGGTAATTCCTAAATTGGGGTTTGGCTTCAACAACCCTATTTTCTTCTTTCTATGTCTAGGGGATTGTCTCAGGAACTACAAGCGAGGAATCTAACAAAGTAGATGACGATAATCAGACTCAAAATTTTGAAGCCACAAAAACGTGGAGGACCAAAATGACCGACTCCCCTCAATTCTAAGAATTTATGATGACTTTCAGACAGTGGATTATGTGTGTCATCGTGATCCAAAAAACATCAAGTTTGTTTTCCCTCAATATTCAGAGGACTAGGGCGACCTTTCCCCCCCCCGGTCCTAACAATTATGCCCGAAATTTTTGTCACATAAATTTTTGATCTATTTTCCCTTCTTAGTTTTGAGTTTATAGCTCTACATGATATCTATAACATTTTATTACTGTAATTTTATGTTAATTCCCATTTTTTATCCCAAGATCTAGCATTTCTATTCAGCCCTAATTGAAATTCATTTTCAAATCAAACAAGGAGAAATTAATCTAATCTATATTGATGCAGGAGCATCCTTAGTTTTTGGCAATCTTGCATCAACCAAAAAACATTTTCTTTTTCTCTTGCTTTTTGTTTGTAGTTTCAGTATTTCTTTTTGTGTTTCTTTGCATTTGCACACCAGGCCTTGTAGAGCTATATTTTGCTTGTGGACATGTTCATCTACCTTATCCTTAGTCTGCGGGACGTTTGGATCTTTTTTCCAGCAACTTATCACTTCCAAAATCTGGGATAGTTTCTATCTCAGAGCATCGGAACCACTTGGACCTATTTGCTATTGAAGAAGCTTGCAGATCTTTCCAATAGCTTATGGAGCCTAATTTCGTTGCTTCTGACATTCCTTGGCATGTGACCAACCTTCCCTTGGGTCTGTACATCATTCTATGTTATTTTTGGAGGGATTCCTTTGGTGGAGGCCGACTTGGTTGCTTTTCACGTTAGACCATCTTCATCAGTAATTATTTTCATCTTGGGCTGACACGGATCATCTTAGAGCCATGAATATCATATAAATCAATATAACTAAGCATATGAAAGACATATTTTTACATAGAGAAGAATAATTACAAGAATATATGTTAGGACATTTGTGATAAAGAATTCTAACAAAATTCCGCATTGGATTATTGCTATATGATATCCATATCTAGTTCTAAAGTGCCCATTTTTTGCATAGGGTGGAAGGATACAAGAAAAGGTTGGGGAGACTGGTCTTACTAGTAATTCCATTTTCTTAAAAAATTCTAAACCTTTTCAACATAGCGATTTTGTGTGGATCCTGAAATCATTTCATTTCATGAGATAATAAAGAATGCCCTATTAAACTTGTCTTTAAAGTAGTCGAGAAAAAGTTCATCGTTTCCAACAATAAGATTTAAACTTGTGCATTTTAAGCAATTCTTTTTTGTTCCTTTTATATGAACTTGACTTCTTTAAGACTCTATCCAGATATGTCACAACCATCACAATAGTATCAATAAATAGATTTGGTGGATGTATTTCCAATTTTCTTTGTATCGATGAATAGATCTACATGAATGGAAGCCACAAAATCTAACATTCAAGTGGAATTTGTCAATGAAATCTATGTTAAGTGTTTAAATCCTGTGGGTGTTTAGATAAACTTATAAGGCACTGAGAGGGGGGGGGGGGTGAATCAATGCAAGCAAAAGCAATATGAATATGATCACCAACTTAAACAACTTAAAACTTAACAAGCATAAGAGGAATATCACCATATAAGCTAATGCCCAATAAAATAAATTCCACATAGCACAAGAGATTTATACGTGGAAACCCAAAAGGGAAAAACGACGGTGGGAGTTAATACCCACAAGATTCACTATCTGCAAAATAGAAATCTTGATCGGTTAAGGTCTTAAAAATATGCCCTTTTAGGAACAGACCTGGTTAGGAGTCACCCGGTTAAGGGATTTAAATGATGAGCCCTGTTAGGAGCTTTGACCTATTAGGATCAACCTCGCAAAAGGATTTAGGACTCTGATATAGAGATATCCTATTAGGGGATTTACAAATTAAGGCCTGTCAGGACCTACCTGGTTAAGGGATTTTGCTGCTATAACTGCTAGGATAACAACAGTCAAATGATCTTCATGTAACACCTCTGTGTCTGATAAGATCCATTTTAGATCCTCAAAACTTCAACAACACATCAATACAGAGCTTCACTAATCACTACATAATCAGCTTTGCCTTATTCACCTTCGATCTCATCAACATACACATGTCTATCTCATAAATCATCACATTTTTTATAGACATCAACTTAGTCGGCTACAACCTTGGAACAATTTCCTAGGTTCAATGAATCTAGACAAACTAATATTGCACATCAAACTTATGTCGGACACCGACATAACAAACTAAAAATAAAATAAAATCTGTGTCGGTTTACCGATTTAAGTGACTTTATCACTACTAGTTGAGTGTTCATCAGAATGCCTGATTTGTAAATCAAATCTCGCTTGTCCGGTTGAATCTGCCAATGCGGTCATGAATATAGCTCCGAATACATGTCTCCATCATTACTTTAAAACCGCATCATCCAACTCTTCACCAATCGCTTGTACCGATTGCATGAATGCAACTTTGTTCCTATTTACCGGTTCTCTATTAAATTGTCTTCTTTACCGGTTAAACCTTACCAATTGGCTCCCAAGACTTAGATGAATACAAAAACATTGTTACCATCAATGACAACACAAGACTTAGTCATCAAACATGAATCTCAATCTCTTCATCACATTCACCAATCAATCATTTACCGGTTGCATATCACCAACAGTCTTTACCAGTTCAATCAAATGCCAACATTCTCCCCCGTTGGCATTGATGGCAACACGTAGGAAAAATTTTGTCAACTAAGTGTGCAAAAACAAAAATTGACTTCATGACATATACTCCCCCTTAGCAATTACATGTTATTAAAAAAATTTAAACCATTACAACACTCATACTACTACTCCCCATTATGAATACAATAAAATTTTGACTCTTCTACTACTCCCCCTTTGACATCAATGGCAAAGGAAAGTAAATACATATAGTTACATCAAAATGTGCATCAAAATT
This sequence comes from Cryptomeria japonica, assembly GCF_030272615.1. Classification (NCBI taxonomy): domain Eukaryota; kingdom Viridiplantae; phylum Streptophyta; class Pinopsida; order Cupressales; family Cupressaceae; genus Cryptomeria; species Cryptomeria japonica. Next base: position 336,269,145 of record NC_081406.1, read on the forward strand.
GCATTAGCATATATGAATGTCTTTACAATGCAGTCTTAGAAAAAGCATCACTAAAATGTGATTTCAACTGCGTCAGATCATTACGTCAAGTCTCCAAAATATTGTCAATTATCTCCACATGTGTCTTTATCTGACCAACAAACTCCTCCATGGAATCTATGGTACTCATCTCCGGTGTTGCAAGGATGGCTTCAATTTCCTTATAATCTCTTTGCAAGATTTCCATCGTTGCGATCAGTTGTGTCTATAATTCCTGCAGTGATATGATCCTCTTAACCTGTTCATTTTCATAAGTTCTACAATTGATCTTCCAAAATTTATTGCAAAGTCATTCAGGGGCATAAATGACTCACTAAGAACTTCAATTTCTTGCTCAGCTTCCTCCTTCTTCAAATCAACACAAAACAATGAAAATTTAGAAATAGTTGAGAGGATTTTACCTCCAATTTCAAGTCCTTCTTTCAAATCATAGTCCTTATTAACAGTCACGACAACATTAACTTTATCAATTTTAGTCATTAACTGCTCTTTTCTCTTCTTCTTGTAATCTTTCTCAACACTAATATAAGTTGCATCCTCAAAAGATTTCATCTATTCTCCGACATCATTAACAAGTTGACCAACATTGTCAATAGGAGTAACAAAATTATTAGTATTAGTCTCCAGTAGGAGACTAGACAAAATCTCAACAACATTCTTTATTGTTTCTGCCTCCTTCTGCTGTTCTTTCATCCTCTTCTTTTTGGTCTGGGATTACATGGCAGTTGCAATATCCATCAACTCAATTGAGATAAAACTCTCCATGTTAGCTCCAAATACATATCTCCATCATTACTTTAAAACTACATCATCCAACTCTTCATCAATCACCTGTATCGGTTGCATGAATGCAACTTTGTTCCTATTTACAGGTTGGAGTCCTAATTACCGATTCTTTGTTAAACTGTCTTCTATACCGGTTGGCTTCCAGGACTTAGATGCCTACAAAAACATTGGTTCCATCAATGACAACACAAGACTTAGTCATCAAACATGAATCTCAATCTCTTCATCACATTCAACAATCAATCATTTACCGGTTGCATATCACGAACAGTCTTTACCAGTTTAGTCAAATGCCAACATGTTCCTCTTAGAGTTTTTCATGTGCTTGATTCTTGCATAGTGGTGAAATGAACATCTAGTTTGGAAATATGCAACTCTCCTCTTGCATGGCGGTTATGTTCCTTTTTCTTGTAGTCATTTGTAGTAAAAGGGTGTGTATGTTGGGTGTGCATTTTTAGCTCCCTAGTCACATGTGAAAACACTTACTATTTGGACTGCAATACGTAGTTCTTATATCTGGTTCATGGTCAACCCATTGTTACATTAAAGAAGTGGATAATTATTCATTAGTTTCTTATGGGTTATGAATTTTGGTATAATTTAAATTTAATAATCTTCTAAACAATGTAATTTCTCTCTGTAATGCCCGCCAAAATACCTTAGAGAAATAAACCATAATCTACTAACAAATGGAGATAAAAAAAAAATCCTTTTAAGTCAATCATCGCTACTACGCTCTCTAACATTTATTATTGCAACATTACAACCAATATGCATCAATACATCTTTTAACAATTACAAGAATATATATGAATCAACAAGAACATAACCATAGAACATATTATGCAAGCGGAGTTATCATTTAACCATTAACATATCTCAATAAAAACTCATACATTATATTCATTTCCTAGGGTATCTCAACGTCACTACTTGACATAAACCTAACACATCACATATCCATCTAGAATATCTTACACTATCATTCTACTGATCATTTACCTCCCATATAGATATGACAAATCATTAACATATATGCATAACTCTACCACATTTCATACGCTTTAGGTTCATTCTAGAATACCAACTAAATAGTCCTAATACCCTTCTTTATTCATCAATCATTTAATACTTCATAAATCTAAATGCATTTAACCTTCTCCTAGATATGAAACTAGATTATTTCCTTAAGCACAATCATTACACAACTCATCAATAATATTATCCATATTCATATGCAAGATTATAATAGTAAGCAGTTATCTACTTCCAAATAGGATTCCAAGCTACTAAACAAATTCAAGAGTCATACCATGCTACGAGAATAGACACATTATAACATTTCAACTCCCTAATTCAACATAGGATCTCATTCCAAACACGATGAGCATTTCTACAACATGAACCATATAATAAGACATCATCTTATTTCAAAAGAACAATTCTACATCATCAAATCTAAATACATAAGAGCACATGGAACAAGCACATAGTCTCTTTTGCTACATTCCATCCTAATTCTTAATAGTACAAGTTACATAAGTACATAATCATATCCCACATTTACAAGTCAATGTAATAAAGTAATATCTCCAATACATAGAAATCAACACCATAGGACAACCACATATTAAAGAGTCGTATATTCCTTGTAAATCCACAACTACTCATTAATTTTCCATATCCCAAGATAACTTAATCTATCTCCCTTGGACTTGCAATATATGGAATATACGTGCTAATATTCAAAGAAAATGAGCAACTCTGGAACTCATATGCTCTATACTAATTGTCCAATGCACTAAAAGACATATCAAATCATTATGTGTTGGAATAGGATTCTTATGCGTTGGTGTATTTGTCAGATGTGCTCTAAAGTATAGGGCAAATGTTCTGGAAAATGAGTTATATGTGCTAGAATGACTTGTAGATGCACTATTCTGGGATTCTTTCGAGAATTTATCTTTAACCTATGTACAAAATGATTATAAATTTGGGGACAGGCCCCACGGTGAGTGCCAAAAATGTATGCCAAAATAGTGGTGTCAGTTGATTAATCAGAAAGACGAGAAACTAACATACCAATGAAATGTTAGATATAAAGACAGTAAACTAGTTAAACAAACTAATCCTTAAAAAGAATCTCATTTTTCTCTTCTCATAGGATTCCTCAAGTCAATGGTTGTTCTTAGACCATTGAACAACTGACCTTTGGAATGACAAATCCAAGAATGAGTGATAATGGATAAAAATGATCTATATGCAATATGCAACTAAGATCTATATGATAAACTTATTTAGATGAGAATTAAGCTATGGTAATGATAATATACTAAGCTAATATGATATATACTAACATGTGATAACATACTATACTAGCAATGCATCTAAATGATTAAGATGCTGATTTTCAACAAAGAGAGGCAAAACTTAAGACTTTGACAGACTATAACCTGGATGCATTAAACTTGTGATGGTGGATAATGAGAGAAATGAGGCCTATTTATAAAAGAAATGGGCAATTGGATGGTCAAGATTGAATAATCTTAACAAGGGCTAGGATTGAATAAGTTTCAATCCATGTTTACAATTTTTGCTAATGAAATGGTGACAATTGTCAATATGAGATGGCTTGACAAGAGAGAGAAGAGGAATTAAATGCATGAGAAGACATGGTGGTTACCTTAGGGGATATGGCTAGGGTTGAGTTAGTGGATAATCCTTTTATCCTAAGGATAAAAGAATGTGCAAGAGTTAAAGGGATAACCATGGTCAAAGCAATGAATGCTTGAAAAGACCCATGCATTAAAAATGATGGTTAATTTAGAGGATAGTTTCTAACCCAGGGTAGAAGGTGAATTAACCATTAATGGTTTGGAAGACTTTAGAGGTTAACTATTTGAAGACATAAAGACTTTAATGGTTATTGAAGACTTTGAAGGTTTTTGAGAAGTGGCATTTTTCTTAAGGAATGTGCAAATGTTTATGAGGGGGATTAGGCTAAATTAGAATTGATTAGAAGGATCTAGAAGGGGGTTTAGGCTTGCAAGTGGATTTTGTAGGAGAATGCAATTGAGAGGATTTTTAGTATTTAATTAAAATAAAATTGATTTATTTCAATTATTGGTTGCAACTTGCATTTCATAAATTTAAATAAATATTGATTTATTTAAATGTGTGGAAGGTATTTAATTAAATGTAAAGGGGTATTTAATTAAATAAACATGATTTATTTAATTAATAGACTAAATTTGACTAGATGAATTAAATTAAATAAATTGAATAATTTATTTAATTAATAGAGGAAGGGGTGAATTAATTAATAGAAAAATTGTTAGTGAATTAAATAAACATTAAAATATTTATTTCATTTAGAAATCATTTTTATGTGTCTACACTTACACTTTGAGTTAATTTGTAAATTTGAAATTGTAATAAGGAGGATAGGATGATGCACCACCCAAGTTTAGAATAGGAATTAAAAGTTATAGGGTAAAAGTACAAACCTGTGTCACACTTCTATAAAGGAAAAGGTTAACACAACAATAATTGTTCAATTTTGATTACTTAAAGGTGGCATTTGTATTTTGAATTTGAAGATGATGTAAATTGATGAAATGTGTAAAATTTTATGAAGTTTGAGTCTATTATTTTTTTAAATTTTTTTGTCAAAGATTGATGTATTTTTCTACTTTTAAAGTCAAATTTTTTATTACTGAAAATGGGGGAGTTTAGTTCCCACAAAAAAAATATATAAATCAACTGATTTTTTTCTGATTTTGATATCCCTAATAGATGACATAAATATACAGTGCATAAGAAAAAATTAATGTTCAATGTTTATTTTCTCTGTTATAACATTTTAAAGTCGAACATACTTGAATTTGATAGTTTTTATCTCCCACTATATTTTGTTTATTTAATTTTGATAATAATAATAAAATAAAAACCCTTTTGGAGAAGACTCTCCTCTAGTGAACCATTTTTTTCCAATTTTTTTTTAGGTGATTCAATATTTTTTTTGGTTTTTCGAACCAGCCTCTTACCGAACATTAGAATGCTTACTTGTAGTATTTTTGAAATAATATATATTAAATCTAATCAAAACATCATAATAATTATTAGTAGATTCTTGACTTTGATCTCTACAAAAGGGTAGTTTTTGTTTTTTTAATAAATTAAATTTACTTGTAGAATTTGTTGCAGAAGTCAGAAGTTTCAGAAATTTGTCAAATTTGGTGATGCGACTGCCACTTAGGACTTTCCGGTCGAAACACTTCTGGTCGGAACGTTGGAGACCAATGCGACCGGTCATTTCAGCGACCACACCTCTTAAACCTCGTATAAATAATGATTTTTTTTTATTTTTAAATATTAAAAAATCAAGGAGTACAAATTAATATAATTGGTTTTTGAATTAAATCATTTTTTTTTGCAAATAAAAGCGACATTGTTGATATAAAGCAGCGAAGATTTCCAATTTTTTTAAAGATTTTGGTTGAAGGCTTCTACTTTTTTCAAGTATATTATTTTTTTGTTAAATAAATAAATATCCAATATTAGAAGGCGTTTTCAAGTACATTATATTAAAATAAATATTTTAAAGATTTTATTAAACCTTATTTTTTGGATGCATAATTTGTTAAAGAAAAAATTGCATTGAAATGTTATTTACCTTTTATTTGTGGACTCATTTATGTAATTGTTTCTTGAAAAACATTTTTTAATTGTTATGATCTATGATTTATTTCTTATATATGACGTATATGTGTTTGTGTGTTTAGGTGTTCAATTGAAATTGAATCTGAATATTTTGTGCAATGGGGAATAAGAAGACTAGATCAAGGTTGTATGATAAAAAAGGGATGATAAGATGAAAGGTCATACAAAAGGTAGTCAACAACAAATTGTTGATGTCCAAGATCAACCTATTAATGTTAAAGAAACAACAACTCAGGTACAAGATCAAATTAGTACATCGTCAAGTTCAAAATTGTTCTCGAGTATGAAAAATTTAATGGAAATGGATGTAGATAGTCTTTTCAATGAAATTCCTTCTGAAGATATGGTACCTGAAAGCACAATAAAATTGCATTGTAAGAAAATGTGGGACGATTATTTTTAAAATAAGTCTATTATTGGAAGGGCACAATTATTTGTTAAGTTATGTAGGAAAAGAGAATTGAACCCTGTTTTGGAGTTGTTGGGTGTTGATAATTAGAAAAGCTCACATGATGCATCAGTAAAAGATACTATAATTTAAAATTTGCAAGAAGCATTGAAATGTATTGACAACACAAGTCGAGGTGTTGAATTAAGTGTTGCATGTAGAGCATTGATGACTATGATTTCTAGTAAGAAATTGTCTCTTAAAAAACAAGTTCACGCAATTTTTAAATTAATGCAAGTATCTAGAAGAATTGTTCAAAGATATATTAGGAAGATAAATATGTTAGATGAAAAAATTGAAAACAATTGGGTAAATACCTGTAGGGTTCCTCAAAAAGACAATTTTTTTGAAGATGTGAAAAAATAGGTCATTGATTATTGGACCAACCAACCACTCTCATGTTTCTTCCAATAGAAGGGACATTATCTAGATGATAGATGAAGATGGTACAAAAATTTCACATCCAAAACATTTTCTAGATACAACTTAAAGTGAATTGTTTCAAGCATTCAAGCAAGAATTTTTAGATGTGAAGATTTGTCAAAGGATGTTTAAGAGATTGTGTCCTTTCTTTGTACACATAAATAAGGTACGTGAAACTTCTTGTTGTCGAAATCATGTTGAATTTTATCTACACTTGCAATCATATAAAAAAGTCATGGCAATAGTTAATCAAAATCTGGTCATTCCTACAAGTACAACGCAATTTGTGAAATCTATTTTATGTGATAAATTAGAAGATTCAAATGAGTTCAAAATACAATGTGTAAAAGGTACATGCATTGATTGTGGAGAATTGAGTAATTTTTTATTAGAAACTGAGAATATTTATATTACAATGCAAATCATGTGGAAGAGATTTGAATATGAGACATACCAAACTAAGTCAGGAGCTAAATCCCAAAAATTTGTGTTGAAAGAGAGTGAATTGTCCTACATTGAGTTTATGACTAGATTTCGTAGTATCATATATCCACATATCCAACATTGTCATGGTGCAATATGGCAAGCTAAACAATTTCGTGAGTTAAAGAACTGTTTTCCATTAGGTTGTATTCTTTCAATTGTAGATTTCTCCGAGAACTAAACATTCCGTCTGCACACAAAAATTCAAAGTCAATATTATCATTCCGAGTAAGTTGCAATATTTGTACAAGTTTTCTATAGACATGCACAAATTCAAGTGGATCTTATAGAGAGTACTGAAAATGAATGCATTATAATCAACGAGGTTCATTTCTATATCAGTGATGATACATGTCATGATAGGAGCTATGTAGCACATTGTTTTGGAATGTTTTTTGAAGATATTAGAGAACGTGGGATAAATTGTTCACAACATTGGATTTGGTCAAACGAATGTGTCGGTAAGTGTTCTTCTGAAATTATTTTTAAATTTTATTATGTGTTTTAAATTTTGAAATTTGATTTGATTTTAACACAAAGTACACACACACACACACACACATATGTAACTATTCATGTCAAGACAATTTAAGTCTATAAAAGCTTTTAACTGGCTATCCTTACAACATGCTCAACGTAGCATAAAGATTTTGTGGAACTTCTTTGAGAGTGGACATGGAAAAGGAGAGCATGATGGAGCAGGTGCATGTGTGAAGTGTGCATTTCTCCAACATGAACTTGCAAGTATATTCTCTTCATTTACTTTTATTTTTTATTTTTTATATCAAGCAATTTAAATATATATGGGCAAGTCCACTTTTCTAAAGCGATCTATCTTGTGTACAGGTAATACCATACGAAATTCAAATGAAATTGTTGAATGGTGCAAAATTCATTTTGCTAGTCGTGATACAACTTACAACAAGCGTTATTTTTGAAAAGTTAAAGGTATTTATTCTTGTGTTTGAAAATTATTTTAAAATTCAACATGACATAAATGAAAAGTAAATTAAATTAATTTTCTTGAATTGTGAGTTTGAGTATGTGCATTTATTTTTAAATTATGTATTGAATTAGAAATGTAAATGTGTGTTTCTAAATTCATAAATTTGATTAACAGATATTGATCGATCAAATCCTTATAATTTTCAAACAATTAATGGTATTAGAAGTTTACATCAAGTCATGACTATGGGACATAGCAATCCTCTTGGTATTCTTGTAAGAGAAAAAACATGCTTTTGTGTTGATTGCACTGACAACAACACAAATACTCAATGTGAGAATATTGAAGATGGATATGTTTTACAATGGCAAATGAAACAGTTAGTCGCAATGCCTCCTTAGGAAGATAGTGACATTAATGATATTCATGATCCTCTATATTTGGTTTATTATGAATGTTTTTCTAATTTAATTGTGTTGGAATCCAAGAACACTAAGAGGGGGGGGGGGGGGGGGGGTGAATCAATGTTCTACTGGAATGATCAATTTTAACCTTATTAAAATATGCATACACCAACTGGTATACCGATACATATATAATTGAAAGAAGTAAAGCAACCAATAAGCCAATCACATAAATCAATACCATAACACACAAAATTATACATGGAAAACCTCAAAGAGGAAAAACCATGTTGAGATTTGTGACCCACAATATCAATCCACTAGCCATATAAAGAGATATTACAAAATATAGGGGCCTGCACTTGTAGGAAGGCTTACAACCTAGAGCACACTACTCAATCACAAAAGGAGCCTCATTGACTACATATAGATCCAGAATACAATCTAGAGAAATGATTGAACTGCAAAGATAACATCTTTTATGCTTGAATTCAATTCCAGTTAAGCTCTGTTTGTTCTAGTTTGAAACCCTAAAGCCTTACCGGAATAACCCTTACATAAATATCCTCACATTAATGATCTCTCATATGTTTCACATCTCCTTTACATTATCATATTCTCCTATCCATCCATATTACAAAATGATCTAACCAACTAACCTATATACCCCTTTACAATTGATAAAGCCTTATGTCGACTTACAAAGATAATTACAATATGAACATACATGTCGATTAGATAACATAAATACATGAATATCAAAAACAATTATTGATGTCAGATCAAAAAGATGTCAGCCTCCAATATTGATATCTTGATTCTGAACCATGTCAGCCTGCATTGTCAGTAACCTGAGAATTCTTTCCAACCTGTCGGTGTCGATGAAGTGTTCGTGAAGTGCTCGTCGGTACACAACTAACCAAAAATATGAAGACATAATAAGTTGCCATGTTGCCATCAATGACAACATATTGAAACCAACCAATTGAGTGTCAATAACCAACAATCTCCCCCTTTGACATTGATGGCAACACTAGATGTGAAAAACATCTAAGTACCAAGAAATGCCAAAAAAGTCTCTCAATGGAAGACAACCAACAATCTCCCACATAAAGATATAGGAATGAAGTTCTGAAACAAAGACCAAACTCCCCCTATGAATAATATCTGTAAAGCTCTAAATTACACATATATCTCCCCTTAAGTTTTTTCTTTTTCACATTAATATCTCTCCCCCTTTGACATCAATGCCATCAAAAATCCAAAAAGAATACCAAAAACCGGGATGAAGAATGAAAATTTGTACAATGAATATGTCCCAATATATCTTACAAGTCCATTTAGCATATGGGAAATGACTCTTTCTCATTAAGCTCTATCGGTGTGGGCTTACCAACCATATCTATACACTTCTTATGTACAGTTAACGAATCCAACCAGGGAATCACCAATCCTCTAAGACTTTTGGCTCTCCTTATGATTTTTTCTTTTTCTTTCTCAAGAGCAAAAACCAAAATCTAACCATTAATAGACGTAGACAATGATTTCAATCCATCAAAAGAATTTTCTATACCTGCAATCTCCTCCTTAATATTCATAATAATTTTATTTGTCTCAATTGTTAGTAAACTTGAGTTACAACATATTCTATAAATACTAGTACACTGCATCAATGCATTATACATCAATTTTAACTTATCATTAATCTCCTTCCTCTCCGACTCAATCATTTGATCAAATGTAGCTCTTTTAGCCTATGTGAACTTCTCCAGTGCTTGTCAGTTTGATATCTACTATAGAGACTGAAAAATCCTTTGAAATGTGCTCTGTTGTCTTAAGCTTTCTGGATGGGCTCACTTCTTTGTCAAACTTGCACTCTGGGACTAGTCTATGCAAAACAGTGATAGACTGATTAATAACCCCTTTATCCATAGATACCTCCTTTAACATTTTATGTGCAACCATCATCATAAGTTCAGAAAAACTCATCTCCATTATGATTTTCTTTTTAACCTCCGAGGTGTCAATAGACAAGAATGATGGAGTAACTATTGGTTCCTTGTTGGATTCCCCTTTCTCTCCTTCTAATGGTTTAGCCTTTATAGCTTCCTCACATGCATCGGTGGCTTTGCCATTTGGTGCAGTCTCAGTAACTATCGGTTACTCCCTATGAATTGTAACCTCATCCTATACAATCTGATCCAGAGGACTGTTGTCCTCAACATTAGTAACCTGTACATTATCAACCTTTACACTCTTTGTATTGTGTGTGTGAAAAGTGGAATAAGTTTGCAAGCTGTAAGACACAACACTTCAATTAAATCATTACATGTATGGTTAGACAGATATAATCATGAATAATAAAACCATAACAAATCAACCCATTGCCTTCTAAAAGTTGTGAGTATAGACTTTCTCTTAGATTTTTATAAGCAAATACCAGTGACTAGACTACACCAAGATGAAGGATTTAATCTATATGAGCATAAGAATAAGCTAAATGGATGCAAGATGGATGCAAGATTATGCTAAATGGATGAATATTAAGCTATATGAATTCAACCAATCATATTTAAACTAAATATGTAAAAAGCTAAACTAAGATGTAATAATCTCAAAAACACAATATCTTCAATGACTCCAGAGAAAAAACTTCATAATAACAATAAATCTCCATGATGTTTTGAATGAGAGATGAAGGCTGAATTTATAGAGACTCAAAGAGAGACCAACGGTCAAGATCGATTAGCAATAAGCGGTTGACATTATTCAAGAAAAAGCACAATTTAGGATAATTGAAATAATTGAGAGATCAAATTCAGTTAACCTTGAGATAGATTCTAATTATAACTTGATTGAAATGCATTCAGATTATAAGTTTGAGTTTGCATTGGAGATAAAATTTAATTAATTCCATGCACTTGTCACAAAAATAGGTGATTCCAAGCATATTCTTTGATTCATTCAAGAAAAAAGTCTTTTCAATGCAACTAAATTTGTTTTCTCAAAAGCTGTGAGTTCTAATTTTGGAGAAGATAATTAATTCAATTTAATTGTTTTTTTTACTTCAAGTTATCTCAATTTAGAAGGAATAATATCTCAAGTTTAATTTTTCTCAATTCAATTTTTTTATTTTATTTTCAATTTAACTCTTGCTTTTGTGATTAATTCTTGTAATAAATTAATTCTTTTTTATGATTAACGGAAAATTTATTAATTAATTAAATATGCTAGGATATTTAATAAATTAAATAAGATAATTGATCAAAATGATTTACTTGGAATGATTTAATTAAATAAATATTTAATTAATATAGAGTGATTCATTTGCCATGTGACATTTAATGATTGAAGAATTAACTGTATGCTCAAGATTGATTTAATTGCCTTTGGTTAGGACCTTGGTGATTTTGTCGAGATTAGGGACCCATGGTTTAGGTGACCATTTTGAGGGTATTACATTTGCCGCTCTTTGAATTAATGTGCAAGCAACGCGTTGATTCAAAGAATAGTTGATGTCTAGGAGATACCAGTTCTGAACTTGATTGATCACAAACCAGATGAAGAGCGAGTTATTCAATTTGATTTGAAGTGATGAAACTAAACAACATTGATTAAAGCGATATCGATCTCGAACTTGATCGAACTAGGACCGATGAAGGGAAATGATACCAAACTTGAACTTGATTGATCAAGAAGCGGATCTTACTGATCTAGAACTTGATTGAACTAGACAAAGTGAGCGAAGATAAAATCGATCTTGAACATGATGGATCAAGAAATGATGAGCGAAGATAAACTGTCCAGCTTGATTTGATGCGATGAAACTAAACACTTTCTTAGATTGAGCATGTGATCAAAGATACTCTTTAAACTTTTGATTGAGTTTAAATGAATAATTAGCTTGATGAAAAGTGATGAAACTGATTAACATTAAGAGGCTAATTTAGATGAAGACAATATCAGCTTGATATGAAGTGATGAAACCGATATGCCCCTAGAGATTTATTTGATTCAGATGATCGAGAAATATCAACTTGATATGAAGTGATGAAGCTAAGATGCCCCTAGGGATAAAGACTTGTTTGATTTTCTTTAGTTGAAAATATTTTTTCTTGACTTTTGATGAAGATTTGAAAATTTTGTCGATGTTGAAAGTGAGGTCATAAGGTCATGAGTATGCCCCATCGGGATCGAAATCAAAAGATAGTGAGGGTACATGATTTTAGGCAATTCTTGATGATGACAATGATTTGAGCATGAAAAATGATTAAGAGGAAAATATTAAGATTTAGCGATGATTGATGTGAAATTGAGTGGAAATTGAAGAAAAAAAATGAGTATTTGATGAAAGCGCTAAGTGATCTCAGTTGTACGAAATTGACTAGGAGAATGATCTCAGATTTTGATTTCAATCTTGAAAATGGAATCAAGACGGGAAAATTAACTTAGGGTACAATTTTCATGTCCATCAGAGAAAGTTGAAAAATTAGGGTTTCGGCTATATAAGGGGTTCAAGTGTCATTTTTAATTCACTTTAACCTCTCCAAGTTTGATATTTGAAAAGCCTTTTGCGAAGAAAAATGGCCATTCTGATCCAGGAGCATCGATTCAAGTGTCAGAGACGACATAATTGACCGTGAAACTACGAGCCAACAGTAAGTAATCAATTTTAAGCCTTTACATTTCATCAATTTTGAATTTTGGTTGAGCTTTTTGTTTTTTGATGTCATTTAAAATCGTTCAATGTCATTTTGTCGTGCGATAAGACACTTTTTGTCGTATGACAAATTGTCTCTCTTGTGGTTTGTCATTTTAGCCTATATGTTTTGTCGTGTGGAGTCATCCCATGTCTCGTACAAGAGTTTTCTTCATTGCCCATATTATCGTGCGAGATTAAGTCATTTGTCGTATGAGAATTTTTTATCATTCAGCCTATATTCCTGACTCGTACGAGTTTCTGCTTAATCTGTGAAAAATTGTATGGGAAACAGTGAGCATTTTTAAGGGTCAAAACATGAATATTTGATTTGGCATTTGGTGTTTTTGGATTGGTGTGATGTTTAACCTATTTTGTAGCATAGTTTGGATGACTTACTGATGCTTTGTTGTTTTATTTTTGCAGGTTTGATTGCCACATATCATGTTTCGGTGTGTCTATCCTCCTACGATGAGGCTAGTCCACAAGCTATCAGATGTAGATAGAGCGCATATTGATTTGTGTGGCTTTACTCACCTTTTAGAGATGCCTGATATCCGTGTGAATCACGGGATGCTGACTGCACTAGTTGAGCATTTCCATTCTGAGCATAACACCTTTCATCTACCAGTTGGAGAGATGATCATTACACCAAAGGATGTGTACAGGATTTTGTTTGCTGGGGATAAGGTTGACTATGATTCCGCTTAGCGATCTGGTATCTTAGCCTTGAGATGCATATTTCACGATGAGGACATTCTTGAGTGGGCTATCAGTTGGGATGATATGATAGCTAGGTACAGTGAGCAGTTTCTGCTGGCATGTGTATTAGCAAGTTTCATTGGTTGTTTCATTGTGTCGAATAGGGGACAATAGGGCTTTCTATGTGGCTAGGATATGATGCTCGAGAGACTATTGACTGAGCCTGAGAGATTAGGGTGGAAATCTTGCTTATTATCCCACATGTATAGTGAGATGCATGAGATTGCATACAGGGATGGGAAGAGCATGGCATCAGGAGTCTTGGTTCTTCAAAAATGGGCATGGGAGCATATCCCAGTTTGTAGACCGATAGTTGATGATGTTAGAGATCCACACAAGCTGATTATATATAGATATTTTGAATATGTTACTCAACCCCATTTGGGCAAGACAGAGTATTGGAGACAACAGTTGGATGATCTGGTCGTTGTAGTATGGAGACTATATAGGGATCTGGAGTTGTGGGATGACTGGAGAGCTCAACAAAGAAACATGTTCATGACTTGTCCTCTTATTGGTGGATCGATATCCATTATTGAACAATTCATTGTATCGGGGGTTATGAGGCAGTATGGCAGGCCCCAGGGGATATCACAGGAGTTCACCGCCTACGCCCGATATGGTGACGAGGATGGGCCTCTAGGTTGTCATATGCGTTGAGCATGCAGGAGCTAGTCAGATTGCAACAACATCGATGGGACTATCTGGAGGACATTGCAGATGCGGGGGTATCGCCCCAATACAGGGATAGGTTTCAGAGACTTCCCTTCCCTAGATTTACAGATCCTGCAGAGCATGCACCTCTTATAGATGAGGCTTAGGATGTGGCCCCTGCACAGACACAGGTATAGGGATAGGCATAGGGATAGGCATAGGGATGGAGAGCAGAGGGTCCTAGACGGGCAGGTGGTGATCCTGGTGCTAGCAGCAGCAGGGTACCAGCTGGGGGGAGATAGAGGCAGAGATGGGATGGTGGATCCCTTGGAGCTGTTGATGTGGGGACTAGTGGTGCCAGGGAAGTGGAGGGTGGAGGCGAGGAGGAGGGAGTAGCACCTAGATAGGTGCGACAATGGAGAGATGAGAAGAGTAGAGAGGGAGGCAGAGATCCTTTGAGAGAGCAGGGGGCAGTGGACCCACTACAGTCTATGAGAGCCAGATTAGCGGGTTTGCAGTCACAGTTGACAGTGGCTCAGACATAGTTTGCAGAGCGAGACTGACAGTTGGCGGAGGTCAGAGCTGAGCGTGATCATTAGCTCGCTGATATGAGTGCAGAGCAAGACGCTTTTCAGCAGGAGGTATTGCATCAGACAAGTTGGGCAACTTACTATATTGTAGTATATAACATAGCAGTTCCATTAGCACATCAAGTTGTCCCATATTCTCTATATATGGCTCGATTTGAGGGATCTCGGGCACCTAGGCAGGACGTTGATCAGTAGGCACCACCTCCTCCACTACCTGGATGAGGGAGAGGCAGAGAGCTAGATTTTTAATAGCTTCTAGATTTTGTTATATACCCCATTTTTGTAGCCCATACGATTCTTGCTTTGATGAGGCAGTGTATACGACAGTTGATATTATTTGTACCCTAAGAATTTTATGATGATATATATATATATATATGTGAGATCTTGGATTGATTTCATAGTACTTGTGTTGATTGATTATGAGATGTATTTCTATATGCTTTATTCTATATGTATGCATATTTGTTCAGTATGGATGTATGTAATGGAGATGAATATGGATGTTTATTTTTTGTTTCTTTTTCATATGCAAATAAATGATGAAAATGAGTAACTAGTAATGTAATTTTTTTCATTTTTTTATGCAATAATATGAATGAAAATGAATGCGCATAATGAAATGTATGGATATATATAAGATGCTTATGTATGCAGCTAACATCTCAATACACAAGTACTCGAACAGAGAAATGATGATGAAAAAGAGACCACTTAGCTGAGAAATGATGATGCTTCAAACTCTCATTCAGAAGATAAAGAGATCATTGTTATCATTCTAAAATCACTCAAAATATAGAAAATGCGGAATGAATACAACCTAAACCTAGTCACTGGATTTGGAATACTTAAGTTTCATCACTAAACATTTACAAACATAATAGGCAGAATAGAGTTTCTTTCTTTTTCATGTGCAATATTAATTATCTTGTCCGCAATGACCCTTTTTTTCATTCATATCCTTGGACAGATTACGCATGCATTTGGATTGTACATTAAATAAATTCCCTCAAAACAAACAAAGAAATGATGTGAACCTCCCTGTAGAATACAAATAAGAGGAGTCGAGGTATGTGTGGTGATTTCACCTTGATGTGAAGGCACTTATCACAGACACCCAGCTAATTAGATGTTTCTAGATCATTGGAATCATTCCTACAAGCAGAAAACAAAGAAAATATTATGCTCCCAATCCTTGCTCCTCTTAGTACTTCCTTGAGTTACTCAGAGGGAATAATAATCGAAAAGCAATATAAAAGACAACACAAAAAAAAATTCATGCATATCTCAAACTGTTTAGTGATTGTTTTTAGTAATGTTGTTTTGCTTGTTCACTTTGTGATAAAACTCTTCAGTAGTTAGGAGACAGGTGACTGGCTCAGAGTGGATGACTGGGTACTACTGACAAAAAGACGACTAGGTTGATACTGCTTAGGACATGTAAATTGCTCAGTCAATTACCCTAAGACTAGGACATTGATCAGTTTCAATCCATGAGGGTTCCAAAAGAACCAGGATGTCACAAAAGCAACTAAAAGATATGTACAAGCGAAATCAAAGATGCATGAAAGCGGGAATGAAAAGCGGGAAATGCCAACTTTTTGTTGATATATGGAGAATTTGAGTACAAGAGGCGCATGTTTACCATGTTTTCACCTGCTTGGAAAAGATTCTTCTTTTTTTTTTTCAGGACATTTTCTGATTTTTAGGATTTTTTCATGACGTTTTCTAATATTATGTTTTTTTTTCAGGATTTTTAGTTGTACAGGTTGTTGCAGCAAAGAATACTAAGTGAAGAATTTCTTCAAGTGGTTGGTGTTGATCGATTCATGGAGCTGTTCTCCTTCTGATGTTGAGAGTTGATAAGCACTAGAGCCAAAGACTACAGTAATGATGTAGGGACCCAACTAGTTGGGTTCAAACTTCCCTTTGTTGTCTCGAAACTGTTGATTTTTAGGATTTTCTCTCAGAACAAGGTCACCAACCTGAAATTCTCATTGTTGAACCTTCTTGTTATAACCTCTAGACATTCTCTTTTGATATGCTCTTAGATGATCAAGCGTCACTTGCCGACGTTCATCCAACAAATCGAGTTCTTGCAATCTAGATATTTTGTAGTCTTCATCAGTAACAAGACTTGGAAAAGAAACTCTTAAAGATGGTATTTCCACCTCAATAGGCAAGACTGCTTCGGATCCATACACGAAAGAAAAAGTTATAGCCCCAGTAGATGTTCTGATACTTGTTCTATAAGCCCATAATGTAGGATTGAGCTGCAGATGCCAATCCTTTCTAGATTTATTTATTGTTTTGTGTAAGATAGTCAACAAATTTTTATTAGATGCTTTCACTTGTCCATTACCTCAAGGGTAATATATGGATTACCAATACTGTTTGATTTTGAATTTTTCACAAATCTCGTGTAGATCTTTGTTCTTGAACTACCCTCCATTGTAAGTCACAATTGAAGAAGGTATCCCATACTTGCAAATAATATAGTTAAGGATGAACAAAGCTATTTGTTTATCGGTCGTCTTGATGAGTGGAACCGCTTCTACCCACTTAGTGAAGTAATTAGTGGTAATTATGATAAACTTGTGTTTGTTAGATGATGCAGGATATATTTGGCCAATAAGATCCAATGCCCATTGTTGAAAAGGCCAATGTGTGATAAAGGGTATAAGATCTCTTGCTGGAGCATGTATGAGATTCCCATGTAGCTGACACTTCTCACAAGTTTTAGTAAACTTAATAGCATATTTCTCCATATCAGGCCAGTAGTATCAGCCCTTAGTAGTTTTCGAGCTAAAGTTAGACCATTTGAAAGAGATCCACAAATACCTTCATGAACTTCACATAATGCACGTTGGGACTCTTCAGTTTCTAGACACCTAAGAAAAGTACCATCCAAACCTCGCCTAAATAGATTGTTAGCGATGCTGACGTATCGTGAATCATTTTGGATTAGGTTCCTTTTCTCATTACAAGTAAGATTAGAAGGGATAATTTGATCATGCAGGTAAGAGTAAATGTGGTTGTACCAAGATGAGTCATACATCCAATAGTACAACAGATCATCTAGGACTCAGGAGAATCATAGGCAAGGTAATGTAACTTTTCCACCAGGAAGTCAAAGCAAAAATTAGATTCTTGTAACTTTGGCATAGATGCTAAGGTGGCCATAGCATCTACTACTCTATTTGCTGATCTGGGAATCTGCTGAAATGATACAAAAAAATAATTTCTTGAGATCATTAACCATTCTCTTATAAGGCATTGGTTTCTCATCCCGAGTCTGATATGTATCATTGATTTGATTGATGATTAGCTGAGAATCTCCATAAATGTGTAATTTCACAACCTTCCAGTCGATAGCTAGCTTGATCTCATTTATCAAATCTTCATATTCTGCAATGTTGTTTGTGCAAGGGAAGAGAATTTTGTAAGCCTTTGGGATTGAATATCTTTGAGGAGTAATAAAAATTATTCCAACACCAGAACCACATTGAGTGAAAGACCCATCGAAGAACATCTTCCATGATCGTTGAGTAAGGTGCATGATGTATTCATCCAAAAATTCTATGCGCAAAGGTTGACTTGTCCTTTTATGGCTTTACATTCTACATATTCAATATTGAACTCTGTAAGAACCATGACTCATTTAGCCAATCTTCCTGTAAGTGTTGCTTTGCTAAGAAGATATTTGAGCGGATCAATCTTAGCCACCAGCTTGATTGAATGTGATGACATGTAGTGTCTCAATTTTTGTGATACAAAGACTAATGCCAAACAAGCTTTTTCTATTACATAATAGTTCATCTCATAGGAGACCAAATTTCTACTGATATAATATATAGCTCGTTCCTTTTTATTCTCATCTTGTTGTGCCAGAAGTTCCCCCAGTGATGTATCGATAGCTGATATGTATAGGATCAATAGTTTACCTTGGATTGGTGGCATCAATATTGGTGGATTAGATAGGTATTCCTTGATTTGCTAAAAGTGTTGCTCACATTCTTGATCCTAGTTGTATGTTACTCCTTTCCTTAATACTTTTGAGAAGGGTTGAGATTTATCTGCTAGCTGAGAAATAAAGCGTCTGATTGATTGGAGACGTCCTTGTAAACTTCTCATTTCAGTGATATTATTTGGGGGTGGCATTTCCATTATAGCTCGGACCTTCTCAGGATCAACCTCAATTCCTTTCTTTGAAATGGTGTAGTAAAGTAATTTCCCTGATGTCACTCTGAATGCACACTTTTTAGGATTTAGCTGGAGCTTGAATTTTTCCATTCTATCTAGTATGAGGCCTAGCTCTTGAATATGTGTAGATCTCTTCATGGTCTTTAATAAGGTGTCATCAAAATAATATTTCATGTTTTTGTGCATCATATCGTGCAAGATTGCAAGATAATCTTTCATATTCTTATGCATCATATCATGGAATATAGTAGTTACTACTCTTTGGTAAGTTGCTCCTGCATTCTTTAGTCTAAATGGCATGAGATTCCAACAAAAGGTTCCCCATGCACAGGTGAAGGTTGTCTTTTCTTGGTCCCCAGGAGCTATTTTGATATGATTATAACTGGAGAATCCATCCATTAATGAGTATATATCATACCCAACAGTCATATCCACTATCATATCAATGTTGGGCAATGGAAAATCGTCCTTAGGACATGCTTTATTGAGATCTCTAAAGTTTGTGCAAACCCTAATAGATTTGTCTTCCTTTGATACAGGTACTATGTTTGATATCCATTATGCATAGTTTATAGCTCTGATAAATCCAACTTTTAGCAATTTTTCTAGCTCAGCCTTGACTAGCAGTGCCACATGAGGGTACATCTTATGGAGTTTTTTCTTGACTAGTTTAACTCTTGGTGTAATAGAAAGATGGTGCATGATGAGATCAGGATCTAGGCCTGGCATATCAGAGTGTGTCCATGCAAAGTTGATCTTCTTTTATGAAAAGAGATTGGTGAAATCTTTTAACTCTTCTACTGATAGTGATTGAACTAAGTGGTGTCTCTTGACTCCCAATATTTATTGGCTGAGTTGGTTCAATCAATATTGAAGACCTTTCCTAGAAGTGACTTGGAAATGTATCAAGTATCTCACCTTCAAGTGTCTCAGAGAGGTTTTCACCCTTAGGCATGTCCTTTATTTTCTTTATTTTTTATTCTGACACCGCCATAATGTGGTTTTCGCCATCAGCTCTTTTATTTATTTTTATTTTTTTGCGACTAGGATACTTGATCTTTGTTTCAATCATGTTCTCAATTTGTTCAATGGTGGAAGAGTCCATTGGTTCAACTGCATTAAGGTAGTAGGATAATGTGTAGTCATTGGAAAAGATAGGTATATTCATAGGTTGGTTTTGGAGACTACAGTCAATTAGTTCAAGATGTACCAAGGATAAATTTTGGACAGGCTCAAGGAAGTTCATGATATTATCATCATTACTTCAAATTGAAAAAGTTGAGTTCTAGAAGACTACCTTGCGTAAATGTCTCGAGACCAGGAAGAGTTACAACATGATCATTAAAGTGCATGTTAATATTTAGCTAACCTAACCCAACAGACCTATTCCTAGCACCGTTCTCAACATTGGACTAGACTACATATCGTGGTTCGACAGTAACAAGATCAGTAGATAGATTCTTGTCATTCACATTAGATGAGTCATAGTTTGATAGTGAATAGGTATTGTCATAAATAAGACTGTTGTCGAAGTCATCAGAGTCATAGGATGAATTTTTTGACTCTTCTTCAAGTGATTGAGTAAAAGTATGTATAGTGTTAGTACCCACATCTTTGATGTTTCAAGTTCCTTCATGATCTGGTTCATTTATCACTTATATCTGACATACCTGTTGACATAACCTTGATGGTTCTTTGAATCTCTGTCGTCTATTCCATTTAGCTTCCTCTGGACTAATGACTGGTTCTACTTTTGTAGCTTCTAATTCTTCTTGTGTGGTTCCATACCTGATGTTTTCTGTCGTATTAGAGGGAGATATAGTAGGTGAAGAATTTTCTTGTGTTCTTCCTTTTTTTATCTTTCTTTCATAGTCTTCTTGTCTTTTTAGCCTTAAGTGTATCATCTCTTGTGCATCATATGTGATATCATTAGATTCTTCTGGAGTTTCTATAATAGATGTATTTGATAGATGATTTGGACCCCATTCATACTCGCTCGAGTCAGTCTCTGAATCTTCTAATTGTTGCCTACTAGTATATGTGACTGGAATTTTCAGTGGTGCAAACAATTCTCTGATTCTTTCTACTTCTTCTCTCATATCCTCTGGGACTTCTACTTCTTGTAGTGTTGTAGCTGATACCATTAGAACTTGAGTACCGGTTGTTTCCTCTCTCTTGACTACTAGTTCTTCTTGTTATTTTTCACACTCTTCCTGAGTTTGTTGAGTATTTACTTCCTGTGATGTTGAAGGCAACATCTTTTTCCTCCACTTAGAATGATGATGAGAAGCATGTTTCTGGTTTGATGTTTTTCTTGGATTGTATCCCAATCCATCTTTACCATTTTTAGACCTAGTGTGTAGCTGAATGGGTTCAATAATACCTTCTTGATGTTTTCCCAGAGGATTGGTACCTGAATATCCCATGCGTTGAATAATTTTGTAGCCTAGAACATATTGTGTTGAGAAAATCTCACAATGTCGTACTTCTTTGTTTTCACTATCTTCCTTGAAAAGCCATTTAAGAACATCATCTTCTTCTATTTCATCTGCAAGGGAAGTAGAGGATTGTACAAAAAGACCATCATATATGACATTTGGAGTTGAAGTTTGTGTCTTCATAACCTCTAATGCTTTTCCCAACTATCTTGGTGATGGAGGGAGAGAGATTAGTGAAAGTACTGGTTCTATCTTGTATCCATCCATGCTAGTATTTGTAATTTTCAATTTCTTTTGTAAGACTTTCATCAAAGTTTTTGAACTTTTAGTTGTAGAGGCTTCTATATTATGAGGAACAAAGGTATCAACACTCTTTATTAATGCATTATAGGGGCAATTTGTATCACCAGGAATACTGACTTCAACTCCATTATAAGGAAATTTCAAGCATTGATGATATGTTGATGGTACTGCCTTCATTTCACGAATCCATGGCCTACCCAGTAAGATATTGTATGACAAAGGAAGATCAAGCACCTAAAAAATAGCATCTCTTTCTACATGTCTCACCCTGATCGGTAATAGTACCAAACCTTTAGAGGTTATTTCTTCTTCATCATAGGCTCTGATTGTTATTTTCTTGGCCGAATCAATGACATTTTCAAAAAAGCCCAACTGTATCAGTAGATTGTAGGTACAAATATTCAACCCTGTGCCTCCATCTATCAAAACATGTTTAACTGGGTGTTTATGGATCATAGCTTCAATATGAAATGGATGGTTATGTGGGTGATTCAGTGATTTGTCATCTTCTTCAGAGAAAGTGAGATAATGAGGTGAAGTCAGGTAACCCACCATAGATTGAAACCGATCGACATCTACATCTTTTGGGACATTTGTAGTGAGCAAAGCTTTGTACCGGATCTAGATTTATGAGCAAAAGAGATTTTAAGCAGTTCAAAGATGGAGATTTGAGCGTTTGTTGTTTTCAACTATTAGACAATGCTATAACTAGGAGAAGATGATGAAGCCATTTGTTTAGATTTAGCCATGATTGTATTTGTTTTTCTATTCAAGGAAGTTGGTAGGTTTGATGTTTCTTGAGCAGGAGTTGAGGAACTAGCTCCTAGGAGAGTAACCTTCATTTAAGCGCGGGTCACAACATTTGCATTTTGTGCTTCATCTTGCTTATCTTTGATTATGATCACACTGCAATATTTAGATTGGGAAGTTTCAATCATGTTGATCATATTGTCATTGTTAGTGTAAGTGTAATTGACTTTGGCACCTCCTTTTGATTTTGAGGAATCACCTTGTTCGTAAACAAGTAAAGGATCTTTTAAAGCTTTGTGATCAACATTAGTCATGTGATTTCCAACAACAATATTACCAACATCGATGAGGTCTTGAATCTCGTGTTTGAGCTTCATGCAGTTGTTTGTGTTATGACCTTTATTTTGATGGTATTCACAGTATTCGTTTTCTCTCCACCATTTTGGTTTCACTTCTGGATCATATGGCCTAGAGTTATCTAGTAATGTTATCAGATTATTTGCTAATAAAGTCTTAAAAATGCATTTATATGATTCTTCCAGAGGAGTGAAGTCATGTTTAGGTTTTGAAAGCCAAGTTTTCTCTTTGAATCACTCTTTTACTTTCTTCGGTGGATTTTCTGCTACGGTTTTAGCTACTTTGAGTGCTTGTGTACCACTAGCCAGATTAAATATCATGGATTTTGAGTTTGATTTAACAGTGTCTACCACTCTGTCATTAACAACATTTCTATTGTTGTCTTTGTCATATTTATAATATTTTTTCTTTTCTTTGGAACTAGAACCTTGTTGTGTTTCTTTCCAAAATGAGATATCTCCTTTCTTTATAAGTACATCTTCCATTCGGAGGGCACTATCTACCATTTTGTTGAATGAAGGGTACACTTGCATTTGGATACTGTATTTGAATTCAGGGATCAATTTATTGACAAAGATATCCATCTTCTCAAAATCTGGAATAGGTCATGAATATCTGGAGAACATTTTTCTCCAATGTTGAAGGAAAGTGAGAAAGGGCTCTCTTGTTTTCTATTTGGTATTGCAAAGCTCAATCATAGTGACTGGGTGATGAATGTTGTAGGAGTATTATTTTAGAAATAATTGGATTAGTTCTTCAAAACTTTTGATCCCCATAGGTAGGCTTGAGAACCATTCCATAGTTTTCCCTCCTAAACTCCTTAGGAAAAGGTACATGAGATATGTTTGTTTGTGCATGAACTCCATACATAAAGCACACAATTCTCTGACATGGTCTTGAGGATCTGAGTTGCCATCATATTTTTCAAATTTAGGAATCTCCACTCGCGAAGTAAATAGAGGCATGTAAAGGTCTTTGTGAAATGGAAATGGGCATATTGTGTCTAGAGAATATTGTTTTGAGGATTTATCCTTGTTTTTCAGTTTTTTGATCTCAGTCTGTAACGCTCGTAACTGTTTGTTTACCATTGCTAAGGGTATTTCTTCCTCTTTAGTGATAAGGGTCTCAACGTTATAACCAATAGGAAGTTTAGCGCCTTGTTTTGCTAGTTCTAGAAAATAGTCTTCTTTTTCTCTAGCCATGATAGCCTTCATCATTTTTTGGAAATCTTTATCCTTTTGGTATTTTTTTATATTAGTTTTTGTAGGTTCAGAGGCTCCAGATTCGCTTGATGAGGAATCACTGTCAGTAGCATGGATATTGAGATTGTCATGAGCATCGTGTTTAGCAGCTCATCTTTCTTGTCTTGTTCCAGATATGGTGGGGGACAAGGGTTGTTCAAAAATTGGCATACTTGATGATGGAGGTTTATTACTGACAGGATCCTCTACATAAAATAGATTATTTTGATATGAAAAGGAGGGATCTTTGCCTCTATCTGCTTTCTTATGAGCACTTCTGGTTTGAGTAGATATTTTTGTTTTGACTGATGTGACCTAGAGTTGTATATGATGCAGAAGTCAAGATCAAATTGAAGCTAGTTGTTTGTTTAACGTATTGATTGGGGGAAGCAACTAAGATGTAGTTTGGTTTCAGGAATGATCTATCCTATATAAGACGTGATCTAGGTTACCTGGTTTGATTTGATAGAAGTGAATAAGACTCGTTCTGGTTTCAGGAATGATTTATCCTATATAAGACATTATCTAAGTGACTTAAGTTTGATAAGTAGTTGATTTGTACTACCTGAAAGATGATCGACAAAATTGTGCAACACAGCTACAGAGGTAGACTATTTAGATTGTTTATGCTCAATATGATGATAACCACATTGATGCTCACTATAGAATATTTTGGGCAAGTTTGACTATTCTGGACTGACAAAATTAGGAATTTGGATGACAGGATTTATAGAACTAGACGACAGTTTGATAGCTTAAGGATGATGCAAGCAGTATTTTGTACAAGTTGCTTCCTAGGCTCATATGATAGGTGGGTAGACCTCAGACGATAAATTGATGAATATGATAATTTGTCATACGACACATAAAAGAGGCTTAGACGAGACTTTCGTAAGCAGGACGACAATTTCTCAGGACTCGTACGACAACTAATAAGGGGTCAGACGACAAACTGTCAGGATTGATAAAATCTCATATGAAAATATTTATGTAATGGGACGATATTTTAGAAGACTCATACGATAGTTTACTGGACAGAGATGAGATTTTGATAGATAGAGTTTTCAATGACCGACATCGACCATTTTTGAGATGGACTGAGTTTTTGGATGACTGAGGTAGACTAGTTTCTGACACGGACAAGGTTTTGATCACTGAGTTGTTGTTTTTTTGTTTTTCTCTAGTTGTTGGGTATTTCAGTTTTAGTTTCAGGGATGAAAACATAGTAAACACGCAATATGTATAATGACTTCAATCACAACACGCTAACCCTATGGAAGTTGGTGAGAGAAGAAAATCTTTACTTGTAGACTCAGGTACACACCCAATAGCTAATCAAAATACGACCGCTGAGTCTCACGCAGTGGATTCTCAACGCCGTATTGGCCGTCTCCAAATGCTAATGGGGGCACAAAATGATAAGTATCTTGGGAGAGTTACCATCTCTCTTGCACAAAGATTATCCCCCCTTTCAGAGGTGAACCAGGTAGCCTCTATCTTATAGTTCTTAGTTAGGAATTTCGTTCGAAATTACCCCTTGAAGTCACACAAGCATGATTGAGGCCTATAGCCCGACAAGGTACTGAAACAAGTTGTAGTCACGTAAACGTGATTGAGACTGTGAGGCCCTACAAAATGCTTGATATGAGAGATCTCAAAGAGAAAACTCAAATAATCCCGTCCTTTGAGACTTTAATCACTAAAGGCCTATTTATTATAGTGATTTGGAATGCCCATGTTTGGTTGTACTCACTTGGGTCGTTCTCATAGGGTGATTACTTTTTCCCACTGTGACAGGCCCGCTAAAGGTACACAAATGTCAAACCTAGAAAAAACCTCAAGGGTCTGGATTTCTGATTGTTTGTACAAATAAGAGCATACTCTCCTACCTCTTAGAATTTTCTTAATACATGAAAGACAGATTTCTTCATTAACCAGATATCAATTTAGGTGCCTACAAAAAATGAATTTAAAGAATACACAATTTTTACTCGAATCTCCTCAGACAACCTGCAAAGACAACGAATCAATAGTCATATTGTCTTTATGCGACAAGCATATTCTTTGACAAGCATTCTGGAAAAACTAATTAAGTTGTGAAAAAATCCTCAGACAAATAGACAACAAGCCAGGGTCAGCGTTAGTATGATCAAAAATCAAATAAAGAACCTAAAGAATGCAATCTTTTTTTAACACAAAAATACAGAGTACCGTACAATAATTCTCACGGATCCGTACAACAATTCTCACCGAGTCGTACGATACCTGCCATTTGTCATTTGGGCCTCTGGTAAAACTCGTATGAAACTTTGCAGCAACTGTACGGATCAAAAAAAAGTAAATCTAAAAAAATAAGAAAAAATTAGTCTTGGAGGCTGAAAGTTGTAGTCTTCTGCCCCACTGTGGGTGCCAGAAATGTGTGTGTGAAAAATGGAATAAGTCTGCAAGTTGTAAGACACAACACATCAATTAAGTCATTACATGTATGATTAGACAAATATAAGCATGAATAATAAAACTATAACAAATCGATCCATTTCCTTCTAAAATATGTGAGTACTTGCTCTCAGATTTGTATAAGCAAATACCAGTGACTAGACTACACCAAGACGAAGGATTTAATCTAAATGAGAATAAGAATAATTAAAATGGATGCAAGATGGATGCAAGATTATGCTAAAGGGATGAATATTAAGCTATATGAATTCAAGCAATCATAATTAAACTAAATACACAAAAAGCTAAACTAAGATGCAATAATCTCAAAAACACAATATCTTCAATGACTCCAGAGCAAAAAACTCATAATAACAATAAATCTTCGGGGTGTTTTGAATGAGAGATGGAGGCTGAATTTATAGAGACTCAAAGAGAGACCAACGGTCAAGATCGATTAGCAATGAGCGGTTGACATTATTCAAGAAAAAGCATAATTTAGGATAATTGAAATAATTGAGAGATCAGATTCAATTAACCTTGAGATATATTCCAATTATAACTTGATTCAAATGCATTTAGATTATAAGTTTGAGTTTGCATTGGAGATAAAATTTAATTAATTCCATGCAGTTGTGACAAAAATAGGTGATTCCATGCATATTCTTTGATTTATTCAAGAAAAAAGTCTTTTCAATGCAACTGAACTTATTTTCTCAAAAGCTGTGAGTTCTAATTTTGGAGAAGATAATTAATTCAATTTAATTATTTTTCTGACTCCGAGTTATCTCAATTTAGAAGAAGGAATAATATCTCAAGTTTAATTTTTCTCAATTCAATTCTTTTATTTTATTTTCAATTTAACTCTTGCTTTTGTGATTAATTCATCTTTTGTAATAAATTAATTCCCTTTTTATAATTAATGGTAAATTTATTAATTAATTAAATATGCTAGGATATTTAAGAAATTAAATAGGATAATTGATCAGAATGATGTACTTGGAATGATTTAATTAAATAAATATTTAATTAATATAGAGTAATTCATTTGTCATGTGACATTTAATGATTGAAGAATTAAATGTGTGCTCAAAGATTGATTTAATTGCCTTTAGTTAGGACCTTGGTGATGTTGTCAAAATTAGGGGCCCATGGTTTAGGTGACCATTTTTAGTGTATTACATGTATCTACTGGTATGCCAACATTTTCTTGTACATTAGTATATACCGGGGGCTTAATATCTACTATCTTAATGTTTTTCAAAACTGAGGGTGAAGTACCCATAATACCTTTACCTTTCCCTTCAACCGGGATGTCGTCTGTCTTAGATTCCAGTGAAGTATGAAAACCACGATTCTCTTTAAACAACTTAACCCATGCCTTGTGGGTTTCCTTGATTATCTCATTTGCCCTACCTAACATAAGACTGATTATTCTATGCTTGTTGTTAAATATTTTCCTATCTACGACCTCAAGTGTCTTGTCCATCTCCTCTGGTGCAATAGAAACACAAACATATAATAACTCTTGAATCTTTATATGTTTGTCCTCTTGTATTGCTAATAAACTCCTAGCATCTAAAATATCATACAACTGTGTCGGTATTTGGTCTTCAATTTCTAACAAGGCTTTCTTATATATATCCAAATACAACAAAATTGATTCCTCTACTTCTCTTTGCTCATCTTTATCCAAATGTTCATAATAAAATTGTACATTCTTTAACATACCATCTTTAGTAATTTTATCAACTAACTCTGCACAAGTATTTAGTGGAATAGTAGTTACATTACCATATTCAAGTGCAATATTAATATCATCCTTCTTCTTTCTCCTTCTAGTACGGGATGGGGCTAAAGGTGTCTCTTTAGGTGCTCTTCTCTGTGTCGATACCCTGATAGTGACTTTCTTAATCGGTTTCTTCTTCGCTTCTACTTGAGTCTCTTCAGTTTTCTTCCTTGGTACCTTTTGAAAGCGAAGAGTGTGTCATCGTCAGATCCAAAATCAGCTGCAATAGGCTCAATGAATATTTTTCGCTCTTTATTTTTCCTGTCTTTCTCTAGGACAACATCAATCAATTCTTTGATGTCCAATGAAAACTTTTCAACAAATTTAATTGCCTTTCCTTCTTGCTTCTCCCTCTTCTTCCAGTTGAACTTAGTTTCAACCTCATTCTTCTTCTGCTTATCAAAGCCAAAGGTTTTTACAGTTTTATCTATAGGTGCCTCAATTAGCATTTGTGTATAAGCATCAAGAATTTGTGCCTCAACTTCATAACCCATTTCCTCAATCCAAATCTTCTGGGTCCTTACAACTTCCATCAGAGTTTCATCTTTCTTGACTATAAAGTATATCTCAATTGAGTACTTTTCAATAATGTGTTGTGGAATCCTCATCCTATAATTCATAGCCTTTTGAAATGCTTTAAAGTAACCAAACACTTTGTCATCTCTCTTACTACCCAATGTAGCAATTGATTGTTTAAGTTGCCTCCCTACCGAGATGTCGAATGCCCATTTTCTCTTCCCAATACTGGGAGTCTCATTGATGAAAAATAGCATTAAACAGACAATTAAGTTACCATACTGGAATGTTCCTTTCTTTTCTCCTTTTATCTTTCCTAGTTTAATCAACAGTTCATCCAACATCCAACCACATAGATCCAATTTCTCATTTTCCCTCATCATTTTATGAGCTACATAAATGTAGGAGCTAGAAACAAAATTCAAATGGTTTGACTGAGTTACCTTGTAACCGATGACCATGCTTTTGAACTTGATATATGTATCAGTGATAGTACTAACCCTCAGTGATCGCTTGTTTGATGTTGTGCTAGTAATCTTGTTGACCTGATCATTTGAAACTTTCTTCTCTGGATATTGTCCAACCTGTTGTAAACCAAATATTGCCCTGATGGACTCCTTCATAATCTTATACGGTCTATCCAACCAGATAAACTCTTCATGTACTCTGCTCAAAACATACCTAACAATCTCATCTTCAAATCCTGGAATATCCAGAATGTCAGTAAACCCTAAATCCACAATATGTTGGTATTTAGGCTTAATCTTTCTAGAATCTCCCATTAACTCATTCATGTAAATTCTCTTAATATTAGTTGTTCCTAAATCCTCAATAGTATAGTGAATGTTATGTCTTACATCTTCAACATACATGACTCCTTTCGGGACATGGGAAAAAGCGCCAACCAAATTGTCCAAGGTAGTAACATGCAGATATCGCTTGAAAATTAGGTGGGGATGATCCTTGACCTCAACAACAGTCGGATTTGCAACAAATATAGGTACAAATGATTATCTCACTTTTATGATTGAAGTTAAATACCTGTGAATAGCTACTAGTGAAAAACTCCAAAGAATTCCTCCAATCGCGGGTGAAATAATTCAATATATCAATTGATCTGAATCAGCTTAGACTTCCTCTGAATCGCTCTGAATGCAAAGTGATTATAAATGAAGTGAATTCATTCTTTTATCCTTCAAGAAACCCTAATCCTTCATTATTAATGATTTCCGGTGGAAGATACCAGATCTCTATCAATCATCTCCATGTCGGATAAGCATCTCCAATGTCTAGAACATCTTTGAGAACCTCTTCCCGAGGCATATGCAGTATCTTCATGAATTTTCCTACCCCTAAGGCATCTGCCTTAGTTACCAGATGAGCTTCCAGCCGGTGCAGGAGAAGTTTCCTTTGTCAATTGAGTAACCGGTGCATTTCCATCTGCTCGTTGTTCTTCTGACTTCCTGATCCATCTCTGGGTATGATCTTGCTGGATTTCATTAACCTTCTTTTTTCCTTTCTCATTTAATCCATTATTACCAACCGGTAGATTTCTGTTTCTACAGAACTTAGCAATATGTCCAACCTCATTACATGCATAACATGTAACATTGTTCCTTTGAATGCTTTTCTAAAACTGATGTAATTGCTTGACCTGCACTGATTAGCCATATGTCCAAATTTTCCAGATGCATAATATTTAACAATCATTCTACAATCTTCTATCTTATGACCATACTTATTACATTTAGAACATTGACCGAGAGTAGAATCAAGGTTCTGATTTGCTCTATTTCTACATTGCCTATCCATGTGACCAAATTTATTACAAACAAAGCATCTACTATTAAATTTATAAGCATTAAATAGCCTAACCAGTGTCTTATGTTTTTTGTCTTCATTTGCAATATCGGAACTCTATCCTTATTCAAATCCAAGTCCACTGGAATCTCCATTCTTCCTTTGTCTCTCCAATAACTCATCTAGTTGTGTAAAACTAATCTTGAATTTTTCTTGATACTCACTTGCAATAGTCAGATCATCTCTCAGAATTATCATTTGTCTCTCAAGCTCTTGTTCAATACTTTGGGATTTTACTAAATCAATTCTCAGCATATCATTTTCATGAACCAACCTTGCACATTCTTCAAATTTGTTTTTCAAAGATACAACGAGATTTTCTTCCTTTCTCTTTTGGTCCTCAATCTCTTTAGACATCCTCATAGTTATAACTTTCATTTCATTTCTCATAACCATGTTCTCCTGACTCAGCTTCAAAGCTCTCTCATTAAGTGCATATTTCTCATGAGTATCCTTATTCTACAAAAGTTCCTTGCTCCTAGCCTGAACAGATGGCAGCCTCTCCTGTGGGACAAGAATGAATTCTTGAGCATAATTCAATTCATCTTGTAGCTTCAAGTTCTTTATCCTTTCAACATCATAATATTCAAGTGCCACCTCAAGTTGCTTCTCCAAACTCATATCCATGGATTTTGGATTCAGGATCTTCCTCAAACTATTAAAATTCCTCTGAGGAACAAGGCTCTTATACCAATTGTTGAAATCCAATAACACTTAGAGGGGGAGGGGGGATGAATCAGTGTTCTACTAGAATGATCAATTTTAACCTTATTAAAACATGCATACACCAACTGGTATACCAGTACATATAGAATTGAAAGAAGTAAAGCAACCAATAATCCAATCACATAAATGAATACCATATCACATAGAATTATACATGGAAAAACTCAAAGAGGAAAAACCACGGTAGGTTTTATGACCCACAATATCAATCCACTTTCCATATGAAGAGATATTACAAAATAGAGGGGCATGCACTTGCAGGAAGGCTTATAGCCTAGAGCACATTGCTCAGTCACAAAAGGAGCCTCACTGACTACATACAAATCCAGACTACAATCTGGAGAAATGATTGAACTATAAAGATAGCATCTTCTATGCCTGAATAAATGTCGGTTAAGCTCTGTCTGTTCCAGTTTGAAACCCTAAACCCTTACTGGAACAACCCTTACATAAATATCCTCACATACATGATCTCTCTCATATGTTTCACATATCCTTTACATTATCATATTCTCCTATCCATCTATATTACAAAATGATCTAACCAACTGACCTATATACCCCTTTACAATTCATTAAGCCTTATGTCGGCTTACAAAGATAATTACAATATGAACATACATGTCGGCTAGATAACATAAATACATAAATATAAAAATCGATTGCCGATGCCGGATCAAAAATATGTCGGCCTCCAATACTGATAGCCTGATTCTAAACCATGTCAGGCTGCATTGTTGGTAACCTGAGAATTCCTTCCAACATGCCAGTGTCGGTGCCAGTGAAGTGTTTGTGAAGTGCTTGTCGGTACACAACTAACCAAAATTATGAAGTTGAAATAAGTTGCCATCAATGACAACATATTGAAACCAACCAATTGAGTGTCAATAGTGAACAAGTTGTTACAGGTGTGTGCGTGCAATTATTTAAAATATGTACAATTTTTAAAGTTTCTTATTTATTTTATTGTTCAAATAATTTATGTTAATTTTGTTTCAAATATATGTGGCCTATGTAGGTGATATTTTTGCAGTGGTTGTTGATCCTGACAATACTGAAGGTGTTGATTATTATCTACTGAGATGCACAACACCAAAATGCAAGTTATTAGAATCAATCACTGATGGTGATGGACAACAATATCCCATCGGTTCAGTTGTTGTTGAAGGCACTTATTATCAACAAATAAAGATAGATAAAAATGGTGTAACATTTATTGATTATATGTTAGGCCAAAAAGTTCTACACTACAGTCACTTAGTAATAGCAACAAGATTGCATTTGGGGACATTGCCAAAAAGAGGATGTGGCAACCAAAAGTGGAGGTTGTCTATTGAAGATCATGAAAAAATCTTAAAGATTATAAAAGATAGGGAGGATCTAGATTTTATGTACGAGGAGCTTTAAGTTAACTTGACATTTTTGAACTTTTTATATTAGATAGGTCATACTTCGATGAACTCATATTTTCTAGGACAAGATCATATATATATATATATATATAGACATGCATCTTTGTTTGGGTAGTGTGGATGGTTATATATTATATATATTTCACATGGACATTTAATTTTGTGGATGCATGTTGAATTTATATGTATGTATGGACATTGAATTTGTATGTATATATGGATTTGAATCTTTATGTCTATGTATGTGTATAGACTTATTTATATTTACATGTACAGATTCATTTATATGTGGTCTTAAGGGGTCTTAATGGAATTTAAGGGGTCTTAAGGGGATTTATGCAATGGGGTTGTAGTGCATGTACATAGTTACACCTAGATCACAGTGCATGTGTGAATCACCTATAAATTATCTTTATGTATGTATACATGTATGGATTCGTTTTTATTTACATGCATGCATGGATTTGAATTTTTATGTGTATATATGTGTATTGATTCAAATTTATATTTACATATATGGATTCATTTATATGTGGTCTTAAGGGGTCTTAAGGGGATTTATGCATGTGTGAATCGCATATAAATCATCTTTATGTATGTATGGATTTGAATTTTTATGTGTATCTATGTGTATTGATTCCAATTTATGTATGAATTTTAATTTTTAAGTGTATTTATGTGCATGGATTAATTTATATTTGAATTTTTATGTGTATGTATGTGTATTGATTCCAATTTATGTATGAATTTTAATTTTTAAGTGTATTTATGTGTATGGATTAATTTATATTTACACATGTATGGATTCATTTAATTATGTTGTATTAACGGGTCCTAAGGTGTTTTAAGGGGTCTTAAGGGGATTTTTGCAACGTGGTCATAGTGCATGTTCATAGTTACACCTAGATTGAATAGTGCATGCATCAATCACCTATTTAAATCATCTTTACATGTATGTATACATGTATCTATTTATTTATATAAATACATCTATGGATTCATTTATATATGTTGTCTTAAGGGGTCTTAAGGGGATATTTGCGTTGGGGATATTTGCATCTATGGATTAATATATTTTTATGATCGTGTATCTATTTCAATGTAATTTTAATGTATTTAATTATGTACCTTAATTATATTCATCATGCTTTTAATTCATGTAAAATTAATGTATTTAATTACACTGTAAGTATTTAATTAATTTGCAAAATTAATACATGTTTAATTACACCTTACTTTTGTAATTTGATAATTATAAGTTCATGATTGTTAAAAATGTTAAAAATGCTAACAACTTTAATAAGTACAAGAGCACAAATAATAAACATCAATTAGTTTAGCAATGAATGACTAACATCATATTACTAATGTCATTTGCGCAATATATATATATATATATATATATATATATATATATATATATATATATATATATATATATATATATATATATATATATATATATATATAATTTTAAAAAATGTAAGATATATATAAACACAAAGTAGTATGTATATATGGTGAAAAGTGAATAATGAACTATTGTTAAACCATACAAATTCAACCACAAACAATCTAGATCCTACAATGAAACATTCACCAATTCCAATAGAGATACCTAAGATCATGTAAATCAACAAAATAAAGAAATATTACCATTCACATGTCTACTAGGGTTTCAATATCCATTGTCTTCCTATCTCCATTGATCTTGCTTTATATATTTGCACTCAGATTTTATGTGTGCACAAGAGCTCAACAAAGAATGGAAATGTGGTTGATAGCTTGGTCGCAAAAAGGCTTGATTGCATAAGATTGATTAGACACCTTGATTAGCCGATTATATGATTAGAATGCTCATTAGGTTTGATAATGAAGGAGAGTATCATCTTATAAAGAGAACACTTTGGGAAATGAAGGGATAAGATTAAGAGGTGTAAAGATAAATGGTCGACTAGGATTAAAGGGTAGGTAGAGGAAATAATAAAATGATAAAATGGGTAGGTAGTGTAGGAATTAAAAAATGAATGACATGTGTCATGGGTAGAAAAGGCTAATGAATTAATTAAATAAATAAATATTTATTTAATTAATAGAGGAAATGAGATCAATTAAATAAATATAAGTATTTATTTAATTTAAGAAAAGGACAATTTAAATAAATAAAAGTATTTATTTAAATGAGGAAAGGCTTAGAAGAGGATAAATGAATTAATTAAATAAATTAAAAAAACAATTAATTAATAGAAGACTTAGGATAAAATAATTTAATAAATACAAATATTTATTTAATTGGACAAGAGAATTTTAGGTGTCTACATTTTGCCACTCTTTGAGACAATGCAGCTTGTCACGTTGGCTCAAAGAAGATAAGATAAAATGATACAAAGTTGCCCTATGATGGGAATGATATGCCCCCTCGAGAGATTGGATGAAAATATTTGAAAAGATCGCATACAATCTCTTGATAATAAAGAAAGGCTAGAAAGGACTGACCAGATAGGATGACAAGGTCATGCAGGAAAAAGACTGACTCAAGAGGAATCAACAAAATCGTGTATATGTCTTAAAAGGCCAAAATTGATAGTTTTGTGATGAACATATGCTATCAATTGGATAAGCTGCTGAGAGGATTCACTCAAATAGGTGCCCTAGGGAAGAAAAACTAAAAACAAGGCTAGAATTGACAATTCTGTGATAAACATATGTTGCTAATTGGATAAATTGCTGAGAGGATTCACTCAACAAGTTCCCTAAAACAAGTAGGTTTGCTAACTTGAGTGTAGGATAAGTCATCAAATTGATAAAATTTGGCGAGTGCTCTAGAAAGATAGGATATAGTGCAATGTGATAAACATATACACTAGGATGTTGCGCCATGTGATAAACATAAGCACTAGGATAGAGCCTGATGAGCAACACCATGTGATGGACATAAGTATCCTATAAGATAAGCAATACTATGTGATGAACATGAGTACCACTAGGATTAACATGATTGATTTGATTTGATGTAGGAGTACTTACCCTAGATTGAGTCTAGAGATATATTCCCTGTGACACAGCGGCTACAAACAAATTTGACTGCTGAGGACCACACCACGATCAAGGTGATCAGATTGAGATACATTATGTATATGCTTGAGATTTGGGTGTAAACAAGGCTATTAAATGCTTTGGTGAAAAGATGGTCCCGCAGGGTCTGCAAGAGGCGACAAATGAGATTATCTAGGGGCTGGTCCTTTGGGAGCTCAGATTCATAGCTCTCTTGGATCCCATTTTGCATCAGTTTTGTATGATGATGTAGACACCTTTGGCTGATTTTGTAGCCATATGTGTGTGATGACTCGTTCCTTGCGATGGCTATATGTATGTGTTCCTATGTGATGTTCTATATGCTTTATGATGATTTTATGATGCTTATGATATGGATGCAAATATGTACATGATGAAATGCAATATGTTTTTATATGCGGATGTAGATACTAACCAATAGTATATGCAAGATGTAATGTAATTGTGAGATATATATATATATATATATATATATATATATATATATATGTGTGTGTGTGTATATATGTATGTATGTATGTATGTATGTATGCTAACATGTGATGATGCATGCAAGTGCAAACTACATGAAATGCAAATATTTTTGGTGTGTCATTATACTCAGTCATGTGATAGAGAACTACATGGACTCAAGGAAGGATGATGGAGGTCAATCAAGAAAGGGGGATGGAAGATAGAAGATATGTAAGTGAAAGATATTCTTGCGCTTTATCATCATTGAGCTCTATTATGGCAAATAGGTTAGGACGATCAGGGTATAGGTAAGACCGAGAAATTCATTGCACTCATTTGCATGGAGATCAGACAGTCGCAAACAAGGAATGCCCCAATTCACACTAGTCTCACAAAGTCCTCATATCCTTGGACAAGTCATAGCATTACTAAGAGACAATCCACAAACAATAAAATAATAAGTAAACATATCCCATCCTCGCCTTTCTAGTCAAATACATGTTGGAGATATAATCTCTAGTCAGAGACATCCCAAAAAGCTAAAAGACATGTCACCAAAAGATAAAATCAAAAGAAAACCAATACTTAACACCAACACATAATGAAGGCCTCACGTTATTTGTGTTTCTTGCCACATATGTTAACATGTTTGATTTTCTCACCATGTTAGCATCCTGATAAAGGATGAATCATATTGAAAACCATGTCATTGCCAAAGTGTACTGAAAGATTTGATTTTGTTGAAAACCCACTGCCGCTTGTGTCTCGTCTGAAACTGCCTGAATCCATGAAACTGATACTTTATTGTGAAGAAGAACAAAACTTTATTGCGGATTGGCGATGCAAATGACCATTTATTACAGAGTGTGCGTGAAAAGGAGGAGGAATGAAAATATGATGCTCCTCAAAACATGCGATGCTCAGGGTACCACTTCCATCACTATATTTAGGATTTTTCCCCAGTTATAGATTGGACCCGATTTATTATGGACGGAAAAGGTGAAAAGAGAGGTTTATTATGAATGGTTGACCAGTCTTAGGTAGATCAATAACAAGCCATGATGGGAATGGGTAATTTTATTATAGATGGATAGGCTGTGAGTGTGCTCAAGGTGAAAGGATGAGATTGAATCCTGAAGGAGGGAGGAGAAATATCTCTACACATGACACTGATAACTCTGTTTTCACCATGGTACTTGCCCAGTGCACCATCGAAGTGGTTTTTACCATTGGACAAATTTATTTCTCTTTATTTTTATTACTTTTTTCAAAAAAAAATTGTGTCACAAGGCACCTGTTTGCCAGGTTTTCACCAAGTAATGATTTTTTATTTTTATGATTTGTTTGTATTTTTTTTTAATTATTTTTAATTATTTTTGAATTAGGATATTCTAAAAAGCTATGTGTAAAACCTGTGAAAGTGCATGTTGTTGATAGGATCTTCCAAAGGTTCTCCATTTGGTGTCAAAAGTTGATATGCATCCGATCTGTAGACTGATGCGATGACATAAGGACCAAGCCAGTTGAGCTCAAATTTTCCTTTCTTTTCTTTGTCTTGCTGATTTTTAGGATTTTCTCTGAGAATTAAGTCACCCACCTCAAATGTGTGAGGATTTACCTTATGATTGTAGCTACATTGTTCCTTGACTGAATGATTTGTAGATCGAGTGATTGTCATCCTTGATAAATGAACTAAGATAGAATTATTAATGTGTGGACTACATAGGCCCATATGCATGTCACCTAAAGAAGTTTAAGCATCCCTGATAACAAAGTCCCTCGAGGAAGTTCCATTAAAGGTCCATGATGTATCGTCAGAAGGGAAAAGATGTGTGGATTAAGTGGATGAGTGATGAAGGCTTATGATTGCAAAGAGGAGTGAAAGTATCATGACATGATGGAGAGTTAGGATCAACAAGTATGCTTTTTGACTTAAAATTGTAGAACTTTTGCTCCCAGTTATTTTGATATCAGGGAAG
This sequence comes from Cryptomeria japonica, assembly GCF_030272615.1. Taxonomy (NCBI): domain Eukaryota; kingdom Viridiplantae; phylum Streptophyta; class Pinopsida; order Cupressales; family Cupressaceae; genus Cryptomeria; species Cryptomeria japonica. The sequence goes on from NC_081406.1 coordinate 336,307,639, forward strand.
ATCAACTCTTTCTCTTTTTGTTTCATAGGATTTTTATCCTTGACCTTGATTTTTACAGGGTCCAATAGCTTTTGATTTTGATTTGGACTAAAGGACTTTTCTTTATTATTGACTTTTATATTTTTCTTTTCAAATCTTGATTTTTTATCCCCAATTACTAAATGATTTTCTGATTTTTGTTGATCCAAGTCTAGGAGAGGAGTGGAAACTGAATGAACAGATGAAATGGTAAAGCGATGTGAGTTCTCAAGAGGGATGGCGATATGCTCAATAGATTCTTTGTCGGAACCACTCTTAGGACTATTGATATCAAGAGTTGGTTGCACCACTAGAGGAGATTTGCATCCAGACTTAGTAGCCACAACACTAGGTGGTTCATACCCAATTCCTTGGCACTGCAAATTATTTGTAGTTGTTTATGTCGACTAAATGTCTTATGAGATAGTGGGAATTTATCAACATGAAAGATATACTCACCACATCCCAGGTCTTTAAACTTCAATTTTTATTTTAACTCTACTTGTTTTGATGTAGAATATTTCAAGGATTTTGGATCCACATATGCTGAAGAAGGAATAGCCTCTCGATTGACTGGGATTGTTATTTTTGATCTACATCGTAGGTTATTGCAATATATGAATGGATTCAGATCGCCTTTGATGGTCACTTCAACTCCATTGTGTGGGAACTTAATACACTGATGATATGTTTATAGAAAAACTCTCACTTCATGAATCCATTGTTGGAATTTGCATGTTCAAAGATTGCATTAATGAAATATTATGTTGTCATTGATGTCAATTAACCGGTAATGATATTCTTGTAATGATGTTTTGTAACTGGTAGGATGATATAAGTGGAAGGAACTGTAACCAGTAGGTAAGTTTGTGGAGTGAACCAATATTGCTAAGTATTGGAGAGCTGAACTAGTAAACCCTACATGTTTCTTTGATAAACCATAACCGATTAAGTTTGGTGAATTGGTTATATTGGTTTATGATCTGATGGTAGGCGGTAATGATTATGACATGTATGAATATTGTATGAAGAGAGTTTCAAAGAGTTTTTGGCACCTTGAGTTAATGTTTTTGTCCAGGGAATGAGCAAGTATATTGCATACAATGCAAAGCGCGTGATGAGTTACTATTTTGATGAAGTGGTGATCAAGGAGCGGTCGAGGCTTTCTTGAATGATGTGAAGAGATTGTTATGTAATCCAATGGTCATACCTAAACTGACTTGTTTCTAATCTCTATGAGAGAATTAGATTTTTGTTGTGTTACCGACCTAATTGATTTGTTTATAAGGTTGATGAGTTGTTTTAGTTTAAGTGCTGGCAAAGTTGAATTGAGTGTGTGGTTGTTGAACCAAATGATGTATCTGCAGTTTGAGTAAAGGTAAATAGGAACATGAAAAGGATCTAAACAAGCAAGTGAAGTTCTATTCAAATAGATTAGCAAACTCCTGTTGTTTTCTAACAATTACAGTAGTTAAATCCCCTAATCGGGTAAGCTCTAACAAGCTTGGTGTTATTCAAATCCTCTAACAAGGTGATCCATTAGCTTGGATTCTAAATCCTTTACAAAGGTTACTCCTCACAGGGTATTGCTTCTAACAAGGCATTATAGTCAATCCCTTAACTAGGTGGTCCCTAACAGAATCTAGTCTTAACAAGACCTTTTGTAAAAGCTTTAACAGGCTTGGCTCTTAACAGGGCGAAATTCAGAAGAGTTCAAATAGTTATCTTGTTAGTCTCATATCACCGTGGTTTTTCCCATTTGGATTTCCACATCAAAAATATTGTGTCAATTGGTGAATGTCTTTGTGGTTATGTTTCTATGGTTGAATTGCTTAACTACTTATTTCACTTAGATAAGTCATGATAACCGACAACAATATGAAATGAAGTTTTACTTATGCCACTAAAAGTATTTGATTTTTGTGAGTTACAAGTTGTTTACTGTTAATCTGTTGTAACAGTCAACCAGTTTACCTTGACAGTTTTATTCTGACATAGATATTGCATTTATAGCTCTAAGTTTACTTGAGAGGTTATTTATGTGATTGGTGAAGTTAATATCAGTTTTTCTATCTGCTGATTCACCCCCCCCCCTCTCATTTGTTGATTGAATCCTTGTTCTTTCATCATGCCATCAATTGGTATCGGATCTTCTCAAGTCCTCTAAGGTCTAAGAGGTAAGTTTGATGACATGTAGATGGTTGAAGGTGATAATATCCAATAGTATTGTAAGAGGATAAAGAGATAGTTGGTGAGATCAAAAGTGCTAGTGGTAAAATGGATGATACCACCGTGATTGGTACGGTGTTGAAAACCCTGCTACCGGTCTACTCTATCTGAGTTGCAGCCATTCAAGAGCTGAAATCTATTGATAAAACCAAGGTAACCCTTGACTCCATCATTGGTAAGCTTACTGATTTTGAATTAAATGGTTATGATGGTAGTTTTCAGTAATCTGAATCAACATTTAGAGCTTTTATTTCTAACCCATCTATGAGGAAAAGTAGAGATTTCAGTCACAGTTATGAATCCAAATCCAGTAGAGAAGTTGATGATGAAGATATTTTAGTTGAGCTTGAAGCATTGTTGGCCAAGCGGTTGCCAAGAGGTACCGGTAAATATAGAGGTAAATTACCTTTGAAATGTTTTGCATGCAACTTGATTGGAGACATAGTTGCTAATTGTCCTAATGGTGATAATGAGCACAAGCGAGACAAGTTCAATAAGTACAAGGGTAAAGGCAAAAGAGATTGTCTTATTATAGTTGATGGTGGTATCACTGATGAGGAATCTGATGGTGATGCTAATGAAGACATTGTCTTTGTAGCCATTAAAGAGGAGATATCTGATGAGAAAGATTTAGTTTCTCGCATGGATAATTCTGATGATTGGATCATTGATAGTGGTTGTTCACATCACATGACCGGTGATCGGAGCAAATTTCTTTCTTTGAAGGAATTTTATGGCAAAGTTGTAAGATTTGGTAATGAATCACCCTGCATGGTTAAAGGTAAGGGAACTATTTCTCTTAATGGAAAGAGAGGTGCAGATGATGTCTACTGGGTTGAAGGTCTAAAGCATAATCTTTTGAGTGTTGCACAACTCAATGATAGAGGATATCCATTGGAGTTTAAAAATGGTATGTGCAAAATCTATGGGAGCAAAGGTGAACTGATTGCAACTGGTAGCAGACTAAAGGTAACTTGTTTCACCTGAATCCTAAAGTTAGCAACTGTTTAATTGCTAAAATAGATGATAGTTGGCTTTGGCATATGATATTTTGTCATATAAATTTTTATAACATTGTTAAAGTGAGTAAGTCCAGGTCGGTGAGAGGTTTGCCTCAGTTGGACAAACTGGTTAATGCTCTATGTAAGGAATGTCAATTGGGAAAGATGACATCCTCAACTTTCAAGAGCAAGTCTTTTTCAATAAAGCATCTGTTATATTTGATACAGATCTATGTGGACCAATAAAGACCAAAAGTATATAAGGTGATAGATATTTCATGATCTTCATTGATGATTGTTAAAGATTGATGTGGGTCACATTCTTGAAAGATAAAATAGAGGCATTTAGTAAGTTCAAGGCATTCAGGGCCTTAGCTAAAAAAGAGAGAGGTAAGAAGATAAAGTGTCTGAGGACTAATCAAGGCAGAGAATTCACTTCTGAAGAATTCACTAGAAATTGTGAAGAGAATGGTATCAAACGAAAAATTTTTGCACTAAGGACACCACAACAGAATGGTATTGTAGAGAGGAACAACCGATTAGTTGTTGAAGCAGCTAGGATGATGTTGATACAAGGAGGTGTAGTAAAGACTTTCTGGAGAGAAGTTGTCTACACAATGAATAGGATTTTGGTAAAAAGAGGTAAGGACAATACCCCTTATGAATACTGGTATGGTAGATCATCTAATGTTTGTTATTTCAAGATTTTTGGCAAAAAATGTTTTATTAAAAGAAGTGACTATGTTAGCAAGTTTGAGGCTAAAAGTGATGAAGGTATATTTCTTGGTTATTCCACCAAGAGTAAGGTCTACAAATGTTATAACAACCAGACTCAGAGAATCATTGAGAGTGTTGATGTTTGAGGGGATGAGTATCCTGAAGTCTTAGGGGAACCGATGTGGAGAAAAAGGATGAAGATCCTTGCATTTTGTTTTTGGAACCTGAACCTGTGAAACCTGAAACCAGTAAAGCAAATACTGATGTACCAGTTCAACCGGAATAGGTAGATTCAGAAGATGATGATAATGCAGAAGAACCTAAGGACAATGATCATGTTATTCTGAGGTATGTGAGACTCAATCATAATCTTGAACAAATTATTGGAGATAAGAATGCTGGAGTGATAACCAGAAGAAGAATCAGAGAGAATTCTTGCATGATCTCCACTATTGAGCCTATAACTACTAAGGAAGCATTTGGATATGATCATTGGGTTAAAGCTATGAAGGAGGAGCTTGAACAAATTGAGAAGAACAACACATGGAATCTAGTACCCAACCAGTAAATAAAAATGTGATAGGTACTAAGTGGGTTTTCAAGAACAAGTTGAATGAAGATGGTGTTTTAGCTCGCAACAAAGCTAGATTGGTTTGCAAAGGTTATGAACAAGAAGAAGGAGAAGATTATGGTGAGACTTTTGCACTCGTGGCTAGACTGGAAGGTGTCAGAACTTTACTAGCTTTTGCAGCTCATAAAGGATTCAAAGTATATCAGATGGATGTAAAGTCAACATTCTTGAATGGAATACTAGAAGAAGAAGTATTCATTGAGAAACCAAATGGTTATGCTTTAACTAATAAGGAGGACATGGTATGTAAGTTGCACAAAGCACTATGTGGATTAAAGAAAGCACTGAGAGCTATGTGTGTGAAAAAGTGGTATGTAAGATACAAGAACAACACTTCAATTAAGTCATTATATGCATGGTTGGTAATCAATAATCAATAAGTAAAAAACCATAACAAAGCGACTAATTGCCTTTTAAAAGATGCGAGTATAAGATTGGTCTCAGATTTTTATAAGCAATACTAGTGACTAGACTACACCAAGATGAAGGATTTAATCTATATGGTATTAAACTATATGGATGCAAGATGGATGAATAATTCAAGCAAAATAATCAATTCAAGCAATAATGGATGTAAGCAATAATGGATGCAAATAATCTAAAAAGCACAATAATCTTCAATGACTCCAGAGCAAAATTAGCGTGATAATAATCTCCAAGCGTGTTCTCAGAAATCTCTGGGGCAAATTGGAATGAGAGCTGAAGACTGAATTTATAGAGAATTACCAAGAGAAAAGCTCAATTTAGAATTAATTGAAAATAACTGAGAAATCAGGTTTAGTTAATCTTGAGATAGATTCCAATTATAGTTTAATTGAAATGCATTCAAATTAGAAGTCCAAGTTGCATTGGAAATAATAATAAATTAATTCCATGCATTTGTGATAAAAAAAGATAATTCTTTTATTTATTCAAGAAAAGAGTCTTTTCAATGCAACTGAACTTCTATTTCTGAAAAGCTTTGAGTTCCAATTTTAGAGAATAATTCAATAATTCAATTAAATTGCTTTTCTGATTTTAAGTTCTAAATTTAGAAAAGGAAATAATATCTCAAGTTTGATTTCTCTTTCAATTCAATTTTTTTTGTTTAATTTCAATTCAACTCTTGTTTTGTAATTAATTCCTCTTTTGTAATAAATTAATTCCTTTTGCATGATTAAATGGCAATTTTATTTATTAATTAAATATGCAAGGATATTTAATAAATTAAAATGGGATAATTGATCAAAAAATGATATTCTTGGAAATGATTCAATTAATTAAATGAATATTTAATTAATATTGAGTAATTGATTTGCCATGTGATATTTGATGATTAAAGAATTAATAATATGCTCAAGATTGATTTAATTGCCTTTGGTTAGGACCTTGGTGATGTTGTCGAGATTAGGGGCCCATGGTTTAGATGACCATTTTTAGGGTATTACATTTGCCCCTCTTTGAATTAATGTGCGAGCAGCGCGTTGGTTCAAAGAATGTGTGTTGTCTAGGAGATGCCAGTTTTGAACTTGAATGATCACGAACTAGATGAAGAGCAAGGTGTTTATCTTGATTCGAAGCAACAAAGCTGAATGAAGTCTAATTAAAGTGATACCATTCCTAAACTTGATTGAACTGAGGAACGATAGAAATAAAAGATACCGAACTTGAACTTGATTGATCAAGAAGTGAATCTTACTGATCTAGAACTTGATTGAACTTGGATGCAGTGAGTGATGATAAAAATCAATCTTGAACTTGAATGATCAAGATACGATGAAGATAAATTGTTCAGCTTGATCAAGAAACGAATACTGAATGCCTGCTTAGATTGAGTGTGATCAAAGATACTCTTTAAACTTTTGATTGAGTTTAAACGAATAATCAACTTGATGTGAAGCGATGAAATTGATTAACGTTAAGAGATTGATTCAGATGAAAGACAAATATCAGTTTGATTTGAAGCGATGAAACTGATATGCCCCTAGCGATTGATTTAATTCAGATGATCGAGAGATCTCAACTTGATGTGAAGCGATGAAGCTGAGATGCCCCTTAGCAATAAGAATTGATTATCTTTAGATGAAAATACTTTGCTCGACTTTTGATGAAGATTTGAAAAATTTCTCGACATGTGAGATGTGAGGTCATAAGGTCATGAGTATGCCCCCTCGGGAACAAAATCGAAAGATAACGAGTGATTGATGATAGACAATTGTGTGGTGAAAATAAGTTTTTTGAGCACAAATTGATTTTGAGGAATATTTGAAAAATTCGGCGTTAATTGATGAAATTGAATGTAGAGTTGATCGCAATGTTGATGTGTAGAATTGAAATTGATATTCAACGTTGAAATTGAGCGCAATTTGAAGAAAGAATGAGCATTTGATGAAAAGAGCGCTAAGCAGTCCAAATTGTGAAATTGACTAGCAAAATGATCTTGAATTTTGATTTTGATCCCGAAAATGGAATCAAAGTGGTCAAATTAGCTAAGGGTACAATTTTCATGTCCATCGAAGCAAGTTGAAAAATTAGGTTTTTGGCTGTATATGGGACAAAAGTGTCATTTTCAAATCATTTTAACCCTCCACGTTTGAAAATTCAAAAAGCCTTCTGCGAAGAAAATGGTGGTCCCTACTCGTCAGCATCGATTCGAGTGCTAAAGATGTCATAATTGACCCCAAAACTATGAGCCAGCGGTTAGTGATCGATCTTAAGCCTCTTTATGTTTTCAATTTTGATTTTTTTTGTTCATTTTTCAAGTTTTTTCGCATGTGTGGGGTCGGGTTTCACGTTTTATTGTGCAAGATAGGATCCTATCTCGTACGAGTAACTGGTAAAATTTCTTTTGTCGTTTAGAGTTATTAGAATTGTCGTTCGGGACGCACCCTCGTATCGTACGATAGGTCTGTTAAAAGACCATTTTGTCATGCGGGAGCCAATAGTTTGTCATTTGGGATTGTTTTGTCGTGCAAGAGCTATTCCTAGCTCGTACGAAATTTTGTCTCTCTGTGTTTTGTTGTTTGGGAGATAGTGAGCATTTTTGAAGGTCTAAACATGAAATTTTTGTTTTGCATTTGACTTAGCTGGATTTGCGTGATGTTTTACTTCTCTTGTAGGCTCATTTGGAATGTTTTTTGATGCTTCGTTGTTGGGTTTTTGCAGATTTGATTACCTCCTGTGTTGTTTATATGCATTTATCCTCCTACTATGGCATTAGTTCGACATTTATCTGAGGTTGAGTAGGCTCATATTGACTTGTGCGACTTGACTCATCTATTGATATTACCTGATATCCGTGTGAACCACGGGATGCTCACAATATTGGTTGAGCATTTTCATTTAGAGCAGAACATGTTTTATCTGCCGATGGGGGAGTTGACTATCACTCCCAAGGATGTATATAGGATCCTCTATATCCCTTTTACTGGGGATAAGGTGGATTATGATGCAGGGCACCTTCCAGGATTATAGGCAGTGAGGTATGTCTTCAGTGATCTTGACATTTTGACTCGTTCCATTAGTTGGGACATATTGATGAGCAGGTACAGCGAGGAGTATCCTCTGGCATGTGTTCCAGCAGGGATCATAGGTTGTTTTCTGATGCCATACAGAGGGCAGTAGGGCTTCCAGTGTGGATGGGGTCGAATGCTAGAGAGATTGATAGAGACCCCTCAGAGACTTGGTTGAGGTTCGTGTTTATTGGCCCACATGTATCGAGAGATGCATGAGATCGTGTATAGAGATGGGTGGAGCATGGCCATTGGTGTATATATTTTGCAGGTGTGGGCTTGGGAGCACCTTCTCATTTGTCGGCTCATAGTAGATGACAGTAGAGAGCTTGGGCAACTGATTATATACAGGTATGTCAGATACATTACGTAGCCCCATCTGGGCAAGACAGATTTTTGGAGATGGCAACTAGATGACCTAATAGTCATTGTATGGAGACCGTACAGAGGCTTGGAGCTATGGGATGACTGGCGGATGGTTCGCAGGGACCTTTTTATTACACACCCTCTTATCGGGAGATCACAGACCATTGTCGAGTGATTCATCATTTCTCGAGTGATGAGGTAGTATATGGTCGGCCTCAGGGGATCTCACAAGAGTTTACAATGTATGATGAGGAGAGATAGGGATGGTCTCCACGGTTGTCCTATTCTTTGGCGATGCAGGAGATGACTAGTTTACACCGCCTAAGGTGGGATTATATGGATGATGTGGCGGATGCAGGGGTATTGCCCCAGTATAGAGATTGGTTTCAGTAGCATCTGTTCCCTCGATTCACAGATCCAACAGAGCAGGCTCCTCATATTGAGGATGTTGAGGATGATGCCCCCGCACCGGCACAGGGTGAACTCACAAAGTTGGTTCCCACTTTTTGGTACGTCCTGATTTTTGCTGAAATCATACATTTTTAAAAAAATATAATGATTCAAGCTTTAAGAGGTCCCATTGGAAGTAATTAATTGAAGAGAGTTAAATCAAGGGCTCTTAGATCAAAATTTCTTGGATAGAACCTCTCTACTTCTAAATCATACTTGCAATGGAGTCTCCTTTGCATTTATCAAATGCTGATAAAAACCAATTTTACATTAGCTTTTGGGGGGTCAAATTAATTCATTTAAAAGGTTTTTTTTTAAAAGTATTTAGTCCTTATTATAATATTTCCAAATAGTATAACTTTTAATATATTTAATTTCATTAATATATTTTTATTTTATTTCTTATGAATGTAGGTTTTTCACCAAACATGAACTTCTTTGTTCAATGCATTGGGAAAAATAGTTAACTAATTCAAAAAAATTCTGAAAAATATCTATGCACTAGGTATTGGTGTTTTCTTTCTAACAAAAAGAAGAAAATTGATTTTTGATATATATAGAACAAGTTATGTGTTCAAACGTACACCTATATCCAAATTATAATTAGTCAAACTTCAAAACTTAATAAAATAAAAAATATTCGACATATCACTATCAGACCAAGTGCATGCCCTGGGTATTGATGTTATAAACCAAAATTCAAAAGAATTAAGTTTTTATCATTTATAGAAAAAAAAATTATGCATTTCAGGATACACATCACTCTTAAAAAATCGTTGTTTGCTGTTAACAACTACTTTTTGAGGGAGATGGAAAAATCAATAAAATTTTATTCAAACAAATTTGCAAAAAATGTATTTAGAATCTACAACAAGATGTTAAAAATCACTAGTTTATATCATCTTCAAATTATTAACGGTTTAAAAGTTATAGGTGTTAGAAAGTGAAGGTTTTTTTCAAAATATTCATCTAAGTGTCAAAGTTGGTCAAAAAGTGGGAACCAGTATTGTGAGTTCACCCCATAGGGATAGGGCCACAGGCAGGTACAGGAAATAGAGAGCTGAGGCTCCACAACAGAGTGGTGCTGATCATGGTGCTAGTAGCAACAGGGTGCCAGCTTATGTTGGACAGCAGAGGGGTGAGGGCAGATCCCTAGGGCATGTAGGAGTGAGATTGGGTGGGACTGAGGAGGAGCGAACAGCTCAAGATAGGTCCGGCAACAGCGGGATGAGCAGGGTGGAGCTATAGGTGGAGATGGGGGTGGGGAGCTTGTGAGAGAGAAGGAGACTGAAGCAGGGCAGTCGATGAGAGCACGTCTTGCAGAGCTGTAATCATAGTTGACAGTGGCTCAGACTCAGTTGGCGGAGCGAGACTGCCAACTTGCCGAGGTGAGGGCCGAGCGTGATCACTAGATCGCATCATTGAGGGTAGAGTCGAGAGCAGAGATAGAGGCTTTACGATAGGAGGTCCTTCTCCAGAGTAGTAGGGCAGCCTACTATGTGGCAGCATATAGTGTCGCAGTTCCTGTTGCGTAGGAGGTGATACCCTACTCACAGTATATGGCATGATCAGAGAGGCAGCAGGTGATACCCTACTCACAGTATATGGCACGATCAGAGAGAGCTCGGGCACCTCGTTAGGATCCCGGGCATCAGGCCCCTCCTCCTCCACCAGGCATTGAGGGAGAGGGTGATAGCTAGATTATTTCATTTTGTAGCTCAAATATTTTTTTGTAGACACACCCATTTTTTGTAGCCTATATGATTCTTGCTTCGGTGGGAGTTTGTATATGTCATTCGACATCATTTTGTACTCTTATACTTGACATGATATATATATATATATATATATATATATATATATATATATATATATATATATATATATATATATATATATATATATATATATATATATATATGAGATCTGATTTGACTTCATTGTACTTGTGTTGATTCGCTTATGAGATGTCTTTTATATGCTTTATTCTATATGTATGCATTTATTTTCAATATGAATGCATGTAATGCAAATGAAATATGAATGTCTATTTTTGTTTCTTTTCATATAAAAATAAATGAGTGTGTAATGAGTAATAAGTAATGCAATATTTTCATTTTTCTATGCAATAAGATGAATGCAGATGAGTAAATAATGAAATGTATGAAGCTATATTAAATGTTATGTATGCAGCTAAAACATCTCAAAACACAAGTACTCAATCGAAGAAATGATGATAAATAGACCACTTAGCGTAAGAAATGATGATACTTTCATCTCTCATTCAGAAGATAAAGAGATTATTACCATACCGAAATCACTCTAAATTCACAAAAATGCAGAATGATATGCAAAATGATATGCGAAATGCATCCTAAACCTAGTCACTGGATTTAAAATACTTAAGATTCATCACTGAGCATAACGAACATGACAGACAGGTTAGAGTTCCTTTCTTTTTCAATGTGCAATATTAATTATCCTGTCCGCAATGACCCTTTTTTCGTTCATATCCTTGGACAGATTTCGTAGGGACCCAAGTTGCATCATAAAGAAATTCCCTCAAAACAGACAAATAAATGATATGGACCTCCACGTAGCATACAAATAAACGGAGTCGAGGTATGTGAGACAATTTCATTTTGTTGTGAAAGCTCTTCTCATAGACACCTAGCTAATTTATATGTTTCCAGATCATTGGGATCATTCCTACAAGCAGAAAACAAAGAAAATATTATGCCCCCAATCCTTGCTCCTCTTAGTCACAATAGACTTCCTCAAGTTACTCAGAGGGATAATAATCAAAAACCAATATAAAAGACAACACGCAAAGAAAATTTTCAGTCATAGCTCAAACCGTTTAGTGATTGTTTTCCATTATGTTGTTTTTCTTGTTTACTCAGTGATAAAAAACTCTTTGGTAGTTAGGAGACAAGTGACTGACTCGGAGTGGACGACCACGATTCATTGATGGAAAGATGACTTGTTTGACATTGCTTAGGATATGTAAATTGCTCTTTCAAGTAACCTAAGACTAGAACGTTGATCAGTTTCAAGTCATGAGGGTTCCAACGAACCAGGATGTCACGAAAGTGATTGAAAAATATGTACATGTGAAAGCAAAGATGCATGAAAGTGGGAAATGCCAACGTTGCGTTGATAGATGGAGCGCTTGAGTACAAGAGGCGCCTATTTGCCAGGTTTTCACCTGCTTAGTAGAGATTCATTTTTTTTTAACCAAGGTGCTTGTTTACCAAGTTTTCACTAGGGCATTTTCTCTCTTTATATATATTTTTTCTTTTTGATGATTTTTCCTTTTTTTTTGTATTTTTTCATTTTTTAAATTTTTTTCAGGACTTTTTGCAGCTGTACAAGTTGGTGGCACAGAGAATGATAAGCGAAGAATTTCTTCAAGTGGATGGTGTTAATCGGTTCACGGAGTTGTTATCCTTCCGAGTTTGAGAGTTGATAGGCACCAGAGCCGAATACTACAGTAACAATATAGGGACCCAGCCAGTTGGGTTCAAACTTCCCTTTATTGTCGCGAAACTGTTGATTTTTTGGATTTTCTTTCAGAACTAGGTCACCAACCTGAAATTCTCTTTGTCTAACTTTCTTTTTATATCCTTTGGACATTCTCTTTTGATATACTCTTGAGATGATCAAACGCCACTTGTCGATGCTCATCCAACAATTCAAACTTTTGCAATCTAGATATTCTATGAACTTCATCAGTAACAAGACCTTGCAAAGAAACTCTTAGAGATGGTATTTCTACTTCAATAGGTAGTACTGCTTCGGACCCATACACCAAAGAGAAAGGTGTAGCCCTAGTAGGTGTTCTGATACTTGTTTAGTAAGCCCATAGTGCGGGATTGAGCTGCAGATGCCAATCCTTCCCGGATTTGTTCACTGTTCTATGCAAGATAGTCAATAGGGTTTTGTTAGACACCTCAGCTTGTCCATTACCTTGAGGGTAATATATTGATGACCAGTGTTGCTTTATTTTGAATTTCTCACAAAGCTCGTCCAGATCTTTATTCTTAAACTGTCCTCCATTATCAGTCACGATGGACGAAGGTATCCCATACCTGCAGATGATATAATTTAGGATGAACAAGGCGACTTGTTTACCGGTTGCTTTAATGAGTGGAACCACCTCTACCCACTTGGTGAAATACTCAGTGGCAGTTATGATGAATTTATGTCCGTTGGATGAAGCAGGATATATCTGACCAATGAGATCAAAGGCCCATTGTTGAAAAGGCCAGTGTGTTATAAATGGTATGAGGTCCCTTGTCGGGGCATGTATGAGATTTCCATGAAGCTGACATTTTTTCACAAGTCTTAGCAAATTGGATGGTGTCTTTTTCCATATCTGGCTAGTAGTAGCTAGCCTGTAATAGTTTTCGAGCTAATGTAAGACCATTCGAATGAGATCCACAAATACCTTCATGGACTTCTAATAATGCACGTTTAGATCCTTCAGTTTCTAGACACCTAAGCAATGTACCGTCCAAACCTCATCTAAATGAATCATTATCTATGATAACATACCACACAGCGTTTTGAGTTAGGTTTCTTTTCTCATTTCGGGTAAGATTTCCAGGGATAATTTGGTTGCATAGATAGGAATAGATGTGGTTGTATCGGGATGAGTCATGTCCAATAATAGAACAAACTATTTGGGTCTCAGGAGAATCATAAGCGGGGTAATATAACTCTTCCACCAAGAAATCAAAGTGAAAATTGGACTCATGTAGCTCAGGTATAGATGCCAAGGTAGCCATAGCATCTGCTGCTCTGTTTGCGGACCTAGGAATATGTTGGAATGATACAAAAGCAAAATAATTCTTAAGATCATCAACCATTCTCTTGTAAGGCATTAGTTTCTCATCTTGAGTCTGATATGTATCATTGATTTGATTAACCACCGGCTGAGAATCTCCATAGATATATAATTCTGCAACCTTCCATTCAATAGCTAGTTTTATCCCATTCACCAAAGCTTCATATTCTGCAATGTTGTTTGTACAAGGGAGTGAAATTTTATAAGACTTTGGGATTGAATACTTTTTAGGAGTAATGAATAATATACCAGCACCTAAACCATTTTGAGTAAAGGAACCATCGAAGAACATCTTCCAGGGTTGTTGAGTAAGATGCATTATTGATTCATCTAGAAACTCTATATGTAGCAGTTGAGTGTCCTCAAGTGGAGCTTCAACAAGTTGATCAGCAATTACCTATCCCTTTATGGCTTTGCGTTCCACATATTCAATGTCAAACTCTGTAAGGATCATGACCCATTTCGCTAACCTTCCTGTAAGTGTTGCCTTATTGAGAAGATACTTGAGTGGATCAATTTTGGCCACTAGCTTGACTGAATGTGCTAGCATGTAGTGCCTCATTTTTTGTGATGCAAAGACTAACGCCAAGCATGCTTTTTCTATTATAGTGTAGTTCATTTTATAAGACACTAATGTCCTGCTGATGTAATAACTAGCTTGTTCCTTTTTGTTGTCATCTTGTTGCGCCAGAAATGCCCCCAGTGATGAATCAATTGCTGATATATATAAGATTAGTGGTTTACCTTGAATCGGTGGCATCAATATCGGTGGATTTGACAGGTAATCTTTTATCTGTTGAAGGTGTTGTTCGCACTACTGATCCCAGTTGTATATTATTCCTTTTCTCAATACCTTTGTGAAAGGTTGAGCTTTGTCTGCTAGCTGAGAAATGAATCGTCTGATGGATTGGAGACATCCCTGTAGACTTCTCATTTGACTGATGTTCTTCGGATGCGGCATTTCCATTATATCTTGAACCTTCTTAGGATCAACCTCGATTTCCTTCTTTGAAATGATGTAGCCAAGTAGTTTACCAGATGTCACTCCGAATGCACACTTCTTTGGATTTAATCAAAGTTGGAACTCTTCCATTCTATTGAGTATAGGACCTAACTCTTGAATATGCGTTTATCTTTTCATAGTCTTCACTAAGGTGTCATCAACATAATCTTCCATATTCTTATGCATCATGTCATGAAAAATAGTTGTAACTGCTCTTTGATAGGTTGCTCCTGCGTTCTTTAGCCCAAATGGCATGACGTTCCAGCAAAAGGTTCCCCATGCATAGGTGAAAGCTGTCTTTTCTTGATCTCCAGGAGCTATTTTGATTTGATTATATCAAAAGAATCCATCCATTAGTGAGTACATTTCATACCTAGCAGTCATGTCGACTATCATATCAATATTTGGTAATGGAAAGTTGTCCTTCGAACATGCTTTGTTAAGATCTTTGAAGTTAGTACAAACTCTGATAGACTTGTCTACCTTTGACACAGGTACTATGTTTGAAATCCATTCGGCATAATCTATAGCTCTGATGAATCCAACTTTGAGTAGTTTTTCTAGTTCAGCCTTGACTAATAGTGCTACATGTGTGTGCATCTTACGGAGTTTTTGTTTAACTGGTTTTACTCCTGGTGTAATTGAAAGATGGTGCATAATGAGATCAAGATCCAAGCCTGACATATCAGAATACATCCATGCAAAGTTTATTTTCTTTTCTAAGAATAGCTGAGTGAACTCCTTTAGTTCTTCCGCTGATAGTGATTGAGCTACATGAATGATGTGTGGTGTCTCTTGACTCCCAATGTTCACTGGCTGAGTTGGCTCGATCAATATGGAGGACCTTTCCTAGAAATGACTTGGTAGTATATCAAGTATCTCACCTTCAAGTGCCTCGGAGAGGTTTTCACCTTTAGGTACATCCTTTATTTTCTCTTTTTTAGATTCTGACACCGCCACAATGTGGTTTTCGCCATGAGATCTTTTATTTTTATTTTTCCTATTTTTGCGACTAGGATACTTGATATCCACTCCAATCATATTTTCACTCTGTTCATTAGTGGAAGAGTCTATAGGTTCGACTGCATTGAGATAATAGGCTAACGTATAGTCATTGGCAAAAATAGGTATATTCATGGGTTGGTTTTGTAAAGTACAGTCAATCAATTTGGGATGTACTAAGGATAAATCTTGGATAGGTTCAAGAGCGTTCACGGTATTGTTATCACAGTCGTGGATCGAAAAGTCAAGTTCTAGAATAATACCTTGCGTAAGTGTCTCAAGACCAGGAAGAGTCGGATCATGATTATTAAAGTTCAGGTTAATATTTAATTGATATAATCCGATAGACATACTTGTAACATTGTTCACTATGCTAGACTGGACGTCATATCATGGTTTAACAGCGATAAGATCAGTAGACAGATTTTCATTGTTTGTATCAGTTGATTTAGAATTTGAGGATGAGTATATATCATCTTGAATAAGACTGTCATCTGATTCATCAGGGTCATCGAATGAAGTTTCCAAGTCTTCTTTAGGTGATTTAGTAAGTATATGTATGGTATCAATACCAACATCTTTAATACTGCAAGTTTCTTCATGTTGTGGTTCATTTGTCACTTGTACCTGACACACATGTTGACATGATTATGATGTTTCTGTGATTTGTTGTCTTCCACTCCATTCAACTTCTTCTAGACTGATAAGTGGCTCTTGTTCTGTAGCTTCCAACTCTTCTTGTGTAGTGCTATACCTGATTTGTTCTGTTTTAGGATAGGGGTACATAGATGAGAATCTTTCTGGTATTCTTCCTTCTTTCAGTCCTTGTTCATAATTTGCTTGTCTCTTTTGTCTAATGTCCTGTATTTCTTTCTCTAGTTCTATGCACATCAGCTCTTGAGCATCATTTATGACATCGCTAGACTCTTCTGGAGTTTTTACAGTGGATGTGTCTAAGAGGTTGTCAGGACCCCATTCATACTCATTTGAATCAGTCTCTGAATCGTCTATTTGCTGCCTGCCAGTATATGTGACTGGAACTTTTAGTGGTGCAAACAATTCTCTGATTCTTACTACTTCATCTCTTATATCTTCTGGGACCTCAACTTCTTGTATTATTGTAGCTGATACCATCGAAGCTTGAGCACTGACTGTTTCTTCTTTCCTGTCCATTGATTCCTCTTTCTCTTTTCTACACTCTACTTTTGTTTTTTGAGTGTCTACTTCCTGTAATGTTAAAGGCAATATTCTTTTCTGCCACTTAGACTTAGAAACATGTTTTTGGTCTGATGTCTTTTTTGGATCGTAAACCAGTCCAGCCTTATCATTTGTGGATTTGGTTTGTAGCTGAATTGGTTCAGTAATACCTTCTTTTTGTTTTCCCAAAGGACCAGTACTTGAGTACCCCATGCATTGAATCATTTTGTATCCAGGACCATATTGGTTTGAGGAAATCTCACAATGTTGTACCTCCTCATTTTGACTATCTTCCTTAAAGAGCAAGTTAATAACAACATCTTCTTCTATTTCATCCGTCAAGGAGGTAAAAGACTATACAAAGAGACCATCATATATGGTATTCAGAGCTGAAGTTTGTGTTCTCATCACCTCTGATGGCTTGCCCAACTATTTTGGTGATGGAGGGAGAGAAACTAATGAAAGTACCTTTTCTATCTTGTAGCCATCCATGCTGGTATTTGTAATCTTCAATCTCTTTTCTAAGTCTTTCATTAGTTCTTCTGGATCTGCATTTGGAGAGGCTACCCTATTATGAGGCACAAAAGTATCTGCACCTTTTGTCAATGCATTACATACGACATTTGTATCAACATGAATACTAACTTCAACTCCATTATAAGGAAACTTTAAGCATTGATGGTATGTTGACGGTACTGCCTTCATTTCATGAATCGACGACCTGCCCAGTAATATATTATATGACAATGGAATATCTAGGACCTGGAAAAGAACATCTCTTTCTACCGGTCCCACTCTGATTGGTAATGACACGAGACCTTTAGAAGTCCTTTCTTCTTCATCATAGGCTTTTATTGTTATTTTCTTGCCAGGATCGATGACATTTTCAGAGAATCCTAGTTGTGTAAGCAGACTGTAAGTACAAATATTCAACCCCGCGCCTCCATCTATCAAAACACATTTGACTCTGTGTTTGTGGATCATGGCTTCAATATGCAATGGTTGGTTATGTGGATGATTTAGTGAGTTGTCATCTTCTTCTGAGAAGGTCAGATAGTGAGGTGAAGTCAGATGACCCACCATAGACTAAAACCGATCAATGTCTAAATCTTTTGGAACGTTGGTAGTGAGAAATGCTTTGTCTAGGATTTCTTTGTGAGCAGATGAGAGTTTTAGCAATTCAAAGATTGAGATTTGAGCATTTGTCCTTTTCAACTGTTCAACTATGCTATATCCAGAAGATGATGATGAAGTTAGCCTTTTAAATTTGTCCAAGATTGATTCTTTTTGTTTGTTTGATTGGGTTGGTGAGTTTGATGTTGCTTGAGCTGGATTGGAGGAACTAGCTCCTTGGAGAGTGACTTTCTTCTGATAACGTGTCAAAGGTCTTACATATCGTCATTCATTTGGTTTATCTTGGACTATAATCACATTGCAATATTCTGATTGAGAAGGCTCAATCATGTTGATAACATTGTCTTGACTGACATAAGTATAATTTACCTTGGCACCTCCTTTGGTCTTTGAAGAATCACCTTGTTCGTAAACAAGCAAAGGGTCTTTAAATGCTTTATGATCTGCATTGGTTGGGTGATTCCCAACAACAACTTTACCAGCATCTATAAGATCTTGAATCTCATGTTTTAGCTTCATGTAATTGTTTATGTTATGACCTTTATTCCGATGGAAGTCACAGTATTCATTTTCTCTCCACCATCTTGGTTTGACATCTGGATCATATGGTCTGGAGTTATCTGGTAGCATTATCAAGTTGTTTGCCAACAAATTTTTGAAAAAAGATTCATATGATTCTTTGAGAGGAGTAAAATCACGCTTAGGTTTGGAAAGCCAAGTCTTGTCTTTGAACCATTCCTTTGTTTTCTTTGGCGGATTTTCTGCTGCAGCCTCAGCGGCTTTAAGTGCTCGTGTACCACTAGCCAAGTTGAATATTGTGGATTTTGAGTTGGTTTTGACAGTGTCTACTACTCCATCATTAAAAACATTCTTGTTATTGTCTTTGCCAAACTTCCAATACTTGTTCTTCTCTTTAGAGCTAGATCCTGGTTGTGTTTCTTTCCAAGGTGTGATATCCCCCTTGTTTATGAGCACGCCTTCCATTCGAATGGCATTATCTACCATTTTGTTAAATGATGGGTGTACTTGCATTTGTATACTATATTTTAGCTTGGGGACCAAGTTATTGACAAATATATCCATTTTCTCAGAGTCTGGAATAGGTCGAGAATACCTAGAAAACATCTTTCTCCAGTGTTGGAGGAAAGTAAGAAGAGATTCCCCTATTTTTTGTTGAGTATTACAAAGATCAATCATAGTCACAAGATGTTGAATGTTGTATGAATATTGTTGTAAGAATAGTTGGATTAGTTCTTCAAACTTTTGTATTCCTTTGGGTAGACTTGAGAACCATTCCATTGCTTGACCCCCTAAACTCCTCAGGAAAAGGTGCATGAGGTACGTTTGATCGTGCATGAACTCCATACAGGCAGCACAAAAATCTCTAACATGATCTTGAGGATTTGAGGTGCCATCATACTTCTCAAATTTTGGGATCTCCACTCGTGAAGGAAATGGAGGCATGTGTAGATTCTTGTCAAATGGAAAGGGAGTGGGACATATTGTTTCCAGATAATATTGTTTTGGGGACTTGTCCTTATTCTTCAGTTCTGAGACTTCCATCCGTAAGGCTAGTAATTGTTTGTGTACCATGAGTATAGGTGATTCTTTCTTTTTAGTAATGAGCATCTAAACATCATATACAGTAGGAAGTTTAGCACCATGTTTTGCTAGTTCTAAGAAATAGTCTTCCTTTTCTCGGGTCATGATAGCTTTCATCATTTTTCTAGAGTCTTTGTCCTTTTGAAAGTCAAGGATTTCTTTTTCTAGAGGTTCAGTGTCTTCGTCAGCCTCACTTGATGATGAGGAATAATTATCATTTTTGGGAATGTTATTATCATCCTTGTTTCCATCATTGTGTTCTGTCTCATATATAGTGGGAGATTTAGGTTCATCAAAAATTGGTTCGCTTGATGATGATGGTATGTCAGTGAGTGGATCCTTTTCGTAAAATGGATTGTTGGTGTATGAAAAGGGTATTCCTTTGCCTTTGGCTTCTTTCTTACTAGAAGTCCTGGTTTGTATAGGGATTTTTATGAATTAGTGAGACCTAAAGTTGTTTGTGATGCAGAGGTCAAGATCAATTTCAGGGCTAGTTGTTCAGTTAATGTATTGTTTGGGAGAAACAATTGAGATTCAGTCTAGTTTCAGGAATGATCTATCGTGTATAAGACGTTATCTAAGTGACTAAAATTTGATAGGTAGTTGATTGAACTAGTTGAAAGATGATAGACCAAATCGTGCAACGCAAATGGTAGAGGTACACTATCTTGATCTGTTTATGCACAGGAAAACTGATAACCAGTATTATGTTCGTTGTAAGCTGCTTTTAGGCAAGTTTAACTGTTCTGTTCTAACAAAACTAGAGACTCGTACGACATGATTTTTTGAACTGGATGACAATTTTGCACCTACACGACAACAAAAATTCTATTTCGTACGAGTTGCTATTTCTTACCGTATGACAGATGGGTATGTGCAAGACGACAAAAGACTCAAACCAGTTTTGTTTCGTACGACATAGGATGCAGAACTAGACGACAGATTAAAATGACTCGTACGACATAGGATCAGGTATAGGACGACAAATCAGAAGACTCGTACGAAACAAAATCAGGTGTAGCTTGATAAATTATCAAACTCATACGACTGTTCACAGAACAGAGCCTAGAAATTCTAAGTTTTTTTGATTGCTAAGTATGATAACTGAGTATGACCAATTCTGAGATGGACTAATTTTGGATCAGGATACAAAATTTTGACTTAAGATGGACTAGTTTCTGACACGGACAGAGTTTTGACTTAAGATGGACAAGTTTCTGACATGGACAGAGTTTCGACTTAGGATGGACAAGTTTCTGACACGGACAGAGTTTCAACTTAGGATGGACAAGTTTCTGACACAGATAGAGTTTCAACTTAGGATGGACAAGTTTTTGACACGGACAAAGTTTTGACTTAGGACGGACTAGTTTCTGACACGGAGAGAGTTTCAACTTAGGACGGACTAGTTTTTGACATGAACGGAGTTTTGAATCACTAAGTTGTTTCTTGTCTTCTCCCATTTTTGGTATTTTAGTTTTTGTTTCAGGGATAAAAACACAGAAAACAAGTAGTACGTATAGTGACTCCAATCACAATATGCAAACCCTAACGAATTTGGTGAGGAAAGAAAACCTTTGCTTGTAGACTTAGGTACACACCCAATAGCTAATCAGAATATGGCCACTGAGTCTCATGCAATGGATTCTTAATGCCATATTATCCGACTTCAAACGCTAATGGGGGCACGAAATGACAAGTATCTTAGGAGAGTTACTATCTCTCTTACACAAAGATTATCTCCCTTTCGGAGATGAACCGGGTAGCTTCTAATTTTGAATTGAATTTAGTAAGGGATCCATTCAGTGCGTCGAGGTATAAACTCAATTAAGAGGTCTCCTAGCCTTGAAAACCAAGGTTTAATATACTCGAAGGTACGGAGGAGAGCTATTCCCGAGCACTGTCGTTGACTTGATTTTCATCAAATCATATTTATTTTATAGTGGATTGGAGTACTTGGCGTCTAGCCGTTCTGATTTAGGTCGTTCCCCTCACACCGCCCGTAACAGCTTTAAGAGTTTTTCAACCCCTCAGGAGGGCAGGCCTACTTAAGATGTACAAATCTCAAACAAAGAAAAAGCCTCAATGGTCTGGATTTCTGATTGTCTAGAAAAAGACAAGAGCATACTCTCCTACCTCTCACAATATTCTAAAAACACAAAAGATAGATTTGTTCTTTAACCAAATAGCAAGTTAGGTTCCTAAAAAATGAATTTAAAGAATACATGATGTTTAGTTGATTTTCCTTAGGCAACCTGCAAAGACAACGAATTAGTAGTCATATTGTCATTGTACAACAAGCATATTCTTTGACAAGAGTTCTGCAAAAATTGATTAGGCTGTGAAAAATTCTAAGATAGACAGATAAACAATCAGAGTTAGTCGTCAGAATAATTAAAAAAATCATGAAAATTTGCCTCTTTTTTTTTAAAAATAATTTACTAGAAAATACAGAGTCGTATGACAGTATAAAAACTCGTACGATATAGGATCCCAACTCATACGAGATAGGATTCCAATTCGTATGACACTTGCAGTTTGTCGTTTCATCCTATGGGAATTTTCGTACAAGATGTATGAATGAAAAAAAATTAAAAAAAAACAAAAAAATAAGCAGTCAGTCTTGGAGGCCGAAAAATGTAGTCTTCTGCCCCACGGTGGGCGCCAGAGATGAGTGTGTGAAAAAGTGGTATGTAAGCTGCAAGCACAACACTTCAATTAAGCCATTATATGCATGGTTAATAATCAATAATCAATAAGTAAAAAACCATGACAAAGCGACTAATTGCCTTCTAAAAGATGTGAGTATAAGATTGCTCTCAGATTTTTATAAGCAATACCAGTGACTAGACTACACAAAGACGAAGGATTTAATCTATATGATATTAAACTATATGGATGCAGGATGAATGAATAATTCAAGCAAAATAATCAATTCAAGCAATAATGGATGTAAGCAATAATTGATGCAAATAATCTAAAAAGCACAATAATCTTCAATGACTCCAGAGCGAAATGAGCGTGATGATAATCTCCAAGTGTGTTCTCAAAAATCTCTGGGGCAAATTGGAATGAGAGCTGAAAATTGAATTTATAAAGAATTACCAAGAGAAAAGCTCAATTTAGAATTAATTGAAAATAATTGAGAAATCAGGTTTAGTTAACCTTGAGATAGATTCCAATTATAGTTTAATTGAAATGCATTCAAATTAGAAGTCCAATTTGCATTGGAAATAATAATAAATCAATTCCATGCATTTGTGATAAAAATAGATAATTCTTTTATTTATTCAAGAAAAGAGTCTTTTCAATGCAACTGAACTTCTTTTTCTGAAAAGCTTTGAGTTCCAATTTTAGAAAATAATTCAATAATTCAATTAAATTGCTTTTCTGATTTCAAGTTCTAAATTTAGAATAAGAAACAATATCTCAAGTTTGATTTTTCTTTCAATTCAATTCTTTTTGTTTAATTTCAATTCAACTCTTGTTTTGTAATTAATTCCTCTTTTGTAATAAATTAATTCATTTTGCATGATTAAATGACAATTTTATTAATTAATTAAATATGCAAGGATATTTAATAAATTAAAATGGGATAATTGATCAAAGAATAATATTCTTGGAAATGATTCAATATTAAATGAATATTTAATTAATATTGAGGAGTAATTGATTTGCCATGTGATATTTGATGATTAAAGAATTAATAATTTGCTCAAGATTGATTTAATTGCCTTTGGTTAGGACCTTGGTGATGTTGTCGAGATTAGGGACCCATGGTTTAGATGACCATTTTTAGGGTATTACAAGAGCATGGTATGAAAGGATTCATTCACACCTGGTGAAGATAGATTTTCAGAGAACCAGTGAAGATAGCAACATATATCTCAAATCTGAGGGAGATAAAATACTAGTTAATGAAGTGTTTGTAGATGATATCATATTTGGAGGAAATGATGACATGAGCAATGACTTTGCAAATCAAATGAAAAGCGAGTTTGAAATGCCTCTAGTTGGAGAGATAAAAAAATTCATAGGCTTGCAAATTCAGCAAATGAAGGGAGTATTAAAGACATTTGTTATGAGTGACTATAAACCAGTTGAGACACCAATGGTTATAGGTTGTAAATTGTCTAAGGAAGATGAAGACACATCTGTTGATGAGAAGGAGTACAGGTTAATGATTGGAAAATTGCACTATGTAGTTCACAGTAGACCAGATATAGCTCATGCAGTTGGTCTAGTTGCTATATTTTAGAAGAATCTGAAGGAAACACAATTGATAGAAACCAAGAGGATATTTAGATATTTGAAAGGTACTGTTGACTATGGATTATGGTATCTATATGAAGGAAACTTTGACTTGAAGGTGTACATAGATGCAGATTGGGCAGGTAATGTTGATGACCGGAAAAGCACAACCAGTGGAGCATTCTTTTTGGGAGGAAGACTTGTTTTATGGAGTAGCAAGAAGCAGAGTTGTATTTCACAGTCTACTGTTGAAGATGAGTATGTTGTTGCTTATATGAATTGTACCCAGGCTATCTGGATGAGGCACATTTTGGAAGGTTTTAAGATGAAGTTTATAGAACCTGTAAAGATCTTATGTGACAATACTAGTGCCATAAATATTTCAAATAACCCTCTCTTGCATGCATGAACCAAGCACATTGAATTGAAGTATCATTTCTTAAGGGAAAAAGTGTAGAGTAAAGATGTGATCTTAGAGCATGTTTCTACCAATGAGAAGCTTGCAAAAATCTTTACTACACCTCTTCCTAAGACTACTTTCGAGTATCTTAGAAGTCAGCTAGGGATTGTACCCCTTCATGAGGTAAATTAAGCATGATGTAGATTACATCAGTCCCAAAGCTACTTGTAGAATTTTACAGCAGGATTGATGTAGGAGTGGAGTTATTCCACAAGGGGAGTATCAAGTTGTAGGTTGTTGATGCTGAACAATGAATTTTTACATTGCATGTTTTACTTTCAATTTGGCATTGTTGTCAAAGGGGGAGAAAAACTATGTGATTATAGGGAGAAGAACTAGTGACAAGTTGAAGACCAAAAGTACATGGTAAAAAGTAAACCAGGATACCTATTCACAATCACAACAATCAATGGTATTGATATTTTTATTTCCATCAATGCCAAAGGGCAAGACTGTTGGCATTTGCATGAAGATTGCATTAATGAAATTTTATGTTGTCATTGATTTCAATTAATCGGTAATGATATTGTTGTAATGATGTTTTGTAACCAGTAGGATGAGCTAAGTGGAAGGAATTGTAATGGGTAGGTAAGTTTGTGGAGTGAACTAGTATTGATAAGTATTGGAGAGTTGAACTGGTAAACCCTACCCGTTGTTTTGATAAACCCTAATCAATTAAGTTTGGTGAATTGGTTATATTGGTTTATGATCTGATGGTGAGCGGTAATGATTATGACACGTATGCATATTGTATGAAGAGAGTTTCAAAGATTTTTTGGCACATTGAGTTAATTTTTTTGTCTAGGGAATGAGCAAGTATATTGCATGCAATGCATAGCGCGTGATGAATTACTAAGTTTGATTAAGTAGTGATCAAGGAGTGGTCAAGGCTTTCTTGAATGATGTGAAGAGATTGTTATGTAATCCAACGATCATACGTGAGCTAACTTGTTTGTAATCTCTATGAGAGAATTATGTTTTTGTTGTCTTACCGACCTAATTGATTTGTTTATAAGGTCGATGAGTTGTTTTAGTTTAAGTGTTGGCAAAGTTGAATTGAGTGTGTGGTTCCAAAACCAAATGATGTATCTGCAGTTTGAGTAAAGGTAGATAGGAGCATGAAAAGGATCTGGACAAGCAAGTGAAGTGTTATTCAAAAATATCAGCAAACTCTCATTATTTTCTAAAAATTACAGTAGTTAAATCCCCTAACCAAGTAATCTCTAACAAGCTTGGTGTTATTCAAATCCTCTAACAAGGTGATCCATTAGCTTGGATTCTAAATCCCTTACAAAGGTTACTCCTCACAGTGTATTGCTTCTAACAAGGCATTATAGTCAACCCCTTAACCGGGTAGTCCCAAATAGGATCTATTCTTAACAGGACTTTTTGTAAAATCTTTAACAGGCTTGGCTCCTAATAGGGCGAACTTCAGATAGTTATCTTGTGAGTCTCATCTCACTATGGTTTTTCCCATTTGGGTTTCCATGTAAAAAATATTGTGTCAAGTGGTGAATGTCTTTGTGGTTATGTTTCTATGGTTGAATTGCTTAACTACTTATTTCACTTAGATAATTCATGATAACTGATAACAATATGAAATGAAGTTTTACTTATGTCAGTA
Organism: Cryptomeria japonica; assembly: GCF_030272615.1. Lineage (NCBI taxonomy): Eukaryota > Viridiplantae > Streptophyta > Pinopsida > Cupressales > Cupressaceae > Cryptomeria > Cryptomeria japonica. The sequence goes on from NC_081406.1 coordinate 336,333,664, forward strand.
AAAGTATTTGGATGTTTATGAGTTACAAGTTGTTTACTGTTAATCTATTGTAACAGTCAACCGTTTTACCTTGACAATTTTATTCTGACATAGATATTGCATTTATAGTTCTAAGTTTACTTGAGAGGTTATTTGTGAGATTGGTGAAGTTAATATCAATTTTTCTATCTATTGATTCACCCACCCCCCTCTCAGTAGTGTACTAGATCCTTGTTCTTTCATCATACCATCATCCATGGATGTCCCAAAAGTATGTTGTATGTGAGATCTAGATCAAGGACCTGATAAACCACATCCTTTGTAACTGGCCCAACTCTGAGAGGTAAGGTGATTGTGCCTTTAGATGAGCACTCTTCATCATCATATGCTTTAATGGTGATTGGATATGTAGGATTCACAACCTTTTTAGAATATCCTAATTGTTTAATAGTGCTTAATGTACAAATGTTCAGACCTTCTCCTCCATCTATCAAGACTCGTTTGATGTGGTTTTTATAGATAAAGGCTTTAATATGTAGAGATGAATTATGAGGTTGGGTTATGGAGGCATCATCAAATTATATGAATGTGAGGGTATGTGGAACAGAAAGGTATCCCACCATGGCTTGAAACTGGTCCACATTCAGATCAATGGGTACGAAAGTCTCTCTCAAAGTCTTGTCAAGGATGGCCTTATATACAGGGATATGCTTAAAATCTCAAGGATGTAAATGAGGGCGTGTGTCTTCCCTAATTGATCTACAAGGTCATACACATTCTTTGTGGATGATGAGGTTGTTGTCTTAGATGGAACGCCTTGTAAAGTGACTTTGCCTTGACGGTTTGTGAAATTACATTCAGAGGTTTCATTTTCAGAAGATGAGAAAGATGGTCCAATGCCTTTTAGGACAACCTTAATCCTTTGGGTAGGACCTTCAAGTGTTTTATCCTTGATGATGATCGTTGAAACATGGTTGTCCATTGAAATGTGGTTAATAGTGGAATCATAGTCATAAGGCATCTTCGTATAATTAGCTTGATTATTGATAGTTTTTTCTTTTCCCTTGTCATGTTTAGGAAATGGCTCCTTGAACATCGCATGCTCTTCATTGGAGGTATGACCATCCACCTCTATGTCACCTCTATCGATGATATCCCGAATGATATTCTTCAATCTGTGAGAGTTTCTAGTAAGATGTCCTTTACTCTTGTGATATTCACAATATTCATCATCATCCACCAATTTGGTTTCACTTTTGGCTCATATGGTGGATTATCTGGTAGTGTTATGAGCTTGTTTACCACTAACTTCTTGAATGTGCTTTCAATTGGTTCTCCCAATGGGGTGTATTTTCTTTGAGGTTTTGATTGCCTTTGATTGTTCACTTGATTGTTTGAGTTAGAAGAACTTGCACTGGGGAAAGTTATCTTAGGTTTCACAATATTTTCATCTACTACCCTGTCATTGATTGTATTCTTATTCTTGTTCCAAAAGAGAGGTTTGTCTTTTCCATTTGATTCCTCTTTGTTCTTTTTGAATATCTTGCTGATACCTTATTCAATAAGTACTTTTTCTATGGCCATTCCTTTCTCAATGACCTCTTTGAAGGTAGACAAACATGCTTTTATTAGCTCATATCCAATATCCTTTTTGACATTTTGTATGAATATTTCTACCATTTGATTTTGTGGTATATCACAAGAGCATCGACTAGAAAGACCTCTCCATTGCTGTAAAAATGAAGCAAAAGATTCCCCATGTTTCTGCTTAGTATTACATAAGGTGGCTACTGACACATCTGTTTCAATGTTGTATGAGAAGTGTTGTATGAAAGCCTCTGCTAGATCACCCCATGACTTAATTCCAGGTGGAAGTTGGGAGAACCATTCCATTACTTATTCACCTAAGCTTTGTGGGAACAATCTCATCAAGTATGTTTCTTCTGCTGCTACCTCAATGCAAGCTCTAAAAAACTATCTTATGTATGCCTTAGGATCCCCTTTGCCTTTTCATTTATCAAAATTTGGTGTTACAAAATGTGGAGGGAATGGAGGCATTGGAATGCTTCTATCAAATGGGTAAGGACATATATCCTTCATTGTGTACTATTGCTTTGGTGTAATCATGTCCGCCATTTGCCTTTGTAAGTCCTTTATCTATTGTTGTAAGTCATTCTTGGGTGGTGTCTTTTCTCTTTGAGCTAGTCCCATGCCTGAACCACTGGCCGGAGGAGGGATATAATTCATATATGGATAGTATTGATCATAGATGTGTTCAGATGGAGGAAGGACATATCTTTATAACTTGCATATGGACCACTTGGTATGGTATTATAGTGAGTAGTACTAGGTCTAGGTTGACACATGTCATGACCATGGCGATAAGAGATGTCATACAAATGATCTTGGATATTTCCCCTAAATCTGACATGGGGTCTCCTCGTGTCATGATTTTGAATGTTCGATTGAGTGTAAATGTATGCATTGGTATTATCTTGGGTATCATCATGGTCATGCATGGTGGTAGTTCTTCTCCATGGGAAAGGATGATTGCGGGGTTGTTCATGAGAGGTCCTATCATAACTGGTATGAGAATGAGTGTATTTGTTTGGAATCTCAGGTTTTTGAAGTAGGGATGAAGGTGACTCAAGCACAAGATTCTCTTTCTTACCACCACTATCGGGTCTCCTTTGTCTTTTATTAACTTGATTTTCTTGATTTGGATCATCCTCCAGAAATTGTGACATATCAAAATCATGGGGTAATCTTGTCCCACTTTGTGCTATGACTTCTAGGAAATATTGTCTATCCCTTTTCATTATTTCTTGAACCAATTTGTTAAAATGGGGATCCATGATAGTTTCCTCTACTTTTGCAGAATCCACGAATGCATTGTCATTGCCTAGTATATTACTGCGGTGTTCAAATGGATTGTAGAATTTGTCTCCATCAAACTCATAGGTACTCATGTTTAAAGACCTTAAAGCTTCTTTGACTTCCCTTTTAGACCTTTGTGAATGATTTTCAACCATGGACTAAAGTATTGACCAAAATGAAAGGTAGTATGAAAATGCAAAGTCTATGGAAGACCAAGAGGTTTATGAAATGTAGATGAATCTAGGGTAAAATTGCAGTGTCCAAGAGTGTAAGACCAAAGTAGGAGAGTAAGGTGTGGATTCCAAAGAGATGATGGATCACTTGATGAGGTAAGTTGACCTTGACTCTAGGTATGTATGTCTTTAGAGTAAGGTGTGGCTTCCAAAGAGATGATGGATTTCTTGATGAGGTAAGTTGACCTTGACTCAAGAAGACCAAATGAGACCCTAAGATGATAGATCTTGATACTGGAATCACTTAGTGTTGTGTTGTAGTATGTTTGCAAAGTTTAATGAGGACAAGCAAAGTAACCTTTTGACTCAAATTTAGAAAATATATTATGAGGGCAATGCAAGTGAAGGAAAATGATTGACTATGTATGACCAAGACATGTTGACTAAAAATGAAGCCCTATAGCAAGCAACCTTAGAAGCTCTTTGAATCTGAAAACTTAAGTCCTTTTTATTCTCAAGAGTTTTCTTGTAATCTCTCAACTGTGAATTGCAGACACAATTTTAACAAACCCAGACGTGATTCTAAAAATGTTTTGCAATTTAGTCCAATTGTAAAGTTGTTGAATGTTACCAAATCTCAATGTTTTGACTTTTTATGGCAAGAAAACACGACAAAATAGTGAAGACCCAATGTGTGAAGGTGTTTTGTCTTAAGGATCCAAAATGTTTCCAAATGTGAAGTGTGGGTGAAATATTTTCGCATACACTTGAAAACATGATAGACATAATGTTTCTTTGTTTTGTTTGAAACTTTTTGAGTGTTTTTATCATGCAAGCACAAATCCTAGGGTTGGCTAGGATAATAGTTATTGAATCTCACTTGGGGGGTTACCCTGAGCTATGCAATTCAGAGCAGATACTTAGGTCCTTGACCCCACTGTCTCCACCCTCAACACTCACTTCGTCGGGGCAGACAAGCACCAGTCCCCACAAAAACTTCCCATAGCGAACTTTGTATCTCTACTAAGAACCATACGAATGTGAGCCGCTTCAGAGGTCCGACCTCCTGCACCAACAACTAGAAAGTTTTTGGTCTTTCTAAAAAAAAGGGTGCTAGTAAGGGTTTCTGTTAGGAGACTATTCTTTGAAGCCATGCAAGCACGATTGAGGCTTATAGCCCAACAAAGTTCCAAAAACTTTAGTAGTCACGCAAGCATGATTTAGACCTCAAGGGCCCTACAAAGTGCTTAATATGAGATAAATCGTAGATAGCTCCAACCTCCGAAATTTTCATCCCAAGAGAGCTATTTATTATAGTGAGTTGGAATGCTTGGGTTTTAGCCGTACTCACTTGGCTCATTCCCTCCTCACTAGTAGTCCTAGTGACCACACGAGGAGGCAAGCCCTCTAAAGAAACCACAAAATAGATTAATATTCAAAACATGAAAGACACGGGTTCAATTTTAGTGCACCAATTGAAGTGTTTGCTAGACTAAGAAGACAAAGAAAGCAATTTTAAAATAAAATCTTTGCCAAAGTTCCTGCACCAAGATTATTAGTAGTTTTGAAATAATACCCCTCCTACAAGCACACAAGTTAGGTAAATTTTAGATCTAAAAGACTTTGTGAAATAGGGGCCTTCGAGAAGACTTTTTTTGATAGATTCAAATATCCAATTTTCCACAAGTTCTTTTGCATCATAAAAAATAGAACACCTGTAAAATTTTAATACATTACGAGAAATGTAAGAAAATCCTAAGGGGTCATATGTGGTCCTAAGGGTCACACATGTCTAACCCCTTAGGACCACATATGACCCCTTAGGACACTATTGGGTCCTATGAGGTCAAATTGGGTCCTAAGGGGTACATTATACACACTAGGATGCTATAAGGGGTCATAGGTGGTTTTAAGGGGTCACATAGAACACATGTGTGACCCCTTAGGAAACTATTGGGTCCAATGGGGTCAAATTGGGTCCTAAGGGGTACATTATACACACTAGGATTCTATAAGGGGTCATATGTGGTCCTAAGGGGTCACCCATGTGTTAGAACACATGTGTGACCCCTTAGGACACTACTGGGTCCTATGGGGTAGAATTGGGTCCTAAGTGGTACATTATACACACTAGGATGCTATAAGGGGTCATAGGTGGTCCTAAATGGTGTGTGACCCCTTAGGATACTATTGTGTCCCATGGGGTCAAATTGGGTCCTAAGGGGTACATTATACACACTAGGATTCTATAACAGGTCATATGCGGTCCTAAGGGGTCACACATGTGTTAGAACAAATGTGTGATCCCTTAGGAGGAGATATGACCCCTTAGGAGAACATATGACCCCTTAGGACACTATTGGGCCCTAAGGGGTACATTATACACATTAGGATGCTATAAGGGGTCATAGGAGGTCATAAGGGGTCACACATGTGTGACCCCTTAAGACCACATATAACCCCTTAGGACACTATTGGGTCCTATGGGGTCAAATTGGGTCCTAAGGGGTACATTATACACACTAGGATTCTATAAGGGGTCATATGTGGTCCTAAGGGGTCACACATGTGTTTGAACACATGCATGACCCCTTAGGACACTATTGGGTTCTATGGGGTAAAATTGGGTCCTAAGGGGTACATTATACACACTAGGATGCTATAAGGGGTCATAGATGGTCCTAAAGGATCAAACATATGTTAGAACACATGCGTGACGCCTTAGGACACTATTGGGTCCTATAAGGTCAAATTGGGTCCTAAAGGATACATTATACACACTAGGATGCTATAAGGGGTCATATGTGGTCCTAAGGGGTCAAACATGTGTTAGAACACATGCATGACCCCTTAGGAGCAAATATGACCCCTTAGGACACTATTGGATTCTATGTGGCCAAATTGAGTCCTAAGGGGTAAATTATACACATGCTAAGATTCTATAAGGGGTCATATGCACTCTTAAGGGGTCATACATGTGTTCTAATACATGCGTGAGCCCTTACGACCACATATGACCCCTTAGGATACTATTGGGTCCTATGGGGTACATTATAGACACTGGGATGCTATAAGGGGTCATGCATGTGTTAGAACACATGTGTGACCCCTTAGCACCACATATGACCCCTTATAACATCCTAGTGTGTCTGTTGTGCATGCTATTGGGTCATAAGGGATATGTTATATAAACTAGGATGTTACAAGGGGTCATATGTTCTCTTAAGGAGTCACACATGTGTTCTAACACGTGTGACCCCTTAGGACCACATGTGACCCCTTATAGCATCCTAGTGTGTAGATTGTGCATACTATTAGGTCATAAGGGGTATGTTATATAAACTAGGATGTTACAAGGGGTCATATGTGGTCCTAAGGGGTCACATGTGTTAGAACACATGTGTGACCCCTTAGGACCAGAGATGGCCCCTTAGGAAACTATTGAGTCCTATGGGGTCAAATTGGGTCCTAAGGGGTACATTATACACATTAGAATGATATAAGTGGTCATATGTGGTCCTATGTGGTCATGCATGTGTTCTAACACATGTGTTCGAACACATTCGTGACCACCTAGGATAGAACACATGAGTGACCAACTAGGACCACATATGACCCCTTATAGCATCCTATTGTGTATGTTGTCCATGCTATTGGGTCATAAGGGATATGCTATATAAACTAGGATGTTTCAATGGGTCATATGTGCTCCTAAAGGGTCAAATGTGTGTTAGAACACATGTGTGACCCCTGAGGACCACATATGACCCCTTAGAACACTATTGGGTCCTACGAGATCAAAAGGGGTACTAAGGGGTCCATTATACACACTAGAATGCTACAAGGGGTCATATGTGGTGCTAAGGGGTCTTGCATATGTTTTGTGGCCCCTTAGCACCACATATGACCCCTTATAGCATCCTAGAGTGTACGATGTGCATGATATTGGGTCATAATGGGCATGTTATATAAACTAGGATGTTACAAGGGGTGATATGTGCTCCTAAGGGATCACACATATGTTAGAACACATGTGTGACACCTTAGGACCACACATGACCCCTTAGGACACTATTGGGTCCTATGGGGTCAAATTGGGTCTTAGGGGGTCATTATGAGTCATAAGGTATTATGTATTAAGGTATTATTATGCTTCATTACAATCATAGGAGGTCATTATAGTGAAAATAGATCTTAAGGGGTCTTATTGTGTCATTTTGGTGTGATTGAAGAGATGAATTTTGTAATATATTGGTCAATATTATCTTTATATTTGAGTTATATCCATGATGTATTTCATGTGTCCTTGTTAAAAAGTATAACCTTTAAGTTTACAGCTATTTTTTATTGTCATTCATTTTATATTCACAAATTGGAATAGTGGTTGTAGACACCCAAATTTGTCCACTTAATAAAATGAATACTAAGCATTTATTTGATTATTTAACCATCGATCAACAATTAATTAAGTTAATATTTAATTAATTCATCTTAACCCCTTTCTCCTATTAATTAAATAAATAATTCAATTTATTTGATTTAATTCACTTACACCATATCCTGACTTTTTTTTTAATTAAATAAACAAATCACATTTATTTAATTAAATACCCTCTCTCGCATTTAAATAAATAAAAATTTATTTAAATCCATAAAAACCTCACCCACTTGCACTTTCTAGAAAATGCAAGTTGCACCACTATTTTAAATAAATAATTTTTTTATTTAAAATCATATTTATCCTCACCCACTTGAAACCTTTAATGACTTCCCTTAAAGTCTTCAAACCTTTAAAGGTTTCCTTCTAGAGTCTTCTCAAACCTTAAATGATTTTCATTAAAGTCTTTAAAACCTTTAATTGCTTCCTTCAAGAAACTTCTTAAGCCTTTAATTATTTCCCTCAAAGTCTTCAAGAATTTAATGCTTTATCCCCCCTTTTCTCATTTAAATAAATCCAAAATTCACTTGCACACTTTTAAATAAATTTGTATTTATTTAAAAATCCTAAAAATCATCCCACTTGCATTCTCCTACAAAATTCACTTGCTCACTAATCTCCTTCTATATTCTTCTAACCCCCTTCTAGATTCTTCTAACTCCTTCTAATTATCCTAATCTCCCTCCTAATAATTTGCACATTCCTTAAGAAAAAGGTCACTTCTAAAAAACATGCAAAGTCTTACAAACCATTTGACCTTTGGTTAGAGACTTTCCTCTATCTTAACCATCATTTTGACTCATGAGTCTCTTCAAAGCATTTATTTATTTGACTAAGGTAACCATTTAACCCTTGCAAATTCATTTATCCATTGGATAAAAGTAATATCCATTAACCTAACCCTAACCCAACCCCCTAGGGTAACCATTATGTCCCCTCAAGCATTTAATGTTCCTTATCTCTCCACTCAAGCCTCCTCATGGTGACACTTGTCAACATGGGATTGGGTTGAAAGTATCACATGGATTGAATATCTTTCAATCCTAACCCTTGTTAAGATTGCTCAATATTAACCCTTCATTTCCCCATTTCTTCTATAAATAGAACCCTTCTCCTCAAGCAAAGAAGGAAGCATTAGAGTATTGTTACTATACTGGTATTAGCATAGAAGTTTCTCATAGCATCACTATCTACACTTGCATAGCATTTTTTTATCATATCCAATCATCTTGAATCTCTATATGGCATCCGTGGCTAGTGCTAAAAGATGAGAGCTACAATCATTCGGGACTTGGAGAGGGGAGAGACAAGGGAGAAGAATCAAAAGGCATCATGTAAGCATCTTAGGGAGACTTTTCTCCTTTCTTTGTTTTGTGAAACTTCTTTCATGCTTTTTGTAATCTCTTTTGATATGTTTGGAATGGTTTTTAGTTCTTTGTTTTGGTTTTATGGTTGAAGCTAACTTATAAACATTGAAATTTGTTGTTGTCTCTTCCCCACTTCCACAACATCATTTGGTGAACCTGGCGTTAAAAAAAATCTCTAAACACATCTCATTGTTCTTTATCTAAAAACAAGTACCCGACCTACAAACCCAATTGCACCTACACACCCTTGGGAGAATCTCTTGAAAATATTTTACACCAGCTCATCTCTTCTGATCTTATCACATTACCTAAAACATCAAACTATGAACCACAAGTCAAACCTTCCTGGTGGAGAGATAATGTGTATTGTGGATTTCATAAAGGAAGAGGGCACAAAACAAACAACTGTCATCGATTAAAGGATATTGTTCAAGATCTCATTGATCGAGGTGACATAGAAGTGGATGGTCACAATGCAAAAACTTCCAATACTGATCATACCATGTTAAAAAATCCACTCTCATAATATGAGAAAGGAGGTCCCTCCCATCAAGGTAATAATCAAGATAACATGACAAACTATACACGCGCAACCTATACCTATATTGTCAATAATCTTTATGATGCCAATGAACAAGTTGCTACCATTACCATCAAAGGCAAAGATCCTGCATGCAATGTTGTTTACCGTTGTAACAAGCTTGTCTTACTAGGTGCACCATCAAGAGCGACATTTGTGCCCAAACATTATAATCTTGTGGACCAATTAGATAAGACACCATCACTTATCTCCATACTAGAGATTTTGTGCATATCACCCTCATATAAAACCATCTTAGATCAAGATCTCTAAGAAGTGTCAATTCCACCCAACCTCAATACAAATCAATTTTAAGCCATGGCTGGTAGTCTCAAATCATCACCATGTATCACTTTTGCAGAGAATGACGATGCATCCTTTCAACAACTGCATAAAACCCCTCTCCACATTGAGGGATTCATGCATAAACACAAAATCAAGTGAGTCTTGATTGACAATGGAGTTGGCCTTAACATTTGCACATTATAGCTAATCACAAGATTGGGATATGCAGAAGATGCCAGAAAGTGGATTACCATCAAGGCCTATGATGATGCATAATGCTCCTCTAAAGGGTGTGTCATGCTACCAGTCAGGGGAGGACCCATGGTGAAGAATGTAGTCTGTCAAGTCCTAAGCCTCCCTCTTCCATACAATCTCCTATTAGGTAGACCATGGATTCACGCCATGCAAGAAGTACCTTACCATCAATGTATCAAGTTTCGCTATAACGAGGTAGAGATTACTATCCTTGATGATGCCAACCCATTCGCTTTTTGCAACAATATAAGGCATCAACCTAATATCACAGTCCCTAGCAATAGAGAAGCCACAACCTCATCATCTTACATTTACCTCACCAGTCCACTTATCCCTACACCCAAACAAGAAAAGATGAAAAATGAAAGTACAAGATAAGGCCCAGGAGAGTATAATATTAATCAGATTTTCTATGTTGGCCAACTATCCCTCTCACCTAGGACTTGTGGAAAACCACAATAGTCACTCAAACCACTTGTTGCAGCCCATACTACTACACTTGATGGCTTCATCCCAAGCAGTTAAGAGGAACAGGAAACTATTGATGAAGATTTGGCATGATGGATATACAAACACCCTTCCGACATAGCTAGATAATAGGTCAGGATCCCGACAGAGAGGTATGGTAAAGGATTTACCCTAATGCAAAAGTGTAAAATCCTGGCAAATCAGACATTATTTTTAGGGGAAAATTTTCATAATGATGACTTTCAAAGTAGGAAAGAAAATTATTTTGTATTGGCGATTTTTTCCTAGGGTACAAAAAATTACATAAAATTATGGCGAATAATACCTTGTTCCATGGGGAAATATATATTGTAGGAGGTGAATATTTTTTCGTTTAAAAGAACAAATATATAATTGTATGGGCAAAAAAATTTAGTCCGAAGGAAAAATTATTTAGCGTATTGGCTATTTTTATCCACCGCTTGAAAATTATTTAATTTGTTTGGCTAATATTTTGTTATTTATGGAAAAATATATATTTTATTGGCGATTTTATGAATTCATTTCCATTAATAGACAAGCCACATCACATCACATCACATCACATCAATACATCACATTAATTCCAGAATTTGCATGATGTATTGATAAGCGTGACCTCTTTGACACATGAAGGGTGACACGTACCTAAAATCCATCATTGATTTTAAACCGTTCAATGATCGTAGATGAATGGCTGAAGTTTTATTTTGGCCCAAATTTCTGAAGAGAACGTAGTTCAGCAGAAAGTGCCCGAAATGGAATTAGATTCAATAGACACGTATCAAATGTCATGGTCAATAATGTTGGTCATTTAATATATGTCTAGTCACTAATTGCAATCCACTCTGTCCCCACGACTTTCAAGGTGGTACTGGTTTATAGTTGTTTCCAAGTTCGCACACTCATGCATTTATGGGAAAGATTTACAGAGATATAGGAAAGGTTTAAAAAAATTAAAATAATTAATACAGTTAGAGAAAGTATTATTACAATCAAGAGCTTCATCTATTTATATACGATCTTTGCTTATTTCATCTTCAATTAGCCTTTGGTAGATAAATCGTCAGAGCTTGTGGTATTTAAATTTTGCCTTTGGTTTAGGTCTATAGTCTCAGGCTGTTTAATTTGGTAATATTATTTCTCAAGATGGACACTCCTATCCACTTGAGAATCATATCTAAGGAGGAACAGAGGGCCTTTTTGGGCTCCATTATAGACCCAACCCTCCAATCAGTCTGCAAGGAGGTTGGGATGTTCACTAATGAGGCTATGAGGATGGTGATGGGCAGAGACTTTCAGCGTAATCAAAATAGATACCATGTTAACATAGATGTTACGTCACATTTCTTGGCATCTCTTCTAGACCTCAGAGGAGACAAGGTGGATATGTTGATATTGTTAAGGAAGGTGTTTAAAGAAGACTTCCTTGGAGACGATGTTACTATTGTCATCTTTGCAGAAGTAGGGCCAGGGATCCCTTGGGCGAATGAATTAACCAAGCTTCTCCTCCCTAACCAAATAGTGCTAGTGGCCAGGCAATCATTTCTTTGGAACCTAAATGCGGAGCAGTTGACGCATCATAGGAAATGGGCGTGGATTGGTAGGGACATTCTCTAGAAATGGTTCCTCCTGGACGACTTTCTAAACTATTCTCTCAGCTTATAATGTCTGAAGAATTCTACATGGAGGGAGCACGAGATTCTTAGGGTAAACCATGAATGTGTCCACTACCTATGCCCTAGCCCTGACCCCCTAGTAGTTTTATTTTTTTGGCTATGTCCTCATAACTCACAGGATCACTCATTTTGGCTTTAAAGTTTTTAAGGGACCCAAGTCTCAGACATGTAAAAATTGTAAATTTCCGAAACATAAATATTAATGATAATTTTGCAAATTCTAGTTCGTTTTAGTTTGCCTCTTATGGATATAAAAATGCTTTCTATTTCAGTTTATTAATGATAATTTTGCAAATTCTTTTTGTCTATGAGCTACATTATTTCAATATTTTGTTAAACAATGGAAATAAATTTAATATTGCGATCTTTTTTATGTAATGTTTCTTCGTCTTTATTTAATATATAAAAAAAAATCCAGTTCGTTCCATTAATTATTTATACATTAATTATCGTTGATTATAATTTTATAAATATTAAAAAAAAAAAGATGTTTATCTCGCGAAAAACAAGTGAATTAAAAGTCCAACTTGTTGTTGAAGTTTTGAACTAGTGCATGCAAAGGAACAATAAACATGTTTTGCAAACTTTTAATGGAAGACTTCCATAAATGATAAACATTTAATTAAGTATAGTTAAATTCTAAATTTTCAATTGTATACTTAATTAAATTTAATAAGCTCTATTTCAGCAGAAGTTGAAAAGGATTGAAAAGTCTACTAGGCTGAAAAATAGGAGATGTTGGACGCTTTCCTTTGTAAGATGTAGGAGGCGGTATTGAAACATATAAAGGAGGAATATAAGGTGTAGGAAGGAAACCGAGTCCATCATGAGGAGGATGAATATGTCTAGGATCTCTAGGCTCACTCAAAGATAAGATTATATCATTCTTCCATTTTTTATAAGATTGAAAAAGAGCATCACTTCGAGTCTTAAGAGGCTCAAATTGTTTAGGCTAAAAGTAATCAAGATTAACATCTCCATGCCTCACCGTGGGTTGGTACATGCTATGATTTATAGTTACAATTTTGTCATTATGTAGAAATTTGAGAAATTTATGAATGATAGATGAGATCGCTTTCATGGAAGAGAACCAAGGATGTCCCAACTTCACACAAAATTGATTTGATGTAGGAATGATAGCAAAAATGACATCTAAGAACTTAGTACCAACCTTAATTGGACGAGTAATAGAACCTATAGTAGGACAAGAGAAACCATCAAAGATCTTAACCACTAAATCAAATTTATCATATGTTACTTCATGAAATTGTAAAGTATAAAGATATTCTTAAGTTATTACATTCACCATACATGTTGGAAAAATGAGAACCCCTTGTGAGAGTATGTGTTTGATCTTTGCAGTGATATATAGTAGGCCATTAGGTGCTTCAATAGTCCCACTAAGATCAAAGGTAATGCATATTGCATAGGTCCTTAGGAGGTGCAGGTTTATCAATAAGATTCACCACACTATTAGACTCAAGGCCAAGGTCATTAGAAGAAAATTCAAGATTCTCAGACTCCATTAGAGAACAGGATTAGACTCAATTAGATAAACGACCTAGGGTGGATTTCAGCCTGAATGTGGGAAGTAAACACATTTGTGAGAACTTCATCTGGAATTGAACGTTTTACATTTAATTAACTATAATTAAGTCTATAAAGCTCTATTTAGGGTGAAGTTGAAAAGGATTAAAGAGACTTCGAAAAAAATCTGGAAAAGTGCCTCAAGTCGGGTGACGTGTCTGAAAAATGACAAAAGTCATGGGACCCATGACAACTAACAACAGATACCATCGTCCATTGGATGAGCACATATCAATGACTTAGGGTGGATTTCATCCTAAATGTGGGAAGTAAACACATTTGTGAGAACTTCACCCAAAATTGAACGTTTTACATTTAATTAACTATAATTAAGTTTATAAAGCTCTATTTTGGGCAAAAGTTGAAAAGGATTAAAAAGACTTAAAAAACAATCCGACAAAGTGACTCGATTGTGGCAAGGTGCCCAAAAAATGGAAAAATTCATGGGACCCACTGTTAGGAACCGATAAGGACAATTGAGGGGGGGGGTGAATAAGTTGTCAATAAATTGCAACCCAAAACAAAATATCCCAGCTTAAAACTCAATGTCGGTAAAACAGATTAACAGTTATAGCAATACTGGTACAAATTAATGCATAAAATAGAAAGGAAAACAACATCCACAACACATGACACAAAGATTTTGACATGGAAACCCTATAAGGGGAAAAACCACTGTGGGAAACCTTACCCACAATCAGATGATACTACTGCAGATAGTAAGTGAATACAATAATGGGGTCTGCACATGCAGAAAGGCCAACTACCTATAGCTCACTTCTCAATAACAAAATAGGAGTCACACTGACTACATAGTTGGATGGTTAAATCCAATAATCAATGTACTTCTTCAATATAGCATCTACAATGCTGGATTCAGTACTGGTTTAAGCTCTGTGCATGAGTGCCAAACACCTTCATGACCTTTAACAACCTTCCTTCAACCTTCGGATAGTATCTACATGATTCACACAAGGATCTGCTTATTTTCACTCTTCATAATGATCTTCAATATTTGCACACACTCACACACTTCTTCCAAATAAGATCTTACAATTATTTATACAAAAACATAAGACCTAATCATTAGGTCGGCTCCTAAAAGATATTACATTTAAATCAATTACAAAATAAGTCTTAGTGCAATAATATGTTGGTCGCAATACATTTACACATTATCCAATCAATAAACCATTTTCAAAATGTGTTGTGTTGATCTGGAACATGATTTCTCATATCGATTCATAACCTGGACCTATCTGTCGGTTAAGGAAAATATGTGAACCCGATCAGACAAATATGCAAAATGCCAAATGCAAACATCCAATCCATGTCTTCAACATAACCAAATGATCTCCAGGTGATAACAAGTCATCGTCAATTTCCTAAGCTACCAGTGAAACATATACCCGTAACTGTGCATAAGTTAATATCCATATCGGGACCATAATGTACCTGTTCAACAACAAATCAATATAACCAGAGTGTTTGCATTAATGACAAAACCAATGCAACACATGACGAAGTCATCCATAATACCAACAATCTCCCCCTTTGGCATTGATGGCAACACTAGATGGAAAAACATCTAAGTGCCAAAAATAGAATGCCAAATACCAAGAATCTCCCCTAAATAGATCAATACAAAGTTTTGTACCAAAACCAAAATACATCTTTCCAAGTATAATGTTTTTACATAGACATCTCTCCCCCTTTGACATCAAATACCAAAGTAGTTAAGAATCACAATCAGAACATAACATACAACTAACTACTCCTCCTGAGTAGTAGCTCTCCTTCATCAAGACTGAAAAAAAGATTTTTCTGTTAGTCTATGTCGGTTTGATGCCAATCTTCATCATTTAAGTCTCTGCTGGTGGAGGGATTACCCCAAGCTTCCCTCTGAGATATTCAAATGTTTCCTTAGGCAAAGGCTTTGTAAAATATCTACAATTTGCTCTTTAGTGTTTAGATAAACCAATCTCACTTCATTTTCTTCAACATTTTCTTTCAGAAAATTATACTTAATAGAAACATGCTTTGTTTTAGAGTGAAATACCAGATTCTTTGATATATCTATTGCTACTGAGTTATCATAGTAAATAATTACCAGTTCTTTGCATTTTACCTTGATATCCTTCAACATTTGCTTGATCCATAATACCTGAGTACAATTAGTTGTTGCTGCAACATATTCTGCTTCTGCTGTAGATAATGATGTGCAAGTCTGCTTCTTGTTGATCGATGAAATTAATCTTCTACCAAGAAAGAATGCGCTGCTAGTGGTACTCTTTCTGTCATCCACATCTCTTGCCCAATTTGCATTTGTATATGCACATAACTCAAAATTTTCATCCTTAGGATACCATAAACCAAGATTTGTTGTGCCTTGTAGGTACCAAAAAATCCTTTTTACTATAGTTTCATGATTTTCTTTAGGATTGCTTTGAAATCTTGAAACAATACACACTGCATTCATTATATCAGGTCTGGTTTGTGTCAAATACAGTAACCCTCCTATCATATATTTGTACCTTGTTGGATTTATAGGAGTTGAATCATCCTTTAATGTCAATTTATTAGTTGTAGTCATAGGAGTGCTTACCGGTTTGGAGTTTTCCTTTCCAAATTTCTTCAAGAGTTCCTTCAAGTATTTTGTTTGACAAATGAATATACCTTTATCTATTTAAGAAATCTGCAAACCTAGAAATTCTTTTATCTCTCCAATCATAGACATTTTGAATTCTTCCTACATCTTGTTAGCAAAATCTTTGCATAGCCCCTCTTCTCCTCCAAAAATGATATCATCCACAAATACTTCAATAACCAAAATGTCATCATTGGTAATTTTGTAATACAAATTACTATCAACATTACCTTTTGTGTATCCAAGCTTTAGAAGATATTTATCCAGTCTAGCATACCAAGCTCTGGGAGCTTGCTTTAATCCATATAAATATTTTCTTAATCTGCAAACCACATCCTTCTCATCTGTTAATGAAAATCCATCAAGCTGCTCAATGTAAACTTCTTCTTTAAAATATCCATTCAAAAATGCACATTTTATATCCATCTGATAAACTTTATAGTTCTTGTGAGCTGCAAATTCAAGAAATAGTCTTACTGCTTCAATTCTGGCTACCGGTGCAAAGGTTTAATTATAATCAATTCCTTCTTTCTGAGAATAACCTTTACAAACTAATCTTGCTTTGTTTCTGATTACTTCACCATCTTCATTCAATTTATTTCTAAATACCCATTTAGTTCCAATTACATTTTTATCTTTAGGCTAGGGAACTAATGTCCAAGTATTATTCTTTTCAATATGTTCTAATTCTTCTTCCATTGTTTTTGTCCAATATTTATCTTGACATGCTTCAACAACTGATGTAGGTTCAACTTGAGAAATTAAACATACCTCTTCATTTGCCAATCTTCCTCTTGTCATAACACCTTGATTTTTGTTTCCAAATATATGATTTTCTGAGTGATTCAATCTTACATACCTGGGTTTATTCTGATTTCCATTTACAGGTTGTTGTTCTTCAGTCACAATTGAGTTTTTTGATGATGTTAGTGTGATTGGTTCTTCATTCTGTTCTGGTGCAATCCATGCTGGTTTATTTATAATCATTTCTATTGTCAGTTCAGAACCTATAGATCTTTATTCTCCTCTAAAATGTTCATCTATCTTCACATTATTTCTTTCAATGATCTTCTGCAATCTTTTATTTTAACATCTATATGCCTTGCTTCTATTTAAATAACCAAGAAAATATTCCTTCATCACTTCTAGGATCAAATTTGCCAATAGAATCATCTCTCCTAATATAGCATTTGCTTCCAAATATTCTGAAATATTTAAGAGTAGGAATATGACCGAACCATAGTTCATAAGGGGTCTTACCAGTTTCACCTTTGATGTGAACTTTGTTGAAAGTATAAACCATTGTATTTACTACTTCTCTCCATTACATATGAGGTAGATTTGCTTCCGTCATCATGGTTCTTGCAGCATCCAGTATAGTTCAGTTCTTCCTTTCCACAAATCCATTCTACTGGGGTGTTTGGGGTGCTGATGGTTGTCTTTTGATTCCATTCTCTTCATAATATGCATTGAATTCCATAGATGTGAATTCTCCTCCTTGATCAGATCTCAAACATTTGATTTTTTTACCGGTTTCATTCTCTACCATTGCCTTGTATATCTTGAATCTCCCAAAAGATTTTGATTTCTCCCTGAGAAAAGTAACCCAACACATTCTAGAATAATCATCAATTATTAACATAAAGTATCTATCGCCCTGAGGACTCCTTGTCCTTGCTGGACCACATAAATCAGTATGAATTAAAACAAGAATATTATTGGATTTCTCAGAAATTCTCTTAAATGTTGTTCTAACTTGCTTTCCCATTTAACATTCCTTACATACCAGATTATGAGGTTTCACAATCTTAGCTAAATCCATTACTACCTTGATTGAACTGATCTTTACAATGCAATCAAAATTCACATGACAAAGTCTTTTATGCCATAACCAACTTTCATCAATCTGAGCAATCAAACATGTCTTATCATTGGTATTCAAATGAAAGATATTACCTTTAGTCTGATTACTGATTGCAATCTCCAATCCAGTTCAGTATATGATTTCGAATTTCCCATTCTTGAATTGTAATTGAAATCCTTTTTCCATTAACTGACCAACACTCAAAAGATTATTCTTTAAACCTTCAACATAATAAACATTATCAGTATTGTGCTTACCATCCAAAGATATAGTGCCTCTTCCTTTGATTAAACAAGATTTATCATCTCCAAATCTTACTAGACCTCCATGACATTCCCATAATGATAAGAATTTGCTTTTATCACTAGTCATATGATGTGAGCATCCACTATCAATGATCCATTCATCCTTTTCTTCAATTTTTGTTGTCAATGCCTGCTCTACTGGTTTGACAATAGGTGTCGGTTGATCTTCTTTTATTGCAACAAATGCCCATCCACTATCTGCAGGATCATCATCAAAATCATCTGTAACACCTTCATCTGCATAGTAACATGTCTTTTTTTTGTTTTTCTTAAATCTGTATCTTTGATATTCAGGGTTAGGCTTATATGTTCTTTTTGCCTCATCTCTTAGTCTTGAATGTCTATCAAGACACCTAGATGCCATATGACCAACTTTATTGCAATTAAAACATTTGAAAGGTGCTTTACCTTCATACTTACTTCCTGTTGGACCTTTAGGCATCTTCCTTGCAAATAGTGCTTCAAGTTCTTCAAGTTCTTCATTTTCTCTTATGATATCTTCAAGTTATTTTGCATAAAGTGCTTTCCAATCAGATTTGTTAGATGATGATGATGATGATGATGATGATGTTGATGCTTTGAAAGCTATATCAGTCTTCACTATAGCAATAGGACCAAATTCTTCAAGCTCAAATGCTGAAAGTTTTCCAACCAAAGTATCTCTAGATACAGATGTATTAGGCATTGTTCTCAACTCATTAATAGTTGTCACTTTAATTTTGTAAGCCGATGGCAAAGCTCTTAAAACTTTAGAAACAATTTCATATTCACTTAAAGATCCTCCACAACATTTTATTCCTAAAACAATTTCATTAACTCTTTCCATAAATGCATAAATTCTTTCATCGTCTTCCATTTTTAAATTTTCATACTTGACCCGGTAAAATTCCAGTTTTGCAATTTTGACAATGGAATCTCCTT
The DNA here is from genome assembly GCF_030272615.1 of Cryptomeria japonica. Taxonomy (NCBI): domain Eukaryota; kingdom Viridiplantae; phylum Streptophyta; class Pinopsida; order Cupressales; family Cupressaceae; genus Cryptomeria; species Cryptomeria japonica. Next base: position 336,353,107 of record NC_081406.1, read on the forward strand.
CATTCAATGTTTCTAGTTTATCCCAAATAGATTTTGCAGTAGATCTGTTTAATAATCCCATGATTTGTTGATCTGATAATGCGCTTGGAAGTGATTCTCTTGCTTTGCAATCATTCTCCAAGTCTTTAGCCAAGGTTGGTGGATTAGGGTTATTTGGATAATGAGCAACATAGCCATTCTTTGTAACATCCATATATCTCTTCCAATGCAGTTTAGATGTGTTTCCATTCTGATCTTCCATATACCATAGTTAGTTCCATCAAGTTTGGGATTGTCCTTCCTGAAGATATTTGCTACCATAGGATCTCCTCAAGTTGTTAGGCTTCTGCAAAAAGAGGACTAGGCTGTGATACTAATTGCTAGGAACCGAGAAGGACAATTGAGAGGGGGGGGGTGAATCAGTTTTCAATAAATTGCAACCCAAAACAAATTATCCCAACTTAAAACTCAGTGTTGGTAAAATAGATTAACAGTTATAGCAATACCGGTACAACTTAATGCATGAAACAGAAAGGAAAACAACATCCACAACATGTGACACAGAGATTTTGATGTGGAAACTCTATAAGGGGAAAAACCATGGTGGGAAACCTTACCCACAATCAGAATATACTACTACAAATAGTATTTGAATACAATAATGGGGTCTGCACATGCAGAAAAGCCAACCACCTAGAGCTCACTGCTCAATCACAAAATAGGAGTCACTCTGACTACAAAGTTGGATGGTTAAATCCAATAATCAATGTACTTCTTCAATATTGGATTCAGTATCGGTTTAAGCTCTGCGCATGAGTGCCAAACACCTTCATGACCTTTAACAACCTTCCTTCAACCTTTAGATAATATTTGCATGATTCGCACAAGGATCTGCTTATTTTCACTCTTCATAATGATCTTCAATATTCACACACACTCACACACTTCTTCCAAATAAGATCTTACAATTATTTATACCAAACCTAGGACCTAATCATTAGGTCAGCTCCTACAAGATATTAAATTTAAATCAATTACAAAATAAGTCTAGGTGCAATAATATGTCAGTCTCAATATATTTGCATATTATCCAATCAATAAACCATTTCCAATTTAATGTGTCGTGCTGATCTGGAACATGATTTCTCATACCATTTCATAACCTGGACCTATCTGTCAGTTAAAGAAAATATGTGAACCCGATCAGACCAATATGCAAAATGCCAAATGCAAACATCCAATCCATGTCTTCAACATAACCAAATGATCTCCAGATGATAACAAGTCATCCTCAACTTCCTGAGCTACTGGTGAAACATATACCGGTAACTGTGCATAAGCCAATATCCATACCAGGACCACAATGTGTCGATTCAACAACAAACCAATATAACTAGAGTGCCAAATCAATAATGTAGACCTCCACAAAGATAAGTGTTGACATCAATGACAAAACCAATGCAACACATGACGAAGTCATCCATAATACCAACACCCACGACAACTGACAATAGATATCATCGTCCATTTGATAAACACATATCAATGACTTAGGGTGAATTTCAACCTGAATGTGGGAAGTAAACACATTTGTGATAAATTTGCCTGGAATTGATGTTTTACATTTAATTAAATATAATTAAGGTCTACAAAGCTCTATTTCAGGCGAAAGTTGAAAAGGATTAAAAAGACTTAAAAAACAGTCCGAAAAAGTGACTTGAGTGTGGTGACGTGCCCGAAAAATGGCAAAAGTCATGGGAGCCACAATAACTGACAACAAATACCATCGTCCGTTGGATGAGAACAAATCAATGACTTAGGGTGGATTTTAGCCCGAATGTAGGAAGTAAACACATTTTTGAGATGTTGACCCGGAATTGAACGTTTTACATTTAATTATCTATAATTAAGCTCTATTTTGGGCAGAAGTTGAAAAGGATTAAAAAGACTTCAAAAATAGTCTAGAAAAGTGACTCGTCACTCGAGTCTAGTGACGTATTCACTATCCTTAGAATTTGGACTAAAGCAATGAATTTTTTATCCTTCGGTGACGAATAGATATTAATAATAATTTATAAAATTACAACAAGATTCTAGATATTTTGCCCTTTAGGTATTACTTTTGTACTTTTCAGTGTTTTCAAAATAAGTGACTCGTAAATTATAATCATATTCATTTCATGGACAAACCACTAAATTAAGGGAGATTCAAAAATGACTACTATATTGAGGAATGCAAGTTGCAACAGAGTTTGTCTGCGCCAATCTAGCGAAATAGAAATTTCGGGTAAAATCTAGAACACCTACATCCTGTGTTTTTTACCTTTTTAATCTCGTGGTTCAATTTGAGGGTTAGCATTTCTAGGCTTGTATCTAACATTATTTTGAATTATTAACAATAACAATGATGGGGAAACTAAGAAGTAGTAGTTCAATAGGAATCCAAGTGAAAAAAATAGATCTAACCGAACTGGTTAAAACACCAAGTTTCCCTGATGAATACCATGAGATTTATGACCCTGCCATCCATAGTAAAAAGCGTATCATAGATATTAGATATGCATTGTCTAATAAGGTGGTAGATCCAAGTAGGGCAAATTTTACTATTTTCAACATAATGTTAAAACAAAGAACAAATAAAATTGCATTGTGGGATATTGGATTGGGAATCATGGTGTTACCTGAAGTATTCTCTTGCCCTGAATTTGTAATGTTCCGCACCAAAAATTATGATGAAGATAAAAAATAAATTGTCAATAAAAATACAAAAGAGGAAATTCTATCCATAAATGTGGGAGAATTTGCTCATTTGTTGAACCTAGGGTTTTGAACACAAAACTCAAACGTCCACATTTACCTAGGAAAACTGGTAGGGAATTATGAGAGTCTCGATCCAAGTCATAGAGATTCATTTATCAGATCTCTAATAATGCATGGTGCTCCATTGGATCGGAATCATAAGCCTAATTATGATTCTAATATTTTTGTTCCATGGGTTCGGGATACTATTTCCTTGCTGACATTTTTCCTGGGATTGGAAAATGATAGGGAAGTGGGTGCTAGCCTTCTTGAAATGATTTTTAATATCCATTGTGTAAGTCAACTCGAAAGATATAATTTTGTTGAGCACGTTGTTCAATCCATGCAAAAACAATTACTAATGATCAAAAAAGGTTCCTGTAAGACATTTAGGTTCTCATCCTACTTGTGCCATCTCCTTCTATCCAGGTATCATGCAATATTCAAGACAAACAATCTTCACATTGTGAACTATAATATTGATGAGAAGACTTAGAACATAATAGAGTGTCCAATATATGAATGGACACCAAAGATAATGATGCATGATAACAGAAAGAACTACAACCATTTTGTAGGCTTCTTTTTGGCACCAATGTATAATGAAATTACAAGCACTCCAATGCCTAGATTGTATGTGTCTTGTAGAGATTGCATTCAACTCGGAAGTCATATACAATTGGCTGACTGGTTCTTCATGGAAGAATACACTGTGTTAAGGTTTTACGGATCAACAGTAAAACCCTACAGACTTCCAATACATGTGACAGAGAGGGTATTTGCATTGGAATATGTACGGCAGTTGGAGAGCACAAATAGGCACTTCCATGGTCAGCAAAAGAAGAGCATATTTCCTTCCTTGCCTTTCTCATGTGCAGGGTTCACATTTGAGAGAAAATCATTCAATGTGACACATGATTTTTTATTTATTTTTATCTTTGGTGATGAGGGTCTCTAGCAGTATGATCCAATCGATGTAGTTTAAGAAAGGCTTGAGAAAAATGGGAACTCTTCAGCGTTATGTCAACATGAAAGTAAACCATTGCTAGAAAAGCTTAGAAACATGGACTCTTGGGATTAGGTAAAAAAAGACATGGAGAAAATTTCCACTGACAATAACATTTCAACAGAAGAAATGTCATCACAAATTATGGCATTGTACACACAAAGGACAACATAGGAGGGCATCCAAAATAGGAGGTCCTACAGTTTCTACCAAAAATCTTCTAATCCATCTAACAGATCTATTCCCAAAATAATTCTGCAAGAATGTAAAGAAAGTTATTGGACTCAAAACAAAATAAATGATTTTTGGACTATGAGGAAGAATCTCGGTGAACCAAAGACCAGTGCATAATTTGAGTCCATCGACGAGGATGAAGAGTTTAGCAAATTGTGGAATATGGAGCATCCCACAACAACATATGATAGGAGTGAAGATGAAAATGAGTATGAGGTTAAGCCCACTCCAACAACTACTACAATCCCTAAAATATTAGGTGGAGTCAATGAGTCCATGAAAGAAAAATATAAAAGAGGGGCAAACATTGTGGAAAAAATGGATTTTGAAGGTTGTGGTCTAGCTCTTAGAGGAGAAGGCATTTGGTATCCACTTGAGGTACAACTTCCATCAGACTCAAAATCAAAAGCTCCTGTTAAACTAGTCATTGGACTTGATTCTTCAAATTCATCTTGGAAAGGTACTACTCATTACACCTAGGGACCACCTGCATTTGTTTGAGGTTCAAATCCGCAACCACCACCACATCATGGTATTCCCATTGGTGGTGAATCAAGTACCACTGCCACTGGTGGGGAATTTGGGGATAGTATTCCTATTAGTGTTCAATCAAGTGCCACTACGATTGGTGGGGTTGGCATGGGTACTACTACTGATACTAGTTGTCTTGGTGTTAGACAAGTGAAATAACAAATATCTCTCACAAAAGGCCACTAGTGGTAGATACTCATACTATTCAGAATCCTATATCAAGTGTCACTAACACTACAAATCTATCATTTGCAGCTTCATATCAAACCCCTCAAAACACTATAAAAATTACACATGAAAGTGGCAGTGGGACAGGATTAGGAATGGTTGTTGGTAACCCTTGTAATGCATTAGTTAAAACCACAGGCATAGATGGAACTAGAGCCTCTGCTATTTCATCTTTCAAACATTCAATCGCTTTAGCAAGCCTAGATTTTTAATTTCATGATTACTATGAAAAATTTGAACACACAACAAATATAAATATAGAAAAAAAAAGAGCATTGCATAGGGTTTCCCTGACTGAAGTTTTAGATGAACAAATTGCAAGGAATAGGGTATTTCCAGTGACCCACACAAAGATATGATGGAGTTCATGGTTGTTATGCCCCCAACTAAAGATAAAAAACCACCACACAGTCTAATAAATCCCTCTAAATTTCAAGTTAGCACCCTCCAAATGGATTTTTGCAAAGTACAAAATGTGGACAAAATTAGTGTTTCAAAAAGGACTAACAAAGTGGTCTACACTTCATTGCTAAAGGTGGAGAGAGAAAAAAATAAATTGGAGAAACAAATAGAAATGTTACAGGTAGACCTGGCAAACGAAAAAAATCAAAGAGGAAAGCAGCAGATAACAAGTGTAATGATTTACAGAAAAAGGATAAAAAATTTAGGCTCTGCAATAGAAATTGCAGAGCAAGAAAAGATGGATGCAAAATTGAAGGACCTAAGTGAGAAACTGGCTAAAAGTAGTAAAAAAATTGACGAGGAAAGAGCCAGTTTTAAAAAATTATACAAAAGTTATGAGTTTGTTCCTTCTGAAATAAGAAAAATACAGGACCTATTGGATCATGAGACGGAAAAAGCAAAACATTTGGAAGAGGAAGTAGAGGAATAAAGAAAAAAAATGTCCACAAATGAAAGAATACCTGCACAAGGCAAATGATAAAATTAAAACTTTAGAGGATAGATTGAAAGATAATATGAAAAATATAATGAAGTATATACAACAAAACATTTGGGGGCGAATAATGCAAAGGAGTGACAAGTTGTGTGAATGGTTTGAATTGAATGTAAGTCTGAGATTAATTTATATGAAAATCAAAGGGCACATTGATAAGAGCATGCATGTTTATTCAAAAGAGGATATGGAAAAACATACTTTGCAAGTAGTCTACAATACCAATGATAGCTATTTGGCATCCAAGGGAATTAATAGCCGCATTTATGCCATAGTTAAGACATCATCTATCCTTAAAAAATGCTAGAGACTAAGGGAAACATCAAAAGTTATGGATAAATGTGGCAAAAAGATATTGAAGTTGCAAGAAAAGACAACTACTTTGATTAAACTTGGTTTGCCTAAGACCGTTGACCCATCAAATAAATTAATTGGAAAAGAAGCTTACAAAAAAACAAGGAGATAAAAATCAAGTATGATTTAGATTTGCTTCCTAAGAACACAACTCCCCAAAGCTTTCTGGAATTCATCCAACCATTTACAACTCTGAATGCGGTATTGGGTGAAACAGTGATGTCAAGTCACTCTTCTAAATATGGATTGTTGACGAAGTTGCAGTTGACTTTCCATAGTTTAAAGAATATTGACCTTCCATCAGATGAAGAGTGGAGCATCCAAACCAAACTAGCATAGAAATCTTAAGAATCATAGTATGTATTGCACAGTTTTCTGCTTTTACTCTTAATTTCAAGGTTTTATGTTTTTTCTGTTTAGAATTTGGCATCGCTTGAAATAACTCTATTTTATGAACAGGAAAAAACCACCACTCACTATTGCTAATCCAACCTATGAACCTATGATGCATAGTGCAAACCTTCAACCTGTAAATTTGTATTCTCAAATTCTTCGAAGTTTTAACATTTCTGCATTTCTTTATCTCTGATTACTAGGTTTTGGGCACTGCTATTATCTATATTTAATTTGTGATGAATTTTGAACTTTGTTTTTTGAATAGGAGACATGAGACATGTAGCAGTTGTTAAATTGCTAATCCGACCTGTGATGGCCATGTAAATTTGTGTTGAGTTTGTGATTTTGATGTTGAGTCTTCACATGTTGCAAATCAACCTAAAGCTGTTGTTGCTCCCTTATTTCTATAAAAGAGAATTCAGGGTCATTTGCAAAGGGTTTTGTAACTTTGTATTGAATTTTGCATGGATAATCACATAGAGTGGTGTATTGAATGAATTGTATCATATGGCTATATTTTGAAATAATTAATGAAAATCTAAGTTCTCAACATGTCTAAATAAACATCTTTGTATCAATAAACACATTATGGTATTTTATTATGCTATTTTAAATCTAGAACGAGAAAGTTGAAAAATACATTACAAAGCAATATTAAATTCTAATTACAAAAAGTTGACACTCATAAAATATCATCAAGTTATCAACCATAATAATATGCTTTTGTAATATGAATGATGAGATACAATAATAATATTAATAAATACCAATCTCCTACAATTGACATTCATCCTCATCAAATTCAGGGCTTTCTTGATTCTTGTCTATGTTTTCTTCACTCTAAGTCTGCATACCTTCATTGAACTGCATCTCAATGCTACCAGTAGGTCCAATACATGAGTCAATAGTCCCACTGGCACTTTGGTTTGAAGTATTTCACAAACCTCTTCTTTCACATTTGGTCCTCCAAATTTGTAGTGCCCTATCGTAAGGAAAAGTGTGGACATCATACCTAGATGTATAGAGCCTCAAGCAATTTTCCAAATTTTTGTCTAGTTTGTTTCTTAGCTTTGATTTTAGGAACCCCAAAGCACTAAAAACTCTCTCATCTTCCATCGAACCCAATATCATGGTAAGACATAAATCAGAAAGCTTCAAATATTCATGCAACACTGCGTTCTTAGCTATATATTTCCAAAGCCTTGTTATTGATCCCTCTTCGCGGGGGTTCTCCATTGTGCCATATTGTTCCCTCATAGTGTATGCAAAATGAGATGATTGCTCTCTAAGAAGAGTTTCTTCTAATATTCCATTTATAGTTACTCCATTCAATTCTCTGGATATGCAAAATTGTTTTATCAAAGTCAGTAGCTTACTTCGAAAATCAGCTGCACTGCTGAGGCTCCAATATTGAGGAAACATAATAGACATGGCTTCGAGTAGGTTGTCAGGAGGGAATCGGCTTCTAATTTGTGAGGAAAGATCATAGACAAATTTCCGTTGCTCTGATTCGTCGCGAGCTATGTGAAATAGTCCAATCAAGGATGGATATTCTGAAAAAAATTGATGTACTAGACCATCCAAAGAGATCCATCTAGTATCATTATCCTTGAGAAGCTTGTTCCCATCAGTTATTCCATCAGCAAAGTGTTGAAATTCCATAAATCGCTTGGGACTTTGACATAAGTGTGAGAAGAGCTCTCTGATTAAAATTTTAAATTTTTTTACAGAAGCATAGCTGCTCAAAATTCCAAAAGCTAGATTCATTGTGTGAGCTATGCAGTGAATTGTAGTAATGTATGGTGCAAATGAAGTTTCAATCTTTGTACAAAGATCATCCCTGTGACCTTGCATTATTGAAGCTCCATCTGCTCCAACACACACCAATTTTTTGGCAACTATCATGTCATCCATACCTCCATATTCAATTAAACTTTTCTTTACTAGTTGAAATAAATTTTTCATTGTCACACTTTCCTTCATTTTAGCAACATATAATAGATGAGTTTGGCGGGCATGATTCTGTACAGTATAAACAAGCATGCATACCCATGAAGTATTGTGTATTGTCGTAACTTCGTCTAAAGAAAATGCAATAAAGTTTGACTCTCTTATTTTTTCATGAACATCTTCTTTTTCAACGTCAGCAAGACAACTTGCCCATTCCCATCCACTTTGTACCAACCAGTGTCTATTAGGATAGTTATGAACTTTCAAAAATTGTAATAAACCACTAATTGATGTGAAATATATCGTAGCACGCCCTCTACTCAAAATATAAAAAACAACGCTTAACTGAACATCTTTTCCCAGTTGTTCTATTTACATTTCTTTTCAAAAACTAGCTTCAATAGAACCTTTAACTTCAGCAAGCTTCGTCTGCATTTTCTCATGAAAATAATAGTCTTTGTCATTCCTCACATGCTTACATTCCTACTTTGTTTTCCATCTTATCACTGATTTTTCAACTCCGTCTATCATTTATTTTTCATAAACTTTACCCATATGCTTTTTTATGATGTCAAATTTTAGGTGCAACCTAATTTCCTTATTATGTTTCCAAGTGCAAATCTTACACTTACATTCTATTGGAGGCTCTCCTTCAATTGGATTCTCCACTTTTTCAATTAATGGATACTTTGATGCCCAATTAATTTGAAAATTCCTCACTGACATATCCACTCCTGATCCTTTTTTGATTGTGGTTCACCCTTTTTTGATCTATTTTTTCTTTTCCCCTTCCATGCATTATCATCAATGACATTATCACCCAAGTTGATTATATCATTCCAGATAACTTGGGAATCTACCAGATAATCTTCTTCAAGATCATCCTGATCTGAGATATCAGGTTCGCCGTCGTCTTCAACATGCGGTGTAGGTTGTGAATTTCGTACTTGTACTTGTGATGATGTACCTTCCTAATTTTCACTACAATCTTTTCCAAAGCCAAAGTACGAAGACAACATTTTGTGTTTTGTTGGCCTCTCATGGCCTTCCCCACATTCAGGTTTCCTACCCTTCTTCTTGTTCAACATCTCCAAGGAAATAAAGGCTGTCAAAAAAATATCAATTTGTTGAAGAAGCAATAATAGACTATAAAGTATAATATATGTTTCATTGGCCCTATGACCTACAATCTAGATGTCCGAGGTCTAAATCTCTTAGCTGACCACTTGGCACTAACGGGTCCCCACTGAATAAGAATGAACTCAACAATGCAAACAAATATAGATAAATTCATAATAATATTATAACACTTCAAAAATATGATCGCTCAGCTTTAGGTCACTAGCAATCGCCAATGCAATCAACATCAATGATTTTCCTTGGTCTGAAACTTTGCTATTGATCTAAATTCAGAGCCTAGAACCCACCAGATTGTGTAGAGATAGATCTGATCTTTGAATGTATTTATACCAATCCTTATATGGCGAATTCTGTGGGAATTTTATATGGTATACAAATATTTGGCGAATCCTGCGTAACTATAACACGACTTATGTAATTTTTGAGGCGATTATGGGTCATCCAAATAATTGGAAAATACAATATAGTTGGTGAAATTTGGGGAGAAAGAAAACATGCATCGAAAAAATTTCAGTTGAATTGGGTCCTCGTGACTAACAAATCTGCATATGCCTATAGGCGAATTATGGTCATCTATTAAGGCAACCTCAAAGAGTGTAGGCAAAAAAATTAAATTTACCATGTGTTCACCATATATTATATTGGCAAAACCCTCGCATGGAAACATTTAATTACATAAAACATATGGCGATCGAGCCATGAATTTGACGGAAATTGATAATATTCTAGCGACATGGCCACCCCCAGTCGGTACAAAATATTCGCCATTTCCCAGGTCACCAACGTGAATAATTCGCCATTGGCGAATATTCGTGACTAAAGTAATCTCTTCTATGGTCACCATAGGGAATTGGGATTCCATAAACAAGGTGTACAAGAGCCATTGCAACCATTGTTACAACCACTGGATACAACTGGACTCGGATTCAACCCTAGTTCAAGCGGCTCTTCTAAGCTCAGGATTCCAAGCAAACATAAAAGGACCACTTCTAAGATCACCCCTTCTAGAAGCAGAAAAATGTCTATTGCAAATCAACCTACGAGGTCTAAATTTTCAAGTTTCGAAAACACCTCTCAGTTTACAGCAAGTAAACAAAAGAGTTATGTTGCCCGCCAAACTATCACTTCTAGGATAAAACTCATGTCTACTTAAGAGACCCAAGCAACATCAACAACCCTATCAGATAAAACCCCTACAAAAACTATCGACAAAACTTTCACATCAGCAGACATCCCTATAACATATAGTGAAAAAGTTCTACCGAGTGATTCCGAGATGGATTCACATGAATACGAGTGGGATTCTTCATTTTCACAATCATCTAACAGGGACACTTTTGAGGTTAAGAAAGATGAAGGAGATGCATTTATTAAAACCTTTTGGGACCCAGTTGATGAGGATACTTCAACAATAGATAGGTCACCTCCCGAGCCTTATTACGAAGAGGATAGTACTGATGATGACCTTGGTTCCTCCATACTTACCATAACTAATGCATCCTATGAACTTAACCTGATCGATGAAGCAATGCCAATTATTCACCCCGAACTCATTAAGTGGATCCAGCAAAATCCTCCACACCTTGACACCTTCCAAAATGATGATGCGATCATTGACTTTCTTGAATTATGGGAGGACATGCCAAGCGGGGATCACAAAGTTGGGTATGCTATTGAACTTAACAATGCAACTTACTTTGGAGAGAATGTCAAACCTTTTAGTTGCAAAAATATTACAATCAAACATGATCCTCAAGTGAAAACCACATTGTGGCACTTGTGGAAATAAAAAGAGTAAAAACAAAGGACGTATCCAATGGTGAAAACCTCTTTGAGGTGCCTAAGGAGGGATAGAAGGTTTGGCATTCTCCCCTTTAGAACTATTCAAGAGAGATCATCTATTCTCATAGAAGAAACAAAGGAAGTCAATCTAGGGTCACCAAAAAATCCACACATACTACATATAGCAAAATCACTGACTCCATTAGAAGATCTTGAGTTTATAGAGTTCTTTCGCAAGAGACAAATCAATTTTGTGTGGTCCTATGCAGACATGTCAGGCCTTGATCCAAAACTAGTAATGCATCACTTAACAGTAGCAGAACAGTATTAGAAGGAGCCAATCCAGTAAAACAAAAGCTTAGAAAGATGCATCCTCATATCACACTATTAGTAAAAGCTGAACTCAAAAAGCTATTAGATGTGGGTTTCATAAGACCCATTGACTATGCAAAATGGATCTCCAACCTAAGTACTAGTGGAAAAATCAACTGGGGGCATCTGTATCTATACATATTTTAGAGATCTAAACAAAGCATGTCCTAAGGATGACTTCCCTCTTCCAAACATTGATATGATCGTGGACCTCACAACAGGACATGCAATGCTATCACTGATGGATGGCTTTTCAGGATACAACCAAATAAACATTGCTCCAGAGGATCAATACAAAATATTTTACATGCCCATGGGGTACATATTGTTGGAATGTAATGTCATTTGGTCTCAAGAATGTTGGTGCCACATATCAAAGGGCAATGGCTACTATCTTCCACGATATGATGCATACATTGATGGAAGACTATGTGGATGATTTACTAGCTAAATCATTAACTAGAGAGGGTCACTTCTCTATACTGGACAAAATCTTGAACAAACTGGAGCAATATAATGTACACCTAAATCCAAATAAGTGTGTCTTTGGGGTAACCTCCAGGAAGCTCCTAGGATACATTGTCTCAAGCAAAAGAATTGAGGTTGATCCCGCAAAGGTCAAAGCAATTATGAAAATTCCACCTCCTAGGAACATCAGTCAATTAAGACCATTACAAGGAAGGCTACTATCAATCCGGTGCTTCATTGCACAATTGGTCGACAAATGTCATCCCTTCACACATTTTCTTCACAAGAATGTTCGTTTCAAATGGGAAGAGAATTGCCAACAAGCATTCCAATAGCTAAAGGAATACCTAATGACAACACCATTACTGATGCTGCCATCTCTAGATAGGCCCTTATATTTATACATATCAGCTACAACTAAGGCCTTAGGAATCTTACTCACACAACATAATACAGAAGGAAAAGAATATGTAGTATACACATTTCCAGAACACTGGTAGGGTATGAACTCAATTACACCCCTATTGAACGAGCTTGTCTAGCAAGAATTTTGGCAGCCACCAAATTGAGGCACTACATGTTGACACACAATATACAACTCATTGCCAAGATAGATCCACTGAACTATCTACTCAATAAAGCAACACTAACAGGCTGTTTGGGAAAGTGGGTTATGCTCCTCAGTGAATTTGACAGAGAGTATGTGGACCGAAAAGAAATCAAAGGGCAATTCATTGCAGATTAGTTGGCTGAAGCACCACTCATATGAGACCATTCGTTCATCTCAAATTTTCCAAATGAGGAAATCTTCACAGTCCTGCCAACATGGCAATGGAAGTTATATTTTGATATCTCATACACCAGACATGGTTCAGGAGATGGCATTCTCTTTATCACACCTCATGGTGATAGCATTCCAAAATCATATCGGCTTACATTCTCATGCACAAACAACATAGCATAATATGAAGTCTTGATCACAAGTCTACGCATGGTCATGCAATGGAACTTAAAAGAGATACAGGTATATGGCGATTCACAACTGGTAATCCGACAAGTCAATGATGAATACCAAATGAAGGATGATAAGCTCATGCCTTATAATAAAATGGTTGATAGCTTCAAAGAAATATTCACAGCTATCACTTTTGAGCAGATTCCTCGAGATCAAAACTGAGTTACAGACGCAATGGCTACAATAGCCTCTCTCCTTGATCTACCACATAATTCAACATGCTATGAGTTCTTAGTTGAACATATTTGGATCCCCGCTTATGATATGCCAGAATCTGAGATGGTATGTCAATGCATCAGTCCTGATTCCCCATGGTATGGAGAATTTTACGCTTACCTATATGATCAAATCCTTCCAGGTAACCAATGAAAAACCTTCATACACCAATCCTCTCGATACACCATCATTGTTGAAACCTTATACCGACGAGGTCTCGATGGTACTCTCCTTCGATGTCTAGAGAAAGGTGAGGTGACCATAGCTTTAGAAGAAGTACATGAAGGTATCTACGAAGCTTATTCAAGTGGCCCTTCATTGGCTAAAAAGATCATGCAGGTAGGATACTATTGGCCCTCTATGGAAAAAGACTCCTACTACTTTGTCAGAAAGTGCAAGAAGTGCCAAGTTCACGGAGATCTGATACATGCCCTAGTGCAATAATTGCAACCTATCACAATACCATGGCCCTTTTGTTATTGGGAACTTGACCTTGTGGGTAAAATTCATCCATCTTCATCCAACGGTCACAAATTCATCATTACCACCACATAATACTTCACAAAGTGGATCGAAGTCATTCCTCTTACTCAAGTCACTGACAAATAGATCGCCTCATTCATCCTCAATTACATCATCTGTTGGTATGGTGTAACCATGTCCATCATCACAAATAATGGGCTTCCTTTCAAAAATCAAGATGTTCGTGAACTTTGTGAGAAATTTCATATCAAACACTGTTTATCAACCCCATATTACCCATAAGGTAATGGTCAAGCAGAAGCCTAAAAAAAAAACATATTGAGGATCCTCAAGAAGACAGTTAATGATATCGGTCGTGATTGGCATATTCATCTAAATCCTACATTATGGGCATATCGAACCAGTATTCAAACCCCTACAAGTGCAACCCCATACTCACTTGTATATGGAGCAAAGGTTATCTTTCCTATTGAGGTTGAATTACCATCTCTACGAGTTTCCTTGCGCAATTTGATTATTAATGAAGAGTACCGGGTCTCACGTCTTTGAGACTTAGAACTGCTTGATGAAAAGCGACAAGTTGTCTACAATCACCTAAAAGCCTATCAACAATGCATGAGCAAAAGCTACAATCATAGGGTCAAACCTTGCACATTTAAGGTAGGAGATCTTGTTCTCAGAGATAATCCTTGCAATCAACCAAATTGAGAAAACCGAGGCAAATTTGAATCCAATTGGTTGGGTCCATATGTCATCACTGCAGTCTTAAGGTCTGGGGCATATCAGTTAGAAACTTCAAAAGGAGAACCACTGGTAGATCCAATCTACAACATATGTTCCAAAAAAATTCATACATAAGTTGTGTAGAGCATCAGGGTCATCAAATATCAGAAAATACCAAAAAAAAATTTAGTAAAAGTCTTGAACAAAATACAAAAAAATAAAAAAATCAAGAAAATAATAAAGAAATATCATTCATCTAAACGGTGAAAACCACTACGGTGGTGCCTTGGGTAAGTACGGTAGTAAAAACTTGGTAAACAGGCACCATTCGTAAAGGTTATGGCTCCATTGTCTTTCATACTTGTTGCGATCACATCCATTGCATCCATTCATCCATCATTTATACCATGGCTTGTTATTGATCTGCAATCAAGGTTGTTGCCTCATGTGTCCCATGTCACACTTTCATACTAATGCTTTACTGGGGGCAATGTTCTTAACCTAATGATGGGAGTGGATTAACCACGCTTGTGATTCGTTGAGTTATTCATTCAAAACGTCCTAAAATAATACCAAAAACATTCATAAAATTTCAGAAAATACCAAGAATGTTTGAAAAATGTCCTGAAGAAAACACGAAAAACTTTCACAACATTCAAAAATCCAGAAACATGACAAAAACATCCACAACAATAAAAAGCATTGGAAAAAAATTGTTGCTTATACATAAACATTGCCAAAGACATAAAACAACATTTTAAGCTACTCAAACGATGACCACCTATCAAATCAACCAACAAACCAAACATCTAAGTGCAACCCTCTTAACAAGGATGCATCCTTCCTTACAAACAAGACATGGTACCATATTTCTTTGACAAGAAAATTATGTTCAGCTGATAGACACTTGGTCAAATTTTTTACATTTATATCAAGTTCCTACGCTACTCCAGGATATCCAAAAGTGATTAGAGTGGTCAAGATGGTTCATGATATTTTTTTTCTTTTGTCTATGGATTGTTCCATTGAAGTTTTGGGGCATGTACTAATGGTGTCTACTTGGTAAGTTCACTAAGCTACGAGATCCTATACAAAAATAACATCATGGATCATTATGGCTTACTGACTACAACGTATACCTCGACTATTTGTATAGGAACCGGAATGGAGGGTAACTTTCCTTGTCTGCGATGTTTGCTTATAGGTGAAACACTTAACCTTGGTTTTTGATACCTCGACCAAGACCGGTACTACTATGCTCAATGAGGAAATAAAACATTATGAATAAGTCATGGATTGTCATTTCATCTCATTTGTTTATATTGCATTCGGTTGCATATTTCTCATACATATGTTCATTCATACATTATTATTTTTTTGTATGCATGCATATGCAAGGAATATGGTTTCTATGAGAAAGCTACGTGTGAAGGACTATCCCTAAAATCATGACTGAGTACAATGATACACACCCCATTCATGTCAACAGATAACTCTATTTTGATCCTTTTTCATAGGAATTAGTCCTAGGTCCTCCGTAACTTCTATCTAAAATTGACTTCCCCACCTCACCCTCCACATCTCGATCATCAGCATCACATACCCTACATCATGTCCCATCAAACCAATCAAGCCACATTCATCACCATCCATCTCTAAAAGGAGGGGTTGTGTAGCCTATGTTACCTAGGTCATCCTATAATCAAAGCAAGTTACTCTGTCTACATAGGTACATCGACTCACGCACACCTAGACTACAATAGGCATTTACATCAATTTCCTAGTCTCAATAGGTACGCTATGTCCAGAAAACACCACAAACAACCTAATTTAACGCAAACACTATCAATTGATCAACCAATCAAACACAATCAAAACAAACAATTACATCAATTGTCTAAGTCTCAATGAGTATTTTGCTTCAGATACCTTTACTTCATCGGGCAATTAAATCAATTGTCTAAGTCTCATCAGGTCAATTTGACTCACTTACTTAGACTTTATCCTGTCCAAGCAAACAACTAACATCAATTGTCACGCTTTGACTCAACTGGGGCAATTCAACCGACTGCACCAGACTGCCCAACCAATTTTGATCAATTGTACAACATCAATCAAAATCACAACACTAGATTTGCACTGTATCTCCTGCATGACCTAAGGGTACTCACTGGCTTACCCTTCTCCTCCTTCATTCCCAAATCCTCCATTCTATCCATGCCTAATTTTCTTAATATTTTTGAGAGATTGCCCAAATTTTTAAAATTTTGTCCCATCTCTTGAGGGGGGTATACCTCACCACCAAATTGGCGCATGTTGGGGCACGTACTATGCTTACTTGTTTTTCTTTGAAACGATGTGATAAATCACACCGTCTCAAAGAGGGGCAAATGTAGACACTCAAATATGTCCACTTAATTAAATGAATACTTAGTATTTATTTGATTATTTAACCATCGATCAACAATTAATTAAATAATTCATCTTAACCCTCTTCTCCTATTAAATTAAATAAATAATTTTATTTATTTATTTAATTCACTTAAACCATAGTCTGAATTTTAATTAGATAAACAAATCATATTTGTTTAATTAAATACCCTCTCTCACATTGAAATAAATCAATATTTATTTAAATCCCTTAAAACCTCACCCACTTGCACTTTCTAGAAAATGCAAGTTGCACCACTATTTAAATAAATAAATTATTTATTTAAAATCATATTTATCCTCGCCCACTTGAAACCTTTAATGGCTTCCCTTAAAGTCTTGAAACCTTTAAAGGTTTCCTTCTAGTCTCTTCTCAAACATTTAATGACTTCCTTCTAGAGTCTTCTTAAGCCTTTAATGGTTTCCCTCAAAATATTCAAGCATTTAATGCTTTAAATATCCCTCTTTTTCTCATTTAAATAAATTAAGATTTATTTAAATAAAATCCAAAATTCACATTCACATTTAAATAAATTAATTTTTATTTAAATATCTATCCAAAAACAAATTGCACCATTAAATTGAAATAAAATTTATTTTAATTGAAAATCCCAAAATTCCTCCCACTTGCATGCTTAAACCCCTTCTAGATTCTTCTAATCACTTCTAATTTAGCCTAATCCTATCCTAATCATTGTCACATTCCTAAATAAAAGGAAGTCACTTCTCAAAAACCTCCAAAGTCTTCAATAACCATTAAAGGCTTTATGTCTTCAAATAGTTAACCTCTAAAGTCTTCCAAACCATTAAAGGATCTTACATAACCATTTATGGTTAACTCACCTTTGACCTTTGGTTAGAGACTTTCCTCTAACTTAACCATCCCTTTGACTTATGGGTCTCTTCATATCATTTATTTCTTTCACTAAGGTAACCATTTAAACCTTGCACATTCATTTATCCCTTGGATAAAAGGAATATCCATTAACCTAACCCTAACCCAACCCCCTAGAGTAATCATGATGTCCCCTCAAGCACTTAATGCTCTTTATCTGTCCTCTCAAGTCTCCTCATGCTAACACTTGTCAACATGGGATTGGGTTGAAAGTCTCACATGGATTGAAGATCACTCAATCCTAACCCTTGTTAAGATTACTCAATCTTAACCATCCAACTCCCCATTTCTTTTATAAATAGATCACATTTCCTTCATTATCATCATCCCAGGTTTTTGCATCCAAGTTATGCTATTTTCTTGTGTGCAGGTTATCAAGGAGTCTCATTTGCCTCTCTTTTCAAGCTTAAGCATTTAGGATCATTCTAGTATTAGAATTATCATGTTAGCATAGCATAGCATGTTAGCATAGTATAATAGCATTATCATAGCATGCTAATTTATTTATCATAACTTAATATTATCATAGCATTATCATGTTAGGATAGCATATCATACTAGCATAATATTCATTTTAATCTCATCATCTTGCACTAAATCATAGCTTTTCATATCCATATCATGCTAATATCTTAGTTGCACTTGCATTTAGATCTTTTATCATATATCCCTCATTCTTTAAGTAGTTATCCTAGAGATCAAGTGCTCTTCCAAGTTGAGAGTCACCTGGATTTGAAGGATCCTTTGAGATAGAGAATAGTGAGACGTGCTTAGAGCTTTTTTTTTCACGTTAGGTTCACCAAATGATGTTGTGGAAATGGGGACAAGGCAACAACAAAGTTCAATGTTAATAAGTTAGTTTCAACCATAAAACCAAAACAAAGAACTAAGAACCATTCCAAACATATCGAAAGAGATTTCAAAAAGCATGAAATAAGTTTAACAAAAGAAAAGAAAGGAGAAAAGTCTCCCTAATATGCTTCCATGATGTCTTTTGATGTTTCTCCCTTGTTTCTTCCCTCTCCAAGTCCCAAATTAGTGTAGCTCTTGGCTTTTAGCATTAGCCATGGATGCCATATGGAGATTCAAGATGGTTGGATATGATAAACAAATGCTATGCAAGTGTAGATAGTGATGCTATGAGAAAGCTCTATTATAATACCAGTATAGTAACAATACTCTAATGCTTCCTTCTTTGATTGAGGAGAAAGGTTCCATTTATAGAAGAAATAGGGAAATGAAAGGTTAAGATTGAGCAATCTTAACAAGGGTTAGGATTGAAAGATATTCAATCCATGTGAGACTTTCAACCCAATCTCATTTTGACGATTGTCACCACGAGGAGGCTTGAGAGGAGAGATAAGGAGCATTAAATGCTTGAGGGGACATGATGGTTACCCTAGGGGGTTGGGTCAGAGTTAGATTAATGGATATTCCTTTTATCCAAGAGATAAATGAATGTGCAAGGGTTAAATGGTTACTTTAGTCAAAGAAATAAATGCTTTGAAGAGACCCATGAGTCAAAAGGATGGTTAAGTTAGAGGAAAGTCTCTAACCAAAGGTCAAAGGTGAGTTAACCATAAATGGTTTTATAAGAGCCTTTAATGGTTTGGAAGACTTTAGAAGTTAACCATTTGAAGACATAAAGCCTTTAATGATTATTGAAGACTTTGGAGGTTTTTGAGAAGTGACTTCCTTTTATTTAGGAATGTGAGAATGATTAGGATAGGATTAGGTTAAATTGGAAGTGATTAGAAGAATCTAAAAGTGGTTTAGGCATGCAAGTGGATTTTGTAGGAGAATGCAAGTGGGAGGAATTTTGAGATTTTTAATTAAAATAAAATTATTTATTTCAATTAAATGGTGCAATTTGTATTTGGATAGATATTTAAATAAATATTAATTTATTTAAATGTGAAGGTGAATTTAGGATTTTATTTAAATAAATCTTAATTACACTCAGAAATGCTCCTTGAAGGTGCAAGACGATCTGAATGATCATCATCGTTCCTCGTTTTCGTCCCTTTTTCTTATTCGTTGTATCAGAGTCTCTTTATTTGGAATGAACGAGCTTATATTTCAAATCGACGATGTACGTTTCTCAAGAGGCTTGCACGATGATTGGACCGATAGTGATCGTCGGATGGTTTTCGTTGGTTTTCATTTGTTTCTCCTTTGCCATGCGTGAGAGACGAAAATTAAAAAAAAAGTTAGAAATCGTAATTTTAAGAAATAGATTCCTCCCAACCGCTACCGCGTACCGGTTCAAAGTTGGCAGAGATTTTACTATACTTAATATATTTTGAAAAGACAACAATCTTTTCACGTGTACGATCCTAGGGAAAATGAACTTTCGGATTATTCAATTTTTATTTTAAAATTTTTAAAAACTTTTTCCAATGCTACGTGGGATAAGTGTTTAAATCATTTATATTACCCATTTAATTTTTTTTAAGTTTGAAGTTTTGTTATTAGATATTTTAGTAATTATAATATATAATGTATGAAATATACAAATAATAAATTACATGTTTTATTTTTTATTTAATTTTAATTTATTTTAAAAATTATTATATTATAATATATCATATAAATAATTAGTTTAAATATATTATATAATTTTTTTAATAATAACATTATTCAATTTATATAAATATCAAACATTTTTTTGATAAATATAATTATTTTTGAAATAATGATATTAATAATTATTATTCATATTAGTTGAATCAATTAAATAAATAACCTATGAATTGACTTTTTATTTTTTAAATATATTTCATTTTACTATTAATTTTTAAATTTGGATTTGTTTATAATTTTTAATATAAAATTTAAAATTTAGCTTTAACAATCTTAAAGTCTATAGGACTCCCTTATCGAAATCTACTAACATTAAATTTAGGTGAACGAAACAATGTTGATTATTTATGGGATGATGTGTAAAGAGCATCAATGGATAATATTGCCACAAATGGCCAAAGTGCTAAAGGTCATATCATAGAGAGACATACCACTAATGTGTGCAACAAAAAAGTACCAAAGATAGAGACAAAAAATGATCTATCATATCATTGTTGAATCCCATGTAGGTGATGGACTTTAGATTTAATCACTATAAAAACCTTTTGGCAAGGTTTGTGACCTCCATTGTTTATAGGTTTCAAGTGTTACACCTTTCTAGAATTTCTCTTTTCCACCAACATTATTATGATGTGTGGGATGGATATACATGCATGACTATGAAATAATGAAAAAGCTAATATATTGACCAAGGGGACTAGGCATCATTGATATCATTAGAAATTTATAATTTAAAATAAAAATATAATTGTGATAAAATTGGACACATCAAAACACACATCTAGATAATATATTTTAAAGTATATCCATACTAATCAAACTATTTTGTATTGAGAAGTATATATAATGATCTCCAACTATTTTTATGTTTTCATATCTTTTACATCACAATTAAGATGACAATAATATATTTTTTCATTTCTTACCCTCTCTGTGGGGGAAACTTGTAACAGTGTAAATTGGAAATGGTATGACTATAAAAAGTAAGCATCCACTAACCTAACATGATACCTCTAGTTAATTCATCTATCATCTCATGATAGAATTTTATTGGCATCTCAACTTCTTCTTCATCAAAATGGTCCATAAATGACAATTTAGGATAATTTTGAATATATCCCTAAGAATTATATAAACTAACAATATTCAACTATATCAGGAGGATGCCAATTTAGGATAATATTCTTGTAATCAATCTTCAATAATATAGTATATCTACAATCACGTATTAAACATAATATGTTCTCCTTTATAACCTACTATATTAAAAGCATAACCCAAACTCTAAAATAATAAGATTAACCTCAAAAAACATCTTTTAAACAACAAAATTGTGCTCGGGTCTATGGAATGATTATATGCAAGTCATGGTTTTAACATGTTTTTCGAAGGAAAACTATGAGTTTTTGTTTTGTTCATGTTTATATCCCTATTAAGTGGATACATATTGGTTTGAAACTATCACTTCTCCATTTAGACATTAATTACACAAATAAAATGATTTGTTAAATGACATAATAGTTGATCTCATTAATTGCATAATTGTATACAAAGAAATAGACAGTTTTTTCCTAACAAATCTTCCAAACCTTTTTGGCGTACCTATTGCACACCAAGGTGAAATTGCTAGTTTATTTAAATGAGAAAAAGGGGGATAAAGTATTAAATGTTTGAAGACTTTGAGGGAAACCATTAAAGGCTTAAGAAAACTCTAGAAGGAAGCCACTAAAGGTTTGAAGGCTTTAAGGGAAGCCATTAAATTTGAAGATTTTAAAGGAAACCATTAAAAGCTTGAGAAACTCTTACAAGGACATTAAAGGTTTGAAAACTTTAAGGGAAGCCATTAAAAGTTTCAATTGGGTGAGGATAAATATGATTTTAAATAAATCATTTATTTTTTTAAATAGTGGTGCAACTTGCATTTTCTAAAAAGTGCAAGAAAACTCTAGAAGGATACCACTAAAGGTTTGAAGGCTTTAAGGGAAGGCATTAAATTTGAAGATTTTAAAGGAAACCATTAAAAGCTTGAAAAACTCTTAGAAGGACATTAAAGGTTTGAAAACTTTAAGGGAAGCCATTAAAAGTTTCAATTGGGTGAAGATAAATATGATTTTAAATAAATTATTTATTTTTTAAAATAGTGGTGCAACTTGCATTTTCTAAAAAGTGTAAGTGGTGAGGTTTTTAGGAATTTAAATGTGAGAGGGTATTTAATTAAACAAATATGATTTGTTTATTTAATTAAAAGTGAGAATATGGTTTAAGTGAATTAAATCAAATAAATTGAATCATTTATTTAATTAATAGGAGAAGAGGGTTAAGATGAATAATTTACTTAATTGTTGAACTATGATTAAATAATTAAATAAAAACTAAGTATTGATTTAATTAAATGGACAAATTTGGGTGTCTATAGTGGTGACCTTAAAATTTATTATATTTTTGCCATTTTCAAATGAATAACAAATTAATTGAGTAGATCAAAGAGATTGCTAATTAGAAAATTAGTTGAAATGCATGTCCCTTTTTCACAGTTATGTTGGTATATGTGCTAAGATGGGGCACTTGTTTAAGGGGAAATGTAATGCCTGCCATGTTTATACTATCAATAATTACTAGATATATAAAAATAGTTTAAATAACCTATTATCTATATAGTTAATCAATGTTAGATCAACTCAACCCATTGCACTTAATTTGTAAAATATATTTGTGATGATATGTTAAGATTGCTTGGCTATGATTTTAAATATCTATGAAACTTGGTATTGTTATTTAGGCAACCCATTGAATTCAAGTAGTAAAATTCATTTGTATGACGATATGTTAGATTGATTTTATATGATTTTAAGCATTTACGAAACATAAATTTTGATTTATAATAACTATTTGAACAAAATTTAACTAAATCTTTTATTATTTTTACAAGATTGTATGCATGATTATATTTTTAAATAATATTTAGTGATATTATTAAATGGACATAATTTTCCCAAGTCTTATATTATTTTCTCAAGATTGTAAGCCTAATCAAATAATTAAATTAAAACAAATATTTAACCATAAATACTTATGTTTGTGTTATCAAATATAATAACATTATGATATTATAATTATAAATACATGATTTTATATTATATTTAAATATTATTAATCTAAATATTATTTGTATTTATTATAGACATTAAATGAATATATGATACCAACTTTCACTACTTCATTTTTGTTTGTATAGGAAAGGACACAGTACACCCTAGTTTCACGCTTCTCAAAATTGTATGTGGAAATTTCAAATCACTCCAATTTTTTTACAACAGCTTACTTGGCAAGCCCCCTACTTATAACTAAGGTTTCCAAGCCACATCATCAAATATGATTCCACATCAAGTGTCCAAAAAGCCCAAAAAAAAGAGACCAATAGATGAACAAAAAGCCCCCAATACTTGTGCAGCTGATGTGGCATAACATGATTGGGTACTTTTCACAACAAATAGTATATTTTGTTCAATTATTGGTACTTGTCATCAACTATTGGTGCAATGTTGTACAAAAATTGGATATTCAATCAGCAAGTACGAGAGTTTTAAATCAACAACTTCTATCACAAGAATTGAAACTTTAACTACGGATTTTGAAGATTACTTCGCCAAAATGAAAAACCACTATTTTATGGTGGCATCAAACAATTCAATCTTTCATTGGTCAATCTTGCCTCTACTTTCCTTGAGTGCTCTTGCAATGCTCATCTTATGATTGAGCACGAGTCATTGAATATTGATTTCAATTATTATATATTAAATTTTAAAAGATGAGAATGAAAATTCTTTAATATGGTGCTTTTACAATTCTGCTTAAGCGTAGCTGCTCTTGCATATTGAATTTCTCAAAAATGAAGTCCAATGCTCTTTTACAATATATTTATACTTGAGCACGAGTCATTAAATATTGAGTCATTGAATATTATCATATATTAAATATTAAAATATGAGAATGAATTTTTTTTAACATGATGCTTTTACAATTTTGCTTAAGCGTAGCTGCTCTTGTATATTGAATTTCTCAAAAAGGAAATCCAATGCTCTTTTACAATATATTTATACATCCGTATGCACTAGAAATTCTTCTTGGCTCTTTGAATTCCTTCCCAATATGGAAAAGTTGCTCATGCCAGGCCTATGTGTTTATTGTAAATTGATGCCTCCTCTTTAGTAATTTATTGGGAGGAGCTCTTTGATTCCTAGTTTCAGTTTGATATAGAGACAATGAATTTTTTAGTTTATAAAATCCAAATGGGAAATCCAAATGGACAATAGATTCAAGAAAAGATAAGAAAAAACTTTTAAGTCTTAAATGTTTATATATCTCTTGCTAATTCACAAACATAAAACTTTGCATTTCATTCATCAATATCAATCACTTTATGTAGCTAGAGAACAAGTTGCCCCGATTAATTTTACATTTCAACCATAAATAATGAATTATTTCATTCTTTTGAAAAACAAGATTTAATTTTACATTGCATTCATCAATAATATTATTATGATATGAAGATACATTCATCACATAATATAAAACAGAAAATTAAAAAATTTACCACCGAACTTCCACCTAACGATAACACTAAATGCAAGAATCGGAAATATCCATGCCATAGAAAGAATTAGTAGTCAATGCTGTAGAAAGAACATATGAAATTTTTCAGCAGGAAGATTTCACACGATAAATTGAAAATATAAAAGGATTGTACCAATTCTCAGGTGGAGAAAACTCCAGTTTCAATAAAAACATCTAATCAAATAAATTGACAATTAAGGAGATAATTAAAAAAAATAAGGGTGCACTAACACTCCGGTTTTTATCAATATTGCAAATTTTAGACGTAAATTAAGAGAACTTTTCCATAAATAGCAAAATTGTAACGGAGGTAGATGAAATTTCATTCAATTATTTTATTCATCATACTATCCAAGATGACTGAAACTTCACTAAATATTTTATTTCATCATACTATTCAAAAGAGGACTATACTTTACCAAAGAAAACACGAATCTATAATAAATTGATATTAATGCTTATACAATTATTATTTGTAAGAAAAAAATTAGTTCAAACCTATGCAAAATATAAATACTTTTACATAAATGAATATCTAAACATGGATGTTTATATTTTAGATTTGTTATTTCAAATAACAAAATATCTCAAAAATAAAATGATTTCCTAACAATGATTTCCTAACACTAACCAAAACATGCTCCCAACTAATTTGTTTCCAATATACATTTTTTTCTTAATCATCCCCGTTTCAGAAAACAGCCAAAAACTACGAAAATTGATGTATACATTTTACCATGAGAAGCCACAACTCAACCCAAAAATCTAAATTTCTAAATAGAACGAGAATTAGACATACAATTAGAAGCAAATAGAAAAGAACATTCATGAGAAACCACAACTTAATCTGAAAATTCCCAAGTTATTTGCTTCAGAAACAACAGTAGCTATTCAGGAGCGCTTAACCAGTACAAGCATACCTAAATACATACAAAACACCTATCAGCTATTCAGTATTAAACAAACGATGTAACGTCTATAAAAAATTATTCATTCAAAACCGTTTTAATCTCTTTTTCCCAAAACAACTTTATGCTAGCTTCTGCTCGATAACTTCCATTTCAACTAGCTCAATGCTGCCCATTGCATAATTTAGCTTTCAACTCACTTTTCATCGCATTCATCATATCCATGTTCGCTTGCTTGTTGTATTCGTTTACTACATTTCTAAAAGATTCGTTCACCACAGTTATGACGTAATCCTTCATCTGTTTACACAGTTATACAGTGTTTAAATTTAAAACAAGTATAAACAAAGGGTTTAAAGATGAAAAGATTTTAGAAAAGCATTACCTCCCTCACTAGAACCATCTCTTTCATCTTGTTTCCATTACCCCTCTTCCTCAACCTTTTGTAGGGGTCACCTTTTGCTTTCTCCTTCCTCCTCTTCTCGTTTCCCCCTTCTGAAGAAGGCATCCTGTTGAAATAAACAACACGCGCACAATTGTTCAGGAGAAAAATACGCGGCAAAACTTAGAGGGAGTGCGGTATAAAAAACGTATGATGTGATTTATTTATAGGTGAAGTAAATATGCAGCCGGCCTTTTGCCAGCGATGCATACTTAATTAAGATCAAGTTTGGAAAAAGGCCATTTAATGATAGATCCATCATTAAGTGTTTTAAAATCCAATGCGCGTCTACCTAATGCCCTCCACCTAATGCCCTCCACTTCATTGTAAATATCTCAATTAAATTGGATACGCTAAATCTTTTTCCAAAATCTAAATTGGATTTGGAAGAAATCTCTAGTGTCCTCCATGGACGCAGCTTCGTTGTCTGTGTAGCAACCGAGAAAAAAGCAGGTGGCAGATTTGTTTTGGTTGGTAGGCTTACATACCTAATATTGCATTTATTTTTGAAGCAGGGTTTGGATACGGATTTATATTCAATTTGAGAGATAATCAAGTTGTATAATGAAGTTAGAGGACAACATAGTTAATTCAGACGGTAGAGGGACCTCATGGCATGCGCGTTTCCACGGCGATGGAGAATGGCACATGCTAATCTATGCATAAAATGGTACTTCAAATTAAAAAAATCAGATTTGTAAAAATAAAATTTCATTTTGTGATTTAACAACAATGGGAATGCAAACATGAAAATTTAATTCTTGAAAATCTGGAGGGGACTTGTAGTGTTAAATCTTTATATTTTATTTTTGAATTTTTAAAAACTAATGTATGCACTAAAAAGAGGTGCTATAGTTAGGTCAGTAGTAAATTATGTTCTAAATAATATATTGTAGGCTAAAAAATCAATTAACTTAAGAAATTGATGCATTGAATGCATTTGTTGTTATTCGTTGAGATGTCTTCTTTGTTGTTGTGAGTGGTATTTGCCTTTCATTACCTAGCGATATATAGGGATTATTGGTATACATCTTGGGTCATTTTGGGTCCATGGTGGCTGGCTGTAATTAACAATACAGGTATTATTGGTATACATTTTGGGTCATCTTGGTATTATTAGTAGCACTTGTTTTTCAAGTTGTTTATCATTAACTTCAATATTTGTTAGGACATTTGTGATGAAGAATTATAACAAAGTCCACATTGGATTATTGTTATATGATATCCATACCTAGTTCTAAAGTACACATTTTTTGCATAGGGTGGAAGGATACTAGAAAAGGTTGGGGAGACTAGTCTTACCCCTGGTAAGTGCATTCGCTTAAAAAATTCTAAACCTTTTCAATGGAGCGATTTTGTGTGGATCCTGAAATCATTTCATTTCATGAGACAATAAAGAATGCTCTATAAAACTTGTCTTTAAAGTAGTTGAGAGAAAGTTCATGGTTTCCAACAATAAGATTTAAACCCATGCATTTTAAGCAATTCTTTTTGTTCCTTTTATATGAGCTTGATTTCTTTAAGACTCTCTCCAGATATGCCACAACCATCACCATAGTATCAACAAATAGATTTGGTGGATGTATTTCCAATTTTCTTTGTATCAACAAATACTATATGAATGAAAGCCACAAAATCTATGTGAATGGAAGCCACAAAATCTAACTTTCAAATGGAATTTGTCAATGAAATCTATGTTGAGCGTTTAAAGCTCGTGGGTGTTCCTCTTGGAGTTGTTCATGCGTTTGATTCTTTCATAGTGGTGAAATGAAGATCTAGTTTGGAAATATGTAACTCTCCTCTTGCATGGTGGTTATGTTCATTTTCCTTGTAGTCATTTGTAGTAAAAGGGTGTGCATGTTGGGTGTGCACTTGTAGCTCCCTAGTCACATGTGAAAACACCTACTATTTAGACTACAATACGGAGTTCTTATATCTAGTTTATGGTCAACCCATTGTTACATGAATGAATTGGATGATTATTCATTGGTTTCTTATGGGTTGTGAATGTTGGTATAATTTATATTTTATAATCTTCTAAACAATGTAATTTCTCTCTAGGTTTTTTGACTTCTCTATTTCTAAAAGCTATGGGTTTGTTAATCTGGGTATTTCCATTGATTTAGATGACATGTTTAATTATATGAATGATTGAGTTTTTAAGTGGAGTCATATTTATAGACATGGTTATACAAATGGTTTTGGATGTTTAAGTGGTATAATGTATATGTTATAAGCTTCTAAATAACTTAGTTAGAACTCTCTAGATTTTGTAAATTTTTCATATCTATAAGCTATGGATTTGTGGATCTAGGTATTTTCATTTTAGATGACATATTTAATTATATGAATATTTGGATGTTTAAATGTATTTAGATTCAAACGCTCAAGAAAAGGGATTGTGTATTTAAACCCTTCAAGAGTGTTCAATGCGAATCAAATCCAACAAGCTAGACAATACATTTTTATGCATACCAGTTCACGCTAAGAAACACTTCTATAGCATGTCATGTACAAGTTGAATGAATCCTGACATCCTAGCTAAGTTGAACATTATAAAAGAATCATAATCTTCAAGCATTTTGTCATCTAAATGCCTTAACAGTAAGAGATTAGGGTTCCTTTTGCATAGTTCTTCTTCACGTTGAGTTGGGGTTTTTTTGGACTGCTGTTTGCTAGAACCATTTTGCTTGATTTTTGGAAATTACTTCAGGGTAAGAACCACCACCTGAATCTAAGTATAACAAGGTTGCTGGTGATTTCAAATACTTATAAGAAGCAATCTCAAGATAATAGTTTGATACGCTGTTCCATATACTTTTAGGTCCATATGATGAGTGAGATGAACTTTGTTGCACATCCATCTTCGATATGTTAACTTCTGGGGCAAAAATAATAGATTCTAAGCTAAACTTCTATCTTCTCTCCCTTGTTTTTTCAAATCCAATTAATTCCTTTCAAAAATATATCCAATACACAAACACGTTACAAACAACACATAAAAGAGTGGTTAATTTGGGGATCTTACTATAACAACTAAATGCGTAGAACAAAATCAAGGTATTTGACAAATTGGCAACTAGATATAATTGCAGGTTTCTACAATCAAAATAGCAGCTGACAATTTTAAAAACCTTTTATTATAGGTGAAGCAACATATATCTCATGTGGAGTATAGTGGCACTAAGTACTCCAGAGCACGGGTTATTTGAGGTAAGGAGCACTTTTAATAAAAGATTCTATTTTTTTTAGTTTTTCATAGGTATAGCATAGTTGGAAAATCCAAAACATATATACTATGCTACAAATTCTATATAGAGAGAGATATAAATTTAGTAATTTTAGTTGAGTTTTATTTTATGCATGGTATTTAAATTTCCTCTAACTACATAAAACCATTTCAACAACTTGAAATAATGAAGCAAAATCAACAAGAAAAATATAGAGTCACAAGAACCCAAGTGCTTTGAATTGTAGATGAATGATCCTAAATTTAAAATTTGTAGCAATCATGGGTACAAAAAAATTTGGGACTACATATTGCCAAAGAAGAAACCGAACACTAAATGCTTGGCAATCTCGAGCTTCCAAACCATTTATCAAGCCATTCAAATGCCATGTTGTCATAGTTATTGTAGCATCATAAAATGTAGCCTTGTATAATCCAAACCTTATGTTTGTGCTCCTACTTTAGCGTGTCTCATCCTAGTTATCTCCTAGGCCCTTTTTGGCCCCTTTTACCTCAAAATTGATGTCACTTGGCTGCATGGCTGAGTGGATCCCATCCGAGGACTGTGCCCTCCTGAACCCAACCTGTTTTACCCTATTTTGGGAGGAAAAGGGCACTTGGGGCGCCCTTATCCAGACCAAGGCATCTTGGGTGCCATGGTCCCCCTTAAATAAGCCCTAATTTAAATAAGATGGTGCACTTTCCCTCCTCGATGAGTTTTGGTCCCCATGGCTCAATGTGATCATTGGAGGTTGGCCTAATAATAATTTACCTAGGGAACCCTATATATAAACATTCTATCAATTCAATTGAGATCACTTTCATACCATAGTGTTCACATATCTACAAGAATTCAAGGCAAAATTTCATCCCACCATATTCTTCAAGTGTCATGGAGAAAATCACATCAACTTGCATGCAAGCATATGTTTTTTGTTTGATTCTTATTTGTTGTCATGTTATTGTATCAACATTTGTGATCACATATAAAGAGCATTGCATCATCAATCTTCAAACAACTGTAGACACCTAAAATTAATTAAATTAATATTTAATTAATTTAAGCTTGTCAACATATTTAAGCAATTTAATTGTGTTAGTTTCCTTCTTCTTAAGGTTAATTAATTCAAATTTAAACAATCTTATCACTATAGTCCAATAATTATTTTATCAATAAATTAAGTTTCCCCATTCTTCTAAAGTCACCTCAACCATTATTTCTTCTAAAACCCACTTAGTTAATTAATTTTAATTGATTATCCTAACTAAAGTGATTCCTACAAATTACTTCTTCTAATCTCCACTTAGCCTAATTAATTCTTCCTTAAAGCATGATTATCATCATTCCTCAATTTCTTATTCATCCATTCATTCTCTCTCCTCATGTCACATCCTCCTAACTTTTCCACTTGCACTCTAATCACTCATTAACCCACCTAATCAATCTCCATAATCATTTGCACGTCCCTAATCACCTTGATCCTTTCAAAGAAATTCAAATTCCTTGAATTTCCCCATGCATCCTCTTCCCAATGAATTTTAATTCATTTATCCATTTAGTCTTCCCACACACCCTCTTATTTTAGAATTATTAATTCCTTCTTCCTCCCCCAAAGGAATTTTATATTCCTTTTTCTCTTCTACAGTGTACTCGGGAGCTCTTCCCCATGAACCTTGAGAGGTGTGGAGATAAGAAATGTCTTTATGACATATCTCTTTATATTCCTTTTTCTCTTCTCAATGTACTTGGGAGCTCTTCCCCATGAACCTTGAGAGGTGTGGAGACAAGAAATGCTTTTATGGAATCTCTTGAATCCCACACCTTGTCCTCTCAATCCATGTGCTCCCTCTTAGATCGATCTCAACCCTTCATCCCAAAATCAATCTAGGCCATTCATTTTGGCCTCCTCCAACCTATAAATTGGAGTCTTCTCCACTCATTCTCTCTCCTCATGTCATATCCTCCTAGCTTTTCCACTTACACTCTAATCACTCATTAACCCACCTAATCAATATCCTTAATCATTTGCACATCCCTAGTCACCTTGATCTTTTAAAAAATATTCAAATCCCTTGAATTTCCCCATGCATCCTCTTCCCAATGAATTTTTAACTCATTTATCCATTTAGTCTTCCCACACACCCTCTTATTTTGGAAATTTTAATTCCTCCTTCCTCCCCCCAAGGAATTTTATATATTTTTTTCTCTTCCCAATGTACTTGGGAGCTCTTCCCCATGAACCTTGAGAGGTGTAGAGATAAGAAATGCCTTTATGACATATCTATTTATATTCCTTTTTCTCTTCCCAATGTACTTGGGAGCTCTTCCCCATGAACCTTGAGAGGTGTGGAGACAATAAATGTCTTTATGAAATCTCTTGAATCTCGCACCTTGTCCTCTCAATCCATGCTCCCTCTCAGATCGATCTCAACCCTTCATCCCAAAATCAATCTTGGCCCTTCATGTTTGGTCTCCTCACAAATCATCCACTTTTCATACATTCTTATGTTGTGCATTTCATCCATTGATCCACTTCCATCATACTCTGATGTTGTTAATTTGGAATCCAAAATCATCCATCATGCCATCATAATGCCCAAATATT
Source organism: Cryptomeria japonica (assembly GCF_030272615.1). Taxonomy (NCBI): domain Eukaryota; kingdom Viridiplantae; phylum Streptophyta; class Pinopsida; order Cupressales; family Cupressaceae; genus Cryptomeria; species Cryptomeria japonica. The sequence continues at coordinate 336,385,445 of NC_081406.1, forward strand.
CTTTCATCTAATCAATATCCATCATCATTTAAATTCAATTCAAATCCAAACAATCTTGTTGTGTGTGAAGAGCAATCAACATCCCAATCAAGGAGCTAATCCAAACAAGTTAAGGAGGGGTCCATCCTTGGCTTCACCAATAGATCAATTAGAGGAATAAGAGAGAACTCTCTTGCAAGGTATAAGAAGCTTGTTTTATACTTTCTTTGGTTTTTTATGTTTATTTGGGTTTAAACTAACCATCTAACCTTGCATTGGTTTTCCCTTGCTTCAACAACCATTGCAAATCTGAGGTATTATGATATACCATTTAATTCAATATTTCAATTCAATTCAAGGGTAATTTATATATTGGGGTTTGGCCTAAGCTAAACCCCCATCAAAAACGCTATTTTCTTCTTTCTATGTCTAGGGGATTGTCTCAGGAACTACGAGCAAGGAATCTAACAAAGTAGACGACGATAATCAGACTAAAATTTTGAAGCCGCAAAAATTTGGAGGACCAAAATGACCGACTCCCCTCAATCCTAAGAATTTATGATGAATTTTAGACAATGGATTATGTGTTTCATAATAATCCAAAAAACATCAAGTTTGTTTGCCCTCGATATTCAGAGGACTAGGGCGACCTACCCCCCCCCCCCCCCCGGGTCCTAACAATTATGCCCAAACATTTCATCACAAGTTCTTGATCTATTTTCCCTTCTTAGATTTGAGTTTATAGCTCTACAAGATATTTTGAACATTTTGTTACTGTAATTTTATGTTAATTCCCATTGTTTATCCCAGGATCTAGCATTTCTATTCAACCCTAACTGAAATTAAGTTTCAACTCAAAAAAGGAGAAATTAATCTAATCTATATTGATGCAGGAGCATCCTTGGTTCTTGGCAATCTTGCATCAACCAAAAAACATTTTCTTTTTGTCTTGCTTTTTTATTGCAGTTTCATAATTTCTTTTTGTGTTTCTTTGCATTTGCACACCAGACCTTGTAGAGCTATATTTTTCTTGTGGACATGTTCATCTACCTTATCCTAAGTCTGTGAGACATTTGGATCTTTTTTCAGCAACTTATCGCTTCCAAAATCTGGGTTAGTTTCTAGCTCAGAGCACCGGAACCACTTGGACCTATTTGCTATTGAAGAAGCTTGTAGATCTTTCCCGTAGCTCACAGAGTCTAATTCATTACTTCTGACATTCCTTGGCAAGTGAACCTTCCCTTGGGTCCGCACATTATTCTATGTTATTTCTAGAGGGATTCCTTTGGTGGAGGCCGACTTGGTTGCTTTACATGTTACACCTTCTTCATCGGTAATTATTTTCATCTTGGGCTAACACGGTTCATCCTCGAGCCATGAATATCATATAAATCAATATAACTAAGCATATGAAAGAAATATTTTTATATAGATAAGAATAATTAGAGGATTAGGAGGTCTGGAGTTGTCTCGCATCCTTCGTTTAGCGTGGATCTTGTAGTTTGAGCATGTTGTATTCAGGCTTGCGTGCCAAATCTCGTAAGACCGCATGTTGTCAGCCAGTTGTAATTGAATTCATGATATAATATAATTCAAATTTTGCATTTCCTCCATCACATTGAGTTGTTTGTGTTGTGTTTCATTTGTTGTATGGTAGATTATTCTCTTTGAGGACTAACTCCTGTCATGACTGCACCATGTATTCAAGCCTTTTAGGATTGGATCAATAAAATTCAATTACTCCTTAATTTAAGATTGGTCCCAAGTAAAATTAGTGACTTTATCCATTAAGGTGTTGAAGCCCTAATTCCAACACCTTACATTTTGGTGAGCCTAACACTTTTACATATTTCTAATTTGGTGTTTTACATTTTCTAGATGATTTTCTATTTCACATGTGATTACATTAATTGTTAGCTATTTTTATCAAAATCATGTGTTGGACAATAACCTTTTCCATTTCATGTTTCTTGCATTCTTTCATAGTACCTTCACATATTGCATAATAAGGGTTTTAAAAATATTTCCCTCTTATGTATCATTGTTCAAAGCTTTTATCCATATTTAATGTGGTTACATAATGAAATTATTAAAAAATTTGATGGAATATATACATTTTATAAGGGCTTTATTGGACAATATTCATGATTTAATCCTAGAGATGACATTGAAAAGGCTAACAATTGTACCTCTCCTAGGGTATCTTATAAGAATGAGGAATGAATCAATACTCCTATCAATGATATCTCTAATAGAGAGGAAGCATTAAAGAGAAACATGACACTTTTGTCTTCTCATATACATACTTTAGTGCAAGGGGGCCAAGGTCAAAATATTGGTATATCAACCCCTCTAGATCCTTGTTATTCTCCTAGAGCTTATCTTGGTCATCAATATATTTGTAGGCATTATGATGTAATTCACTTCATTAATGATCTATCGACTAGCATAAAATTGAGCAAATATGAAGCCTTAGATGATGAGGATCCTCCTTCCCAACCTACCAAAGATGATATGAATAATGATGATAGAAAGCAGAATATTCCTATAAAGGATGTCCCTTCTTCATCTATTCATTCTTCTGGTTCTTCAATACTCCCTTACACACAAACTTTTAAGAAAATTCATGATCAAAGTCCTTCCTCTTCACAATTGAAAACATCCTATGAGGTTGTTTATGATATGATTTCAAAACAAGGCTATAGAGGAAAAGGACTTGGAAAACAAGAACAAGGAATCAAGGTCTTGTTGGGTGAATATTTTGTAATCGAGTGATTGATTACAAAATGGTATATTCATCCACAGTTGTGATGAGATTGTATCTCTCCTCATAAAGGGGAGGCTACCTTCTTGTAGTATCTTAACAACTAGTACCTAAATTACACTATATTCACCCACTTATTCAATGGGTGATACATTCATCTTACGCTCTTGCTTAGAGATAGATGTCCCATATATTATTTAAAATATAATTTCTCCTTATTGCAACTTGATACTAATTTGAGCCTCAGTAACTTATATGCAATACGGTTCTAGATACTTGTCCTACATTTCTTAGATCATCTCCAACCATCCTACATTCTTGGGGTTTCTAACTGTGGTCAATGTGAGCATGCTGCCACTTGGACTCCTCTTCCCCCTTTTCCTCCATCTTGCATGTGTAGGAGGAATATCTTCCTCCTTTCTCTCTCACATTCTAACCAATCATTCATAGCCATCTATCTGTCAAGATTTATTCTCAACCATTGATCCTTGCAATGTAGAATTTTTCTCATGCAAATTCTATAAAAGATGCATTTTCACATCAATTTGGGACTAGTCATTATCTTGGAATCAGATTTTTTTAGAGAAATCAAAGCATTTTAGCAATTTAAAGTGTGCCTTTGGCTTAGCTTATATTTTCGTATAGCTGCATAATATATTTTTCATATTATATTTAGCTTGCATCTAGCATTCAAATACCATTGTTCGTTCCTCTATTGTCATCCTGAAATCCAGAACTTGTGCAATCTAAGAGCAACACATCAACAAGAAAGATTAAAGGTGATAGGACACAATGAGACAACAATTAGAGATTTATTGGTTGTAGTTTACCTCGTTTATTTTGTTTAATTGGTAAAATGTTCTATAGGATTTTAGAGTTTGTGGTAGCTTAGCATAGTCTTATAGGTTTCTTTCATTCATTTTTCCAGGTTACACAACCACACAAGGGGACAAGAAGCAAGTACCCATATATCAGTACTACTCTGAACTAACTCCCAAGAATAAAATCAAACATTTTCAGAGAGTTAATGATACTTTCTTTGGCATATACAAGAACATGCTTGATAAAATCTTGGAAAAGAAAATAGTGTCAAAATAATATTGGGAGATAGTTAAGAAACTTGATTGCATATTGAACTACAGTTTCCAACTTTCACCTACATCAGAGTAGGGTGCTTTGATGATTGTCCCTACATGCTTCCCCGATATCCAGGTTATAAAATTAGTTTGATGGAGCTATGTAGACAAATCATGGTGGTAAATGACAAGCAATTGGAATCACACAAATCCAGTTTTAGGTTCCTCCTTTCAATTGGTCGCTATTTAGTAATAACATCTTACAAGGCTAAAATAATGGAGTCAAAAATGCAGTGGGTGACCATGAAAATTTTCAAGCAAATAGATGAATTTAATTATAGGGGAATGAAATATAAGCTCAAGAGAGATTTTACTCATGACTATAGAACTAAACACATCTAGGTTGAATGTAGGACATAAGAGCATATCACAAGATTGGATTATAACAGACTCACTCTTGAACAAATAGAATTTGGACCTTGCTAATATTCCAGATACCATGGGAGATGATGATGATATTTTTTATACAATCTAGATCCAAATGATATTATTGATCCTATCTAATATTCTTGATCCAATAAAGACACTCATCTTCCTTAGATCCAAATGTTTCTGAAGGAATCTACATCCATCATAGATAGATTTCGACCCATTTTAGCAAATACCAACATTTGGTTGCAAAAGAAAGTTATACAATTGAAAGATTTTATTATAGGGTTAGATTAGGAGGACACTGTTGGGCTTGTAGTGAATAAGTTGGAGTTCAAGACCAAAAACAAACAAGATACTCAAGCGTCAATGAAAATACCTAACTATAAATTTATAGTGAGCAAGAGCAATGTGGAAAAGCAAGGAGAGACATTAGCCTAAGCTATAAAATTAGACGCTTCTAAGAAAGAGATGGAAGAAGATGAAGAAGAAAAAGAGCAAGATAAAGCTAAGGAGAAAGAACTACAAGATCCTCAGGTAAAACCAATAGAAGTGACTTTGGGAGTTTCTACTCCTATTGCTGCTATGGTATCTTCTCCTTTTGTTCCTACAAAGCAGACACCGCCCTCTTCTTTTGTTGTCCCAACCTCACCTGTTGTGTTTATCCACTCCATTCATTCCTCCACTGAAAGTTCTTCCACTAAAAAATGATCCCTCTCATGGTTCACCCCAAGACAACATTGAGAAAGTTTTAGGTTCATTGCCCTCTTTTCCAAGTTTTTTTGAAGTTTCCACCACCATTCTTGAGGCCACAATGATTTTTTTTAATATATTCATTATCGAAACATTGCCAAGTGTATCCCTTATTGAAGTACCTCTAGCAATCATGACACATACCTCTCCCATCATAACCACACATATTCAAGAACAACCTCTTGTCTCACAAGATTGGTCACAAGTGTTGGAGAGAAATCATCTACCCTTCCCCATTGGTTGGACTTGGTGACCCCAAAGAGGAAAAAGAAAGCCATCTCCCTAGATGAATTTGATTTTGCTTAGTTGGTTTCTACCATACCAATGGGTGTGAAGAAGGCCAAAACTCTTTTGAGAGTAAAGGTAAATAAATCAAAAAACAAATATGCAAAAGTAGTTGTGCCACCACAAGAGAAGCATGTTAATGAAGTTCAAGCCTTTGACTATGTAGTAAAGAGAATTTAGCTTGGTGAACTGACTCATAAGAGTACAAAAGAGGATTCATAATTTGCGCTCGAGGCATTGGTCGAGAGGTATGACAGGGACTAGGTCATCAAGGAAAACCTCAATCTTAAGTGGAATAGCTCACTGTTGTGGCAATCAAAATCACTTAGTCTTCCAAGATGGTTGAACCAGTAAGGACATCAGTTCATGAAGAAGCCATTAGACAAGTTGAGTGCATTGGAGCATAGGGAAGAGTCGTGAGAACATTAATAGCCAAAATTCTCTTAGAAGGTACTCACTTGTTAAGTTCATCAATCAAATTGTTGAAAATTTTGGATACTGTAAGGTTTTAATTGGACTAAACATCTATTTTATTATCACAAGAATTTTAAACACAAGAGAAGGACCTTGAAGATTGGACAAATATAAAGGACTTAAAGCTAGAAGTGCTAGTGGATAATGGAGTAATCCTCAGTAAGAATATGTATATACAACAAAGGGAGGCAATAAATAATCAAAGGGAAACTCTTGAGCAAATAATAAAAGATGTGCAAGAAGAAAAAGAGGAATGTACAAAAAAGGGGGTTGATATCATTACCAAGGCCTTTGAGCTTCCTTCTGAATTTCTCGATTAAAATTAGAAGTCACTTCCCATAGAGTCAATTATCCAGGGTAAAAGCACAAAACAGTGTCACGTTTCAGGCTAACTTATTAGCACAAGTGAATTTAAGTAATTCTATCTAAAAAATAATTTTAGTCAAACATATGGTATATATAAATTAAGTATAGCTAAGTTATATATGGACTACAACTTTTCTAATTGGAAGTATCTACTAAATATATATTTTATACCACTTTGGGTCTAAGTGCCAAAAAAAATTAAAAAATTAAAAAATTAAAAACTCGATGTTTCAACAACTTCTACTCTTATAAATAATATTTTTTTTGAAATATAAAAAATACCTTTTTATAGATCTATAAGTGAGTTTTCTAAAATATATATCTTTAAATATTTTAATTAGTTTTTATATTTTATATTTTATTTTTATTAAAAGTAGGTCATCAACACTAAAATATAAGGTTGATTATCTTGTCAAGGAAAAATACTAAAATTTATTTAATTTTTTTAAAAAAAATATGATGTAGTAGATAAAGGAATCTATGTCAAGTTGATATAATTCTTTTCTAATTTGGATAAATAATTAAGAAGAAAGTTGGTGGGAATTTGAAAGAGTTATATTTCAGCAAGCATAACTTTTCAAATTTATTGAAAAATATATATTTATAAAAAAAGGTAAAAAAATATATCCATGCACTAAAGTTTCAAGTTATCAATATACACAAATAAATTGATGAAAAAAAAGTTAAATGTACTAATTAAAGTGTGGTGGCTTGTGTAACTTCAATTTCCGCATTTTATCAACAACTAAATTATAGTGTTTACTTTATAAAAAACTACATTCAAATAATTTTTTAAAATTTTGTTAAAAATGCAAACATAAAATAGACAAAAGAATATAAATTTTATTAGTTTACATCATTTCAAAATTCAAAATATATATTTTAGTTTCTATTGATTTACTTTAAAAATTTGAATCAGCATTAACCATTTCCTTTATAAAAGTGTGACACAGCTTTGTACTTTTACCCTCCAGGAGTTTAATGCAATGGTCCAAAAAGAGATTGAGACAAATTACTTCACCCTATCATTCATTGATAAATTGTTGGATTTTTAGGTGACTTTGGATAATTTGGGAATAGCCTTCAAGAAGCACAAAAAGGGATATACCAACATAGATGATTTTTGTTACACAGGTTCACACCATTTCCAGTCATAGATCAAGACCCAATGAGTCAGAGATGCACACTTCCCTTAAAAAGTCCGAAGAATTCTTAAAGAAAAATACTAAGGAAGAAGACATGTCTCCGGGCATAGTAATTTTTTATGCTTTATAGGTTGTAGTTTGCATTTTTTTATCGATATTTTACATGTATTTTTGTATATATGAAATTGCATGTAAAGATAGTACAAGTCCTAAATCAAATTAGATTGTACTATTGAATAAGTCTAAAAAGGAGAGGGCCTCATTGTAAATAATCATTTTTAATTTACGTGTCAAAACTTTGCTGATTTGAGGAGCAATTTGAGACTTTGAGATTAAGCCATAAATTAAAATTTTAATCAATATAGAAAGAAAATTGACATCCAACCGTTGTTTCGGAATCAGTTTGTTGATGAAATGAGATTATTATTATGTCTTTCTTGTTTCATTATCTTATATCGGTTGGATTGTGCATTGTGGAGAAGGCATTTGTTTAAATATAATCAAATTTAATCTTGTAGACTTTGTGCTACATTAATCTAATTAGAGATCTTGTTGTGCGATTGATAATAGTTGAATACTTTGTATTGTTTTCTTCTATCAATTTAGAGTAGTTAAATTGAGTTGTGCGTGTGAGACTTTGTGTTTCACGTACATCACAATATTATTGATTTGATCAATTGGTGGAAGTGACTGAAGACTTCGGGCTTGTGTTAGTTTCTTATTCTTAGTTATATAGAATTTGCTAGTAAAATTTTTAGTTATTCTTATGTCTTTATGTTATTTCAAAACTTTGACATTATCCAGGTGTCTCAAATATGATCTTATCAAACTTACCTTTATTAAATATGATAATATTTGGCACTCCATGAAACTAAAAGATCTCCTAAACTCTTGGAAGGTATACATGGATGCCTAAATGTAATTAGAGAGTTTTTTTGTAAATTGTATTCTCTTATATTGTTTGTAATTATATATTTTTTGGTTGTATTTTCAATTTGAGGATACACTGATTGAGCCATTTAAAATCATTGAATGTATTTACTATTGTTGAAAGATGCTTTTGAAATCCCTCCAACCTTAATTTAAAAATATTAACAATATATACATATATTATTATTAAAACAATTAAAAAATTAAAAATCTATAAATAAAATTATTAAAACAATTGAAAAATAATAATTTAAAAAAGAAAAAAGCCTTTCGGCCCCACTTGATCGGCCGAAATACTTTTTAGCCCCCCTCCTGCTCCAGCTATTTCGAACTGTGGAAATGGGGGGCTAAGTGCAGTCAGCGGATATATATATATAGGGTCGAGTACTACTCGGCCAACTATACCCCACCACCCGTCCTCCATGTAGGCACCATGTGGCGCCACGTAGACTCGACAGAGTCCTACTCGATCAAGTAGGATTTCTTTTTGGCTTGAACTTAGCCAAAAGTGTGACATAACACTATGCTTTCGCCCTTCCCCATGTGTGATTTGATAGATGAAAAGAAGATTGTTTGTCAAGTGGGGTACACACAAAACATCATTGAAGGAGTTATCCCCAATGACGATACATCATTTCCCAATCACATCCATGTATGTATGATTTCCCATCAAAATCTATGGCATGGTGCAAGGCTCAAATGAAGAGAACATAGACTGCAAACATTCCATATGATGAGAAGCCCCTGAATCTATAAGCCATCTCCCTGAATCATGACTTGTAGTAGCACAAAGAGCTTGTCCCTTTCCTTTATCAGTCTCAAAAGAGTGATCCTTTATTCGAAGTAGACATCCTAGAAGGAAAACTAATTTTGTTATTCTCAAGAAGATGTTTCAATTTATCAATATCCTTCTTGTAACAATGTTGTTCATCATGTCCCGACTTCTTGCAATATGCACAAAAAGATTATCCTTAGATTTCCTCTTAGCTGAGGATTTAGATTCGCCTTGTTGTGGAGAGGAGGACTGTGTTCCATCTTGTTGTGGTTTAGACTTAGGTTTCTTTTGGTTCTTGACTTTTCCTTGATTGCTTTGATTCCCTTTTTTAATCACCAAAGCTTGTGACATTGAAGATTTTAGAATCCCCATCTTGGTCAACTTAGATTGCTCAAGAATCAACATCTCTGTGAATGCATCAAATGGGGGAGAAGTGTAAGAGGAACCTTGAGCTAACTTATGGGTGTGAAAGCTAGATACAAAGGTTGCATACTCCGATGGATGCTTGTCCAACAAGCTGCAAACCAATTGAGCATCCTTTTTGTCAATGCCACAATCCTTTAGCTTTTCTCTTAGCTCATTTACTTTTGTGACAAAATCTTAGATTGTATCAAAATCATTGGGATCTAATGTTGTGAGTTCACTATCAAGCTTGTAGCCCTTAATCTCATCAACTTGACCATACAATTTGTCATAAATATCCCAAGCCTCTTTGATTGTACATTTCTCAATGTGAAAAATAAGGTCATCTGATACATACTTTCTTAATCTTTCAAGTTCCATAGAGTTTTTAGTGAGCCATTCAACTTGAGCATTAGGATCAACCTTAGTATCAGCCTTAGGATTAGGTGGTGATGTTATTGTTCCATTTACATAATGAATGAGTGATTTTTCTATTAGTTTACTCCATGCCTTAATCTTCCATGAAGCATAATTATGAGGAGTTAAAAGTGGAAATTTAGGAGAGCCCATATCAAATAAATGAAAAAAAACAAGATAGAGAGAGGCACAATCACACAAGACACCCCCCCAAATCACTCAATCAGAGAACCCCCCCCCCCCCAATGATGATTTAACACTTTATACTTAGTGTGTGTACAATGGGCCACTTGCAAAATAAGACAAGGTGAACTTTTGATTTCAACTTTACAACTACCTCAAATAGGATATAAAAGAATCCAATAAATACTGCAAGTGGTCTAAACTGAGATCCAAGCAAAATACAAGTATCAAATAGGCCAAAAATGACCAAATACTGAAAGTATAATTTATACTTAAAATCACTGCAAACTAATGGCATATTATTAAAGTAGATGAAAAATTATGTACTTAAAAAAATGGCACCTGAAAAGAAGATCGCATGACCCCAAACGAAGCCTCTAAAGTTGCAAAATTGAGGATTAGACATGTGCAGTAATAAAAAACTGCAAAGTGCGAAAAACTTTGTCCATCAAAATCAGAAAATTCCTCCATCACTGCGAAGAGCACAAAAATTAGCCCAAATAAAAAAAAAATGCACCCAAAAAAGAGCTAAAATGAGCAATATATGGCCTCTTGAAGTCGGATTGAGAAATCAAAACGCCAAACTAGAGGGGGTCAAAAAATTTTCAAAATACTGTTGATGCAAGTTGATGTCATTATTCCACGAGCTTAGATTTGATGACCATTTGACTGTCATCAGGTCATCGCTCCCTTTTCTGCTTGTACATATGATGTCATCAGTACGAAAGATGATGACATCAACAATGACTATGTTGGTGTTGGTGACTGGAATGTCTATACGGATGACGTGGTAGACGGGTGGCATTGACTGAGCATATGGTCTGTTGATGTGTACTTCATGCATGGCAATGAGGTGGCTAAATTGGATTGTCACACGTGTGTACAATGTTCACTGTGTAGTGATGTGGCAGATGATGTGTCATCGATCGGGCATTCTTCTTGTCTAATTTGGCACAATGAATATGCGACAACTAGGCGATGAGTTATAAGTATGACCAAATGTGAGACGACTATGTGGCATAGGATAGGTGGTTAGCATGGAGGAGCAAGAAGCCGACTAACCGAAAGTTAGAAAGCCGTTGTCGAAAGTAGACGACGCTTGGGCGGTCTCAATTACAGCATCGGCGGCATCGACAGAACCCTAAAAAACACCAATTGATGTGTTGGGAAAATAGGGATGATGCAGAGCTGGTGACAGATGTAGAAAGATCCGAAGGACAAATGACGTCGAGGGAAGTACAATGCGGCCCCTGAAAAAAAAATACTCCAGAGTATAAGGGGGGGATAGGGGTCCCGCCCCAAAATAATAATTTTGGTTTTATTTTAAAATAAAATTTTTTACAATTTGATAAAAAAATGTGAAGAAGTTTAAATAGATTCGCAGAAGAAAAAAAAAATTAAAAAAAAAATATATATATATATATTGAAAAATTCGTACAATATACGAGAATATGCGATTGTTTTCCTTCACCAAATATGGCCAAGTTTATACTCAAAATTTATGGAAATGGCCACCCAGACACAACCGTGTTGTCGAAATCGCTGTAGGACACCCCCAAAAATTGTAGATCTCCAAATCCAAAAAGCCTTCAAAATATCTCCAAAAGACTAATCAATGAAGCCCTTTAGGCTCTGATACCATGTGAGATTTTGCCAAGATCAAGAGCTCAATGAAAAGTACAAAGTAGAGAGACAAACTAGATGATAGGAATAAACTATATTCTATCAAGAGCAAATACTGATCAACTGGATCATCAAGAAAAATTACATACAATGTAGATAAGCTTTCTTATAAGGGCAAGGCTAAGAGACAAGAGAGCACACAATAATGACATGTGGCTCAGTGAGATGAAAGAGTAGGTAGGGGTAGGTAGGAGAAATAAGAAAATATTCTACATGAGGTGGATCACCCACCGAAGGCAGAATTATCACTCCACAATAAGTGGATATGATAAAGTAACAATAATATCACACCATAAAAGGTGGAGTTTCTCCTACATACACACTTCCAATGTAGCCCATCTCCCTAGGTGTCTCACATGCAAACTACTATGATATGCATGTACGTAAGTAAACTTAAGTAAAGTGTAATTATATCCAACATGAATAAATAGTTACACCAAGACATTTACAAGGCTTGCTTGTGTTCATATGTTGGTTATGATCATGATTCATTTGCTTCTGCATAGTAGAACTTGTTTTTCAAGTGATTCATCATTAAATTCAATATTTGTTAGGACATTTGTGATAAAGAATTCTAACAAAAGTCCACATTTGAGTGTTGTTATATGATATACATACCTAGTTCTAAAGTACCCATTTTTGGCAAGGGTGGAAGGATACTAGAAAAGGTTGGGGAGACTGGTATTCCTAGTAATTGCATTTACTATGGATCCTGAAATCATTTCATTCCATGAGACAATAAATAATTCCCTATAAAACTTGTCTTTAAAGTAGTCGAGATAAAGTTCATCATTTCCAATAATAAGATATAAACTTGTGCATTTTAAGCAATTCTTTTTTGTTCTTTTTATATGAACTTTATTTCTTTAGGACTCTGTCCAGATATGCCACAACCATCACAATAGTATCAATAAATATATTTGGTGGATTTATTTCCAATTTTCTTTGTATCAACGAATAGATCTACATGAATGGAAGTCACAAAATCTAACTTTCAAATGGAATTTGTCAATAAAATCAATGGTGAGCATTGCCAATGAAATCTATGTTAAGCATTTAAAGCCCGTGGGTGTTCCTCTTAGAGTTGTTCATGTGTTTGATTCTTTCATAGTTTTGAAATTAACATCTAGTTTGTAAATGTGGAACTCTCCTCTTTCATGGTGGTTATGTTCTTTTTTTATTGTAGTCATTTGTAGTAAAAGAGTGTGCATGTTTGTTGTGCACTTTTAGCTCCATAGTCACATGTGAAAACACATACTATTTGGACTACAGTACAAAGTTCTTATATCTAGTTCATGGTCAACCCATTGTTACATGAAAGAATTGGATGATTATTCATTGGTTTCTTATGGGTTACGAATTTTGGTATAATTTATATTTTATAATCTTCTAAACAATGTAATTTCTCTCTGTAATGCCCGCCAAAATACCATAAAGAAATAAATCATAATCTACTAACAAATGGAGATAATTTTTTTTGTTTTAAGTCAACCATCACTACTACACCATCTCTAACATTTTTTATTGCAACAATACAACCAATATGCATCAATGCATCTTTTAACAATTACAATAATATATATGAATCAACAAGAACATAATCATAGAACATATCACACAAGCGGAGTATCTCAATGTCACTACTTGACATAAACCTAACACATCACATATCCATCTAAAACATCTTACACTATCATTCTACTAATCATTTACCTCCATACAGATATGACAAAGTATTAACATATATGCATAACTCTACCACATTTCATACCCTTTAGGTTCATTTAAGAATACCAACCAAATGTTCCTAATACCCTTCTTTATTCATCAATCATTTGACACTTCATAAATCTAAATGCATTTAACTGTATCCTACATATGGAACTAGATTATTTCCTTAAGCACAATCATTACACAACTCATCAAGAATACTATCCATATTCATATGCAAGATTATAACAACAAGCACTTATCTTCTTCCAAATAGGATTCCAAGCTACTAAACAAATTCAAGAGTCATACCATGCTACAAGAATAGACACATTCTAACATTTTGATTCCCTAATTCAACATAGGATCTCATTCCCAACATGATGAGCATTTATACAACATGAACCATATAATACGACATCATTTTATTTCAAGAGAACAGCTCTACATCATCAAGTCTAAATACATAAGAGCACATGGAACAAGCACATAGTCTCTTTTACTACATTCCATCATAATGCTTAATAATACAAGTTACATAAGTACATAATCATATTCCACATTTACAAGTCAACGCAATAGAGTAATATCTCTAATGTATAGAAATCAACACCATAGGAAAATTTACGCATATTTAAGTGTCGTATATTCCATGTAAATCCACAACTACTCATTAATTTTCCATATCCCAAGATAACTTAATCTATCTCCCTTTGACCTGCAACCAACATTATTTTTCTGCAAAAACTTGTTGTAAAAGTTAACGAAGATTGTGGGTAGACAAGCCTAAACTTTCCATCATTTTTTGTTGTCTTACAAACTCTTCTCTATCTCTCACCTATGCACTAAAAGTCAGAGCGTTTGTGCTATAGTATGGAATATATGCACATTCAAAGAAAATGCACTACTCTGGAACTCATATGCGCTATATTGATGGTCCAATGCGCTAAAAGATAGATCAAATCATTATGTGTTGGGATAGGGTTCTTACGCGTTGGTGTATCTGTCAGATGTGCTCTAGAGTATAGGACATATGCATTGTAAAATGAGTTATATGTGCTAAAATGACTTGCAGATGCACTATTCTAGTATTCTTTCAAGAATTTGTCTTTAACCTTCATACAAGATTATTAGAAATTCAGGGACGGGCCCCAAGATGAGTGCCAAAAATTTATGCCAGAATAGTGGTGTTAGTTGATTAATCAAAAAGAAGAGAAACTAACATACCAATGAAACATTAGATATAAAGACAGTAAACTAGTTAAAAAAACTAATCCTTCAAAAGAGTCTCATTTTTCTCTATCTCATAGGATTCCTCAAGTCAATGGTTGCTCTCAGATCATTGAGCAACCAACCTTTGAAATGACAACTCTAAGAATGAGTGATAATGGATAAAAATGATTTATATGCAATATGCAACTAAGATCTATATGATAAATTTATTAAGATGAGGATTATGCTATGGTAATGACAATATACTAGCTTAATATGATATATACTAACATGATAACATACTATACTAACAATGCTTCTAAATGATTCTAAGATGATGATTAGCAACAAAGAGAGGCAAAACTCAAGACTTTGATAGACTATAACTTAGATACATGAAACTTGTGATGATGGATAATAAGAGAAACGAGGCCTATTTATAGAAGAAATGGGAAAATCGATAGTCAAGATTGAATAATCTTAACAAGGGATATGATTGAATAAGTTTCAATCCATGTTTTCAATTTTAGCCAATGAAATGGTGACAATTTCCAATATGAGATGGCTTGAGAGGAGAGAGAAGAGGCATTAAATGCCTGAGAAGACATGGTGGTTACCTTAGGGGGTATCGTTAGGGTTGAGTTAGTGGACAATCCTTTTATCTAAAGGGTAAAAAAATGTGCAAGAGTTAAAGGGATAACCATGGTCAAAGCAATACATGCTTGAAAAGACCCTGCGTTAAAAAAGATGGTTAATTTAGAGGATAGTCTCTAACCCAGGGTAGAAGGTGAATTAACCATTAATGGTTATGTAAGAGCCTTTAATGGTTTGGAAGACTTTAGAGGTTAACTATTTGAAGGCATAAAGCCTTTAATGGTTATTGAAGACTTTGGAGGTTTTTGAGAAGTGACCTAGATTCTTAAGGAATGTGCAAATGTTTATGAGGGGGATTAGGCTAAATTGGAATTTATTAGAAGGGTCTAGAAAGGGGTTTAGGCATGCAAGTGGATTCTATAGGATAATGCAAGTGAGAGGATTTTTAATATTTAATTAAAATAATATTTATTTATTTCAATTAATGGTTTCAACTTGCATTTAATTAATTTAAATAAATATTTATTTATTTAAATGTGTGGAAGGTATTTAATTAAATGTAAAGGGGTGTAATTAAATAAACATGATTTATTTAATTAATAGACTAAACTTTACTAGATGAATTAAATTAAATAAATTGAATAATTTATTTAATTAATAGAGGAAGGGGTGAATTAATTAATAGAAGAACTGTTAGTGAATTAAATAAACATTAAAATATTTATTTAATTTAGAAGTCATTTTTATGTGTCTACACTTACAGTTTGAGTTAATTTGTAATTTTGAAATTGTAATAAGTACTTCTCCTCTATATTGTGAATTATTTCCCGAAGAAAGAGGAAAGAAAAACATCTACTTTTAAAAAGAGGATAGGATGATGTACCACCCAAGTTTAGATTAGGAATTAAAAGTTGTAGGGTAAAAATACTAACCCGTGTCACACTTTTATAATGGAAAATGTTAACACAACAATAACTATTCAATTTTGATGACATAAAAGTGGCATTTTTATTTTGAATTTGAAGATGGTGTAAACTGATGAAATGTGTAAAATTTGATGAAGTTTGAGTTTATTATTTTTTTAAAATTTTTTTGTCAAGGATTGATGTGTTTTTTTACTTTTAAAATCAAATTTTTTATTGCTGAAAAATGCTAAAAATCAGGAGGCCAAAAAATAAAATATAAATCAACCTTTTATTTATTTTTTGATATCTCTAATAGATGACATAAATATACAGTGCATAAATAAAAAAATAAAAAAATTGATGTACATTTTCTTAGTTATAACATTTTAAAGTTGAACATACCTAAATTTGATAGTTTTTATCTCCCTTCATATTTTGTTTATTTAATTTTTGATAATATTAAGAAATAAAATACCCTTTTGGAGAAGACTCTCTCCTCTAGTGAACTATATTCTTTCAAATTTTTTTGAGGTGATTCAATATTTTTTTTGTTTTTCGAACCAGCCTCTTACCGAACATTATAATGCCTACTTGTAGTATTTTTGAAATAATATATATTAAATCTAATCAAAACATCATTAAAAATTGCATGAGTATATTCTTGACTTTGATCTCTACAAAAAGGGTAATTTTATTTTTTTTAATAAATTGAATTTACTTGTAGAATTTTGTTGCAAAACTTAGAAGTTCCAAAAATTATTCAAATTTGGTGATGTGGCTGTCACTTAGGACTTTCCGATTGGAACACTTCTGGTTGAAACATTAGAGACCGACGTGACTGGTCATTTCAATGACCACGCCTCTTAAACCCCATATAAATAATGATTTATGTTGGCATTTTCAATAGAAAGATTGTTGATATTCATTAAAGATATTGAGAAGGTTGTTGAAGAGTATTGATATAACTGAAAAAGGATGATAGCTATCTTTATAACATTATTTTGTCATTGATGTCAAGAAATTGATTTTCTGATTCAATAGGATGTTGCCATATCTTGAGAAGATTGATTTGAAGAGTATTAAGTGTTGGTAAAAGACACAGAAAGAATGTGATAAGAAGGAGGAGGAATAAGATATTCAATGGGCAACTATTACCAAATTAGACAATGATGAGATCATGATGTTTAGATTATTTTGATATCCTACATATGTTGTTGATTGTAAGGTTAATACTATACTTTGACACCGAGTAAAGAACCTAGTCGGTAAACCCTAAGGAACCTAGTTGGTAAACCCTAAGGTTATCGATATCGATTAATGAAGGCGGAATGTCTACCGAGTAAAGTTTAGTATTTACCGAGTTGCAACCGAGTTATGACAGATCGCATTGGATGGATAAAAGCATTATTTAATGAAAGACAATGATTAGCTGGAGATGTGAAGATGATTGGTATGCCGTGCATGAAGTTTGTTAAGGATCTTTGGCAATGGAAGATCGGCAGGAAGATCTACAGCGCAGATTGAACCGCAATAACCTTGTGCAAGTTCCAAGAAAGGAATGTAAGTCCCGATGCAAGGTAAAACATTTTCAGATCGAAATATGCATTGAACCTAGTGAAGTTTGAAGATCTGATGGCTATGATTGGTCATGGGAAATGTGATCAAGTAGATTCAGTGGTTAGAAAATTGTTTATAAATAAGAAATTATTGATAAACAATGTATGCGGGCAAGTGGAAGCACAGGGATGCTACATAGTGATTACCAAGCATAGAAGCTTGAAGATCTATTTGAATAACAGAGTAAGAAGCCCAACAGAGGGACAAGATAAGTCCTATGACAAAATTGTTTTGAGCAAATAGGAATCTGCTTTAGAATTTTAGATGTAAAGTTGCAGATATATATTACTGTTGTTTATTTTGTAAGTGACAGGAAATCTCTTAACCGAGTGGACTTAACAGTCTTATTTGTAAACCCTCTAGCAAGGTAACATTCTAAATGAGTGTTTGAATACCTTTGACAAGGCCACTTCTAACAAAGTGAAGATCCTAATAGATCTGAGGGAAATCCCTTAACCGGGTCACATCTAGCAATGTGTATGTAATCTTTAACAGGATTTTCTTTTAACCGAGCATACTCTAGAAGAGTATATTTCTTAGTGGGTCTGTAATCCCACAGTGGTTTTTCCCTATTTGGGTTTCCACGTTAAATCTGGTGTTATATGTGTTATGATGATTATGTGTTTATAAGATTGCATGTTTAGCAGTTTTTAGTTATATTGTTGAAGCATAGGTTACCGAGGTTGAATCTGTTGATTTAATGGATGATTAAGTTTGTATGATTCACCCCCCCCCTCTCATCTTGTTAGCTATTGGCATCAACTCTTTACATTTAGTATCAGAACTTAACAATTTATTTTTTTCTTTTTAAATATAAAAAAATCAAGGAGTGCAAATTAATATAATTGATTTTTGAATTAAATCAAATATTTTTTGCAAATAAAAGCGACATAGTTGATATAAAGCAGCGAAGATTTCTATTTTTTTCCAAAATTTTGGTTGATGGCTTCTACTTTTTTTCAAGTATGTTATTTTTAGTTTTTTTTTTAATTAAATAAATATCCAATATTAGAAGGCGTTTTCAAGTATGTTATATTAAACTAAATATTTTTTAGATTTTATTAAACTTTTGGATGCATAATTTGTTAAATAAAGAATTAAATTCAAATGTTATTTACCTTTTATTTGTGGATTCATTTATGTAATTGTTTCTTGAAAAACATTTTTTAATTGTAACGATCTATGATTTATTTCCTATATATGATATATATGTGTTTGTGTGTTTAGGTGTTAGTTTGAATATTTTGTGCAATGGGGAATAAGAGGACTAGATCAAGGTTGTCTGATTGAAAAAGGGACGATAAGATGAAAGGTCATAAAAAACGTAGTCAACAACAATTCGTTGATGTTCAAGATCAACCTATTAATGTTTAAGAAATGACAATGCAGGTAGAAGATCAAATTGGTACATCCTCAAGTTTGAAATTGTTCTCAAGTATGAAAAATTTAATGAAAATGGATGAAGATAGTCTTTTCAATGAAATTCCTTCCAAAGATATGGTACCTGAAAGCACAATAAAATTGCATTGTAAGAAAATGTGAGATGATTATCTTGAAAATAGGTCTATTATTGGAAGGGCACAATTGTTTGCTAAGTTATTTAGGAAAAGAGAAATGACCCATGTTTTGGAGTTGTTGGGTGTTGATAATAAGAAAATCTCACATGATGCATCAGTAAAAGATACTATAATTGAAAATTTGCAAGAAGCATTGAAATGTATTGACAACACAAGTCGAGGTGTTGAATTAAGTGTTGCATGTAGAACATTGATGACTATGATTTCTAGTAAGAAATTGTCTCTTAAAAAACAAGTTCACACAATTTCTCAATTAATGCAGGTATCTAGAAGAACTGTTCAAAGATATATTAGGAAGAGAAATATGGTAGATGAAAACATTAAAAACAATTGGATAAATGTTTGTAGGGTTCTTCAAAAAGATAGAATTTCTGAAGGTGTAAAAAATAGGTCGTTGATTATTGGACCAACCAACCACTCTTGTGTTTCTTCCAATAGAAGGGACACTATACAAATGATAGATGAGGATGGTACAAAAATTTCATATCCAAAACATTTTCTAGATACAACACAAAGTGAACTATTTCAAGCATTCAAGCAAGAATTTTCAGATGTGAATATTTGTCAAAGGATGTTTGAGAGATTGTGTCCTTGCTTTGTACACATAAATAAGGTATGGGAAATTCTTGTTGTCAAAATCATGTTGAATTTCATCTACACGTGCAATCATATAAAAAAGTCATGGCAACAATTAATCAAAATCTAGTCATTCCTACAAGTACAACACAATTTGTGAAATCTATTTTATGTGATAAATTAGAAGATTCATATGAGTTCAAAATATAGGGTATCAAAGGTACATGCATTGATTGTGAAGATTTGAGTAAGTTTTTGTTGCAAAGTGAGAATATTGATATTATAATACAAATTATGTGGAAGAGATTTGAATATGAGACATACCAAACTAAGTCAGGAGCTGAATCCAAAAGAAATGTGTTGAAAGAGAGTGAATTACCCTACATTTAGTTTAAGACTAGATTTTGTAGTATCATATATCCACATATCCAACATTGCCATGGTGCAAGATGGAAAGATACATACTTTCTTGAGTCAAAGAATTGTTTTCCAATAGGTTGTATTCTGGGTTAGTGCAAGAAGTTGAGTCCACTTTTTGGCCAAAAAGTGGAAGTGTTTTCCTTGATTTTTAGATTTTTGTCTCATTTGAGCTTAAATTTTGAAACACTTAGAGATTGTATCTTGGAAAAAGTCAGTAATATAAAAGATATCCCTCTGAGTGTACTTTCCAAATATGTAATTTATCTTAATACCCACATAATAAAAAATAACTTTTTGAATGGAGTTCTTAAAACTATGTTTTAAAAATGTATGTTTCAGGACCATACCATGCATGTGTACGACCCACACTTTTTGACACAATTAAAATTATTTTCTCAAATTCCACAGAATGGGGCCCCATTTTATAAATGGGGGCCTGTTCCATTTTATAAATGGGGGCCTGTTCCATTTTTTTGCCCATTGGATTTACTAACGGGCCCCGTTCCTAAATAACTATAACTGTAAAAAACAAAGACAGATTGCATCAATTTACCACACTATCATTGAAATCCGTACTAACAAACATTTTTTACACAAATTTTTGAGGAACTCAGTAAAAAGGTATTATTTTTTGAATAGGAGTTTGTAAAGATGGGTTATAAGCAACGTCAAAAGAAAAAAAAGAGGACAATGACAATGGGCGAAATTCAAGCACAAAGAGAGAAGGAGGCAAAACGCCAAAGAGATCGAAGATCACAACAATGACAATTGAATAACACTTCTGAAGCATCTAGTTCAGTGTCCGTTGTAGATGAGACCATTGAAGACATCATGATGGATGCAAGAAATGTAGAACCAAACACAGGTATGAATGTTGATGCAAATGTTCATGTGGATGCTAATCCTGGTATGTTTCTAAATCCCCAAGACTATGATGCCAATCAAATTGCTGATTTAAACGAAGCTGGATATAAATTTCATACACCAATACGAAAAGAAATAAAAATTGAAAATATTACGCCACCCTCTCTGAAAGAAAATGAATGTAATTTATTTACTATTTATAGCAATGTGCTAGATAGTCTTAATGGGTTAGTTTCTTGGAGACAAATCAGATCACATGCGAACAGATTATATAAACAATTTTTCTATAATAAAAAGTTAGGATTCCAATGTCAATTAATGCTACAATTAATAAAAATGTTAAAAATGCGTAAAGTCATGAAAAAAATAGGTATTTATGCAGAACCAAAAATAAAAGATGAATCATATAAGCAAGTTGTATCTACTGTTGCCAGTGCCATCGATTCTATTGGAAAAACAAGTCGATCTAAAGATAAGAATGCAACACGTAGAGTTATAACGACTGCAATAGTTGACAAAATGATTGTTAGTAAAATAATGTTAAGTGATATAAGTGGCTATTTGAACTTCCATCATAGAACCTTGTCAAGAGCGGCCAAAAGAAGAGACACAATTGAAATTGATCCACTAAACCATTGTTGGAGTTTTAGTGGTAGACTTCAAAGGTCGGACATGAAATTAAATGATGAAACTAAATAATTAATTGCAAAATTTTGGCATGATAACACTAGAGTTTCATCAAATGCTAGAGATGTTTTAAAGTTAAGGGTGAGATCAAAAATCCATGATCCTCATCCAAAACATCTTCTTGACATGACTCAAACTGAATTCTTTAAAAAATTTAGTGATGAATTTGTGTTAATGAATTTATGAATTAGTCAAAGATCATTTGAAAAATGCAAACCCTGGTATGTTAAAATCAATAAACAAAGAATATCTTGTTGTTGTAAAACTCATGTTCAGTTTCGTTACTATTATGATGTTTTTTGATATATACGTTGTATGTTGCATGGTAATGATCTTGTGCAGGATTGTGGTGTTTATGTTCCACCTGAAACTATAAAAGATTTTATTGGAAGTTTATTTTGTAAACCACCTTATGAACAATTATTTCTTTCCACTTCATGCATTTATGGCCTTTGTAATTTATGTGGGTACTATTCTTTGATAGGTGAATGTTTGCATGAACATGTTTCATTTGAGTTTGGACAAAAAATGGTTGATGTTAGGAGATTTAAAAATATAGAATACACTCTAAAGGATTGAAAGATGGGGAAGCATTTAGAATTGATTACATAATAGAATAGTGTGAATGCATTTATCAGTGAGTTTAAAAGTCATATTGTTCCAAAATATGTGAAACATTCCCAACATGCCCGATGACTTGATGGACAGTTTCACATATGCAAGAACACATTTCTAGTTGGAACAATAATATCAGTTGTGGATTTTGCAGAAAATTATACTCTAAAACCACAAGAGGAAACTCAATCACAATAATACAACTCAGTGCAAGTGGCCATATTTATGCACATTATATATAGACACGACCATGACAGTACAAAAGATAACATAAAATGTTTGAGGGAGTATCATTTCTATGTTAGTGATAATCAATTACACTCTTCAGAGTTTGTTCAGCATTGCTTCAAGGTATTTCATGATAATCTTAAGGAAAGATAATTTGACATGAAACAACATATGATATGGTCAGATAACTAATATGGCAAGAATGTTTTATTGGCTATGCAAAGTTCACAAGATAACCAATGTCCAACATTTATGGAGTTTTTTTGAAGTGGGACATGGTAAGGGGGAACACGATGGAGCTGGTGCCTGTGTAAAAAGAGCTCTTGCTAGCTAGAGAATAATTGAAATTCGAAGATGCAGCAAAATTCAAAGATGCTCATGTAGTTGTAGATTGGTGCAATTCAAAGTTGTCAAAAGGATCAACTGAAAACTCTACAATTCGGCGTTTCTTCTGGTTGATAGAGGAAGATAGTATTGCTATTCAACATGATTGTAATACCATCATTATATCAGCTAAGTGGCATTCATTTAAGAGTTCTAATTCAAACACATGGACTATATGCACAAGGCAGCTTGCTTGCTTTTATCAGTTTTCTGTTTCCAGAGATTGGGAATTTTGTGAGAATAAAGAATGGGTTGAAGAATGGAAACAAAGATCATTGACACCCATAGATGCAGATGATCTGCATGAAATAACTGATGAAGATATGGATCAAATGTTTGCACCAAATGACTATGATTGCATTTCAAATCTTATACAGCAAGGTAAAATTGTTTTTGAAATTTGTTTTGATTTATTAAATAGTACATATTTATGAAATCTTACAGTGTATATTTTTATTTTTATTTCTCATTAAATATTAAAATATAATTGTTTTGTGCACAAGACATGTCTATGTTGTTGTTGCACCAGAGGATAATGAAGAGGGGACAAAGTATTGGTTGGCTCGATGTGTAGAGACAAAACATAAGCTAACCACTCCTCGAGTAGATGATGATGGTTATGACTATCCAACATGATCTGTGGTTGTTGTTGTCACTTGGCTATGCAAATATCTAACAAGAAAGAATGGATTGTCGGCATTTGAAGATTATGAATTAGAGAAGAAGATTATACATTACTCGCATTTGGTAGTGGCAACTAATATAAAATTGGATAGATATCATGGTAGGCCTGCTAATAAACAATCATTGAATCTCTCTATGGAAGAGCATGAGACAATTATAGATGCTTTGCAAAAGAGAGAGGATGCAGATGGTATAACAGAATGAATATCAAGTAAGTTATAATTTGAACCCTTAGTCCACCTCCCTTTTAAAAATCGTGATGCATATTCTATATAGCATTCTAAATCATGCATCATAATTATAAAATCTAATCTAGTAATTTTGTTTAAGCTCTACCACAAGTAGAAGGCATCAATAAAAACAAAGTTATTTGTGCATACTTTATGTTTCATTTTGAATAATTAAAAGTTAAATTTTTGTATGCTTTATGCTTTATGTTGTATTTAAATTCAATGTATCCTCATTATAAAAACTAATCATATGTATTTTTTTTTCAGGTCTCTCATAGTAGACTTGGCCTCAATGCCAACTATTGTTTGTGCATACTTTATGTTGTATTTTAAATTCAATGCATCCTCATTATAAAAACTAATCATATGTATATTTTTTTTCCAGGTCTTTCAGAGTAGACTTGGCCTCAATGACTACTATTGTTTGTGCGTACTTTATGTTGTATTTTGAGAGATATAAATCCTTATTATTATAATTTAAATAGACTGTTTATTTTATTTTAGATAGGTCTTCTTGATTACATTTTTTGTAATATATATAAATGAGAGACTATTGGTCAAGTTTATGAATGAGATAATTATGTTTTAATCAAGTTCTATTCAATATATTTGTTTTGATACTTTTCTCTTATCATCATTATTATTGTAATGGTAATTATATATTTGATTATATTTTTTAGTTATTTATTATGATTAATACTTTTTAATTTAGAATATGTTATAAGTATAAGATATGTTTCAATACTTAGTTCATGATGTAAACCTTTAGTTTATCTAATCACAAGATCTATTTAAATAAAATTACAAGTCCACATAATCCATATAAAGTTATTTAAGCACAACTTCCATAAATAAAATTTCAAGTCCAAATAATCCATATAATATCTAATCCATATATCTATTTGGATGGTAATATGATGAACGCCACATAATATCTAATGTGCACAAAATATATATGATCTAATCCTATTATGCAACTATCCATATATAAAAAGTATGTGCACATGTAAACAAATGTGTAAAGTCCATAAAAAAGTACATATCATATAAAAAAGTACATGTACATCATATCAGAGCCAAATAAACAGTAAAATCTAAGTGCTATCATCAATAACATCTCATGGTCTCTTCTCCCTGGGACGTGGTCCAGATCTACCCGTCTCATGTTGTACAAGGAAAAAATAATATTAAAATACTTGAAACTAACTATAAAAAAAATCATTTATCAAATATAGTTGGAATTCATAAATTAAGTTACAAACTTACCATATGCTCATCAAATCCTCTAGCAGTATCTTGTGCAGTATCAACACCAAATGTAGTGCTAGCTAACTCCTGTACAAGTTCAAATTCAAAGTGTCCAATTAAATCTTAAATTAAGAGTCAAAATAAGATCAAATTAAGTATTACATATTAATACCTCAAAGGATGTCGATGTGCATTCAAATTAGCTCTGATAAAAATTATGAGGATAACCTATCCTAATAGTAGTGTCCACTTGCAAACATGCATTTAATGAAATCATATTTAGTGAACATATATATGTGTATTATGTAATGCCCCGCCAGGAAACCCCGAAGGGATAAGCCAAAATTACAAGAATAGAGTGCAATTTTTTTTTTTTTAAAGTTACAACACATAAGATGCAACAAGATAACAAAGATTCAGATTACATAGCGGAAGACTTCAACTAACACCTAAAGAGTTTCCCAACGAGATTACTTCAATTTCACAATTCACTTAACTCACACAATTAAGCCAATAAACTGAATATCTTAATAACGAGATAATTCATAATCAGGATAATTTCTTTCAGAAGATGGAAATATAAATCACAAGCAAGGATTCATCCATTAAGATCCATTCATAATTTCCATTCAAGCTTTTCATTTAAATTAACAAGCCATACAACTAATATTCTAACATACTAGAATTTCATCATAAACATATGAGATCTTTCCAAGCATATTTAAATTCCTTAACAACAACTGAGTATAATTCATTACTCTAAGTTACATTCTTTTCATATACCAACTTATTGCATTTTAAAAGACGATTGCATACTAGCATCTACGATAATCTCATCTAAAACACTTACGCATTCGATCAACATGGCATTCAAGAAAGAACCAAATATAAGCATTTATAGTTAATTCCAATTATCCACTTAACTATTCTAACATAAGATAATCATACATGATAAAGCTGAATAAAGGAACCATAAGAGAATACATCACATAACACCATAATGATCTCGGAGTTCACCCCTAAAGGGCTACATCTCCGGGTCGGCTCAACTGCAAGACCCCTCTGATAAATAATAAAGGTTAAGAATACAAGAGGTTACACCATTTCAATCCAGCCATCAAGGCGATACATAAACAATATACAAACGAACGCATCGGTCAATTAATACATAAACGATCCCTGAAGAGAACAGGATCCAGCTGAACATAATCAAAGCTAAAACAAGAGGTCCAGAAGAGCATCCATAAAACTGAGCCATCACCACCCAAGGTCTAACATGAAACCGACACTCACAAGGGCAGAGACAAAAGGACGACTCACAAAGGTACTCTTAACAGGATAAAACGACAACACACTAGCGAACGTAGGGACAAGTGTCATCACACAACCTGGTATGGATACCATGGCAAGTCTTCATAGGTCCTGGCCCCATACACTGGGTCACCCTGGCAACCTAATCCAAGCTTCCGGCCCATCCAAGCCTCATGTGGACCCACACATCCTCTCATGAAGACAAGGAAGATGGTTTGCCATTTCAGGCCTTCTCACAGCATGTCGAATCTATGATAGCACTCGTCTCATGTGTGAGGCACATTATCTTATTTAGAGATTACATTCTAATCTACTTAAAGGTTATCACTTATTAGACTCACTCTCGACGGGTTATCCAGCAGCCACTTTGGGCGCGGCCCCCAATCGAAAGCCACTTTCCCATACGATACTAGACTTAAACTCAGACGAACTCAAAAACCAAGGAATAGACATGGTCTGACAAATGGAGTTCAAGAAGGGATACACAATCATCAGGTCATACATGACTCAAAAGTGATCACTCACTGACGGTACTCTAAGTAGAGACCCGACCAACAACGGTCAACCACAATCATCATTCGACTCACACACAAGGAGGATATGATCAAAACGACACTACCACAATACAACAGTCAACTCAGAATCGAGGACTGAAACAGGCACCCCAAGTCAAGCCATATGACAGGGTCCTATCAAACAAAGCAAAACATGCCATTTCATAATTAAAGGCGAATACAGAAATTAAACTCGCAAAGCAATAATCAGAAAAGACAATATTTCCTCAAATTGATCTAATCATTAAAATCGATCAAGTTTTCTACATGATCTAAAAACAGGTTACAGTTATCTACCTCATCAAGGGATAAGTTGCTCTTGGTTTTCTAACTCCTAAGGTTCAAAGCATAGAACAGGCAAATTAGCCATAATGAGTTTTTAACCAATTCATATTAATAAATCTCAGACAACCATTAATCAACTAAAATAAGATATTAAATCTCCAATCAAAACGTCATTAACATACTGGTCTAAAATCAATCTCTACAGATTCATAATTTCAATTCCAGATACATTATACGGATTACGGAAATAAAATGTAAAAAGAGAATCTAAATGGAGATAGTCATTTCCAAAAGCACATCGTTTCAATTCAAACACCCAACGATAAATATTTCACTACTTCTCAATTAGCCAAATGCTCTAATCAGCTAGAAGGTGACATCTAGATTTATTAATCCCAGATCAATCAGAATATAAACAACAATATTCAATTGCAAAATTACAGTCTTAGAACTTAATTAGGAAGAGGTGCATAAATCATGAAATGAAACTGAATAATCAATTCACCTGTAAACTCCATTATATAATTAATCAATATCAAGTTATCATTTATCATGAAGACGCAACCTTAATCGTAATTAAGAACTAATTAATACTAACATTAAAATAATTTTCAACATATTATAAGCTTTCTTTTCTTTTTTTTTTTGAATGGGAAAAAGAATACATTAAACGAAAAAACCCATTTAAAAAAAAACTACAATTTATAACATAAGAACCACGCATATGAAAACGCGGCTAGGGCGGGCCGTGCCCTAACCCTAGCCACAGGCAAGGAGTGGGCGGCGCCACTGCGGTGCCCGTAGGCTCTACGGCGCCCTGCGGCCACCGCGGACCTACGGCCACCGCAGTGCCGCGGCCACAAGCACTGCGAGTGTAAAGAGAGGAAACGGGGGCGGAGACAGGGGGGCGAGCGGGGGAAGGGGAGGAGGAGCGGATGGAGCTTCGCTCCCCACCCTCCAACCTCAATCCAACGATTTAAAACAATAAACACGCCCAGTTCCAATGTTTAATTAAATTTTTCGCCCAGTCCAACATAAATAAAAACGCCCAGCTCGAAACAAAGCATTAAAATCCTCTTCGAACACACAGTTCGATAATATAAAAAAAAAATGTTTTCATTTTCCATTTAAACACAGTCCGAACTTTCAAAACAAAAACGCCCAAATGAACCGAATAAATTTCGGTTGAATATAAGTTTGATTTAGAAGAACTAGGTTTTGGTATCACATTTTCTTTGATAATTTTCATTCTCCAAACACAATGGGATTCCAAAACACCCAAACAGCATGAGGAAAATACCCATCTCCATTAAAATTTCCAGCCAAATTCATAATGAACAATCAAATTGATTTCCAATAACAAATTCAGAATCCTACCTTAATTCGCAATCCTGGTATGCCGGAGGGAGAGCCCACCTGTCAGATCCAGCAACATTCCTTCCAAAATTCTCTCCAACCAAAGATTTTCCAAATTTTTCCATCCTCTCCCATTTTCCCCAAATTTGGGTTATATGGAAGAGTTGACCCAAAAATTCCATTTTTGGAATAAAAATTCTTTATTTACAAATAATACTCAAAAATTAATTCTTTTCAACTATAGCAACAATTTAACTTGCTTTTTAATTCAAAACCGATTTCCTCAATTAATACGATTTAACCTTTCAAATTTCAGAATCCAACAGAATGCAATTACGTCTATTGCGATAAAATACCAAACTTTCTTTTTCAACAGCATATATAAATGCATTAAATATTCCAAATCAATCATTTAATCGAATTCACTCCCAATTTAAAATAAGCAATCCAATATCAACGAAAATCGCATAACGAAAATCCGATTAATTTAATCCGTTAATCATCAATGCACAAACGCATATTTAACCGAAATAATTACTAAGAACTAATTAATCAATTAACCAAACACACCAAGCACGCAAAGCGAAAAGGTCAACCAAACAGACGACTCGCAAACCCAAACAAGAAGGGGATACCGACGATGACTGGCGATGCTCACTAGAGCACGACTAAGGTCAACTAGGGTCTTACAACCACCTAATCCAACTCTAAGGATTAAAAAGATACACTCAAACCTGCAATCCAGGTGAAGACGAACTTCGCACTCATGCGGCGTTGTACCTGAAATTTCCTGCAACCAAAGATCATACATGCATACATATATAATAACTTAATGAAAGCGTTAGCTCAATGTTGATACCATGAACTAGGTACACTAACCGACTAGCATATACTAGAGTGAAAACCACATCAATAGCTATGCCTTAAATCAAACATCTGATAATAATAATTATATTAAGATAACTAATCAAGATTAAACCAAGGTTAGAGATCGATTACGGTAGGGGTACTACATACTAAATAATTTCAAGTTAAGTTGCAATGTTGTAAGAGTTCATATTTAATTTATGAATTCTAAGATACATACCATACATGGTGTCACAGTAGTCACACCCTCTTCTCGATGTGATGTAGAGGGTCCCTCATGACCTAAATACTGGAGAAAGAAGAATTCAATGTATCAACATGAAAATTTATATAGTATATGATGATAACATATTAACTTAAAAAGATAGTACAATGTCTAGATAGAAATTTATACTATACCCCATAAGGTGTGCTGAGTTTTGTTCTAGTAGATGCAATATTGACTCTAATATTAGGTGTAGTCCTTATCTACATATACCAAATTTATTTAATGAAGTATTAGATTGTATTAAAAAAAGACATGCACTTAATTTATACCTATATTTAATGAAATATTTAAAGATTGACATGTACATGTATATATATCTATACCTGGTCAAGATGATCATCAGAGCAAAGAAAATCTATATATGATGTCATCATACTATCATCTGTTGCATCATGCTCAACTGGAACTGAAGCAGATCCTAGATCAGCAGTAGGACCTACACACATCTCATGAAAACTCAAACACATATGTGGCATCCATCGAGGAGTGAATGCCATGTGAGGGAAGTCAAAGCATCTAATGTAGAAATGAATGATGTATTCTACATATCTGCAGGAATCGATGGAGAAACAAGTGGAACTATGGGTGGATTTGGTAGGGGATTATTACTCCGTGCCCCTAATATATGCTATGGCAATCTACGACCAGCACCCTGGAATGATTTAATATCAAAATAATTTGGTTTTTGGTGCATTACAAACTCACAGTATAATTTTTTCAAAAAATAAAAAGGGACCTCATAATTACGATATGGTGGATAATAAAAATCCATCCACTATCCATCCCAAAAGTTTCTAGCCATTTCTGGATGCACACACCACCTAATTGAAATGCTTTTCTAGTTAGGTTGCATTGGTTCTCTTGTTTTTGGGTTAGTAAAATATGGACATAAATGAGCTTTGGTTATTTTGAGATCAGTTATCTACCTATAAGTTAAACCATTGGCATAAAAATCATGCAACTCTTGTTGTCGTCTATGAAATTGATCTAATTGAGAATCAACAGATCTAACTGACTCGACAACAGTTTGCATTGATTTTGCAAACTCTAGAAGATGGGGTGGCATGATTGACTCATTTTGGATAGAAGTAATATTTTGTTCAATCACTTGTAGGTTTTCATTAATTTATTCTCTTAAACTAATGTCATCCAATCTAGGGGGTGGAGGTGGAGGTAGTGGTGGTGGTTGTGGAGGAGGAGGAGGAGGGGTTTGCGGTGGGGGATTTTCACCTAATAGTTCATCTATGTCAAAGACATCCATGATAACAAAGAGCTCCTGCATATATAAAGATATACATGAATTATATACAACTCTATGTCAAAGAAGAATCTATTTTAGTTTTAAAAAAAACATTTATAAATAGTAACATTTCTATGTTATTGAATGAGATACACATGAAATATAATATAATATTGAACTTACAAAAATATACATGTACATACTATTGAATCTTTAAATATAAAATTTGTGCACAAAACTTAATAAAAACTTTCAATAAAACTTCATAAATCTATTATATATTCAATAGCAATACAAGATCATTACACTCTATAAACCATGATATGATCATAAGATCATGAGAGATTTAATAGCAATACAAGACATCAATCATTATGGGAAATTAGTAGGTATTAATAAAGATTAGATAATGTAAAAATAGGAGATAAAACATATGAAGTAAAAGTAGGATTAAAAAATGAAATCAAGTGAGAAAATATTAAACATGCCCTACAAGTGGGGTAATAGAATATAAAGTAAACATAAAAGATTAAATTATGTGATATCTAGTGGTTTCTCTTTTATGTTATGTGTCACCACAATGTGTACATTCACTTTGTTGGTGCATCATTATTTTCTTGCATTTAGCTAACTATTGTATTGCATATTTGCACCTAGGATAGGATAAGATTACTTGGGTAGATATCTACCTAGGTAGGCATCACATGTTCAACTCATACTCCCTACTTTGGTAGAGATGTGGATATATGTTACTCATCTTCTAAATTTTTTTGTAAGAGTTCTCTGTAAATAGGATTTTATATATTAGAATTTTCCTAAAACATGTCTCAAAATGATTAAAACACTTGAATCAAGGTAAAAAACTAGGAATGTGAGATACATGATATGGATGATGACAAGGATGGTTGAGAATAAAGCAAATTTGAATGGATTATGGTATACTCCTAAGTGTAGGGTACTTTTAAAAAATAGATTATACATGATGCAAGAATTTGGTCTTCATCATGGTACTTGTCCAAGGTGTCATAAGAATGGTTTTCAATCATGAATAAAAATATTATGTTTACTTTTCTCTCTTTTTTTAATTTTTATGCAAGACCAAATCCTTTAGGTGTGGAAATGTTAAATGATACACAGGATATTTATAAGTTTTTAAAAATCCTAGCCAAAAAATATAGGACACTGGAACTATGGACCTATTATGCAATGTCATGGCATCATAGGACTTATTATGACGTCATGGCATAATAGGTCCTCTTATGCAATGACATGATATAATAGGTGGACTATTATGCAATGATATTACTATGGACCTGTTATGCCATGATGGCATAATAGGTGGACTATTATGCAATGTCATGGCATAATAAGACCTATTATGCCATCATGGCATAATAGGTCCATAATTGGTCCTATCATACTAAGTAAACATGTCAAATTAGCATAGTTTTAGTGTTGGAGATGAATTAGATGATGAAGTTGGCAATTCGAGAAAATCATATCATGTTGTGGCTTAATAGGTCCTATTATGGACCTGTTATGCCACAATGGCATAATAGGTGGACTATTATGCAATGTCATGGCATAATAGGACCTATTATGCCATGACATGATATAATAGGACCAACTATGGACCTATTATGCAATGTCATGGCATAATTGGACATATTATGCCATCATGGAATAATAGGTCCCTAATTGGTCCTATCATACTAAGTAAACATGTCTAATTAGAATAGTTTCAGTGTTGGAGATGAATTAGATGATGAAGCTGGTAATTCGAGAAAATCATGTCATGTTGTGGCTTAATAGGTCCTATTATGGACCTGTTATGCCATGATGGCATAATAGGTGGACTATTATGCAATGTCATGGCATAATAGGACCTATTAGGCCATGATGGCATAATAGGTCCTATTATGCCATGACATGATATAATAGGACCAACTATGGACCCATTGTGCAATGTCATGGCATAATAGGACATATTATGCCATCATGGCATAATGTGTCCTATTCTGCCATGACATGGCATAATGTGTCCATAATTGGTCCTTTTATACCATCACATGACATAATAGGACCATAATAGGACCTTTATGCCATGACATGGCATAAACCTAAGCCTAAACTTTGATATCTAAAATTTGAACAGTGGTAACTTTTATGGTTATACTAATAGTGGTAACTTTTGTATTGCCTAATGAGGATTAAGAACAATTTTGGTACATATGTTCAATTTAAGGAATTGGAATGGTGGCTTGCTAGAAGTGGTTAAATTTTTTCGTTTTGATTTTGTTTTGGTTTTCGTTTTGATTTCCATTTAGTTTCGGTTTTGTTTTGATTTCATTTTCGTTTTTGTTTTTGTTTCATTTTTGTTTTCGTTTTCATTTTCTTTTTTGTTTTGATTTCATTTTTGTTTTGATGTTTCTGAGATATCTAATTTGATATTTTGTTTTGTTAACTATCTAGGTTTGGTTTTGATTTGTAAATTTGTTGATTAGGGTTTAGGGTTAACTGTTGAAGAATATTTCAGATCAAAATCAAGAATAACAAATTTATTTATAGGTTACTTTAAAAAAAAACTAACATAATACCAAAAAAATCTAAATAATACACAAAAAATAGGAAAAATATAAAAGAACATTACGAAATGTGAAAATAGATGATTGAATGTGTACCTGGGATAGTGGTGGAGGCTTGAAATGGAATCCACAACACGGGGGCCCGTTTTTTATCTCTTGTTCTCACTTCACTGTCAGGGTGAAAATGAAAAAAATCACCCAAAAAAAAGGGTAAAATACAATTTACAATAATAAAACGGTCCCCCATTTTATTTAAAAGCGGGGGCCCGTTTATTTTAGCTTCGGGCCCCCGTCACCTTTCGGCTTGGGAGCCCAAAGCATAAACAAACCCCCATTTTTAGGAGAGAATTTTCCAACACGCAGACTTCTGCGAATTTGTGACTCATTACCTTGCACTTGCCCTTCTTTCAATTGTATATTTCTCTGAGAACAATACATTCAGTCCTCACACAAAAATTCAAATTCAATATTATCATTCTGAGTAAGTTGTAATATTTATCCAAGTTGGCTATAGACATGCACAATTTCAAGTGGATGGTATAGAGAGTACTTGAACGCATTATCATCAAGGAGGTTCATTTCTATATCAGTGATGATACATGTCATAATAGGAGCTATGTAGAACATTGTTTTGGAATGGTTTTTTTAAAGATATTAGAGAACGTGTGATAAATTGTTCACAACATTGGATTTGGTCAGATGGATGTGCATAAAGTTTTTGTGGAACTTCTTTGAGAGTGGACATGGAAAAAGAGAGCATGATTGAGCAGGTGCATGTGTGAAGCGTGTACTTCGCCAACATGAACTTGTAGGTACATTCTCCTCATTTAATTTAATTGTTAATTTATCTTTATATCAAGCAATTTAAATATATATGGGAAAGTCCATTTTTCTAAAGAGATCTATCTTGTGTACAGGTAACACCATACAAAATTCAAATGAAATTGTTGAATGGTGCAAGTCATTTTGCTAATCGTGATACAACATACAAGCGCTATTTTGGGGAAGTTAAAGGTATTTATTCTTGTGTTTGAAAATTATTTTAAAATTCAACATGGCATAAATTAAAAGTAAATTAAATAATTTTGTTGGATTGTGAGTCTGAGTATGTACATTTATTTTAAAATTATGTATTGAACTAGAAATGTAAATGTGTGTTTCTAATTCATAAATTTGTTTAACAGATATTGATTGATCAAATCCTTATAATTGTCAAATAATTAAAGGTATTAGAAGTTTACATCAAGTCATGACTACGGGCCATAGCGAGCCTCTTATTATTCATGTTAGAGAAAAATCATGCTTTTGTGTTTATTGTATTGAGAACAACACAAATACTCAATGTGAGAACATTGGAGATGGATATGTTTTACAATGGGAAATGAAACAGTTAGTCACAATGGCTCCTTATGAAGATAGTGACATTTCTGACATTCATGATCCTCTATATTCAGTTGATTATGAACGTGTTTCTAATTTAGTTGTTACAGGTTCATGTGCACATTTATTTAAAATATGTACAATTTTTTAAAATTTTCTTATTTATTTTATTTTTTAAATAATTTATGTTAATTTTGTTTGAAATATATGTGGTCTATGTAGGTGATATTTTTGTGGTGGTTGTTGATCCTGATAATACTGAAGGTGTTGATTATTATCTACTGAGATGCACAACACATAAATGCAAGTTATTAGAATCAGTCACTGATGATGATGGACAACAATATCTCATCGATTTAGTTGTTGTTGAAGGAACTTATTATCAACAAATAAAGATAGATAAAAATGGTGTAACATTTATTGATTATATGATATGCCAAAATATTCTATACTACAGTCACTTATTAATAGCGACAAGATTGCATTTGGAGACATTGCCAAATAGAAGACGTGGCAACCAATAGTGGAGGTTGCCTATTCAAGATCATGAAAAAATCTTAGAGATTATAAAAGATAGGGAGGATCCAGATTATATGTACTGAGATCTTTAAGTTAACTTGTCATGTTTGAACTTTTTATATTAGATAGGTCGTACTTCAATGAACTCATATTTTCTAGGACATGATCATATCTATCTATCTAGATATAGACATGCACGTTTGTTTGGATAGTGTGGATGGTTATATATTATATATATTGCACATGGACATTTAATTTTGTGGGTGCATGTTGAATTTATATGTATGTATGGATTTGAATTTTATGTCTATGTATGTGTATAGATTTATTTATATAAATAAATGTATTGATTTATTTATATGTGGTCTTAAGGGACCTCTTAAGGGGTCTTAAGGGGATTTATGCAATGGGGTCATAGTGCATGTACATAGTTACACCTAGATCATAGTGCATGTGTTTTATGGATGCATAAATTGTTAAAGAAAAAAATGTGCATTGAATTCTTGTTTTATACTTAAATATATTTCATGGGGGCATTGAATTTGTATGTATGTATGGATTTGAATCTTTATGTCTGTTCATGTGTATAGATTCATTTATATTTACATGTACAAATTAATTTATATGTTGTCTTAAGGGGTCTTAAGGGCATTTAAGGGGTCTTAAGGGATTTATGCAATGGGGTCATAGTGCATGTACATAGTTACACCTAGATCATAGTGCATGCGTGAATCACCTATAAATCATCTTTATGTATGTATACATGTATGGATTCATTTTTATTTACATGTATGTATGGATTTGAGTTTTTATGTGTATGCATGTGTATTGATTCAAATTTATATTTACATGTATGGATTCATTTATATGTGGTCTTAAGGGGTCTTAAGGGTATTTATGCATGTGTGAATCACCTATAAATAATCTTTATGTATGTATGGATTTTAATTTTTATGTGTATGCATGTGTTTTGATTCAAACTTGTGTATGGATTTTAATTTTTAAGTGTACTTATGTGTATGGATTAATTTATATTTACACATGTATGGATTCATTTAATTGTGTTGTCTTAAGGGGTCCTAAGATGTTTTAAGGGGTATTAAGGGGATTTTTGCAACGTGTCCATAGTGCATATGTGAATCACTTATTTAAATCATCTTTACATATATGTATACATGTATCAATTCATTTATATAAATACATCTATGGATTCATTTATATATGTTGTCTTAAGGGGTATTAAGGGGATATTTGTGTTGGGGATATTTACAGCTATGGATTTATTTTTATTTAAACATCTATGGATTAATGTATTTTTTTATGATCTTGTATCTATTTCAATGTAATTTTAATATTTAATTATGTACCTTAATTATATTCATCATGCTTAATGTAAAATTAATGTATTTAATTACACCAAGTAAGTATATTCATCATGCTTTTAATTTATGTAAAATTAATGTATTTAATTACACCTTAAGTATTTAATTAATTTGGAAAATGTCTAGATCTCTAACACATACATACATGTACATACCATGTTCTAAAATATACATCCAGGAAATGTCGAGCTAACAAAATAAATTATATCGATATATATAAAATATGTCTAGTACAATGTCTAGAAAATGTATGCACATGGAAATCTATAAACAATGGGTCAGTCAGGGCCCTGTCTAGAACCTTGTCCCGATCACTGCACCTGCAATAGATTACACTTTAAATCATACATTAAACATTCATAGTAGTAAATTTTTAAGAGTTATATTTATCTATATAATCGAATTTGAAACATTCATACATACAATTTATCTAAATAATTTGAAACATAGGTTCAGAATATAAATGTACACATGTTCTAGATAAACATACCTCAGGGTCTCTAACATCTCCACCACATGCTTGTAGGACTCTAGAATGTCTATGTGATGAAGAGCTCAACCTGAGTGATAGTCGCTCATTCTGTAATGTTCAATTTTTGTTAGATATAAATAACTTGAAATTATGATCAACGCATATCCCTTTAAATAGAACTTAAAAACAAACAATTAATTTAAAGTTATATATACCAATGTCTCTTGATGAACAAGGTCAGTGGGAGTGTGCAAATCTCCATACATGGATCCTAAAAAAAAATCCCTACAGTTCACAAATTATAATTAAATAATTAAAAAAATAAACATCTACAATCAAGTAGAGATAGTTTTTTAAATTAAAATTATTTTTTTAAAATTCATACCTCATTTGCAGCATCTATTGCTCATATGATCCTTTTGATGTCATAATCATGCAAGGAGCCCACTGTAGCATCATCCTCAATGTCTTAATCCATAAGTAGACTAGTGTAAAACCCTCAAACTCTAGTACTAGGTGTTGTGCGATCAATTGATGTATGAATAGGAGGAGGAGGTGTATCCTGGCCAACTGATGTATGTTGGGGAGGTGCAATAGGATGTGCAACAACATGTTGAGAATCTGTAGGCTCACGACCATGGCTACAAGCAACTAGTCTACTGAGTACACATCTAACATATGTTGAGGCCTCCTCTATAGATATCCCATGTTCCATAGCAATAACCTGATATGCATCCAGGATATCACTAGACAGACAAGCGCTCATTTGTCATAAAGGATATATCTCACGTTTGCATGCCGCATCCATCAATGATGGTATGTCTGCCCGAACATAGGGATCATAACTATTTGATGCATCATCAGCTGCAAGAATCTTAGTATGAGAGTGTAGAAAATATATACCCACACAATCTTATGTCATCTCGTTGACCTGTGTGGCTATGGTAGCAATCTGGAAAAAATAGATTGTTGAGTGTCATCTGGTGCACTATCTGCTGCACATGCCAATTCCAAACGTTTTGAAAGAACCAAAAGGTTTTGACCAATAAATGCTCACTTATTAGAGGGCTATGGTGCATCAGGTCTTCCAAACTTATCTAAAATTTTGTGTCTCCCTTGCCCAACATGTGTAGGAAAATCTATGTAGTCAACATCGTAACCCAAATGGAACTATGCAAATAATTATTTGCACAAATTTAAAAGGGGCAACTCATCCTTTTGGGGCCACATATGATGAGTGGCCAACCATCTAGGATATATAAATGGTGCCAAAAGTACATCTGTGCACCTAGTAGGCATATAACCCTTCACCCTACACATCGACTGATAATGAGGGAACATGGTCTTCACATCAGCGATAGAAGCCTTATCATTGACTATTTCCCATTTTATGGTAGCACGAAAACTACGTGAAAAGGAACTATAGAATAAAGTAGCGTTAATTTTATCA
This sequence comes from Cryptomeria japonica, assembly GCF_030272615.1. NCBI lineage: Eukaryota > Viridiplantae > Streptophyta > Pinopsida > Cupressales > Cupressaceae > Cryptomeria > Cryptomeria japonica. The sequence continues at coordinate 336,424,326 of NC_081406.1, forward strand.
TATGGATTATAAGTGTCAACTACGTCAATCATATGATGTAGCTCATCTCCAATGATCTCTCCCCTTTTCTTATTTATACAGTTAGGGGTGTTTTCCAATGTGTTGTTCAAGAGATCTAGAGTACGTTGTAATGCATGTATTGTCTGATCATAAAGATGTTTCCTATCCTTAGGACTTCTTGCAGACCTACGTGATGTCTGCTCACTCCCTCCTAGATTAACATTGGGCTCAGATCCAATGTTATGTGAACTAGGTTGATCAAACATGATGATAATAGGAAATGTATAGATATATCTACATGTGCATGTATGTACATATGTATTACAATTTATATTAAAAAAATTGTACTTAAAAATATAAACAACAATCAAACATAATTTAAAATTTTAATCTAAAAATTGTAGAAGAAAATAAATTGCAATTTTTCAAAAAAATATACATTTCTAATTTACATACATTTTCATCATTTTAAACATATTTAAACATATATAAATAGATATAAAAAGACATTTACACATAAACATATATTTTCATCATTTAAAGTTAATATGAACATATAAAGATATAAAACGAAATTTAAATACATATACATGTATTTTCAATATTTTAAACATATTTAAGTTCATAAAAAAAGATATAAAAATATATTTAAAATTATAAAAAGAAATATTTAAGCATGTGTGACCCCTTAGGACCACATATGACCCCTTAAGACACTATTGGGTCCTATGGGGTCTTAAGGGGTACACTATACACACTAGGATGCTATAAGGGGTCACACATGTTATAGAACACATGCGTGACCCCTTAAGACACTATTGGGTCCTATGGGATCAAATTGGGTCGTAAGGGGTACATTATACACACTAGGATGTTATAAGGGATCATATGTGGTCCTAAGGGGTCATGCATGTGTTAGAGAACATGTGTGACCCCATAGGACATTATTGGGTCCTATGGGATCAAATTGGGTCCTAAGGGGTACATTATAAATACTAGGATGCTACAAGGGTTCATATGTGGTCTTAAGGGGTCACACATGTGTTATAACATGTGTAACCCCTTAGGACCACATATGACCCCTTATAGCATCCTAATGTGTATATTATGTATACTATTGGGTCCTATGGGGTCAAATTGGATCCTAAGGGGTACATTATACACACTAGGATACTATAAGGGGTCATATGTGGTCCTAAGGAGTTGAGCATGTGTTAGAAAACATGCGTGACCCCTTAGGACCACATATGACCCCTTAGGACACTATTGGGTCCTATAGGGTCAAATTGGATCCTAAGGGGTCAAATTGGTGATGATATGATGAAAGAATAAGTATTCGATAGAATACTAAGAGGGGTGGGTGAATCAGTATACTGAAAAACTGATACAAACTCCCAAACTCAAAATTAAATTATCAACAAAATAACTATGTCAAGATAATATCTCCAAGATTACCAACATCATCCGATTTGACTTTTATACCAACTTAAGAGTAAACAACTTCAGACTTGTAAACATCAATAATGCTTAATCAAATATCAACATTTTTAACTCTCATTGCTTGCAATTATCATGCCTTATAAGAATAGTTAAGGAGTTAATCAAATCAGCAAATAAGATCATAACCACAAAAACATTCATCACTTGACACAAATATTTATATGTGGAAAACCCAAATAGGTAAAAACCATGGTGAGATGAGACTCACAAGGATAGCTATCTGAACTCTTTTGAAGCTCACCCTGTTAGGAGCCAAGCCTGTTTAAGCTTTTACAATAAGTCCCGTTAAGAACTGATTCTCTTAGGAATCACCCAATTAAGGGATTTACAAATATGCCTTGATGAAAACCACTATACCCTGTTAGGAGTAACTTCGGAAAATGATTTGAGAATCCAAACTAATGGATCACCTTGTGAGAGGATTTAGAAAGTAACCAAGCTTGTTAGAGCTTACCCGATTAGGGGATTTCAATTCTATTGTGATTGTTAGAAAACAATAGGTTTTTCTTGATCTGTCTGAATAGCACTACATCTTATTGATGAGATCCTTCTTAAGCTTCAATCTACCTTTAATCAATACTGTAGATTCATTCTCCGGTTAGGCAACCTCACACTCAACAGATTTCTGCCAACTTTGCCAACACCGAAATAAAACAACATCATCGACCTTAAATACAAATCAAATAGGTCAGTTACAGAACAAAAACCTAATTCTCATCATCGAGATTACAAACAAGTCAGTACAATCCTCATTTAACTTGTTTATGAACACCCATTTAGTACCTATGACATTCTTTTTTACCGGCCGGGGTACCAGGGTCCAAGTATTGTTTTTCTCAATCTTATCCAATTCCTCTTCCATTGCTTTAACCCAATGATCATCACCAAATCCCTCCTTAGCACTTCTTGGTTCAATGGTGGAGATCATGCAAGAGTTCTCTCTTATTCTTCTTCTAGTAAGTACTCCAGCATCCTTATCCCCAATAATCTTCTCAGGACTGTGATTCAGTCTCACATATCTAGGAATAACATGATCATTCTCCTCAGGTTCAACTTCTCCATCATCTTCTTCTGAAATTATTTGTTCCAGTTGAACAAGTACATCAGAATTTGCCTTATTTCAGATTTAACTATTTCAGGTTCCAAAAGCAAAATGTAGGGATCTTCATCCTTTTTCTCTGAATGGGTTTCTTCTGAAACTTCAGGACATTCATCTACACGAACATCAACACTCTCAACAATTCTCTGAGTCTAGTTATTGAAACATTTGTAGGCCTTACTCTTGGTAGAATAGCCAAGAAATATGCCTTCATCACTCTTCGCTTCAAACTTGCTAATGTAATCACATCTTTTAAGGAAACATTTACTACCAAAGATCTTAAAATAAATAACATCAGGTGATCTTCCATACCAATATTCATAAGGTATCTTGTCCTTACCTCTTTTCACCAGAACCCATTTTATTGTATAGACTATTGTACTTACATCTTCTCTCTAAAATGTTTTCGCTACACCTCCTTGTATCAACATTGTCCTAGCAAAATCAACCACTGACCAGTTGTTTCTCTTTGCTATAACATTTTGTTTGGTGTCCTTGGTGCAGAAAGTTGCCGCTTGATACCATTATCATCACAATACTTAGTAAACTCCTTAGAAGTGAATTCGTCACCTTGATCTATTCTGAGACATTTAATCTTTTTGCCACTCTCTTTCTCAGCTAAGGCCCTGAATGCCTTGAATTTACCAAAAGCTTCATTCTTATCCTTCAAGAATGTGACCCACATCATCCTTGAATAGTCATCACTGAAGATCATGAAATATCTATCACTTGAAATGCTTCTAGTTCTTATTGGTCCACATAGATCTGTATGAACCAAATCTAACAAGTTCTTCACTGAGAAGGACTTGCTCTTGAAAGTAGAAGAAGTTATCTTCCCTAATTGAAATTATTTACAAAGAGAATTAACTGGTTTGTCTATCTGAGGTAGACCTCTTACTGTCTTGGACTTACTCACTTTAACAATATCGTCAAAATTATATGAAAAAATCTTCTATTCCAAAGCCAACTATCATCTATCTTTGCAATCAAACAATTGATAACTATAGGATTAAGATGAAATAGATTACCTCTAGTTTGTTTACCAGTTGCAATCAATTCACCTTTGTTGTCAAAGATTTTACACATACCATTTCTAAATTCCAGTGGGTATCCTTTGCCATTCAGTTGTGCCACACTCAGAAGATTGTGCTTTAGACCTTCAACCCAATAGACATCATCAACATTTCTCTCCCCATTAAGAAAAATAACTCCCTTACCTTTAACCATACAAGGTGAGTCATTGCCAAATCTCACAACACCACCATCAAACTCTTTCAAGGAAATAAGTTTTCTCCGATCACCAGTCATGTGATGTGAACAACCACTATCAATGATCCAATCATCAGAGTTATCCATCTTGGACACTAAAGCCTTCTGGTCTGATATCTCTTCCTTAATAGACACAAACACAATATCTTCACTAGCTTCATCATCAAATTCATCATCAGTAATACCACTATCAATAACTAGAAGACAATCTCTCTTGCCTTTACCCTTATACTTCTTGAATTTGTCTCTCTTTTGTTCATTTTCACTATTAGGACAATTTGCTGCTATATGACCAATCTTATTGCAAGCAAAAAATTTCAATGGTAGCTTACCTCTGTATTTGCCAATGCCTCTAGGCAGTCGTTTTCCCAACAATGCTTCAAGCTCCACTAAATTATCTTCATCATCAGAATCTCTGTTGGATCTGGATTCATAGCTATGGCTGGTATCTCTACTTCATCTCACAGATGAGCTAGAGACAAAAGCTCTGAATGCAAAATTTGATTTCTGTACACTACCATCATAGCCATTTAACTCAAAAGCAGTAAGTTTGCCAATGATTGAGTCAAGAGTTACCTTTGTTTTTTAAATGGATTTCAGCTCTTGAATAGATACAAATCGAATAGCATAGATCGGTAGCAGGGTTCTCAATACCTTACTCATCACTATGGCATCTTCCAATTTCCCTCCTGGACTCTTTATTTCACCAACTATTTCTTTTATCATTTGACCATACTATTGGATATTATTTCCTTCATATATTATCATGTCATCAAACATTCCTCTTAAACTCTCCTATTTAGCAATATTAACATTTTCATCACCGCTATGAATCTCTTCAAGTTTTTTCCATGCTTCATATGCAGTTTCAAGACCATGAACATCTACATATTCAACATCAGATAGGGAACTTATAATAGCCTCTAATGCTCGATGATTCTCTTGCTATTCTTTCTTATGATCATCAGTCAGAGTTCCAGTAGGTGCAGTATACTTAGTTTCTACATACTCCCAATACTGACTACCAAGACTCTAGATGTAAATCTTCATTATGTCACTGCAGATTCTATAGTTCTCTCTATTGAACTTAGGACATTCTTTCTTCATCATGATCTACAGGATCTTTTCCACAAGTTGTTAGGCTCGGGGATTTAAGATGACCTAAGACACTCTAATACCAATTGATGATATGATGAAAGAATAAGTATCTAGTAAAATACTGAGAGGGGGGAGTGAATCAGTATACTGAAAAACTGATACAAACTCCCAAACTCAAAATAAACTTATCAACAAAATAACTCTGTCAAGATAATATCTCAAAGATTACCAACATCAACTGGCTTGACAGTTATACTAACTTAATAGTAAACAACTTCAAACTTGTAAACATAAAAATTCTTAATCCAATATCAACATTTTCAACTCTCATTGCTTCCAGTTATCATGCCTAATCAGAATAGTTAAGTAATTAATCAAATCAACCAATAATATCATAACCACAAAAACATTCACCACTTGACACAAATATTTATACGTGGAAAACCCAAATAGGTAAAAACACAGTGAGATGAGACTCACAAGCATAGCTATCTGAAATCTTTTGTAGTTCACCTTGTTAGGACCCAAGCCTGTTAAAGCTTTTAAAATAAGTCCTGTTAAGAACTGATTCTGTTAGGAATCACCCGATTAAGGGATTTACAGATATGCCTTGATGAAAACCACAATATCTTGTTAGGAGTAACCTTGGTAGAGGATTTGAGAATCCAAACTAATGGATCACCTTGTGAGAGGATTTAGAAAGTAACCAAGCTTGTTAGAGAACACCCAGTTAGGGGATTTCAATTCTGTTGTAGAACATTGTTAGAAAATAAGACGTTTTTCTTGATTTGTCTGAATAGCACTACATCTGCTTGTTCAAATCCTTCTTAAGCTTCAATCTTCCTTTACTCAATACTGCATATTCATTCTCCGGTTAGGAAACCTCACACTCAACTGATTTCTACCAACTTTGTCGACACCGAAATAAAACAACATCATCAACCTTAAATACAAATCGAATAGGTTGGTAACACAACAAAAACCTATTCTTGTCATCAAGATTACAAACAAGGCGGTACAATCTTGACCATTAGAAATCATAACAATCTCTTCACATTAATCAAGAAAATTTTGACCGATCCATGATCACCACTTCATCGGACTTGTAACTCATCACGCGCTATACATTTTATACAATCCACTTTTATCCTTCCCAAGACAATCAAACCCACCAAAATAACTTGAACTTATCTTCATACAATGCCCACATGTGTCACCATCATTACCGCTCAACATGAAATCTTAAACCAAAAAACCTTGATTGGTTAGGGTTTAATTAAAAACAACTAGTAGGGTTTACCGATTACGTAACATAGAAAGGTTTAACCCTATACACCGATTCAACTTACAAAATACATACCGGTTTACAACATCTTCCACAAAGTTTATCATACTGGTTACAAGACAAAATAAATAACAACAATAACATAAAAAATATCATGAATATCATTCACCGGTTCAATTGACATCAATGACAACATATCATTAATGCAATCTATATGCAAAATGCCAACAATTGGGTCCTAAGGGGTACATTATACACACTAGGATTCTATAAGGGGTCATATGTGGTCCTAAGGGGCCACACATGTGTTAGAACACATGTGTGACCCCTTAGCACCACATATGAGCCCTTAGGACACTATTGGGTCCTATGGGGTCAAATTGGGTCCTAACGTGTACATTATACACATTAGGATACTATAAGGGGTCATATGTGGTCCTAAGGGGTCATACATGTGTTAGAAAACATGTGTGACCCTTTAGGATCACATATGACTCCTTAGGACACCATTGGGTCCTATGGGGTCAAATTGGGTCCTAAGGGTTACATTATACACACTAAGATGCTATAAGAGGTCATAAGTGGTCCTAAGTGGTCACACATATGATCTAACACATGCGTGACCCCTTTGGACCACATATGACCCCTTAGTACACTATTGGGTCCTAAGGGGTACATTATATTCACTAGGATGCTATAAGGGGTCATAGGTGGTCCTAAGGGGTCATGTATGAGTTAGAACACATTCGTGACCCCTTAGGACACTATTGGGTCCTATGGAGTCAAATTATGTCCTAAGGGGTACATTATACACACTAGGATGCTAGAAGGAGTCATATGTCGTCCTAAGGTGTCACACACATGTTAGAATGCATGTGTAAACCCTTAGGAGCACATATGACCCCGTAGGACACTATTGGGTCCTATGGGGTCAAATTGGGTCATAAGGGGTACATTATACACACTAGGATGCTATAAGGGGTCATAGGTGATCCTAAGGGGTCACACATGTGTTCTAACACATGTGTGACCCCTTAGGATTGCCTATGAATCCTTATAGCATCCTAGTGTGTACATTATACATACTATTGGGTATTGAGGGGTCAATTTGGATCCTATGGGCTATATTATACACATTATAGGATGCTATAAGGAGTCATATTCACTCCTAAGGGGTCACACATGTGTTCTAACACATTCATGACCCCTTAGGACACTATTGGGTCCTGTGGGGTCAAATTGGGTCTTAAGGGATACATTATACACACTAAGATGCTATAAGGGGTCATATGTGGTCCTAAGGGGTCACCCATGTCTTAGAACACATGTGTGATCCCTTAACACCACATATGACCCCTCATAACATCCTATAGTGTATGCTATTGGGTCATAAGGGGTATTTTGTATAAACTAGGATGTTGGAAGGGGTCATATATGCTCCTAAGGAGTCACACTTGTGTTATAACACATGTGTGACCCCTTAGGACCACATATGACCCCTTATGCTATCCTAGTGTGTACGTTGTGCATACTATTGGTTCATAAGGGGTATGTTATTGTTATATAAATTTTGAATCATCAAATAATGATAAGCCTATGATCGGCCTTACACATCAAATGAATGAAAGGTACAGACAAAAAAATCTGTATACTTCATTATATATCAAATTTTAATATACAAATGAAGAATTCTTTTCAGAATACAATGTATTTCAATAATGTATAGTTAAAACTTCATATGAAAGAAACTTTTCATTTACATAAATGTGTAAGGACCTACATAAGTCATGGGCATGACTAAGAATGTACAATGAGTAGAATGATATACAAATGAATAAATAGAAAAGAGAGAAAAGGGGATTCGTCCTTGCCTTTCAAAGATGAATGGTTGATGTGATCAAGCTACATCTTGTATCTTCATTCTCTTAGTGCTCCTAGAATGCCTGTAAGAGGTGAAGGACATAGGTTTTATAGCTTGGGATCTCAGTTTCTATAACTAATCTACTCATACACATGTACATCAGACTACAAATGGAAAGAATCAGAACAAAACAACAAGTGAATCAAAGACCAGAAGTGTCCAATCATTAGAAGCTTCATGAGCTTCTTATTTTTCTAACTTGTTAAGGAAGGTTTCCATCTCATAAGTATCAATTATGTGGGTTAAAATAGGCTCCCACAAGGGCTGAGATTAGCATACTACTCCTCACTCACAGGGTGTCATTAATCAGCTACCAAACATGAAACACAACTGCATCCACAGTCCGATCTATTGGCATTCAATGATAGTTTAAAGCTATCATCCAATGTCAACACATACAACAATGAATAAAACTGTGTTTCCTGATCAACTGGTGACTAAATTCATCACATGAGAAAAGGCAAGTATACCCACTCAGAACTAACATCATGTCAAATAGAACAAGGCAACAATGCATAAGGATAGTCCTACTCAAGTGACATAAAACATAAGAGACAAGAATGATTGATAAATAATGAATAGAGCATTCAAAGAAAAATCAATAGATGACTATCATAAAAGTGATTGTAGCAATATTGCAGTCTCAAAATTTGTTGTTCAGATAAATACACAGTGTGTCATAAGGATAAGCTTATGTTTCAAATTCCCTATACATTGGAAAATTAAAACAACCATACCTGTAACATCATTCACAAAGTACTTCTAGAAATACAACTATAATAGGGATACATTTCCAAAGTCTTTATGGTGAGAATTCATGATCAATCCTAGATACAAGGAATGCTAGTAGTTACAACCAATAGATACATGAGAATCAGGGATTACAATGATAAGGACAATGAAAAAATAAATGCCATTCATATCACAGTCATAATACCCTAGGTTAGAACCACATAAAGAGAATATTGAGCAAGCATGAAGGAATCAAGTGTAGACAAATGAGGATATTGGCAATGATATCATTTGCAGCTAATGAACAATATACACATTCATAAGATAGGATGTTGTAGTCCAGAAATGTGGTTTGACAGTGAAAAAATTGAAGATGGCATTAGAACAGAATAAGATATATCATAAATCAATAACATAGATTCATGTTGATCAATCATGTGACAATGCCAAGGATGTGATAGTGATACAACTAAAACTTAGCATGAGGGCACATGAGTGGATTGATTATTATATAAAAACACTTCTCGCAATGATGCATTGAAGACCTAAGGACAGTAAAAGAAAAATGATAAGACTATATCAGAGTAATGGAGGCAAGTACTTGAAAAGATAAAATTCCTTTTTGATAAATTCTTACGTCAATATCACTGTCGATACAAGTTGCAAAGACAATAGGTAGATCATTTGAAAGAATAATGCACTAGTACATTCAGAGCTGATTTCCGACGGTCGTTTGTCAGATTTGTGATGAATTTTCGTTGAAGTGCCGACAAAATCAACCGTCGAAAACTCAGCGTCAGATTGGTCGACGATGCCATGCCTGTCAGAAATATGACAATCGAATGGACTTTGCCAATGGTCAAAGAAGTTGTTGGAATCAGTAGATTTCGTCACAAATCTGACGGTGATTTGGAACTTTGCACCGATGGTGATGTTGTTTATCCAATGCTTGTGTCGTCAGTCCATTTGGAGACATCAACGATCATTTGACTACAAAGTGTCGTCGCACGTACAACATCCTCGTCGGTCGAAAGCTTGGTATTCGTCATAATTCCAACGATGATAATTTATATAAAAAAAAATAGTTATTATCCAGTCATTGATATGTACAACGAATGATATTCTATCCCCACCACCTACCAGTAGTGGCATAGGTTTGAGGCTAATATGAGGTGCATGATTTCAAGCTAATATGATCAGGCGCACCATGGTTGAGATGGTCCAACTCCCTAGTCTCACTCTACGACTAAGCTCATGCCATATCTAAATCAAAGGCATCTCAAATACATCGTCGGTGGAAAGCTGCAAAATGCCATTTCCATACATAAACAAGACATACAGAATTGGGCACAATCACCAAGAGAACGGTAAAAGGTGTGTTTGAGATCATTTTCCTAATTGTGGTGTGGTCACGAAGAGATCACCATAAATTTGTCAACCTCTTCGTGACCACACCACAATTAGGATAATGATCTCAAACACACTTTGTTCTCTTGGTGATTGTGCCCAATTGTGTATGTCTTGCTTATGTATGAAAATGGCATTTTGCAGCTTTCCACCGACGATGTATTTGAGATGTCTTTGATTTAGATATGGCATGAGCTTAGTCATAGAGTGAGACTAGGGAGTTGGACCATCTCAACCATGGTGAGCCTACATATGTATATAGTTTTGTGTATTCATTAAAGATTTTCATTTAATTTTGAGCATTTTGGTTAGCAAATCAGGGGTGCACTTTACATTCTTGTTGTTATCCAATTCACTTACTTTAGCTCTATTTCTTTCTTCAAATTTGGGGTCTAGAGCTCCTCCCTAAGTAGATATTGTTGGTTTTGTCTCCCCTGCTTTGGTTGGAGAGTTTCTTGCTATCTTTGGTAGTTAGACCACAGAGTTTAGCTTTTCTTAGATTCATTAAGCTTTTTATTTGTTGTGTAGTGTCTTTCTTGATATGCTTGATTAGGATAGTGTTTAATCTTTGATTTGCTAACCCTATTGACTAACATTTGTTTCTTGCGCTTCTCTTTGTGTGTGTAGCAATCAAATAGGTTTTTCTAACTATCCTTCTTTTTGCAGAGCATCATATACATATACATATTATGTATATATCTATATATCTACATATACATATATGACCAAATCCTATATATCATTTGGTTTGATTTTATTATTGGTTGTTTTCACATATCATATTTTTATAATACCTAATGCTATATCCCTATTTATTTTTGTTATCCAATTTTCATTTATATGTCAATTGCATTTAATAGGGGCTTTCTTGTTGTTAGCATCTTCATGCTTTGAGTCTAAATTTTAATATCCTGAAGCTTACTCTAGTCTTTTCTAAGGTCCTAGGTCCTTGTTGTTTTGGAAATCTCATTAAAAGGCTCCAAAAGGTTTCAAATGTACCTTATAAATGAAAGGAAGGGCTATATTTTTATGATTATATTGTAAAAACTTTAGAAAAGAAGCACATTCATGTGACTTCATGAAAAAAAAAGTTTTTTCCAAAAGAAAATGCTTTGGAGGGAAGGTCATTTAAGTCTTCAAATCCATGTTCTACATGTGACCAATGATTAACTTGAGTCTGAAGGAGTCAAACATAGGTTTGACATAGCTGGAATTGGGTTTTCATGCAAATACCCTATTAGGGAGAGGGACCAGTAGTTGTGAGGGGTAACTTTGTCAACATGTGGCCATCACGTGGAATATCATAAGACCTCCAATTTTTTTAGAAATGTAAAATGGACATTTAACTGTCTAAAAATTAAGTTTTGAAGGCGTGACTTTGTTACCAATTTTTTGACTTCAAGAGATAAAAAATAGAATTATTATATACCTCATGTCTTATCATGAATTTAGGAAATTTTAGAGAAAGGATTTATTAAATACCTTGAAGGTGTCTATAACGTTGAGCTTATTTAAAAGGATGAGATTTCACAATGCAAGGTTTGGAGGGAAAATAATTCACTTGAAAAGGCATTTTAATTCAAAAGATGTAAAGATAAATAAAATTATTTATTTATTTACAAAAGTTTTCTAAAGGCCTCCTTCCATGTGATTATCAAGAAAATCAATTTCATGCATAACTTGGAGGGAAATAGAAAGCTAAAAGTATAAGCTTTCATGTGATTTTAGGGTTTGCATTTTGTTTCAAATGAAAAGAACCATTTATAGCCAGTTTTTAGAAGTTATGCTAGGGTTCTGTTGGGTCTCAAATCAACAGATTGGATAGGTTCCAAGGAAATGCCAACTCTTATGAGAAAAATCTCCAATTCACTTGGCCAACTTATAGAGTGAACCTATTTGGTTACTAACTCTCTCACTTTAGGCTCTGCAGGACCTAGGTAGGTATACCTACTCACTAGTTGTTCCTTCAACTAATGCTTTTTATAACAGATTTAGTGTCTTGATCTAACTTCCCCCTATCTCAAAATGGCATCAGTTCCTAGAATGGAGATATAGCAGATGAGTTCAAGATTGTTGTTGTAGAAGCTATTCGATCTTGGTGCTTGAAATTTATATATACACTATTGCTAATTTACCCTAGAATTCCTACTCAACTACTCCTGTTATTCTTTATGTGAAAGTATGAATTGATGGGTTGTGTTTTATAGATGACCAGTGCCTTTCTTTGTTGTTTGGGCTACAGAGTCTTTATATTTCCTTAGGACTTATTGTGTAAACTTATGAGACAATTTTTAAACCCACCCTCTCTCGATGAGTCTGTCAATTACTGTTTCTTATGAGATCTACTTCGATGTCTTAATTGTAAATTACTTGAATGAATTTAACTCTAACCTTAAGAGACCATTCAAGGAAGAAATACTAGGAACAATTACAATTCACAAGTAAATCTTTTATTCAAATCTATAATATGAAACATAGAGTTTTACCGGAAGAACACAAGTAACCTTATCTCCTTTAGACAATACCACAAGCAACTGCCTATAGAAAAATGTAGTAATCCGCAATGGTTCGAATCCACTTCTAGGATTCACTAAAATGCTTCATTTCAGTTTTATACCTTATTGTTTACAGGTGGAAAGCCTGAGGTTCAATGTCCAACTTGGTTGCTCTGATACCATATGTAATATTATTAAGCTAATCAATATGAGAAAGGAATTCAAATGACAAGTTTCATTTTTGAGGGAAGAGATAAAGGTTCAGAGGTTACAATTCATTTAACTTTCGAACTGAAACTTTTTGTATCAAGCCTCAACATAGTTTGGAATAGGGAGAACATCATCAAGGGCTTCTCCATTCAATCATAGACTTTCTAGTCTCCCACGCCCCTTCCAATTGGAAGAGACCCAACCCTTCATGAGGCTACATTTTAAGGAATGGGTCTCTTTTACATCTGGCCATCTGATCTTGGTGTTCAAAACCTACACGCAACTAGTCAGTCACACACTATAGGTAACCCCTAACTACTATGACCATCATACTAGTAGGTGTATCTAGTTCATGTGATCTAACAATCACTTAGATAAAACATCACCATCTTGGCCAAGGTTTTAAAATTGCAAGCACCAATGCGTTGTTAGTGTTCACCTCCCTTGCTCGACTTGTACATCCAATTCTTGAGCTCAACAAACTCACTAGTTACCAACCATCTAAACAAGCCATTTTCTTAATGTGTACTAACAATAATGGTTATTAACGATCATCATATGATAAATAGCATACACTTGAGCCAACTAACTCACTGGTTTACTAACCAACTATCTAGCGAACTGCTTAATGTCTACTAAGAATAACGGTCATAAATGACCATCATAAGATAATTAACATACACTTGAGTCAATTGATTCATTGGTTACAGAACTTCTAGGTTTAGTGCTGATCCAATTCATTACATAACAATCTCATGTCTACTGACATTAATGGTTTACAAGGACCTTCATAGGATTGTGACATAACCTAACAAGCCAACTACTACAAATCCCCTATCTCTAACAAGCTTCAACTGTCATCATGGAATTAAACCTAATACAACATTGGTTCCCTTATTTAGGTAAATTAACACATCATATTATGACTCGACAAAAAATACAGTTCTAATATTTTTTTTGTCTTTGTATATTCCCAAAAGTATGCATCTAATTGATGATAAGAATCCTTCTTCAGTTCTTGCAACCATGGAGACTGGCTATAATCTGATTATAACCGATGTGCATTGATTCCAAGATGAACCATATTCGGTTGAACTATGAGTTAAGAGTGGAAAACAAATAAACATAGAATAGTTGCAATACTCAGCTATTATATTGCTATAGTGAATGCTCTGAGGTTGCTACTCAACCATACTATGCACAAGATATGAATGCAGTATTCAATTTTCTTATGAATAAGGTAAGATAGTGTATTCGATGAAAAGTAACAGAATATCGTCATGATTTAAATCTATGATTAAATTTATCTTCCTTAAGTTCAAGACTTGATAATGAATGAGTAAATCATTTAGGCTCTACAATTTATCTTAACAAGAAAGATCATGAACATGCAATAGCTATACATCAGCTACTCAAGGTGGAATTTACATGGCTATGCAAGATAGAATAATCACAGTTAGGCATGATAGTATGTTCACAACTATCAGAGAAAGATTCTTTTCAATTCATTTTACTTTTTCTTTTAATGAGTAATATTTCCACAGTCAATTAGTGATACACGATTAACCTCTGCATTTCAGTCAGATATGAAATAGATACATACCTGATGTGAGAGGAAACGAAGAAGGAAATACCCTTAGAATGCAACATTTGCACGACTATGATAGAAGAGAATCTGGAACAGTCTTTGTTTCCTCCTTCTTTCCCCACTACTAAAAGTTCACATATGCAAAGGAAAAACAACTGATTATATTATATATATTTGCCAAAATAGTACAGTGCTAAGCTTGAGGCTATAATCTACTCCTTTCTCTAAATTTTCTCGATATTACAAAACCTCCCTCCTTTATATGAGAGTATACATTATCACCAAGCGTCGTGGCTTTTCAACATATAACCATCAACTAACACTTTTGTTTCGAACATTACTTCGACTAGGTATTTTCTCCCTTCATCGAAATGTTGTATTCGGTCACTGTGGCTGTCTCCTCACCAATACCTATCTGATATCCATCGGGTTTTTATGTCGAAGAAACCTTGGGCTTCGTTGACCTCCTTTATTTTCCACCGAAATACCTCTTCCATCGATATCACTATGCCTCATTGATGAATGGATCTATTGTCTCACCGAAGCCTTTCTTTATCCTCTCTTGTCGTCTTCCACCAATAAAGTTATATCGATGAAACAACACATATCGGAGACATGCCTTTTAGCCTCCTCGAAACCTATTTCCTCATCGATATATATTTTATGTCCATCGAGTTTCATGTCAAAGAAACCTTGGGCTTCAGTAACTTCCTTTATCCTTCCATCAAAACACTTTTTCTATCGACATCACTACACTCCTTCGATGAATGGGTCTATTGTTTCATCGAGGCCATCTTTCTTTTGATGATTTGCTTCCACTATCATTTTTCATCGATGAGCTCATTAGTAATCTTCATCGATAAAGTTGCATCGGTAAAACCACACATATCGGTAACATGCCTTTTAGCCTCCTCAAAACCTATTTCCTCATTGATATATATCTGATGTCCATCGGGTTTCAT
This sequence comes from Cryptomeria japonica, assembly GCF_030272615.1. Lineage (NCBI taxonomy): Eukaryota > Viridiplantae > Streptophyta > Pinopsida > Cupressales > Cupressaceae > Cryptomeria > Cryptomeria japonica. Next base: position 336,439,892 of record NC_081406.1, read on the forward strand.
GTCGAAGAAACCTTGGGCTTTGGTAACTTCCTTTATCCTTCCATCGAAACACTTTTTCTATCAACATCACTACACTTCTTTGATGAATGGGTCTATTGTTTCATCAAGGCTATCTTTCTTTTGATGATTTGCTTCCACTGTCATCTTTCATCGATGAGATCATTAGTAATCTTCCTTGATAAAGTTGCATTGGTAAAACCAAATATATTGGTAACATGCCTTTTAGCCTCCTCGAAACTCATATCCTTATCGATATCTTTTATCGATGTACCTTCCTTCTGTTTGATCAATATCATTCTTTTGACAAGAATGCTTCTTTCGGTAGGTTTCCTTCATGTTGCACCGATGGTATTATTTCCTTGGAAGCCTTTTCCCGTCGATGAAAACCATCTTTTCTTTCTTCGATATCCTCTTTCGGTGGAATCATTGCTTTCGATGAGTCCGTTTTAGAGTTCATCGGTGTTACCTTTCCTTTGATACCCTTTTTATATCGATGAGACATCGTTGGGTCTCATTGATACTATTTGAATTTTGGATATTTCGATAGAATGCTATTAGACTTGTTCAATAACTTATGGGTTATTACGGTATCAATGAAAATGATGATTTCTTCCAAAGATAGATGGCTTGTATGATTTAATCTCTCAAATCAAGATATTTTACTTAATTCAGATTTGATGCTCAACAGGTTCCACAAGCTACACCTTCAATTTATGTCCTAGCACGTCACCGCAAGGAGGAAGGTTTATAAGAAAAAGGCCTGCATGCAACAGTCAAAGGGTTACTTCAAAGTTTGATTGAGAGGTTTGCCTCTTCGATGAAGGAGTTTCATAAAAATATGAAGAGAATCCATGACATTTACAAAGCACCTCATGCCAACACCATGCAAACCACATGCAGAGTTTAGGCGTGATAGAAGTTAGCATCAAAGCTTCTGGAGAGAAATTGTCATAGTCATAATAGTAGATATCCACATTTGGAGGTAGGGTTTTCAGAAGCCTATTTTAGAATTTTTAGTATCTTATTGTTTAAATCATGCATTGGATATGCCTATAGTAATGATTCAAGAAAAAGTCGGGTTAAAGGAGAAATCTGATTATCTATAAAAAATAATATAGTTTCAGCTTTGTGTTATGACAACATCTATAAGTTTGTCAATGCTTTCTTGCTCACCATAAGGGTTCCACATATTATTTAAAAGGGTTGATTGTCTTGCTAGATTTTATTTTTCCTTGAAGTGAGCAAATCCCTAGGTCTCTTTTGTTCCCTAGGATAGCTTAGAAAGTACAGTCATGCAAAAGTCATTTAGTGAAATCATCAAGAGTTTCTAATCCCAAAACAAATCTTAATAATAAATAGAAAATGTGCAATAGTAGGATTGACACAAACCAGATAAAGATCAAGTACGGGAAGCAGTGAGCAAGGTCTTTTACATATAGGGTAATAAAAGTAATGAATAGTGGGCCAAAATTATTCAAAAGGTCAAGAAATAGAGAAAGCTCGAGAGTCAAATTCAAAAGACAAAGACATCATATGATCATTGAGCAGTGATCTGAAATGCAAATTATAGCAAGGTATTGTGACTATAAGATAGAAACCATCCTAGGAGCCTCCAATATATCAAAGTTGAGAAAGTAGCAAGCTTACTGTACAAAGACAATGATCACTATAAAGTTGTAGTGAAGTTCAAAGCATTGATTTGTAAGAACAAAGGGTTTCAAATGGGGATAGAGCAGTCTCATGAAATATCATGACAATCATAATCATAATCTAAAGAGTAGTCAAATCTTCAAGATAGATTGGTGATAGTGTAGTCATTCATTAATTGTTTTGGACATTTCAAGCTATGTTTTCCAAATAAATGGTCAAGTATAGAACAACAACACTTAGAAAATATAGTCTAGAGAGATTTCAGTCTATAGTAAAGTCACTAGGCAATCATAACTAGTACCAAATAAAATGTCAGTAATCAAGTCTACTGAGTGAAAAAGAGCAGGGTATAAGTTTCTAAAAGGTCTTTCCAAACCTTAACAAAAAATAACACGTTATTGTTGTAGCATTGTGAAAACTTGACAAGAACAACACCTTAAAACCTCAAGAGGCATAGCAGTCATAGGGCAACTCATGTCAAATGTGCAACTCAATACAATAAATAATCTTAGTTTGTAGCCCTATAGCATCATAATGTAGTCCCTGACCAAGTATGCATACAAGAAACATCTAGTTCTATTAAGGCACAAGCATCAAAGTCAGAGGTTATGACAACTAGTCAAAAACATCAAGTACAAAAAGGTAAGTCTCAGTCACTAGAACACAATTTGCAACATGCATTAGGAGTTGTCCTCCTTACAAATAGTGCAACATTAAAAAGGTATTATCAAAGCTACAACCACAATTCAAAGAGGAAGCTTACAAAGATAGGACAAAGCTAGGTATAGTCATAAGTCAAGGCAAATACATAGTTGAAACTCAGTCCAAAATAGTGAAGAAGTGCAACAAATGACATGAGAAGTCTAAAGAAGTATTATAGCAATCATGAGTCAAGGATTAATGAAGAGATTTTTTGCATCCATGATACAATCTCAAACACACTTTTTACCGTTCTCTGGGTGATTGTGCCCAATTGTGTATGTCTTGCTTATGTATGAAAATGGCATTTTGCAGCTTTCCACCGACGATGTATTTGAGATGTCTTTGATTTAGATATAGCATGAGCTTAGTCGTAGAGTGAGACTAGGGAGTTGGACCATCTCAACCATGGTGTGCCTGCATATGTATATAGTGTTGTGTATTCATTAAAGATTTTCATTTAATTTTAATCAACTAAAGAGCAATATTCATGAATTACAAGTAATAAAAAAACTTACAAGGATGAGGCATATTCATAACTTTTGCAGTCCTACCTTGGATATCAACACTAGAAGCAACTCATATTGTTTGTGTACAGACAAGACAATATGGGAGTTCATTATACCCAACAACTTGTGGTGTTGTTATTCGTGTTGGCTTTGTTGGACCCTACAATTAAGATTCAATATGCATTATTCAATAAGATTAATTGTGCAACATAATGAAATATTGAAAAGTGTGTTATCTTGTTGAGCTTCGCTTGGTTTCAAGAATAGTTTAATATTCTCTACTTAACAGGGCCAACCACGTGAAGGTGGAAGCTCATTTGGCCCCTCCCCCCCCACCCCCCCCCAAACATCACTCTAAATTCCCCGTTAACATCTTATAACATTCATTCATTCTTTCTACCATTAATTAAATATAGCATTCATTCATTAATATCACATAACGTTCATTAACACATAACATTGATTAACATTAATTAACACACAACATTCATCAATATTAATTAACACATATCATCCATAACCATTAATTAGCACATAATTACATTCACTAACACATAAAAATTAGTCATTATCAAATAAGTTAGATTACAATCATTTCTTTCTTTGTTTTTACTTTGAAGCTATGAAAAGACTAAGTGGAACATTAGTTTCTTCATCATTTCCCCCCTCCGCAGATGTTCCGCCAATTGCTCGTGATCTCGATGTATGCCTAGTCCTATATTGAGGATGAGGACACTGAAGCGAAGGGGGGTCCTCTACAATAACATTTTGAAATATGTTAGATTAAATTAATATAAAGAGTAATTAATTAGTACATAATTACACTCTTAATAGTATCCCATTCCTTCTCCTGGCGTCTAGTGGTGTATTTCCTTTTTTCCTTTCAAATTCTCCTTGGCATCCAAAATTAGGTCCTTCCACTCCCTCTCTAGAATCATGGGGGGACGCTCGTACTTTAGGTTCCTCTCCAAATGGGTCTTTTATTGGTCCCTCACATACTTTAGATATGTGCCAGCTTTTTCAAGGAGCCTGGTTTTGTCAAAGGTGTCATTTCCAAACCACTCAACCATTTGGTTTGTCAATTCATCTTTTAACCTTTTTTCTTGGTCATTCCACCTTTTAAAGCAAAAACAAACCTATTAGATTCAAAAAATGAACTGAACCTACATTTATTACACTTCAAGAAATGGATCAAAGGAAAACTATTCTAGAAATGAAATGAAATCAAAAGTGGATTAGGGTTATTTCACATATGATGTACCACCTTTTACATATGGTGGGCCCAAATATCTGCAATGCAATGTCACTAAGATGTTTATAGAAAATATCATTGCCTGCAAAAATTCATGGGATCATTAGTCCAAAACGAGTGATCATAAAGCAAATTACAATTAGAGTATATATAATAATAATTTTAAAGTACCTGGAACCTTTTGTATCTTTAAGGGAATCATTTCTTCGTCGCTCACCACCAATGTGGCCTGCAACGTTCCTATACTAGCAATACGAGAAGATCCAGGAAATGATGGTATGTTATCAGCAGTAGTCGCCTCTGGCACATCCTCACGTGCATCTCCTCCTGCAAAAAATGAATCCACTATAAAATGGCATTAGAATTTAAGAAAGAACGCTTGAAGGGAAATAAACACATGACAAAAGATAGAGCAAACAACAGTGGGCGGGCCAATATGATGTGTACTAGAGGATGTCTGCATGCTACGTGTTGCCGACATTGCAGTTGGCAATATAGGTGAGGGTAACCTCTGATAAGGCAACGATGGCATTTGCACAATAACATTGACAACACCTAAAGAATAACACATTAAATATATCCCAATAGTATCTTATGTTAGTTAAAAATTACATAGTACACAACATGAACAACATGAACAACGTGAACTTTGTAGACAAAAAAATTATTAAATAATAAAAAGATGTGTCATCAAAATTATTGTAAAGTTTTTAATTCCTTACCTTTACTTTATGTAGACTATGCAGGATCCTCAACTAAATGGTTGACAATGTCTGTAGTCAATGACCTATTCCCACCAAGGGTGACAACATCACACAGGGACTATACCCAAAATCAACACCATCAATTGAGCATCATAAGCATTACTACATTTGTAAGTTGATAAACAATAAATACATACGTATCATAAGCCTCAGAAGAATCACATGATGTGTCATCATATATGTAATTGAGCATCACAATTAGCATCACATATCATGTGTCATCATAAACATGTAATCCATCACATATGTATCATAAATCACCATCCATCACATAGGTAATAAACAATACACATTCTATAAATAAACACAAAGTTCAAAAAATGTCACATGCATCATCATAAACATGTGATCCATCACATGTGTATTTTAAATCAACATCCATCACATAGCTAATAAACAATCCAATTTCCATAAATAAACATAGTTTAAAAATTGTCACATAAATAGTCACTCTCCCTATCTCCATCTCCATATTAAAAGGTGCATCATAAATTAATTATGTAATGGAATTAGAATTCAAAACATAATGAATTAATTATGTTAAAAATATTCTATCAAGAAGTCAATATTAAATAGATAATATACTAATCGCATACCTCATACATTTCATTCTTCATCATCATGAACATCAAGGTCATCATCACCAACATCATCATCATCATCATCATCATAATCATCATCATCATAATCATCATCATCATCATCATCATCATCATCATCATCATCATCATCATCATCATCATAATCATCATCATCATCATCATCATCATCATCATCATCATCATCATCATCATCGTCATCATCATCATCATCATCGTCGTCGTCGTCATCGTCGTCGTCGTCGTCGTTCTCATCGTCATTGTCATCATTGTCGTCGTCATCATCATCATCATCATCAACGTCTTTGCCATCATCACCATCACCATCACCATCACCATCACCATCACCATCACCATCACCATCACCAACACCATCACCATCACCATCACCCTCGCCCTCACCCTCAACCTCACCCTCACCATCACCATCACCATCACCATCATCATCATCATCATCATCATCATCATCTTCTTCTTCTTCTTGTTCTTCTTCATTGCCATTGAGAAACTTTCGATCGTGATCATCATCCACTTCATCTTCTACTTCTTCTGTATCTTCTTCTTCCATCACATTATACTTTATTGGCCTTCCTCTTGGATCATGTCTAACAACAAATGACCAACCTGGTTTATGTGGAACCTCTGAGTAAAATACTTGCTCACATTGGCTTGGAAGAATATAGGGCTCATCCCTAACTGGTTCAAATGACCTTGTATTTAGCATTATAAAACCATTATCATGTTCAATAACAGTTCTATCAGGATCATTTTTATTCAATCATAGCCTGTACCATTTGACGACGAACAAAACTAATTTGAAGGAATTAAAGTCACACTCAAGTATATCATCCAAAATGCCATAGTATCAATTTTGAGACTATTGAGGATGTATGTCATTTCTCGATGAAATATTTGTCACCTCAAAGACTGTAGTGATGCCAGAATCACAAGTTTTCTTCATGTCATCCAACCTTTTTATGCGAAATTTATGACCATTGCAGCATATAGCGTTGTGGTGTTTGCCCTGCGATATGTCAAACATGTAAAATTTATTTCATTGTGAGTTGATAAACATATGGGTGATTAATAAATTTATACGTACCCATTTATCTCTTAAACCATATGCTAAATCAATTTCCCTTTGCGTAACATTGGAATCTCCATTACGATGTGCTTCTTTAACCAATGAAGCCACACCTTCCCATGTTAACGTGCGTCCAAAATGTTGACAACGTCCAATCCATACCATCATCCAATCAAGATTGTTTGCAATATACAAATGTAGTGCATCCCACTCTCGACCAACTGTACAAAAAATAAATAGACGTCTTACAATCGATTTATTTTGAAGATTAAGAATTAATTAACTACAATAACATCTTATAATTACCTCTCACTTTCCTCAATCTACCTTTCCCTGTCAAGTACTCCCCTTCAAATTTGTTAATGGTGTTGGGATCCCAAATGTGATCCATGTGGATCTTTGCTGCAAACTTAGGAAGATATTCAGAAATGTACACCATAGTTTGGTATACCATATATCCCTCCACCATAGAACCCTCAGGATGTGCTCTTTGTCGAACCAAAGCCTTCAAAAATTTCAAGTGCCTCTCAACCATCCACATTGACCTAGTATGTACAGGTCCACACAATTCAATCTCCTCAACTTGGTGTATGAGGTAGTGTTCTTGTGCATTGAAAAAAGCTAGAGGTAGACACTTTTGCATTTCACACATTAAATGAGGAAGTTTTCTCTTCCAATATTTAATATCATCTTTATGTATTTCTTTACATGACAACCACCTACAAGGTATTCAAGATGCATAAAAATATATTACATAACAAGTAAAACAAATCACAAATATAATATCTATACAACGAACTAAACAAATATCACTACTTACCTCATGTATTTTCCAAGATCATATATGACTTGCTTGACATTATTGTTGAAGTCGTCTGGGAGAGATAGAGGTAGAACATACTGCAACAATTATAAAATTATCTTTTCATTTTTTTATAACATAATGAAAAGTACACGTACTCGCAGTACTTAAATACATACTAAAAACACAAGAGCATGATTTACCTTAATGAAGGTATGCCAATCATGCGTTTTCATCCCTGGCCCAAATTCACTTTTCTTTGATATGAGATTGTTTATGTTCGCAGCAAATACTGTGGGAAATCAAATTTTTCGTATGACTTCTTTTATAGCATTGCTTTGCTGGTCCATTAATAACTAAGGAAGCTCACTTATATTAATATGGTCTCCATGGCTATTTGATTGAATGACATTTATCATTGCATGATTGGAATCCTGAATGTCACTACATATTTTGACAATTTTTTCTTTGTCACGCTTTCCATCCAATATTTTCCATACTGTCTCTGTTATATTCTTTCCAATATGCATACTATCAAACAAATGAACAATTTGTAACTGCTCGTAGTAGGGCAACCTACTAAATTGTCGGGGATAAATTTTTAGTCCCTTAGGAAGGTGGTCATTTATGCCTTCACAACCTTCATGATCATCAATCACATCATCAGTAAACAAAACAAAATAGAAAAGATGTTTTATGACAAACCAATAGATGGAATGGTATTACCTTGATGATTAATTCTATTATATTCCAACTTCCACAGGTGAGGTGCCATTGTTCGTGGCTTTAATGTATTCTCTTCTTTCTCATTGAAAATATGTTTTTCAGTATTTCGATACTTATGATTTTTGTGGAGAAAGTGCCTATACTCATCAAACACCTTCTTTCGTAAACTTTTTGAATGATGAGATTTCATCTTTGGACCACAAACAAGACATGCAAATTTTCCCTTTGTTTGAAGACTTACAAGATAATGTATAATTGGATTAAATATGATAATTTTTTGAATTATAATGTTCATGCACAACTTAAACACTATAACATACCACAAAAATGTGTTAGCCCCGAGGCATTGTGTATTGTCCATAGAAGCATCGCATGGAATTGAAATTGTCTTTGTCCTATTGGTCTAGAGACGTCATAGATAGTGACACCATTCCATAACTCTAGCAACTCATTTATAAGAGGCTCGATATATACATTCATATCTTTAACTTGGTACTTACCTAATCGAATGAACAAAAACATTACATAATTATTATGACCATTTTACAGCAATGTTTATAATTAAATTTAGAAGACTATATTTAAATGATAAAATACCTGGAACAATCATTTCCAACATTATGTGCTCCCTCTTTATTGACATCCATGGGGGAATGTTATTGTTGATAACAAAAATAGGCCACACTGAGTAAACGGATCTCATCTCTCCAAATGGATTGACACCGTCCGCTGCCAATGAAAGCCTGAGATTATGAGGTTCTTCTTTAAAGTGTGGCCACTTTTCCTCTATGTCCATAAATGCTGAACCATCTGCAAGCATTTGAATAATGTCATCTCGACTTCTATTGTGTGCATGGTAATCCATAAGCTGTGCAAAGCTAGTGCACTTGAATAATCGTTGCATACATGGAATAATGGGAATATAGTGAAGAACCTTGCGAGGAACCCTTTTTGTTATTTGATCTGTTTGATATCTACTAATATGACATTCATGGAATTCAGTTCAAAATTCATGTTGTTTGTGATATATAATATGATCATTGGGACAAGCATCTATTGCTTGATACTCCATTCCAATATCTTTCATAACGACAGATAATTCTTGGTATGCGAGGTAGAATATTTGATGGTGGTAACAAAAACTCACATATCAATCTACAGCAAAAAAATATAATTTGTTATAATAAAGAATATTAATGGTACATCATGATTCACAGTTTATTATGACATATATGACATACCTTAACATACGTGACATTGTTATGTTGGATAAACCATTCATAACCTTCAAGTTCATCAACAACAATACAACGGAGAGAAGAGTTACCTACGAGCCTTCGTAAAGGGCCTCAGATGCCTTCTCAAGTAGAGGGACATCATGAACAACATCAAGGTCATCTCCATCATCATGATCAACTGCATGAGTACTAAATGAGTCATGGATCAATGTATTTGTACCATCATCTTCAATTGTGTTATCTGTCTCATGATCGTCATCTTCCATGGGATCATTAGCTTCAGCTTCGATATTCACAACTCCATGTTCGTCCACTTCGAAAACCATATTCTTAGGGTTGTGTTGATCCATACCATGTGCTCTAGGGTGCTCGACCTATATAAAATTGATAAACATAAATAAACCGTGATCATGATCTCATCATCACGTGATTCATTATGTATATAAATTGTCAAAACGATATAACCAAAAACTTACCAATGGATGATAATCATGTCCACCTTCAATGTGACCATGTAGCCTACAATGTTTCTTCATTGTTTTGATTAGAAGTCTTCTAGTCTTTAACCCCTTACAAATTTTGCATGGACAATAACATTTTCCATCACCTTTTCTTTTCAAGTTAGACCACAATCTAGCAATTGTCTCCATATTTTGTTGTTCGTTGATATTGTCTGACATGGTCTTTCTTCACAGGCAAGAAAATAGTGTTACTACTTATCAAGTTTCCATTAGTTTTTATATTCAAAGACATACTATATACTCTAGTTGGTTAACACTAATGAATCATGCAATCGGTATACATAGAGAAGTCGGTATGCACAGTCTAGTCGGTTACAGAAGAAAGCAATCACAGAACGCAGTACACACCGAGCTGTCTACTGAGTATCTTTTTATGTCTAACGAGTAGCAAAGATGATACATCGAGTTGATATACACTGAGTGAAACATGTTGCCAGATACATTGAACCTAGACATGCATATGAAAATGTGTTACAAGATCGAGGCACATCTAACCGTTATCACATTGGAAATTGCACTAGAAGATTGTGTATGATTTTGAGATCAATCTAACCAATGAAATATTTTGTATAGTTATTCATTCGAGGAATAGTGTTTGTAAGATCAAAGCAATGAATTAGATCACCGTCTTAAGAGAACTATTTATACAGCATGAGTTAAAGGTGTGTGCATGAGTGTAAGAAGACTGTTATAGAGACACAAAGGTCACCGAGAAGGTTTCCAGAGAACAGTCCAAGAACAGAGTAAATAGAAGGGTTTATCGAGTTACTATATGGGTTATCAAGGTATGCTATAAGCAAGGTAATCTATTATGAGCACGTAGAATCTACTATAACATTTCAGATGTAAAGTTGCAGATATTTGTAACGATTTTATTGTAATATTATGGAGTTGTAAGAGAAACCTTTAACAGTGTAAAAGACTCTAATCAAGTCTATAAATTGTAAAGCCCCTAACCAGGTGCAACATTTAGATTAAATGTTGTAAAATCCTTTAGCAAGGTAGATCTAACAGATCTTGTTACTCCTAACAGGGTAAGCTATTAGAAATAGCTAATATGTAGCTCTAACCGAGCACTCTTTATTATTGCAGTAGTGAAGTTGTGGGTGCCATCCCCACCGCAGTTTCTCTCTAATCAAGAGTTTCTGCGTAACAAAAATATATGTGTTATGGAGTGAATCATGTATGATTGTTATCTATTTGTTTTAACTTTATTTTATGTTACAACACTATTTTGTTTATGCATAACAATAAAGTTATTATTCAAGCAAGGTTTTGAGGTACTGATTCACCCCTCCCCTCTTAGTACATTAGCTTTCCATATTGGGCCTAAAAATTGGTATCAGAGCTTGAATCTTGGAAAAGGGTTTAACTACCAAAAGAGAAAGATCTTATCAATGGAAGGCTACAAACAATCTTAGAGGATTGTGTATCTGCAAGAAGAGGTGGATCATGCTAATCAAGTGATTGCAGACATGCAAAGGCAAATGCAAAAATCTCTGAAAGTAAGAAGAAGATTATCTGATGATTTGCAGGACTCTCAAGAGTTAGTGGAACAAATTGAGACATCATCTGAGAACAGTATATCTAAAGAGACTGAAGAAATGATTGGAGTATTGAAAAAAAAGAACAAAGCACTGGCTGATCAACTAAAAGCAATGAAAATAGAACATGAACATTTCAGCACACAAATGACTAAAAATCTAGATGCATTAAGGACAGCTGAGGATAAAACAAGAGATCTAGAAAGAGAGAAACAACAACTTGAAGTCTTAGTATTTGATAAAAATGATGAAATCATAAGGTTGACTAAGATTCAACAAAATATGACAGATCAACTAGGTTATGCACATCATGAAACAATTCTGAAAAATGATGAAAATCAAGCATTGAAACTTGAAGTATCAAGGTTGACCGATGAACTTGAAACAGAGAAGAAATCCAAAGAAACACTGAAGAAGAGTTATGAAGCATCAAATATGTTGGATGAGCAATTGAATACAAGAAGACCCAACAGAGATGCATGACTTAGTTACAAAGGAAAAGACTCTACCGAGAAAGGAATTCATACCACCGAGAGAGGAGAATCATCAAAGCAAGCTGGAAAAAGGAATAACATCAAAAGAAAGAAGCCTATTCGCTACTACTGTGGAAATCAAGGTCACACTACCAACATGTGCCAAATCAGAAAAGGTAAGCAACTGAATATCACTAAGTCGAATGGTTATTGTTACAATTGCAATAAATATGGTCACACATTTAACCAATGTAGGACAAAGTCTGTTAACAACTATCAGAAGGAAAAATACAAAGGGTTTTGTAGAAACTGCAATAGATATGGACATAGTATTGAGAAGTGCTGGCTTAAGAAAAAGAACTACATGTGGTCTGCACACTGAGCAAACACTAGAGGTTACCGAACTCACATAGATCCTTACCAACAATATGCAGTAGTACCGTGGGATTACAATACAAGGATATGGTGTGAATGTTGTGGAAGATATGGACATATTAGTGCTAACTATTTTATAAGGTTTGGAATGAACAATCGAAGGTCATGGAGAAATCCTGGTATGGCATGTTTTCATTGTCACAAAGTTGGACATTTGGCTGGAGCTTGCAGAGATCAACCTAGAGGAGACACTGAAGAAATAAAAGGCAAATTACAGATGATTTGGAAAAAGAAGGAAATTGTGTCAAATGAAGAAAGCACCTTACCTACCGAGTTAGGTGCACCTAGTCCAAATTAATCAGTAAAGGTATTAAGGGACTGCATTTTCTGAAGGTTAAAATCATAACAGTTCCTATACTATTATGTACTAAATTCAAATTATGCATAGTTAAGATGCATTAGTAAGTTTGAAATTCTATCAAAAGTACTTTATAGGAAACCTGTCAAGTCGATAAATGAAGGAAATTTGGTTACTCGATTAAAACAAAAAAAGGAGAGTAAATCGGTTAAAGGTGAATTGAGTGCATTTAATGTTTTTAACCTAACCCACATGGAGCCCGATAAGGTATTTTGTGTACTTAAAATTATTTTCGCGGTCATTTTCATTCACAAAATTTTTGAAAGAGCAGAGCATAGTGATTCCAAGGCAATCAAAACCTCATTCAAAGTGAATCCAAGGTATTTACATCAAATCTCATCACACTGTTAAGCTAGTTTACCGATCTTATCTTGTTGCCATTATTTGCTAAGTGTGAAGTGTCTAACGTTTGAAATTCTGAAACCCTAAGGACTCTTTACTAGTTTTTACCTAAAATCTTAAATGGCGCCCAAGATCCAAGATCCCATAGTTGTCAAAAATGTAGAGAAGCCCTCACTGAAATACTCTTTGACTCCTAAAGTTGCCTCCGAACCAGATGACAAAACTGCCTTTTCACTGATCCCAGATCGAGTCTTGTTAGTCAAAGATGTGAGATTCTTCACCAAATGTCGTGTTGAAGAACTCGGTGATGTTGAAATAAGAGACACCTATGATGAACTATGTACCGATGGTGTATTAAACAACAAGTATGAACACATCAAAATCAAAGGATTGACTGAAGCCCTAACCTATCCTCGTGTGTTCAAACCCCAATAGGTCAAGTTTGTTCTGAGCAGAGTTCATGATGATTTCATGTGGCTAGAAGAGAAAACATTTAAAATCACCAAGGAAATCATTCATGTGATCACCGGTTATCCTATCTATGATCATGCACAAGCTCAAAAGATGATATCACAGAAGGAATTGATCAGTTTAACTGGAGTAGAATCTGATTACAGAGGACTAAAATTGAACAATGTCATTGATGCAGAACTTAAGTTTTCCATTAGAGTAATTGGTTAGTGTTTCTTCCAATCAGCAAGGGAAAATAGTGTACCCTGTGCAACAGTTGACTTAGCTTATAAAATTGTGAAAAAGGGAATGAAAGTTGACTTATGTGAAGTGTTATTGAAGAACCTATTTGAGAATCTGAACACAATAAGGAAGCCAAAGAAGAACAAATCGGCAAATAAACTAAAGTTTGGTTCACTTCTTGTATGCATGTTTTTCTACTTTGAAAAATTCTTTCCATCAGTCAGTAAAGTAGTTTGGGAGCTACATCGACCAATCACCCATCAGATTAATGACTTCATCAAGAAGCTAGGTGATAATTTCAATGATATAATGGATGATTACTTTAGTAAATTTCAAGAGAAAATGCACAACAGGTACCGAATTCCACCCCAGCTAGTGGAGAAATATAAAGATGACATATGCTTTGAGGTAGACACTGATTACTATTATGTGAATGCTGTGGAACCAAGAACTCAATCTTTGCCACCTATGGGTTACGAGATTGACTTTGACATCACACAACAACAAATTGATGCATTTATTACATTACCAAGGAATGCTACCAAGCTGAAGGTATGGAACCTATGAAGAAGTGAAGGGAAAAGTGAAAATCAGCATTGTAGTACCCAAAGCTACAAGAAAAGCAACAAAGATGATAAAGGTTTTAAGGGAGAAATTCAAAGAAGATTCTTCCTCTACACATGTTAAAGGCACTCTTGCCATCACCGAAGAGGAATCAAAAGCTCAAGAAGCAGCTATAACACTGAGCACCGAATTGCCTAAGGGTAAAGTGTTAAAAAGAAAGAAACAGGACACTTCAAAGGCTCTACCGACTCCTCCAACAAAGAGACCTAATACAAGAGCATCTGCAACATCACCGAGTAAGAAACAAAAGAGTGTTATTGCTCCCAAGGTAACAAAGACATACAAGAAATCTACTCAGAGACTCATTTTGGCAAAAGAGTCTAGTGATACTGAATCTGAGGATGCCAACAAATTCCAGATTGTCAAGAGCAAGAATGTAAATATACATAGTGTTAAAAACTTTTGTGCCAATCTGAAAGAATATGGTGGATTTGGTTCATTTAGATATGTCAAATATGAAACTAGAAATAATGATGAGAAGAGACAAATTGAAGAAGCTGTCATCTGCACACTTCTAAAGTTCCGGTTAGTTCCATTGGAACTAGTAAAGTCACTTCCAAATGAACTTTACTTGGATATTGATAATAGGTGGAAGTATGCAATGGACTCAGAGAAACAAATTAGAGAAAGAAGTCTAGTCCATCTATTTCCTGATATGTCAGTAGCCGAAATAAAGGAACATCTAACAACCTACAATTCAAAATTTCTTGTCAAATAGAGAGCCTTAAAACTGATGAATGGGCTATATATTGACGTAGAAAATGAGACAAAAGCAAAATGGCAGGAAATCTTCAAAACTAAAGATGTCGGTGAACAATCTATAATTGAAATCATTGATTTCATCAAGAAAGGTCTTGATGTTACCGAACAAGACCCGACTGACACTATTCAAATAGATGAAGATGTCATGGATACAGAGAAACCAGAGTAGGAAATGATAGAAGGCACTACATATGCAAAACTTGTATCTAGTGAATCCATTTTAGAACAAGTTTAGCCTTATCCACCGATCAATCAACCTGTCTCTATCGAAGCTCCTCAGGATACAGCACAAGGCACCGAAGGTCACAAGTCTACAAAAGGAGAAGATACTACTCTAGACCAGACCTCTCAAGCACCTTCGAGCACTGAAAATGTTACAGCTGAGACACCTAGTACCGAGACACCAAAAGACACCACAGCGACTATAGGAACCGACCAAAGTGTTACCTCTATCGAGCAACCTACCGAGGGTCAACAAGCCTCTCAAGCTATTGTCTTGGTCCAACCAACCAAAGGTAAAGAGAAGAAGGTGAAAAAGCATAGTTTCAAAGTTGATTTATCTAAACCGATAGTGTTGCCCAATGTGGATATATCAAAATTAAAGGGGCAAGCACTCATTGATTTTGGTGAACTATGCAAAGCAAAGGCCGAACAAGAAAAACAAATGGCCATACAAAAGAAGAATAAAGTACTTCAGAAGGTGAAGACACTGCTATCAGATATGCTACCTATAGCTACAGTGTCAACCGATGCAGCCATCCACATTCAATTGGATGAACTCCTTAATCAAATTGAAACATCCGGAGTTTATGCATCTGAGTATTTGAGCAAGCTCAAAGACAAGGAGCTTATTGCAAAAATGATAGAAGAGGTACAGAAAGCTCTAGCTATTGGAAAAGTCAAACTTGTCAAATTAATTGCTGAGTTGTCCCCTCAACTCAAGCACATTCTTTATTTATTTCAGAAAATCTGTACATTTTCTATATTCATTAAAGACATCAAGAATAAAACTAATACAATTGAGAAAGAGATCACCGATCTCTCAAATAAGTTGACCCCAAAGCCCAATTCAGTTCAGAATTTTTACACCAAGCTTCAACAGCTCATGGCTCAACAATTGGAACTAAGAAATGAAGAACACAAGATCAGGATGGATATAATGACACTCCAGACATTATTCCTTCCTCATCTTTCATCTGTCCAAGAACAGATTAACCTAGCCACACGCCTATCTACTACACAAGAGGGAAGCGCTCTTGATGGCTTAATATCACTATTGGCTGATATTCAAGAATAAAATTCTTTAATGGAAAGTGTAAAGGATGCACTCTCTATCGCTCTCACCAACGCCCGAAAAAAGTACAAATCCATTTTTGACCAGTTATTGCCCCCGGATGGAAATTAATGTTTTTGATGTTTCTCAAAAAGGGGGAGTAATATGATAGTCTTGAGTATGATATGATATATTTGGCGAGTGATACAGTTTTGATACAGTATTAAGAATGATATAGTATTCGGAGTATTGTATACAGGGGGAGTATACCGAGCAAAGTATGCAGAGTATCCAAGGACAGTAAGCAAAGCACACAAGCACAGAACCAAGCATGCAAAATCAAAGTTATGTACAGTATAATGATAAGGGGAGTATATCTGAATATACTATTTCATTGACTATTATATATACTATCAAGTATAGTCATTTTGCAAAGTATATAGATTTTTGAGTTATGACTCTGAAAGTAGTTTTTGTCAAATATCTCAACTAATGTCAAAAGGGGAGATTGTTACTACTTATCAAGTTGCCATTATTTTTTATATTCAAAGACATACTATATACTCTAGTCGGTTAACACTAATGAATCATGTAGTCGGTATACACAAAGAAGTCGATATGCACAGTCTAGTCGGTTACAGAAGAAAGCAGTCACAGAACACAGTACACACCGAGTTGTCTACCGAGTATCTTTTTATGTCTACCAAGCAACAAAGATGACACACCAAGTTGATATAGACCGAGTGAAATGTGTTGCCAGATAGATTGAACCTAGACATGCATATGAAAATGTGTTACAAGATCGAGGCACATCTAACTGTTATCACATTGGAAATTGCACTAGAAGATTGTGTATGATTTTGAGATCAATCTAACCAATGAAATATATTGTATAGTTATTCATTCGAGGAATAGTGTTTGTAAGATCAAAGCAATGAATTAGATCACCGTCTTAAGAGATCTATTTATATAGCATGAGTTGAAGGTGTGTGCATGAGTGTAAGAAGACTGTTACAGAGACACAGAGGTCACCGAGAAGGTTTTCAAAGAATAGTCGAAGAACAAAGTAAACAGAAGGGTTTACCGAGTTACTATATGGGTTATCGAGGTATGCTATAAGCAAGGTAATCTATTCTGAGCACATAGAATCTGCTATAAAATTTCAGATGTAAAGTTGCAGATATTTGTAATGATTTTATTGTAATATTATGAAGTTGTAAGAGAAACCTTTAATAGGGTAAAAGACTCTAATCAAGTTTATAAATTGTAAAGCCTCTAACTAGGTGCAACATTTAGATTAAATGTTGTAAAATCCTTTAGCAAGGTAGATCTAATAGATCTTGTTACTCCTAGCAGGGTAAGCTATCAAAAATAGCTAATATGTAGCTCTAACCGAGCACTCTTTATTATTGTAGTAGTGAAGTTGTGGGTGCCATCCCCACCATAGTTTTTCTCTCTAATCAAGAGTTTATGCGTAACCAAAATATATGTGTTATGGAGTGAATCATGTATGATTGTTATCTATTTGTTTTAACTTTATTTTATTTTACAACACTATTCTATTTATGCATAACAGTAAAGTTATTATTCAAGCAAGGTTTTGAGGTATTGATTCACCCCTCCCCTCTCAGTACATTAGCTTTCCATAATGGGCCTAACAAATATAAATTATCATCATTGAACAAAGCATCTTATTGAATTTAGATTTCTAGTTTGCTTATGGTACATCACACAACATGGAAAACAAGAAATACTCAATAAATAATAGGATTCATTGATCTAGTATTATCACAATCTGCACTTGGCCTTCAATATTTTCTCCTCCTAACATTGTTTATCCATTACCTGTCAAGTACAGAACTCTAAGACCCATGGCTATTAAAATATATAAGATAATATTGTAGCATCTTATAATCATCTGTTATAAAATTAAAGCACTTGGGAGTGATTCTTTTGTTTGTCACAGTCCAGGAAAACGGTGTCTACTGGAGCCTTGAATAACTGACTAGAAACATTTTTAATTCCTTTTCTTTTTCCTTCTGATTTTTTCACTATCACTTCCATCCTCCGAGTCAGATGCCCTCACCCTTTTCTTTCTTCTTGTTTTTTCATACTCATTGTCATGCTTTGAATTATTTTTCTTTCTTGGTGACTCTTTACTGCTCTCACTGTCAGTTTCAAGCTCAAAATCTGATGAACCTGATGAACTAGAAGAATCATCATTAGAGGTAGATTCATCTGACTCAGGAATAGACTTTTGTTGCTGCATTACAAGCCTTGGCATATTCTTCAAATACTCACGTAAACTCTCATTGATACCACCAACACAATTAGAAATAAATAAATTGATAGCAAACCATGAATTTTTGGAATTGTCCTTTGGAGAAATTGAATCAAAAGACTCCTACATTGTTGGATCATTCAACCTTTCATTAAGCAACAATATACCAAGCTGCTTTTCTAGCTCCTGCAAGAGAATCTTTATAAAAATACGGGAAGAGGAAGTAGTATCTTCCTTTGTCAAATGTATATAAGCAAGACAATGCCATGGAAGAGCATTTGTGCCAAGTAAGTGGGCAAAAAACTTTTCAACATTACGTAGTTTATTTGTTTCCAGTTTGTGTATCATAGAATACTGTTTTACAAAACACACATCAAAAAATACCTCATAAATTTTATTGATCATACATAATCTTTGCCCAAGAAGACCATAATAACAAAGGTATGTTCTCTCTTGACTAGGTTCAAGCTTGATCTTTAGTAGCTTATGACCGGCTTCCTCAAAATCAACACTTGACATGATTGTCAAATAAATTGTACATCTTAAATTGACCAAGTTTGTCTCTATCTCATCTTGTATTCTCAGTGCTTCCTCACCTTCCTCTTCATCATCATCATCATCATCATCATCATCATCATCATCATCATCATCATCATCATCATCATCACCTGAATCATTCTCCCCTTCTTCTTCATCTGAAGAAGCATCTCCAAGGATATCTTTCTTCAGTTTTTCATAGGTTGCCTCATGCTCTAAGAAATCAGGATCTGGCTTGAAAACATCCAAACTAGCTTCTTGATCAAGTTCATCTTCTAGGAAAACTTCATGTGTTAACAGATCTGGACACACAACTGGATGGCCCTCGAACTTAGCTTTGCGAATTGCAAAAAGGCCTTCAATTAAAAACTGTACTCGTTTGTCAATTTCCCCCTCATGGAGAATACCTCTAAATCTTTCAAAAATCCCATAGAGACCTTTGGGTGAATGGTCTTGCAACAAAGAACCACATTCTTTCATGAACCCAACAACAACCTCTACACTGTCATTTGTGGGGTTCTCTAGTAAAAGGGTGAGAAGTTCCAAGGCAATGATCTCATGTGCAACTTGTTGATTCACTAAATGAGCTATGAATTTGGCTGTTGCTATCAACATGTGCTTGTCATTGCGTTTGTATGCCCTCTCAAGCTGCAAAATAATTCTTCGCAAAAGCAAATTGCCAACTTCAGGAAATTTTGTATTTACCACAACAAGAAACACAACAAAATCATCTGTAAATCCAAGGGATGCCATTTGGGATTTCATACAAGACCTACAAAATAGACCCCTCCCATGAATGATATTCTCTACAAACAACTCTGAAATGATGTTCTTGATGTTAGATGCATTTACCTTGTTTACTAACCCATTGATACTCTTCTGAAGGACATCCCATGTCATGCGCTAGTATTCCACACTGCTCTTGTCTTCCACATCTTTCATCATTTGAGCCAGCTTAAATGGGGGAATGTAAACACCCCCACTTCTTCCAACACCCTTCTCAGCTCCTCTTATAGCACCTTCACCATTCCCATTCTAAGATGGAGCATACACAACACTAGAAGTTTTCACTTCCACTGCCTCTTTGTCCCTCTTCTTTCTAGAAGCCCCTTTACCACTTAATTCATTCTTATTTATGTACATAAACCCATCAAGAAGCATGAGTTTTTGCATATAAGCTCACCCAAATATTTTACAGTTATTTTTCATAAAGATTCCCTCAGGAGCTGGCAGATCTTGCTTCCATTCTTTAATTCTATTTTCTCAAAGGACAATCCTAAAAAACCATGCATTTCAAACAACTTTTTACACCTTTGTTGGTTGTGGTGGTGTCACAGAGAGTTTACATCAATAAATGAAGAACATGCCAATGCTTTTACTGCAACAGTAGAAGTCTATCTCTTATTCAATATCTCTAGTGAAACCCCCATGATCTTTTGTTGGAGTAAAATTTGTTATATCCTAGAAAGGGTCTTGTCCTTTGTTGATGGGAAATTCATCTACCTCAAGAAATAATTATTCTTTTCTCCAACAAGAAGTGGAACTAAATGAAAATCTAGCACCATGAAATGAATCCTCAAAAGGATTACTATAGTTAGTTTTGGTAGATAATGATCTGGGTAAAATACTAATGTGGCTTTAGGAAACATTATGTACTAGCTTAGCATACTATAACAACTTTGGTGCAACATGCTACATCCAGTTAATTCTCCATCAGTATCTCTATTGTGTTTATGGATTGGGATTCAATGTACTCTTTTTATACATAGATTTTACTTTCAACTGAGGAGGTTTGTATGTACTTACTTGTCTTTCAATTGTATCCCTATTTCAAGAATTTCTTCTATCAACAAATCATTTGTTGTACGTTGTACAAGTGGAAGCTTGAACATGCCTTCCATGCTAGCCTTGTTGATACATTCAACACCATCTTGTGCAACAAATCTTTAGAACTCCACTATTTCATTGAAGAGTGAGTAGTAGGGACAATCTAGGACACTTACAGAGGTTTTGCAAGAGAGATAAATAGACCTAAATATTATGGCTTAATAATGATCAATAGATAAACAGATAAGAAACTCTCAATATCAAAATGACTTTCTCAATTGTCTTTACTAGAAATGGATAGATCTGCTAATAATGGCTTTATGACTGTATGTCAACTTTACACTCAATCCAAGAAGAGCTAGAACTAATATGCGATAGCTAGATTTATGATCTCTATGATATAATAATCCCATAATTATGTTTGCACGCATCTATACCACAACACAAACATCATGCTAGTGTTCAACCATAGCAATTGATATCCTAATTATAGAATGTGAAATATGCACATAACTATGAATAAAGATTAAGAAAAACTAAGAAAGATGCTTATTGCAAACATAAATGACTAATGGACAAGAATTGAATTCATTGTAGATAGTTTTGAATACCAAATTCACTTATTTGTGTGCATTTAGTAACTCATGTACTTGTGGCCAACCATTTATCTCTTTCATAAATTAAACACTTATTAATTACATTAAATGGCTGAGTAATTATGTTTTAGTTGAAATTGAAAATAAAATTTTATTTCAGGACAGCTCACACTATTCCCTATCATATTTTAGACACTCAGTTTTGTTAGTAGTGGTTTGATGTCTTTGGAGCTGATCATTGCATTTATTTAGTTACGTTTGTCATCGTACTCCTAGCCTGTGCCAAAATGGGAGCTTTGGAATAGGGTATGGACATCCATCAAAGCATAAAAGATAGAGGAATTTTGTCAGATGTAGTTGCAACTGCTCTATTAGCATGTATGAAAAATGTGGAAGTATAGACAAGGCACAGGAACTATTTGACGGATTGCCTCAAAGAAATGTAGTTTCCTGGACTGTAATGATTGCCGGATATGCACAAAATGGATTTGTTGAGAAGGCTTTAGAAACTGTCAAGCAAATGCAATCGATAGGTGTAAAGCCAAATTCCATGACCATTGCTACTATCCTCCCTGCCCATGCCAAAATGGGAGATTTGGAATAGGGTATGGACATTCATCGAAGCATAAAGGATAGAGGAATTTTGTTAGATATTGTAGTTGCAATTGCCCTGGTACACATGTATGCAAAATGTGGAAGCATAGACAAGACATGTGAACTGTTTGATATAATGCCTGAAAGAAATGTTGTCTCATGGACTTCAATGATTGCTGGATATGCACAAAATGGATTTTTCAAAAAGGCTTTAGAAACTTTCAAGTAAATGAAATTGGAAGGCATAAAGCCAAATTCCACAACCTTTGCCAGCATCCTCCCTGCTTGTGCAAAAATGGGAGCTTTGGAATAGGGTATGGAAATCCATCAAAGCATAATGGATAGAGGAATTTTGTTAGGTGTTGTACTTGCAAATGCCCTGCTTGACATGAATGCAAAATGTGGAAACATGGACAAGGCTTGTGAATTGTTTGATACGATGCTGCAAAGAGATGTGATCTCATGTGAACAATCAACATGCACATATATGGGAGGAAGGGATTGCTGCTACAAAATTGAATGCTCACTCCTCAATCACAGTTCAATGGTTTTACGAGACTAAACTAGGGCAATTAACCACCACATGTATATTTTTTGCAACATAAAATTAAAAACTAGGGCAATTTGAATATACCTCCTATGCGGGATTGCAAGCAATGCCACAAATGCCTTCGATGCGGGTTTGATGTTCTTGGGGGTTGAAGTCGCCACGGACGCCTACGTGAGATTGCAATGCACAAATGAATTCCCCTTTTCTTCTTTTTATAAGTAATGGTTGTTGTCGTCGGAATTATGACAAACTCGAGCACTTTAAAAAAAAATAATTCTCATTGCTAATGCCTTCTTTGTCGAAACCAAATGGGAAATTACCGTCGAAATTACGACGAATGCGACTATTTTTTCAAAAAAAAATCAAATTTGGCCACAATATACCTTCTCCTTAGGAAACCTCAGTTGTAAATCTAGTCCAAATGTATTAGTGATGACAGTCAAATAAAGAGCATATTATTGTCACAGTTTTTGTATCACTAGTAATAGAACATCATAAAGCCCAACAGTGAGCATACAATGGTACGATGCAGGAAGACTGAAGAGACAAAGACATGGTGTACCAGAATAAACCTGGTAATAAACAACCTTTAAGACTCATAAGCAACAACATGATACAACTGACTGGTAAAGTTGACCAAAACTTACTACCCGCCGAGGGCTTTTGCCAGACCCTGGAGGGAAATACTCTTTGTTTTAATGCGTTATATCACTCTAGATGGTAGGTTTATGAAAGTTTATGGTTATCACTTTGTTCTATTAAACCACTTTAGGCACAATGATAAGGTTAATTTCCCTTATTTCCTGCTTTGCTCGATGAATGCATCCCTCAAGGCCTATAAGGAGAATCCTTTGGGTCATTTTGCTATGCACCAAGGCCTAATGGTCCTAATTTATGACCATTCAAAAGCCAACCAAATAGCTTGGATGCAAGCCTCTGTGGACTCTGAGGAAGAGATGTTTGATTCTGCCTTTTCTGAGGAGGAGGAATCCGACAGTGACTCTTCAACTAACACAGAGGATAGCACTGATGTCTCAGAGTATGAAAGTGGGAAGAAGAGGAAATACAGTAAAACAAGACCCTCTTCCTCTAAGGGCAAAAAGCCAAAAAGCAGACCCCTGATCAGCATCTCTTCGGAAGAGGAGTACTCGGATGACTCTGAAAAGGAGAACCCTAAAGGGTTGCCAAAGAAGAAAACAAAAGACCATACCCAGACCAAGAAAAAGCACAAGAAGAAAGAGGAGACTGGTAAGGACCCGACAGCCGACAAGCAAGCTAAGGCCCTGGAAGTTGATCGGAGTCTGGAAAAGGAGACCATGGAAGAGACTCTTAGAGCTGCTGATACAATTTCTGCCCTCCACATCCCTAAAGAGGAACGGGTTACCTCCCCCCCCCATCTGGTCCTCCTCCTAAGGGTTTGCATGGTTTCATGGAAACTATGGAGTGGCTCATTAATGGCTACAAGAAAGCTGAGGATGAAAACAAAAAACTCTACAACAGAGTCTTGATCGTGGAAACCATTAATACTGGGGAAGGGAACACTATGGCCGACTATATTGAGGACCTAAAAAACACCATTGCCAAAGATGAAGACATTAGAGGTGCTTTTAACCCCAGGTTTGAGAAGATTGAGAAGGATTTGCTGGAAAGGAAGAGCCTTGTTGACACTAGCGATAAAACCCTCTTGGATACCGTTACCAAAATTGGTAAAATTGAGGAGTGTCTGAAGAACATTACTGAACAGAGCTTAAGTATCCTGAAGATCTTAGCTAACAACACCCACACCCGCATCAACAAACTAGATGAAGAAAAGGAAATCCAAGACATAGACTTGGAAGTTGAACGAACAGGGGAAGCTCAAGGTCCCAGAACCCGCACTAGAGGCAAGAGGAAGGAAAAGAAGCCGAACAAGGATCTGGAAGACCTGCAAGTTGTTGGGGCCACCTACAACGAGTTTGTGATTAAGGCGGAGGATTTTCTGAAGAAAATTACTGTGTAGTGCCTTCTCTGTTTCTTTGTTGTTTTTTGTTGTTAAGTTGTTCTTTCTGTCTGCTAGTCTTTTGGCCAGTCTTTTTGTATGCAGTCTTTAAAGCACTGTTCTTCTTAGTGCTTTTTCTCTATCTATGTTGTAAAGGTTTCGGGTCCTGAAAACCTGTTTTTTAATTAATCAAAACAACATGATACAACCCACAATTATGAATAAGAAATGGTGTCTCTAAAAACTATAAAACAACACGATGCAAACTCATTAGGGTTTTGAAAGATGGAGCTCTTCATGCAATTAAACACATCAATACGATAAAACCCTAAAATGCATGTCATGTAGAAAAGTGATAGAGACATAAGGAGGAGAAGCTTCCTACCATGATTGAAGATCATTCATCACAACTCTTGACATTCATAGAAGATCCCGTAACAAGCTGAGAAATCAAAGCTTCAAATCCTCATGCATCCGGTTTCAAACCCTAGTCGCATGTTGACAAAGAGTTTTCTTCGAGAAGACTAAAATATGCAAAGTGAAAATAAGATGTTTATAGGATTTTTCGCCCTTTTTACTCTGCATTCCCTAAATCCTCCATATTTTTATGGGCTTGTTTTATTTTAGAGCCGCTTTTAATTGCATAGTGGTCGAATTTTAAACTCCCACTAGGACTTCATGTCTTAAGTCTTGATGACTGTAGGGGGCTTAAAACCCTTTTTTTTTACTAAGTACATGATTTTATTGTATTATTATTATATTTAATTTATTAATAATGGAAAATAATAAAAAGAAATATTTTCACATGCCATTATTAATATAATAAATAATTAATTATTTTATTCATATAAATAGAAGTGAAACAAAAGGTAATATAAAGATTATTATAATCTTTATTTAGAAACTTATATTTACTTAAATAAAATAATTAATTTAAGAGTGGCACTTAAGTTTTTTTGATACATCCATGCATAATTGAAAAATCAAATAAATATTAAAGTGACAGTACAATGAAATCACTTATAATATTTATCATATAAAAATAAGGGGTGAGTTACATATATGTAAAATATTAAAAGTCCAGTCATTATTGAGTAACTTTAATATTTAGTCTATTTTCCCCTTATACACACATGCAGCATATAGTGGGTCAGTTCAACAACACTTCAAAGGTAGTTTGAGACAGTTATCAGCATATTGAGGCTATTTTGAGAGCCTTTTGGGGTTGCATATTGACTGGAGGGCTTTTTGGCAATATTTTTGCATCTTTTCATACAAATTTGGCACCTACTTTTCAGGCTTTTTCCTTGTGCTCGGATTTCAGACTAGAGTTCACCTTTTAGGAGTACAATTCATTCTTTTAGGGTTGCATGCCTTATTATTGTATATAGAGGAAAGCTTGTTAGCAGTTTTCCTCGGTTCTTGCCTTTACTTTTCTCTTGCTTGAAGAGAATTTCAAAGATTTGTAGCTCAGACATTGATATATAGAGATTTTCAGAAGTTTGTTTTGTCAGAGAGATGTTTTTAGTAAGATTCCTTTTATTTGCATAATTTCATAAGTTTTCCTTGATAATTGTGTTTGTTCATGACAGATTTGATAGGAGTATTTTAGTGTTTCATCTGAAACCTTGAATATTTTGTTTCCTTAGTGTGCATGCATCATTACTTCTTTTAGAATCACATGTCTTAGTTTATGTTGCAATTTTTGGTAAATTTGTGTTGAGAAATTAACTTTCCTTACAAATTTATTAATTACTCAACCTTTCTAAGAAATTCTCATGTGAGAAGGAAGTTAATTATTTTGTGTAAGCAGAATTTCTGATAGATTTTTGTGAATCATGATAGTTTTATCATCACAGTTTTGGTGCATCACCTCCTAGAAAAGTTTCAGTTTTAAGCCAATCCAATCGCTCTTTACTCTTTTCCATACCCATCATTAGTTTTAGGAGGTATTTGAAAGGGAGCCAACCCATAACCTGGAGATTCATTTCTCTTTCTGAGTTTACCCACAACTCAAGTTGTGTTTCCATGTTTCACTGGATGGCATAAGCATTGGTACTGATTTTCTTTGCAGAAGCAGGTGCATCCTCTGTGACAATAATTTTTGGCACACCCGGTGGGAATCGTTGAGTTGTTTCAACTCATATGAATACCTTTTTTTTTTTGTTTTGGAACTTAAAACAATTTTTACAGCTTTTTGAGGTGAATTTTCAAGTACTCGGCGACTTTCAAAATCTAGGAAATCTGATCAGTGCTATTTTTTCATATCCTATGAAACAAACAAGATCAGAACCTGATTCTGTAAAACATGTACAATTTCCAACTATCAATAAGAGGGTTAAAGCATTGCAAATTGCTGATAGTTCTACTAGCTAGGTGAATTCTAAAAAGTCCATAAATACAGAAGAAGTTGTAGCCTTTTCAAACCCCTTTTTTGAAGATCAATACGAAGGATCAGATTCTTCAAGTGATCAATCATCACTTCTAGTAGTGCAACCAATACCACCAGTTCAACTGACTCAAATGGCCCTCAATCCATGAAGAAACCAACCATTTGTGGCATTTAACCAAGGTAATCATCTAGTTTTGGCTAATTATCATGATATTCCAACTGCTGCTATGAAAAATTTGCCAAATTTTACTGGAAAAAATCAGGTAACAATAATTGAACACATATGGGATATAGCTACTTTGTGTGGATTTCATCAAATCACACATGAAGATGTAGCAATCGGGCTATTAGTAGCAAGTTTTAGAGGGAAAGCCTTGGAATGGTTTAGATTATTGCCAGTGGCATCAATTAATTTATGGGATCAATTGGGAGTTGCTCTAAATCAGCACTTTAAAGACAAATCAGATATTTTTTCTCTGATTGAGTAGCTTGCTACTATCAAGTGAGCACCTTATGAGCACATGACTGACTTCAACAACCACTTCTAGAAGACACTAAATCGCATCGCACAAGAGGTAAGGCCTACAAATGATCATACTTTTATTTATTATTTAAAGGCCTTAAATAGTGATAAATTTGTAATGATTCAATCAATGGAGGGTTTTCCTTGCCTAATGCCTATGATATAGTGGTGAGGGCTGAGAATAGTTTGATTCAAGTGAGGAAAATTGCCCAAAGGCTCTTGATGCCTTTTTTTCCAGAAATGCAACCTTATATTCTGGTTGTACCCCCTACCATAGTTGTTGTTTTGTCTTTCATAAATCAGCAAAATCAACAAAACCAACAAATTCCACTTTTTATGCCCACCCAAGTCCTGAATAATGATCTTTGAGAATTAAAGGGGATGCTGAGTAATTTTAATGAGAATGATCAGCAGATGCAAAAAAATTTGCATGGTTTTGGTAATAAATTGATCAATATTGAAAATAATGTACGACAAAATTCTAAACCCTATTAGCCTCCTTACCAGTAAAATTAGCAGAATAGGCAGCCTTATCAGAACATAAATTATAACAATAAGACTAATCAGCCCTATAATCCAAATACTACCTCAAATTCTAGGGAGATTGTTCTAGTTCAAAATAATATGGTTCAGTATGTTGATTGGTGTTTTCAATATCATCAACCACATAATTAGTTCGCATGCCCTCAGGAATCTCAGTGTAAGGCTTTAATGCTACAAAACACCTATGGGAATTAGCCTCAGCCTCAAGATGAAATTAGTCAATAAAATCAACAAGGTGAGCCTAATATTGCATTAGTTAATTGGGAAACTAATGAATTTTATGGAATGAATGGTACTCAAGGACAAAATCAGTCTTCTACAACAATAGCAGTAAATACTAGATCAAAAGAGAGAGCACTAGATGTCGGACAACAAGTTGTTTTTGCAGGACAACAAGCTGGTCCTTCGAAACAGCTTGCTACTATAGGACAATAAGTTGATACATCTCCCGTGACCCCAAAGGTTGAAATTTTGTCTAGAGGACCGACCCAACCACTTTAGGCATAAATTCATAAGGTTCAGAATATTCCAAGAAAGCAACAAAAGTTAGTACAACTATATTTAATAATATGATCAGATGAAGAAAGCACCTATCAATATTACTATGTTTCATGCATTGAAAATTCCTAGGCAAACAAATTTATTACAAGAGGTTATAGCCAAGATTACAATATCTGATGTTGATTTAGATCAGCCTAGTATAGCCCTTGTTGCTAATGATAAAAAAGTTTAAGTAGCCAAATAAATAAAGCCACCACCTTTCTATGTTACCATAGAGATTAAATAACATCTATTGCATAACTGCATGATAGATTCATGAGCTAGTAGTTCAATTATGCCCAAGTAGTTAGCTGATCAACTAGGGTTAACAATTGAACCTTTGTCAAAAGGTTTTGTTCAGTTAGATGGGTTTTCAATTAAGTCAAGAGGTGTGATTAAGGATCTGCCACTCACATTGCATGCTTGTTCCAATTTTTGAGTTCCTCAAGATATTTATGTGATAGACTTGCCAGCTTATTTTGGAATATGCTTATCTAGAGACTTTATGGCCAAATTAGGTGGCTATCTATCATCATACTGGTCTCATATGTTTTTCAGAGCCAGATATGGTACCAAGGTAACCATTAAATTTGAACCATTAGCTAAAGATCATTTAGAACCATATGTACCAAGTCTAATAAATGCAAATCTAGTTATCCAAGAGGAAGAAGAGCCAATTCTAATTAAAGATCCTAGTACACCCATTGATGATATATCAGATATCATTCTAGACAACTGGGTAATTGAAAATCATGAAATTTATCCTCTCATTCACATAGAACAAGCTGAGCTAGGAGTCTATTTGATTCATGAGCATGATGCAATTATACCAAATCTGATTTAGAAGGAAAAATAACTAGAACAACAAGGTAATCAACTTTGGAAATTATATTTTGATGTCTCAAGGAGTAAAATCGGTGCAGGAGGAGGGGCTATGTTGATATCACCAAAGGGAAAAAGATACTATTCATCTTTTAGATTCACTTTCAGTCTAATAAATAATGTTTCCGAATATGAAGCTCTAATTCATGGCCTAGAATGGGCCAAATTGAAAGGTATTAAATGATTGCAAGCAACAAAAAATCATTTGTTAAATATTTACAAGCATAGAGCATGGGATTTAATAGAGTATTTTGACGTTGTTAATTTGTTGTCAATTCCAAGGAACCAAAATAAACATGCTAATATATTAACCTCTTTAGGAGCTCAACATGATGTTCCTACTGATTTAGAAAATGTACATGTACAACAATATGTTAAAGTAGTAGTCAGACCATCTGTACCAGACAATATAAAAAATTGCCAAGTGTTTGACAACGATGAACATATCATCAACTTCTTAATGTAGGAAGCAGAATTTGTTGCAGGTAATCAAAAAAATTGGTAGCAACAGTATGATGATTAGATAGTGCAGCTGAAAAAAATAAAGTACCGAAGGCTCTCGTCACCCTAGAATAATTTTTTCAGTTCTGATGATCATGCTAGAAGTGATAAAAACAACATGATAATCAATCAAGATCATTTTAAGCAAATTTAGATCTATAATGACAAGCTACTTAAGCTTGGAAAGGTATGCAATAGTTCAGAACAACAAGATTTTATTTCACTTTTCCAAGAATTTAATGATGTTTTTTCTTGGGAGTATGGAGACTTGAAGGGTTTTAAGCATGCACTTGCTCAACATACTATTGAGTTACAACCATATGCAAAACCAGTCAGACAGAAGCAAAGACCCCTAAACCCCAAACTAGAACACTTGATGAAAGCTTAATTCAATAAACTTATTGAAGGTAATATCATTTATCCTATTAAGCATACTTCATGGGTTTCCAATTTAGTACCAGTTAGAAAGAAAAATGGTAAAATAAGGTTATGTGTTGATTTTCGTGATCTGAATATTGCTTCGCTCAAGGACCATTATCCACAACCCTCCATGGAGCAGATTTTGCAAATGGTTTTTGGTTCTGAGAGATTTTCTTTACTAGTTGGATATTCAAGTTATAATCAAATTCTAGTAAAGGAATATGATCAACATAAAACTGCATTTACAACTAAGTGGGGTACAATGGTGTATAGAAAAATGTCATTTGGACTGTCTAATGTAGGAGCCACTTTTCAAAGAGCAATGAATATGGCTCTCAAAGAGCTTATTAATAAATTTGTGCTTGTATATCTAGATGACATTACCGTCTTTTCAAGGAGTGTTGATCAACATTTTGATCATTTAAGACAAATTTTTGAAAGATGTAAGGAATTTGGAGTCTCTTTAAATTTAAAAAAATCATTTTTTTTGTTCATGAAGGTAAGCTTCTGGGGTACATTGTTTCAAAGGAAGATATTTCAATAGACCCAAAAAGAATTACAACTATTCTAGCATTGCCACTTCCAACACATAAAAAGGGCTTGCAAAGTTTTACAGGGAGAATTAACTTTGTTAGGATATTTATAGCTAACATTGCAGCATTAATATTGCAACCACTAACAACAATGCTTAAAAAGAATACAGTTTTCAAATGGACCAAGGAAGGTACGAAAAGTTTTGCAGATGTCAAAGAGGCACTTGCATCGGTCCCAACATTGATTAATCCAAATTATGAGAAGGATTTCATACTATATGCATTTGGAGGTGTTGATACCATTTCAACCGTGCTTTGTCAACAAAATGAAGAGGGACAAGAGCAACCAATTACATTTTTCAGCCATATATTGAAGGACTATGAAGTAGGATATTCAATAGTAGAAAAGTAATAACTTGCAGTTATTAGGAGTCTCAAAAAATTCAGACACATGTTGTCCAATAATAAAATTCATCTACAAGTAGCTCATCCTACAATTAAGGAATTTTCGCTTAATAAAAACATAAATGATAAGAGGGCGGGATGGATAACCAGATTTATGGAGTATGATGTTGACATTAAAGTTACAAAACTGGTTAGAGGCAAAGGTCTATGTGAATAGATGAAAAGATGCATAAAACAACCATCAATCAGAAGAACAAGTTGCCCTTATACTCACAAATGAAGAAGAGGATGCTACCTTACATGAAGAAATAGATGCAACAACTGATAACACAGTTTCTAAACCTGATTGGATCCAAAAAATGATCCATTATTTACTTATTGGTGACTACCATGAAGGATTGGACAAGTAAAAAAGCAGGTATTATAGATTACAAGCAATTTCTTATTTTGTTATAGATAATGTGCTTTATAAAAGAGATTTTCATAGAGTTTTGCTCATATGCAAACATCCAAATCAGATTGATAGAATTTTAGAAGAATTCCATAATAGACCTGCAGGAGGTCATTTAGCAGCAAGAGCAACAACCCTAAAAATCATGAGAGTCAGTTACTACTGGCTAGATTTATTTGAAGATACACAAACTTAGGTAAAAAAATGTGAAAATGATCACTTTTTGTAGGAAAACAAAGACTTGGAGCTTTGCCACTTCAACCAATAAAAATAGAACAGCCATTTTCTAAATGGGGATTAGATTTTATCAAGCCTATTAATCCATTTTTCAAGTGCAGGACATAAATGGATCCTAACAACAACGAATTATTTTACCAAATGGATTGAAGCATTTACACTTAATGACGAAAATGAAAATTTTTATTTTGAATTTTTATCA
Organism: Cryptomeria japonica; assembly: GCF_030272615.1. Lineage (NCBI taxonomy): Eukaryota > Viridiplantae > Streptophyta > Pinopsida > Cupressales > Cupressaceae > Cryptomeria > Cryptomeria japonica. The sequence continues at coordinate 336,472,232 of NC_081406.1, forward strand.
AGATCTAGTATCCAAGTTTGGTACCACCGATGCAATTATATCGGATAATGCCTTAGTTTTTATTAGTTTAAAAGTATCAGATTGGTCTCTTAAGAACAATGTTTTTCTAAGTACTCTAGGGTAAGGGACATGCTAAATCAACCAATAAAAATCTAATTAAGATCATTAAAAAATCCATTCAACATAATTAGACAACATGGCATGAAGAGATTAAGTTAGCCCTTTGGGCTGATAGGATGACACCAAAGAGAGCTACATGTTTTTCACCTTATGTACTAGTTTATGGTAAAGAAGCCAAATTGCCATTATTAACAGAGTTTTTGACTCTCAGTTATATAAAAGAACTTAAAATGCTAGAGGAGCAGCCAATGGAAACCAGCCTTGCTCAATTGATGGAGTTGGAAGAAACCAAAAAGGAAGCTTTCAGAAAGCTTGAAATTCATCATTCTCAGATGAAGACATTTGATAAAAAGGAAGGAAGTAGCACAGACCTTCAATGAAGGTGATTTAGTTTTCAAATGGGATAAACTTAAAAGAAGACCTAGTAGGCATACCGATTTTGATGCCATGTGGGATGGACCATATATAATCACTGAGAAGAAAAAACATAATGCATTTCAGCTTTCAAAGCCAGATGGATAAGTTCTACCAATCCTAGTTAACGAGATCCACCTCAAACCTTGTTTTTGAGGATCGTTTTCAGCTAATAAGCGCTTTTCAATATTTCTTGTTTTCAATAAGTGCATTTACTACACATCTTTCATTTCCGTTTTAGCTAGTTTATTTCAATAAACAGTTGTTTGCACAACTTGCAGTCTCTTTTATAGAGCTTTGTTTTATTTCAGTTTTGTTTCTACTGATGTCTTCTATTTTCAGTTTGAGTTTCAAAGAGATAAATTTCAGAAAGAGGGCAAGACTGCACCCAATGGATACAACTAAAGACAACTGGTTTGAGTTAATATGTTTAGCAGGCAAACACCCCTGAGAGGTCACCAAAATGTTATCTAAATTTTGAATCATCAAAATTTGATCAGCCTATGATTGGCCTTACACATCAAATGAAAGAAAGGTACACACAAAACAAATCTTTATACTTCATCAATTATCAAATTTGAATAACAAATGAGGAATTCTTTTCAAAATGCAATGTATTTTAATAATGTATAGTTAATACTGCATATGAAAGAAACTTTTCACTTACATAAATGTGTAAGGACCCATACAAGTTGTGGGTATGACTAAGAATTTACAATGAGTAGAATGATATAAAAATGGATAAATATAAAAGAGAGAAAAGAGGATCCATCATTGCCTTTCAATGACAAACCATTGATGTGATCAAGTTGCATCTTGTATCTTCATGCTCTTAGGGCTCCTAGAATACCTGCAAGAGGTGAACGACAAAGGTGTTAGAGCTTGGGATCTCAAGTTCTATAACTAATCTACTAATACACATGTACATCAGACTACAAATGGAAAGAATTAGAATACAAAAACAAGTGAATCAAAGACCAGAAGTGTCCAATCATTAGAAGCTTCATGAGCTTCATGTTTCTCTAACTTATTTGTTCACTGTGTAGGTATAAGATAGGTTTCCATCTCATAAGTACCAAGTATGTGGGTTAAAATGGACTCCCACAAGGGTTGAGCTCAATATACTAGTCATCAATCACCGAGTGTCATTAATCATCCACCAAACATGAAACACAACTACATCCACGGTCCCATATATTGACATTCAATGACATTTTAAAGCTACCATCCAATTTCAACACATACAACAATGAATAAAAATGTGTTTCTTGATCAGTAGGTGGATAAAGTCATTACATGATAAAAGGCAAGTATACCCACTCAGAACTAACATCATTTCAAATAGAACAAGGCATCAATGTATAAGGATAGTCCTACTCAAGTGACAAAAAAAATAAGAGGCAAGAATGATTGATAAATAATGAACAGAGCATTCAAAGAAAAATAAACAGATGACTGTCAAGGTGACTATAGAAATATTGGAGTCTCAGAATTTCTTGTTCAGATAAATAAAGAGTGCATCATAAGGATAAGCTTGTGTTTCAAAGGCCCCATGCATTGGAAATTAAAACAGTCATACCTGTAACATCATTCACAGAGTACTTCTAGAAATAAAACTATAATAGGGAATACATTTCCAAAGTCTTTATGGTGAGCATTCATGATCAAGCCCAGATAAAATGAATGCTAGTAGCTATAGCCAATAGATACATGAGAATCATGAGAATCAGGTATTACAGTGATGAGGATAGTGGAAAAATAAATGTCATTCATATCACAGTCATAATACCTTAGGTTAGAACCACATTAAGAGAATATTGAGCAAGCATGAAGGAATCAAGTGCAAACCAATGAGGATATTGATAGTGATATCATTTGCAGCTAATGAACAATATACTCATTCATAAGATACGATGATATAGTCCAGAAATGGGGATTGACAGTGACAAAAATGAAGATGACATTAGAACATAATAAGATTTATCATAAATCATTACGATAGATTCATGTTGATCAATTATGTGGCAATGCCAAGGATGTGGTATTGATACAACTAAAACTTAGCATGAGGGCACATGAGTGGATTGATTATTATATAAAAAGACTACCCCCAATGATGCATTGAAGACCTAAGGATATTAAAAGAAAAATGATAAGACTTTATCAGAGTAATGGAGGCAACTAGCTCAAAAGATAAAATGCCTTCTTGATAAATTCTTACATCAATATCATTGTCAATATAATTTTAAAAAACATCAGCTAGATCATTTGAAAGAATAATGATAGTCAAATAAAGAGTATTATTATTACAGTTTTAGTATCATTAGTAACGAAACATCATAAAGCCCAATAATGAGCATACAATGGTATGGTGCAAGAACAGTGAAGAGATAAGGACATAGTGTACCATAATAGACTTGGTAATAGACAATCTTTAAGACTCGTAAGCAACAACATGATACAACCCATAGTTATGAATAAGAAACAATGTCTCTAAAAGCTATAAAACAACACAATGCAATCTCATTAGGTTTTTTTAAGACAAAGCTCTTCATGCAATGAAAAACGTCAATACGATAAAACCCTAAAATGCATGTCATGTAGAAAAGAGACAAAGACATAAGGAGGAGAAGCTTCATACCATGGTTGAAGATTATTCATCACAACCCTTGACATTCATGGAAGTTCATGTTAAAGGCTGAGGAATTGAAGCTTTGAATTCTCATGCAGCCGGTTTCAAACCTTGACTGCATGTTGACAAAGATTTTTCTTCGAGAAGACTAAAAGATGCAAATTGAAAATAAGATGTTTTTAGGGTTTTTTGCCCTTTTTACTCAGCATGCCCTAAATCCCCTAGATTTTTATGGGCTTGTTTTATTTTAGAGCTGCTTTAAATTGTATAGTGGTCAACTTTTAAACTCCCACTAGGACTTCATGTCTTAAGTCTTGATTGTCGTAGGGGGCTTAAACCCTTCTTTTTTACTAAGTGCATGATTTTACTGTATTATTATTGTAGAGACCTAAATATTGCACAACTAATTATATGAATTTTATTCAATCATTATTAATTCACCTATTCTTCTATTTTGGCCATTAATTAGATTAAAGAATTGATTAATATTCCCCTTCTTCTATCTAAGCTATTTAATTAAATTCACATTTAATTAAAAATATCCATTTATCCCCTTTTAATTAAATCTATATTTAATTAAAATCTTCTTTTGTATTTAAATAAATCAAAATCTATTTGTAAATCCCCCCACTTGCAAAATCCTACAAATGCAATTCTCCTACATCTCCCACTTGCCTCCACAATCATCCTTCTAGAAGCCTTCTAATCCCATTCTAATCATATCAAATCTCCTAATCATGTCCTTTCCCTAAATTTGGGGGAGTCAGATTTCCAAATTTGGAAGGAAGTCTTCAAAATGCATTTAAGACTTTATCTATTTCAACAAGTTAAATTGTTGAGTCTTCCAGACATGTAAGGCTCTTACATAAACCACTATTGGTTTTCCTCTTTAAGCAAGTTAGCCTCCAAATTCTTCAAAAGGCATTTAATGTCTCTTACAAGCCCACACCCCTTAGCCATGATGGTTGTTCCTTTAACCATTTTCCCATATTGCAGAATACTTTACCTCTTGGGTAATAACATGTGTCCCTGGTTAATGACATTATCCAATGATGTCACTCGTTAAGGTTATCCCTAATTACTTGCTTAGCATCCTCTCAATCCCTCTCAAGGTGACATTTGTCAACTTGGGACTGGATTGAATCTCTCTCATGGATTGATAACTTTCAATCCTAGCCCTTGTTGAGATTACTCCATCTCAACCATCCATTTCTTCAATCTAAGAATCTCAATCTTGTGCATCCAAATTATAATCATTTTGAAGGTTATCAAGGAGCTCATTTGTCATCTTCAAGCATCTAAGTCTTCTAGCATTAGCATCATAGCATTTATCTTAATTGTATTATGTTTTATATCCTTTATCCTAAATTGCATATCAATTACATACTTTTTCATCTTCATCTAGCTTAATTAGTACACCATAATCTTCAATTTGGAATTAACTTAGCTCTATATCATCTTCACCATCTTGATCATAACTATCTTTTTATCTCTCATCCTTGGCTTTCATTGATATCATCATCTCAACATTCAAGAGGATCTTAGTTGCATTCATTTTGATCCTAGAATCATCATTTAAATCTCGTTCTCTAGGTTGACATCCAAGAGATCATGTGCTCTTCCAAGTGAGGGCCACCTTGAATCTTAAGGATCTTTAGGGATAGAGGAGCATGGAATGATTTTGAGAGTTTTTGGTTCACTAACATGTTTTTGTGATTACTAACTCTAATGCAATGTTTCATGTGTGTGTTTGAGGTGTTTTCTTCCATTTGCACGATGATCCCACATTTCTAGCACACAATTATTATTATATTTAATTTATTAATAATGACAAATAATAAAAACAAATATCTGCACATCCCATTATTAATATAATAAATATAATAATAAATAATTAATTATTTTATTCATATAAATAGAAGTGAAATAAAAGGTAATATAAAGATTATTATTGTTTATGGTGAAAATGGATAAAACAATGTTGAAAAACTAAATGAATTCAACCACAAAACCCTAGCCTAACAACAACAAAGATCCACCATAACATATGAAGATTACCTAAGACAATGCAAATCAAATGAAATCACAAAGATTATACCATCACATGTCCAATAGGGTTTGAATCTCCATTCTTCCTATCTCCATTGATCTTGCTTGATATATTTGCTCTCAGATTTTATATGTGCACAAGAGCTCAACAAAGAACAGAAATGTGGTTGTAAGTAGGCTTGATCGCATATGAAAGTTTGAATGCTAGGATGATTGATTAGTTGTTGGGTTGATAATGAAGGAAGCATCTCCTTGTATAGAAGACACTATAAGAAATGGAGGGATAACATTAAGAGGTGTAAAAGATAAATGGTCAGCTATGATTAGAGGGTAGGTAAAGAAAATAAGAAAATAATGAGAGGGTAGGTAGTGTGTGAATTAAGAGATGAATGACATGTGTCATAGGTAGAAAAGGTTAATGAATTAATTAAATAAATAAAGATTTATTTAATTAATATAGGAAGTGGGATCAATTAAATAAATAAGATATTTATTTAATTTAGGAAAAAGATAATTTAAATAAATAAAAGTGTTTATTTAAATGAGAAATAAGGCTAGAAGAGGATAAATGAATTAATTAAATAAATAAAGATTTATTTAATTAATAGAAGAATTAGTCTAAAATAATTAAATAAATAAAGATATTTATTTAATTAGACAAGACAATTTTAGGTCTCTACAATTATAATCTTTATTTAGAAACATCTATTTACTTAAATAAAATAATTAATTTAAGAGTGGCACTTAAGTTTTTCTGATGCATCCATGCACAACTGAAAAATAAAATAAATATTAAAGTGATAGTATAATGAAATAACTTATAATATCTATCATATCAAAATAAGGGATGAGCTACATATATGTAATAAATATTAAAAGTTAAGTCATTATTGAAACTTTAATATTTAGTCTATTTTCCCCTTATACACACATGCATCGGACAGTGGGTCAGTTTAGCAGCAGTTCAGAGGTAGTTTGAGAGTGTTATCAACATATTGAAGCTATTTTGAGAGACTTTTGGAGTTGCATATTGACTGGAGGGCTTTTTGGCTATATTTTTGCATCTTTTCATACAGATTTGGCACCTACTTTTAAGGCTTTTTCCTTGTGCTTAGATTTCAAACTGGAGTTCACCTTTTAGGAGTACAATTCATTCTTTTAGGGTTGCATGCCTTATTATTGTATATATAGAAGAAATATTGTTAGCTTTTTCCTCAATTCTTGCCTTTGATTTTCTCTTTCCTTAAGAGAATTTCAGATAGTTGTAGCTCAGATATTGATATATAGAGATTTGCAACAATTTGTTTTTTTAGAGATATGTTTTTAGCAAGATTCCATTTACTTGCAGAATTTCATAAGTTTGCCTTGATAATTGTGTTTGTTCATGACAAATTTGATAGGAGTATTTTTGTGTTTCATTTGAAACCTTGAATCTTCAGTTTCCTTAGTGTGCATGCATCATTACTTCTTTTAGAATCAGAGGTCTTAGTTTGTGTTGCAATTTTTGTTAAATGTGTCAAAAAATTAACTTTCCTTACAAATTTATTAATTACTTAACCTTTCTGAGAAATGCTCATGTGAGAAGGAAGTGAATTATTTTGTGTAAGCAGAACTTCTGATAGATTTTTGTGAATCATCACAGTTTTATCATCATAGTTTTGTTGAATCACCTCCTAGAATAGTTTTAGTTTTAAGACAATCTAATCTATCTTTACTATTTTCCATACTCACCATTAGTTTTAGGAGGTATTTTAAAGGGATCTAGCTCATAACCCAAATATTTGTTTCTCTTTCTAAGTTTACCCACAACTCGAGTTTCATTTCCATGTTGCATAGGATTGCATAAGCAATAGTACTTATTTGCTTTGCAGAAGCGGGTGCATCCTTCGTGACAACAATTATATAAAAAAGGATGTTACAAAGGGTCATATGTGGTCCTAAGGAGTCGCACATGTGTTAGAACACATGTGCTACCCCTTAGGACCACCCATGACCCCTTAAGACACTATTGGGTCCTAAGAGGTACATTATACACATTAGGATGCTACAAGGGGTCATATGTGGTCTGAAGGGGTAACACGTGTGCCAACACATGTGTGACCCCTTAGGACTACATATGACCCCTTATAACATCCTACTATGTACGTTCTCCATGTTATTGGGTCATAAGGGGTATTTTATATAAACTAGGATGTTGCAATAGTTCATATGTGCTCCCAAGGGGTCACACATGTGTTCTAACATGTGTGACTCCTTAGGACCACATATGACCCCTTAGGACACTATTGAGTCTTACGGTATCAAAAGGGGTCCTAAGGGGTACATTATACACACTAGGTTGCTATAAGGGGTCATATGTGGTGCTAAGGGGTCACACATGGTCCTAAGGGGTACATTATACACACTAGGATGCTATAAGGGATCATATGTGGTGCTAAGGGGTCACACATGTGTTGTGTGATCCCTTAGCACCACATATGACCCCTTATAGCATCCTAGTGTGTATGATGTGCATGCTATTGGGTCATAAGGGGTATGCTATATAAACTAGGATGTTACAATAGGTGATATGTGCTCCTAAGGGGTCATAAGGCGTAACACCTTAGGACCACACATGACCCCTTAGGACACTATTGGGTCCTATGGGGTCAAATCGGGTCTTAAGGGATCATTATGAGTCATACGATATTATCTATTAAGGTATTATTATGCTTCATTACAATCATAAGAGGTCATTATAGTTAGCATAGATCTTAAGGGGTCTTATTGTGTCATATGGGGTATTATAAGTTATACATGTGAGGATGCTAAATTGGGTCAAAATATGTTTTAACATGTATTCAAGGATCATTCATGGTTTAATAGAGTCTTCGGTTGTTCTAGTATGTGTTCTGGTGTCCTAAGGTGTATGTATGTATGTGTATGTCACATTTATTTAAGTAATTAACCATTTAAGTACTTAAGTAATCTTGTCCTAAGGTGTTGTGCATTTGTGAATGTGTATGTCAAATTTATTTAACTAATTAACAACCAAAAAAATCAACCATTTAAATGTTCAAAACTAATATATTATTAAACATTAAAAAAAATTAAAGCTAAAATATTATTAAGAGTGAAAAAACTAAACAACTAGAAAACAAATAAACTATACAATTTTTTTAATGAAAAAAACAAAAAAAATTAATATTTTACTATTAATACATTTAAAAAACAAAAAAAATTAAAAAATGCTTACCCTCAAAACGCTTCTAGGGAAAACTTTAAGAACCCCCCCCCCCCCCCTCTCCCCCTTGGACAAGGTGTTAAAACCTGACGAAAGGTGTATAATTGCCGAGGAAAATATTAATTTTACTGGAAAAATTTTGTGGTTTACGGAGAAAAAATAATAATCTACATTGGCGAATTATTTGTGATCGCTCAAAGTTTGTGAAAAATCCTGGCAAATTGTAATATTTTTAAAACCAAAAAATGTTTGCATGGGTGAATTGTAATGTTTTTAAAACTAGAAAAAGTATTTGTGTTGGAGATTTCAACCTATTTTCATACCAAAAAAAATAAAAATTGGCAATTTCAATGTATTTTCAAACCATAAAAAAAAAATATTGGTGATTTCAACCTATTTTCAAACAATAAAAAAAAATATTGGCGATTTCAAGCTATTTTTAGACCATAAAAAAAATATATTGACGATTTCAATCTATTTTCAAACCATTAAAAAAATATATTGGCGATTTCAAGCTATTTTCAAATGATAAAAAAAATATATTGGTGATTTCAACCTTTTTCCAAAATGTAAAAAAAATATACTGGCACCTCAGCAGTCCCAGTCAAGTCATTCAAACACGTGGCACAGTGTCATCAACTCTCTACCTGAAAGACTGCCCATTAGAAAATCTCATGACCTAGCGACAAGCCCTCACGACTCTATCTCTAGCTCACAAGCTGAAAATGCTATGCCTTCATAGCCTCAAGATCTAGCGATTGAGGGCAACTGAACTACCACTCACCAATTCTCGACCTCAAAATGTTAAGTCCTCTTCACCGCAACAACTTGGAGATAGTGATAAATTTAACCCTTGTCGCGTACTCGCCAACATAAAGTGTTTATCTCTTAACCGCTAGCACTTCACTCGCAAGCACGCGGCTTGATCACGTCTTCAGACATTTAACCTCGCGAGCTGGTGATAACCATAACCACAAACTATCTAGTCGCTAGCTCGCGACCTAAAAATACTAACATTAAACAAACATGAGAGCTAGCAACAATTGTAAGAAATGAGTTACTCACTAAATCTCACGGTTATAAAGCATGACATCAGACCAACTCGAGGCCTCGCGACCAAAGCAATTTCATTAACAATCTCCAGCTCACTAACATAAAATGCTAACACCCAAAAAGCCAGAGACCTCGCGATGTAAACCCAAGCCAACTTGTCGCCATCTCATGACTTGATCACGTCTTCAGACATTTAACCTCACGATATGGCGATAACCATAAAACTTAACCACAAATTATCTAGTCACTAGCTCATGACCTAAAAATACTAACAATAAACAAACACTAGCGACAACTATGGTGGCAAGCTAATATGTACGAGTAATTTTTAAGGCTTGGATGTCGACCGAGACTCATTTCTGAGGGAATAAAATCAGAACAAAATCATTCACATAAGACGAGCCTTAGCAAGATGCAGTGGATTTTATAGACATGACTTCTAGAGTCTAGAGTCACGTTGAAAAGCACCAAAATGAATATTTTTCACATGAATGAGCATCACCAGATGAAGTATTAAAAATTTATAAATACAATGGAGTGATGACCTAATTAGTAGAAGAGAAAAGAAACCTTTTTCATTTTCTGAGAGTAGTTTTTTCCTCAGAAAGGAAGATGATGTTTGAGCAAGATCATGAATGGAGTTGTTGTGGCTCCGTGATACCGGATTTTATTTATTTATCTTTTTCTCCTATGTGAGTTTGTTTATTCTCAGAGGGGTTGTGAAAGTGAGAAGGATTTCCAGAGGGGGCGTGAAAGCCTTTTATTATCAAGAAAGGCCACTCATGGCACATCCTCTGCTTCTACTCCGCCACTAGATGGCAGGGGATTCGAAGAAGGAGCCCGTAGAGGAATGAAAGAAGGATTTGTTTGGGTGGGGAGTGGCAACCTGTCATCTTTGTGATGACATGGAAGTTGCGACCCCTCCCTAGCATATTATGTTTACCCTAAAGCTCCTCTTTCCACTTTCTCTGATCCTGGGAATGAAGGCTTGAGCTCAAGGACTCAGTATCCCTTCCGAGAATGGAAATGATCTATTGGACAGAATGTAACATCTCACACTCCATCTAAAGGCATTAGGGTGATAATGGCATGGCTCAAGCAGTTTTCCTTCAACCATTTTTTAGTTGAAAATTTTGATTCACGACCAACGCATGGATAAAGAATATTTTTGTAATAGAATTGCATATGGCCTTTTAGGCCTAATTGTTGAGAGTAAATACTTTGTTGACATGTGTCTCTCAGCCTAGATCTTTTTGCTCCCTTTACTTCTATAAAAAGGGAAATCAAGGCCATTAGAAGGGTTTCTTTTTGGGGGGTCTCTTGAGGGTTTCAAAATTCTTGTGCCTTTGGGGTTCCTTTTCTAATTCTAGTAGTGAGTCTGGGTGAAGGGAGCAAGTTGTCTAGTCATTTACAGAACAAATGAAAAGCATTTAGTGTCAAGCTTTGTGTAGGTTCTTGAAGGATTTATATGTAAATTTATTTTTTGATAGAAGTAATAATTTTATTCAGTAGAAATTAAATTCTGATCTATTTCTCTCCGGTGTATAATTCTATCATCTTTCAAATGAATGAAATCAAGAGTTTTTTTTCATTTGTTCCATTGTTATGGTGTATGTAATTTTTCATTTAATGCTTCCTATTATGCCCAGGAATGCAGAATTTCTGTTAGTCTGGAATTATATTAAGGATGTACCTCATTGTATTTGGTGGGCGGATTACTTAAGGGAAGAGGGTTTTGAGGTCCCAGAAAACTTGTTGAACATACCGATGGATAAGATACAGGCAATCTTGAATGTTCACAAAGGAATATATATATATATACACACACACACATATAATGGCAAGGATACAAAGGCTGAGATACATGTTGACTATAGGCATGAGGAAATGCCAACTTTATGGAGGAGGGAAAACATGTACATGGTAGAACACCTCCATATATTATACATAAACATCCATAGCATATAAATCATAAGAGTATTAAGAATGAAAGGATCAAACACCATAAAAGATAGGAATACAAAATAATTAGTAAAATATGCATGCAACTCAGTTAAAGGGAATATCTTTTGAGGATCCAATTCCATGATAGATGTTATAGACAAAGAAGTAAGAACATAGTCTAAGGTTGGGTAAGTGAGATCAAATATATACAACACAATGAAAACCCAAACCCTAAACAAGATGTAATAATGAAACACAAATGAGGGTACATCCAAAATCTAATCAAATCTAATATAAAAAGAATGCAATCATTAGATTACATCTCCAAAAAATCACACTTTCATAATCAAAGGCAAACAAGAAAACATATTCACCCACAATGAATCAACTATTATAATTGGAAGGTCACTTCATCAAGACAATATCAAGACAACAGATCAGTGCCTTATCCTAGGGCATAGAGTCACTTACAATTCAAAGACAACCTAGTAATAAAATTCAATAAGATTCACTTGTAGATAAGCAAGAATGAATATGCCATTACATACACAACCCAAATTCATACAAATCATATAATCATGAGATTTGTATTAAAAAAGATGATTTCACTGAAACTGCCCCAAGAACTTTAATTCTTTCCTTGAAAGAAATCCTAGAACAATTCCATAATCTGCCTTGCAGACAAGTAAATTGAGAAACCCTTGACCATTCAATTCATAGTGAAAACATAAATTCAACACAAAGACAATTATGTGAAGATCTCAAAGTGCAAATGATATTGATATTATATTCATATTGATATCGGAAAGTAAATTCAAAATGCAATTCAACTATGCACTTATCAAATTCTTGCATAGTTGAACTATTATAATTGTATCAAAGTTTTCAACATCAATAAAAGTGGCCAACTAGCCATCCCTCTCTACCAATAATAAAAAAAGTAGCCATCCCTCTCAAATTAATCTTGGAATCCTTTTATAAGATGAGGATGCACCAAGCTTGGGATTACTTTGAGGAATCTTGGGTAGCAACCTGACATATCTTTTTTTGCTTTAACATGGCTTTCCACATGTCCACCTCTTTGTCTGTTGGCCAACTGAATTGCTTTACCTCTTCCAACTTTGCAACTGACTATGTACATCTGGCATCTGTAGCTGCCTTGGCCTCAACAATAAAATTTGTATGGTCAACCTCAACCTTGAAGAGTGAATCAAGCATATCGTTAAAGAAATAGACATCAACCTGATCATATATATGCTTGATTATTTCTTCTCCCTCTAGAATCAAATCAAATTCACTGGTCCAATCAGAAACTAATTTCAATTCTCGATTACTACCATAAATTGAAGACACCAATTTACTATAACCTTCCCCAAATGTCTGCAATTTTTCATTTATAAGCACATCCTTCCCTGTGAAAAATGCATAAGCTACATTCATTACCCCCACCATGTCTTTAGTGTCATTTTGGGAGGGAACTCGTTACTATACAACATTGCAGTATCCATCTTATCCATTAATCTGCTTCTTCTTGACCAAACATTGAACAAAGTCCAAGAAAATCGATAGCCTCAGAGGATTTTTACTTGCCTCTTTCAAAGAAATGTGCAAATCGTGAACTGCCATCAAGTTTCCTTTCAATATATTAATCCTGTGTTAAAGAATTTCTGACATAATAGAGATAGCCTTGACATTTTGTTCCTTTTCAAGATTTAAGATTTTCTTTGTGTATTCGTCCATTTTTGTTGTCACATCAGCTAGTATTTCTTGTACTTGTTCTGTAATCTATATTGGAGGAGGCTCATTTGTAATTTTTTGTTTCAACTCCACTAACTCTTCCTCTAGAGAGGCCTTCTTCATTAGTGTCTCTTCTTATTTTTTAGCTAATGCAATCAATTGGTTATATGTTTATGTGTATCTTCTTGACAAATCCTCTATTTTTGATAAATTCAGGAAAGAAACTTGAGTAAAAAATGAGGCAATCTCTATGTCACTTGTGTTCTGCAAATTCCAGATCATTCTGTCGGATTTCTTTTCTACTTGGATATTTAGAAGGTGGGGATTTTGAGTGGAATGGGCCAAAGACCAAGAAGCAAGTGTATTTGACTTAGGATTAAATCTTGAACCTCTTATTACATCTCCAATTTCAAATTTAGTTTTAAACAATGGGTCCTCTTGCTTCCTAATATGATCAATAATAAAAATAGACTGGATATCCCAGTCAGGCATCACAATCATACCAGTACTCTTAATCAATAATCTTGGCTGATCCACAATTATTTTCTACCTGTTAGGATCATATTCATGTAGTGCCTTGATAATCTCCTCATTCTTTTCTACATTTCGTTCCTCTATGATCAAATTGTCTTAATTAATTTTGTTTCAACCTTCTTTGAAATTTTTTAAATTCATCTGACTTAATAAAGTCATCATCTTTCATGAACTCATTTGACAACATCACACGCTCATGAAAGCCTTGAGCAAGGGCTTCATTTGTTTCTCCCTATTCTTCATTCTACCTAGCTTCTCTGAGATGTCTCCTTATTTGATGAAAGTAGTGTCCTTGTTATGTAACAACTGCTCTAGCAGGATCTCTCCTCACAATTTCACCCACCTCTTTGGTTTTTTTTTCTTTGTAGGTGGCACTCTGGTAGATTGAACTTCATCTCCACTCGATACATCATCAGTAGACACAATAAGTGGCCTCTTGCCATGTGAATATTGTCCATCTTGGGGGTCTTGTTGTTGAGCAACCACTTCTAGAATTTGAGGCATTTGTTCCATTAGAGTTTCATATAAACTCATCATTTTGTTAATCCTCTCCAGGTACAGGTTATCGGGGCAAAAATTTGAGAAACTAGGGTCAACATCCTTCAATTTTTCTTCAACTCTCATCATTTTTCTCATTTTCTTCTCTATTCTTGTACTTCCTCTTTTCTTCGCAAATTTCTAACCACATATTGATAATGCAATGTTTCATGGTTCTTTATTGTGGCCCAAGGTGTCATTTTTGGCAATGCACGCTTAATAAATTGTTCAAGATCACAAAATCTAGACACGACATTAACCAACCTATGTTGTTTAAGGAAATTGTTTACTTCATCAAATGAATTCCTACCAATGGTAAAATCAGACACAACCCAAATCCTAGGAATAAAATAACCCCTCCTGTGTTTCTCAAGGTATTATTTTTTAACTAGGGTCAATTGCCAAATAAACTCCATAAATGCAATCCTAATTGGAACAAATTTTGGTAAAATATGGGGAGGCTGAGGACACCCATAGACTCTGATCACAGTAAAGTTATCAAGAAAGAAATAGTCCCCCTAGTTATGTGCAGTAGACCAGTTTGGAACATACTGGTAAGGTCTTAAAACTCTCCTAACATTAATTGGCAATGTTTTCCTATTTAATCCTAGCATTTACATAATTCACAAAATGATCCAATTTTTAAAGTAAAGGAAAGAAAAATAGGGAGAACTATTGTCCCAAACCTGGTTTCATCTTTGTATTGGCATTAAGACACCAAATTCTTCTTTGAATAGCTCCAATTATTTATCCATGAACTTAAGATTATAGAACAAGATTAAATGCATCAACAATGAATAATGCTTAAATGTAGGGTTGGGTGCACCACTCTAAATTTCAACTAGAGCACTATGAATGTGTTCAACCACATAGCCCATATAATAATAATCTTTGTTAACATTTGGGTGTTGAATGTTCATATCCATCATCAGTAATTCAGCTGACACTATTGAATCTCCATCAAAACCCAAGACTCTGCATAATCTATAGATTGTACAATGCATATAATGGTGGAAAGGTGTGATGTCAAATGGTGGCTTGATACTATATGGAATTCGAACTGGTTTCCTATCTACCCTAGGCATGTATCTTGGCATTGCATGCTTCTTGATAGCACCTTTGTATTTGTCATAATCCTTTGTAATCCAATCCAACTCTATATCCATACATGCAACACCAATAATCTGGACAACTTCAATGAAGCTAGCTCTGTTAATTGAAACTAGACTAGTTCTTTCTTCTAATTACCCTAGATACTAGGCAATAGCATTTGGCCAACTCTTTGATTAAATCCACATCATCATACACAGCTAGTGCAATTAACTTTGCCACATTTAAATCCCAAGGGTTTGACATTAGGACACCCTTAACACTATTATTCCAAAAATAATGAAACACATCAGTACCAGACATATAAAGCATGGTCGGGTTTCTGCATTGGCTCCATAAATCTTTCCATGCCATTTCATTTGCATTCAAAGCAATGGAAGTCCCTAACAACAAATCTACAAATTCTTCTTTGTATTTTTTATCCTTCTTTTCCTCAGTGGCTTGGGCTTGGAACCTCCACTTGTCGTCGCCTTGCTCATTTTAGCTGTAGGAGAAAAACTTAACCAATTTTCTAAAATTTTCCCACACACAACACTTTGATTTCTCCAACATTGCCGCAGAGCTCAATTCACTGGATTACTTCGAAGATAGAATGCAATTATATAAAATCTCGGCTCGATCATGCAATTTAGAATATTTGGGTATCTTTACTTGTCTCATTAATTGGCACATTTGCATGAACTAGCTACCGTGACATTAATTCAAAGTTGAAGTACCGGAGCGAAATTTGAATTCATGCCCTTCTATTTTATTGTCATTCAAAACTATTACAAAACCCGACAAACAAGTCCACATGTCAATCCCTGATTGCTTAGCACCCCTTTTTCTCTTTTCTATCTCAGTTAATTTTTAGAGTGTCACTCAGGCATGTGGAAACAACTCGCAATCTTGCATGATGAACTGCACTTCCTTCAATCTCCTTCGCAAGCTAGCAACAAAGCCATTCCCCATCTTTAATCGCACACTCGCAACCAATTATAACAATTTGGAAAGTAACCAGAAAGTTAGCGATAATGCTACCAAATCCTCTTAATCACAAAGCAACCCCGTTTACAAATCCTCAAAGAATCTTGTGCGTGAGTGACAGCCATTGATCTTCATCAAGCCCTTCAGTCTCAATCCCCCAATACCATTTAGAATATTCTTTCTTTGCCTACGAGCTGGCGACCACTGCAAATATAACAAAACAACTTATTTCATTGCAAGCTCACCACTCAAAACTTAACTTGACTTAAACCCTTGCAAGCCCACGATAACAAGACACTTAAACACCATTGGATTCTCATAACACTTTTTGACTTAAGACTTACAAACCCATGAGCATGCGATAACCACAAAATCAGACCAAAAATTACTTGTCACCAGATCGCAACATAAAATGCTCAACAACTTCAAAACCTATGAGCAAGCGACCAAACCAACTAAGATGCGATACGAACCACATCACATGATCGCAAATTAAAATGACTTAACTACAAACATGTTGCGACCTTGCGATAACATAAAATCACACTCAGTCACAATCTCGCAACATAAAATGGTCAAGTGCAAATCATCTTGCTAGGTAGTGACAAATAAAATCTCCCAGTACTCGCAAGATCGTGACTTAAACTGACTTCATGACAAAGGACCTGCAAGCTAGAGATAACCATAAAATCTCAAACTATTTATCTCTTAACTGCAGCGACCCAGCGAGTACCAACAAAAATCGACAGTCGTTCACTCTCCAATGTTCTATGTTACCTTCATAAATAGGCACAAGCACTGGCACATCATGTCCATTAATAACTTACTCTCTAACTCTCGCAACTATAATGCATGAAATCAAACCAACTCGAGACCTCACGACCAAAGAAATTTCATTAACAATCTCCATCTCGCTAACATAAAATGCTAACACCCAAAAAGCTAGAGACCTTGTGATTTAAACACAAACCTACACTTGCTAAATCGCCACTTAAATTGTTAAACATGAAATTTATCTGCGAGTTAGAGATGAAACATTAAACATGTCTCATTTTCTGACCAACTCTTTGACCATAATTGACGTTGACATGGACAAATAAAGAGAGGACAACTCAGATTTTCAACACACGACAACTTCGGTTTACTAGCCAACTAAGACAAAAAACAAACACAAAACCCTAATCATCATGAAGATGACCAGAAACCATGAAAAGATACTTCCATAAAACCAGAGGATAAACCCATGACATGAATCGAAGCTCAACATGACTTAGCCAAAAAAATTACGTTCCTAACAAGAGTTGGCATTTTGGAAAAATGGAAAAAATGTTGTTTTAACATCATGTTAAGCATTTATTGTAGAATAGTAGAAAGGTTCTAACAGTTATGTAATATAAATAATTTAATGGATCTTGTGACACAAATTGTTGCATTTCATGTTCAGCATAATGTGGAACCAATTTACTAATAATTCAATTGTTTACTAATATTTTAGAAACTAAATTCTAGTTGTTTACTGATAATTCAAATTCACAATTAAAAATATGAAATAAGTATTCGTTCTGATTGACAAATTCAAGAAATACAATACAAAAAATAATCAATGACAACTATATTATTGAAAATTGTAATATGACTCAAGAAATGTAGTATAAATACCTATAAACTGACTGCTAATTCACTTCAGTGACTTAGTCTGAGGCTTCTATATCCCAAATGGACTCAAGATCCTGAAAAATGAGTAGTACTAACAAGTTCATCTTCATTTTGAGTCAGGTATTCAAAAATTTCTTCGTCTTCATGTTGACTCTGAGTCTGCGATCCATCATTTGTCTAATCTATGATTTAAAAATCCCTAATGCACTACACTCTGATCTATCATTTTCCAAAGTGTTGTGATTGATCTAGGTTCAAATAGATTCTCCAAGTTATCCAACTACTGTTTCATACACAATGTTGAGCATTTACATTGTTTTTTAAGATAATCTGAATTTAAAATTCCTTCTATTGGTTGTCCATTGCAATATGCATCTTTTGAAAATGTCAATATCAATTCCTCTAGTTTTTTATGAAACACCTTTGCGTCATTTGGATTATCTCCAATTGAATGCCAAAATTGAGGATACCCACAACCTGTGGCTTCAAGTATTTCTTCTCTAGGGAATTTTTCTCGAATCTCAGTTGAAAGTTTGTATGCAATAGACTTCAAATTAGCACTAACAGATTTAACAATCCTGTCAAAATCTTCCTTTTAACTGGTATTGCTCTGCCTCGCTTGCCCGTCTTAAATTGGTGCATTCGCATGTGAAATCCTTTTGCAAAGATATTACTCATTTATTGAATTAAAATGTTAAAAAAATTCAGCATGATTCAAATCTATAATTATCTGGTACCTAAAAAAATTTGGACTTCACCCTGTTAGATCTTAATATAGACCATCCAAGCCCAAGCATGTCATTTTATGTAGAGTGCTATACTCATTGATATACATAGTTCTGTCTTGGGATTTCTTAACAAGTTTGTTAATTGAATCCAGTATGGGAAGAAGACTAGCTAAAGTTAACAAAGTATCTATATCACTTAACTTATGTAAGAGATCAAGAGATTTGTCTACTGTGAGGTGTTGCTCGTACATTAGTCGGATCAAGGATTGATATTCTGTTAGAACTTATTCCGCTAATCCATGCAAGGAGATCCATCTGGTCTCAACATCCCTAAGAAGCTTGTTTCTTGTTGTTACTCCCTCAACAAAAATATGAAATTCTGCAAAACATTTAGGACTTCAACAAAAGTATGAGTGGAGCTCATGGACTAGATCTTCAACTTTTGACAGTGTAGGGAAATTGCTTACAATTCTATATGCTAAATTCATTCGATGGGCCACGCAGTGAATCTCAAGCATGTATGGTGCAATACTAGTTTATAATATTGCACAAAGACCGGTCCTTTGACCTTGCATTACTGCAAATCCATCAGCTCCAACACACCAACTTCTTGGCAATTGTCAAGTCATCCATACTAGCAATTTCATTCAAAGCTTTCTTAACTTCCAAATATAAATTTTATGTTGTAAAATTGCCCCTCATTTTACAAACATAGAGTAGATGAGCTCGGCGGACGTGTTCTTTTATGGTATACATATGCATACAGACCCAAGCAATGTTATCTACCATAGTAACTTCATCTGTGGATAATGAAATGAATTTTGACTCTTGTACACACTCCTGTAAATTTTGCTTTTCCACCTCAGTGAGACAATTTTCCATTTCCCATCCAATGTTTATTCACCAATGTGACATAGGATAGTGAGGAACATTCAAAAAAGATAATAAATTACTATATTCTAGGAAATCTTTCATAGGACGCCCTCTTGAAAGAATATGAAAAATAACACTCATCTGAACAGTCTTTGCCAAGTTTGCATCTTTCGTTGAATGTTGAAGCCCAGCCTTGATTGTATTTCCACTATTACCAATCAGTGTCATTTTGTGGTTATGCTCTTCATACTCTGCGACATACTTAACATGAAGACATTCTTCCTTTTATTTCCATCTTACTACTGGTGTTTCCTTTCTGTCTATGATTTGTATTTCATAAACCTTACCAATATGCTTTTCTATTATGTCAAGCTTTAGCTACATCTTCTTCTCTCTTTTGGTTTTCCAGATACAAATCTTACACCTACATTCTATTGGGTGTTCATCATTGTTTGGGACTGGTTCAATGAATGGGTACTTTTCTACCCATTCAATATTAAAACTCCTTGTCATTTCCCACTCCCGCCCCATTTTTACTTTTCATTTCTTTTCTTCCTACCAACATCATCTTCAATACTAGCATTTTTATCCAAGTGAATTATCTCATTATGTGTATCCCTTAGAACATCTTCTGTCATCCTGGTATTTTCATCCTCATTCGATGCATTTAACTCAATGACAATCTCACCTTGTGGTGGTGGTGAGCTGGTGTGAATGGCTTTTGCATCTGCAAAAGTTGATGGACAAGAAACTTTGCCAATTCCAAAGTAAGACTTTATGGTAGTATCCTTAAGTTTTGGGAATTTTGATGGCCTCCCAATCCCTTCAGTTTCACCACCCTAAGGAGTCTTACCCTTGTCTTACATCCCAATCCCTTCACCACCCTGAGGAGTCTTAGTCTCACCCTTGTTTAACATCTCAATCCATTCACCACCCTAAGGAGTCTCACCCATGTCTGACATCTTGAGTCTTGACGTCTCACTACGAATTAAAACTAATACTATCAAGTATGAACAAATGATTGCTCACCTTTATGCCTTCTCAATTCTTTGAATCGGGAATCATGAATGCATGGGACTGTGTTGCAGGATTGTAACTCTGGCCCTCCGCCCTACAATCAACTTCAATGTTCCAACTCAAATTGTGGAATGCGAATCGAGAGCTCCCAAATTTACTAATCAGACACGAACAAATTGTAAGAAATAGTGTTTCAAACTTTCAATTGTATTTATATCAATCCATGATTTAATTCTACGGACGTTTCAAAATGCATCTTGATTTAAGCAGAGCAAAATAGGTCATTGAATGTTTATAATGTTTTAATTGATATTGGCGAATTGGGCCTCATTATGCTTAATGTGAAATTTAACAATAGGCGAAATGGAACAACATGTGCAATGAAGATTTAATTTACCGTTGGCGAAATAGGTTCTGGGTACAGGGTCATTTTGCTATTTATGACGAATAACAGAAGTGATCTAATACCCACGTCTGAGTGATTCCAGGTGAATATTATAGACATCCATGTGGAACGGTATGTGGTCAATGGCAAAGCTAGAATAGAGTGGACCATTAACCTCTAAATTCTAGGTGATTTGACCATTGTGTTGCCCCAGACTATTCGCCATTTCCTAAAAACTGAAATTGCAGAATTCGCCAATTGGTGAAGATTTGCCACTAAATAACTCTCTAGATGGATCACTGCTCCTATGCTCTCCTCGCTCGTTGCTCAGTAAGCCTCTCAATGCCAAATGAGGGGTTATGGTTGTTTTGCAGCTTATATAGGGCAAGGGTGTCTGGTCAGAACCCTGTCGCCATGCCAACGATTTGTGGCTACCACATTGGTCTGGTCAGATGCGTTCCGACCGGTTGAAACCATTTTGATTGAATCTATTAGGTTAGCCCCAATTCCAATACAGATTCGTACTTTTACCCTATATTGTATTTTAGAAAGATAAAGTAGTAAGTTAAAGGGTGAGTCTTCCATTAAAATTAGGAGAGATTCAATCTCACACACTGTGCTTGAAACCACAATTTTGTAAACTTATTGATTTTGTAAAATTTTCAACCAACTCTAGTAGAAAATGAAGAATAAACTAGACAATTGAGTACTTGTTTGGAATGTATTGTACAGATCAACTCTCTAAGTGAGATAAATACTTGTCATTGATATATTTTAGCTACAATATCTCCTACCAATCATTGTTAGGAATGCAAATCTGATGCATTGTTAAAAAAAAAATGACTCCTTCAAGTTTGGAAACTTAAGAGAAAATGGACTCCCTCAAGTTTGGAAACTTAAGAGCGACGATCTATCACAAGATGTTGAAAAATATTGAAGATAAGGTGAAGTTAATCAAATGATGTTTAAAATAGGTAGGAGGAAATTTTAAGGGCGGGAGAATATATTCACAATAAATCTATACATATAGAAACTAGACTCCTAAAAAGATTAATGATTCAAGTAAAGTCTTCTAGAGAGTGAAGCTACACAACTATTCGATATCTTTTGGAAAAGTATATTAAATAGCATTATCATGTAGATTGTTTTGGTGTGATTGAAGAGATGAATTTTGTAATATAGTAGTCAATATTATCTTTAGCTTTGAGTTATATCCATGATGTATTTCATGTGTCCTTGTTAAAAAGTATAACCTATAAGTTTACATCTATTTTTTATTGTCATTCATTTTATATTCATAATTTGGAATAGTGGTGGCTTTAGAATTTATTATATTATTGCCATTTGCAAATGACTAACAAAGTAATCGAGTAGATCGAGTAGAGTGCTACTTAGAAAATTAGTTGAGATGCATGTCCCTTTTTCGCATTTTGACCGAGTCATGAACCTCTTTTGTTTACGTGTCAAAGGCGATTCGCCTTTAAAATTGGGTAAAAGGAGACATCTTTTCGCTTTCACTTTTCAAGTAATTTTCTTTGGTTACTTTATGCTGGCATGTTATGGGAAAAATATTTCACTTTTCATAACGAAATATGTAGATAATCGAGCCTTTCTTTAGGGCCCTCTAAAAGAATTTGACGAATCTTTGGAAGAACACGATTAAAAAAAAAAAAAAATCTTACAAAGATGATTATAAACAAAAAAAAAAACTTCAAAGAAGAAAAAAAATTAAAGATTTTGTTGATAAAAATGTTTCTCTTTCTTCCATTTCTCACAAAATGGTAAAGGTGCTATCCTTAAAAGAACTGAACAAAGAAACTAATACATATTTGGTTTTATCTAACATATTAATAAAATTGTGGCCATTACCATTTTTTTATTATAACCGATTCAATGTACCCTCCCGATACGTAGGTATAGGAAATTTCATTTTGCATAGCCCTGTGACGAGCCAAGTTGCTGAATATTTCTTTGATGCTTGTCTCAGTGATGGGCATCAAAGACTATCTTTCACCGCTCCACCCAGTATGTCTTTCTTTGCCAAAATGGTCAACCTCGGCGATCAAAGTCTTGATCAAAATCAGGATCACCTTTTTGAATGGATATCATCAAAATGAAATAAAAAAAGCTTCCTAGCACTCGAACTTGAATATTGAGTGAGAGCTCTAAGCAATGGATCCCCTCTTGTAGATGTGATAGAAAAAAATGAGATTTTCTAGAACTAAAGATGGAAATTATTTTCCGGAAATACATGATCCTTTACTGAGTGGGCTATTCCACGGGTCGATGAATCAATTTAAATCACTGTGGATGCTACTTCCAGATTATTCTACCGATCAATTACAGAAAAATGCCCATGATTCTACCAACCAACTTGATCGAATTTCCTTAATTCGACCAGAAAATAAGGAGAAAATTGTTCAACCACGAACAAAAAAATAAAAAATCTTTCCAAATGGTGGCTCAATCAAATTCATATCTTCTTATTAGAAGAATAGGAAAGAGGAAATTCTTGGATGACACTTCATTGGCAAATTTATTGTCAAGATTTGAAGTTGTTTATCTGAAAGATTCAGCCAAATATGTGTTGAAAACATTGGCAGCGACGCCTCTAACCAGACGGATAGAAAAGGAAATCGCTTCTTGCAATAAAAAAATTTTCATTCAATATTTATTGCAGATTTTTATTGAAAGCACCAGTATGAAATTAGAATTGCTTCGTAACATTCTTCCTATGGAGTAGGCTTTACTTTATGAGCGATTTTTTTTAAAGAGCTCAGATGAACTACCAAATTATTTGGTATGTATAGATACTAAAAAGATCCCTCAAGAGATTTCGGATAAGGACCTTCCTTCTAAAAAGAGCAATGTTAAAAAGAAAAACAAAAAGAAACTTGACCAAGATTTTCAAGATTTTTTTGATTTCTATGCCCTTTATCTCAAATTCATGAAATTGAAGGAGAAGGAGGTTGTTAATGATTATGAACCTCGAATCCAAGACTTTAATAGGTGCATTATGCCTAAATGGCCCTCAACCATAATATCAGGAATTTATGATACTATGTGTGTCAAAGATTGTCTGGAAACTCGTCCAAAAAGGGCTTGGCATCTAATTGTTATTAAACCCTTTGATAAAATAAAAGAACTAGAGCTTGAAGATGAACAAAAAGAGAATTAAGAAGGAATTTTGAAAGGCTTCTTTCAATGGTTCAAAGATGAGAAACAACAATCAAAAGAATAAGAGCAAATACCAGAACAAGGAATAACAAACAAAGGAGAGGATGAAGCAGAGGAGGACATCTTAACTAAAGATATACATGTCTTTAGTTATCCATATGAAGGAGATTTTTCATAGATTTTTAGTCAAAGGAGTTGTCCGTTCTCAAAGATGAAAAGTATTAGTGGTCAACAATTAGATACCCAGAGCACAGTCGAGTCTTTTTGAGAGACTAAAAGAAATGATGCAAAAGCCACGTCGCAAGCCAAATCCTAAAAGGGAAATCAAAAAAGATATTTTGATTTCAAGACTCATAATATATTTTGACAAATATCAGGATCGAAAGCAAAAGAGAGAGGAAAATCGTTGCCGTCAAATAGAGTAGGGCTTCGATTGAAAATTGCTTCATTATCTCAGAGCGGGTGTTTTATTCACACATAAATATCTTCGAAAAAGATTATATTTCCCTTCATTAATAATAGCCAAAAACGTTGTTCGTGTTTTATTATTTCAGGCCCCCGAATGGGAGCGGGATTTGTCCAATTTGAATAGGGAATTTTATATTAAATGTAATTACTATGGATATGAATTGATGGACATTGATGTGCCCAAAGATGGGATGAAAGAATACCTAAAATGAGGTATTCAAATAAAGATTGTATACCCTTTCCGCTTGAGACCTCGGTATGAATCTACCCCCCAATCTACTGACACTGACAACAAAACAACTAGTTTTTTATTCATGTATGGAATAGAAAATGAATTGTCTTTCAGTAATCCAACAAAAGTTCCTTCTTTTTGGAGACCTATTGGCGAATGGATTTTGAATTCAACATCTCATCAGGAAAAATCTAATATCGTAAGGATCCATCCTATTATCGAATGGATGAAACCTATCAGCCAATGGATAGAACTCCTTTGCTCAGAAAGAGTAAAGATAAAGATCAACATTCGGCCAGATACTGGGATAAAAAATATTCAAACAAATGACGAGCATCCTATAATGATTAGGACCACCCCTACATCGAATATTCAGTTTTCTTTGGAAATCATGGAAGATTTATTAGAACCATTTTCAATGCAGGTCAAAACAGATTTGGATCTCGCAGATCCAGACAATTGAATAGTTACAATGAATAAGAGAATCAAGAAGATGAATAAAGAATATTTGTTGAATCGAGATATTCATAATAAATTGCGAGTTGACTTCAAAAATCGAATGAATCAACTTTCTCCTGACATAAAATCTAGATTGAAAAAAGGGTTAATTCGAATAAGAAAATTTGGTTCTATTTTCTAAAACAAGAGCGTTCGATTCATTAGGAAGAAAATGTCTTACTTTATGATTTTTTTTCATTTAAGGGCAAAATTAGCACTTATCGGTCTCAAAATAAGTATTTTGACTCTCATCAAGTCAAATTTACAATATTACATCCAAGTGAGTAGAAATATTGAGGCAATTCAAAAAAGATTCACTCCAAATTGAAATATAAACACTTCTATCAAAAATAAGGAAACTCCCAAAATATCTCAATCGTATGTATTTAAAAACATATGGCAACATGTAGTACCCCTGCCCTAATCTATCTCTAACCTTGGCTTAATCTTGATTAGTTTATCGTAATATTATGTTATAGTCAGATGTTTGATTAACACATAGCTATTGATGTGGTTTCACACTAGTTGTATGCAAGTTTTCGGTGTTCCTATTTCGTGGTATTAACATCGAGCTAACGCTTTCATTAAATTTTATATATGTATGCATGTATGACTCTTGGTTGCAGGAGATTTCAGGTACAACGCTGCAAGAGTGCGAGGTTCGTCTTCACCTGGAATTGTAGGTTTGAGTGTACCTCCTGTACCCTTAGAGTTGGATTAGGTGGTCGTAAGACCCTAGTTGACCTTAGTCGTGCTCTAGTGAGCATCGCCAGTCGTCGTCGGTAATCCCTTCTTGTTTGGGTTTGCGAGTCGTCTGTTTGGTTGACCTTCTCAGTTTGCGTGCTTGGTGTGTTTGGTTAAATTGGTTAATTAGTCCTTGTAATTTTCTTTATTAAATATTTGCGTTTGTGCATTGAAGATTAATGGATTAATTGTATTCTGTTGGATTATAAAATTAGAAAGATTAAATTTAATTAATTGAGGAAAACGATTTTGGATTTGAAAAGCAAGTTGATTGTTGCTATAGCTAGAAAGAAATTAATTTTTAGTATTAGTTTTGGAAGATTATTTTTTAAATAAGAATTTTTATTCCAAAAATGGAATTTTTGGGTCAACTCTTCCATATAACCCAAATTTGGGGAAATTTGGAGGGATGGACTTTTTTGGGGAATTTTTGGTTGGAAAGAAAATTGGGAATGAAATTGGAGGTTTTGGGAAGGAATGATGCTGGATCTGGCAGGTGGGCTCTCCTTCAGCCATCCCAGGATTGCATATTAAGGTAGGAATCTGAATTTGTTATTGAAAATCAATTGATTGTCCATTTGAATCTGGCTGGAAATTTTCTTATTGAGGTGTGTTATTCCTCATTGCTGTATGGTGTTTGGAAACCCCTTTTTGTGTTGGGAATGGATGAATTCCATCAAGAATCTTGATGCCAAAACTGATTTCGTTGAAAACGGATTTTATATTAAACCGAAATTTATAAACAAATTGTGTTGTTGTTTCAAAAAAAAAGGAATGAGAGAATTTCGAACTGTGATTTAAATTTTATAGTGTTGTGTATATATCCATCCTTTTTTTTTACCCCTGTGCATTTTTTTTTTTTCTTGTTCGAGCGAGCTGTGTGTATGAAATGAAATTTTAAGCGTATTTCTTTCGAACCATGCATTTTGGTTTTTTTTTAAAAACCACCGGTTGGGGATTAGAGGTAGGGAGCGGAGCTCCACCCGCTCCTCCTCCCCTCCCTCTCCCTTGCTCCTCATTTGTCTCCCACGCAGCACACACTGTGGCTGCGGCTGCGGCCCACGATGGTGGCCGCAGGGCACCGCGGCACCTGCGGGCACCACCGTGAGCGCCGCCCGCGCCTGCGGCTAGGGTTAGCGCACAGCCCGCCCTCGCCCATATTGTTAAATGCATTTTTTGTATAAAAGAAAACATAGTTTAATAAATCATTTTTTTTATGTATTTTTTTAGTATTTAAAAAAAAAATGCATATGATGTTATATCATTTTAATGAGAGTTTTTTTTTTTTAATGTTAGGTTTAATTAGTTTTAATCTTGATTAAGGTGGCATATAGTGGTAAATGTTAATTGGATATGGATTAATCTTATAATGGAGTTTATAAGTGAATTAATTATTCAATCCCATTTCTTGACATATGCTCCTTTCCTGATTAAGTTCTAAAACTGTTAACTTCGCAACTAAATATCATTGATTATATTCTGATCGATCTTGGATTAATGAATCTAGATCTTGATCGTTGAAATACGATGTAATTACTGCTTGATGATGTTAAATTTTATCGTAGAACATATCATTTGAGTAATTGTAAAGTAGTGAAATATTTATCGTTGCGCATTAGAAATTTAACGATATGCATTGGAAACGACTATCTCCATTTAGATTCTCTTTCTACATTTCTATTTCCGTAATCCGTATAATGCATCTGGGATTGAAAATTATGAATCTGTAGAGATTGATTTTAGACTAATATGCTAATGATGTTTGTTGGAGATTAAATATCTTAACTGATAGATTAATGGTTGTCTGAGTTTTATTAATATGAATTTGGTTTAAAAACTCTTTATGGCTTTATATGTCTGTTCGATGCTTTGAACCTTAGGAGTTAGAAAACCAAGAACAACTTATCCCTAGATGAGGTAGATAACTGTAATCTGATTTAGATCTTGTACAAAATTTGATCGACTTGTAATGCTTAAATCAATCTGAGGAAATATTGTCTTTTCTGATTACTGCCTTGCGAGTTTAATTTCTGTATTCGCCTTTAATTATGAAATGGCATGTTTTGCTTTGTTTAGTAGGACCCTGTCGTTTGGCTTGACTTGGGGTACCTGTTTCAGTCCTCGATTTCGAGTTGACTATTGTATTGTGGTAGTGTCGTTTTGGTCATATCCTCGTTGTGTGAGTCGAATGATGATTCATGGTTGACCTTAGTTTGTCAGGTCTCTAGTTAGAGTACCGTCAGTAAGTGATTACCCTTGAGTCGTGTTTGACCAGATGATTGTTTCTCTCTTCTTGAACTCCGTTCGTCTGACCATGTGTATTCCTTGGTTTTGAGTTCGTCCGAGTATAGTCTAGTGTCGTATGGGAAAGTGGCTTTCGATTGGGGGCCACGCCCAAAGTGGCTGCTGGGTAACCCGTCGAAAGTGAGTCTAATAAGTGATAACCTTTCAGTAGATTAGAATGTAATCTCTAAACAAGATAATGTGCCTCACACATGGGACGAGTGCTATCATAGATTCGACATGCTGTGAGAAAGCCTGAAATGGCAAACCATCTTCCTTGTCTTCACGAGAGGATGTGTGGGTCCACATGAGGCTTGGATCGGCCGGAAGCTCGGATTAGGTTGCCAGGGTGACCCAGTGTATGGGACCGGGACCTATGAAGACTTGCCATGGTATCCATACCAGGTTGTGTGATGACACTTGTCCCTACGTTCGCTAGTGTGTTGTTGTTTTGTCCTGTTTAGAGTACCTTTGTGAGTCATCCCTTTGTCTCTGCCCTTGTGAGTGTCGGTTTCATGTTGGACCTTGGGTGGTGATGGCTCAGTTTTATGGATGCTCTTCTGGACCTTTGTATTAGCTTTGATTATGTTCAGCTGGATCCTGTTCTTTTCAGGGATCGTTATGTATTAATTGACCGATGCGGTCGTTCGTATATTGTTTATGTATCGCCTTGATGGCTGGATTGTATGGTGTAACCTCTTGTATTCTTAACCTTATTATTTATCAGAGGGGTCTTGCAGTTGAGCAGACTCGGAGATGTAGCCCTTTAGGGGTGAACTCCGAGATCATTATGGTGTTATGTGATGTATTCTCTTATGTTTCCTTTATTCAGCTTTATCATGTATGATTAACTTATGTTAGAATGGTTAAGTGGATAATTGGAATTAACTATAAATGCTTATATTCAGTCCTTTCTTGAATGCCATGTTGATCGAATGCATGAGTGGTTTAGATGAGATTTATCGCAGATGCTAGTATGCAATCGTCTTTAGAAATGCAATAAGTTGGAATATGAAAGAATGTAACTTAGAGTAATGAATTATGCTCAGTTGTTGTTAAGGAATTTAAATATGCTTGGAAAGATCTCTTATGTTATGATGAAATCCTAGTGTATTAGAATGTTAGATGTATGGTTTGTAATTTTAAATGAAAAGCTTGAATGAAGATTATGAATGGATCTTAATGATGAACCCTTGCTTGTGATTTATATTTCGATCTCTTGAAAGAAAATTATCCTGATTAAGAATTATCTCGTTGTTAAGATAATTAGCTTATTGGATTAATTGTGTGAGTAAATTGAATTGTGAAATTTAAGTAATCTCGTTGGGAAACTCTTTAGGTTCTAGTTGATGTCTTCCACTATGTAATCTGAATCTTCGATATCTTGTTGCATCTTATGTGTTGTAACTTTAAAAAAAAAAATTGCACTCTATTCTTGTATTTTTAGCTTATCCCTTCGGGGTTTCCTGGCGGGGCATTACATTTGGTATCAGAGCCCATGTTGCAAACATTGGGATCTCTGGTGTCGCGTGTGCCCTCTATTGTTGTGAGGTGTATCGACCTTATGTGTATGCTTGTCCTCTTGTTGCATATGAGTGATTGAGCAAACCGTAGCTGGTGTGTAACGTGTGTGTTCACACCTGGTTTTCGCCTTCTTGATGTTGGTGTTTGAGTGCTTATTTGTGCATTGTGTGCTTATTGATGTCTTGGTTTACGATTACTCTTATTCTGAAAGAGAGTCGTATGTACCTTCCCTTATTGAGCGTTGTACTCTTTAGACTAACCCATTTGGGTTGGTCCGTGCTTGTCTTGAATCTGCAAGTGTGAATTGTGTTTGTTTAAAGTTTATGATCTAGCTTAATGTTGTCCATTTGAAGGACTAATATGGCAATTATTGAATGCTTATTTTGCAGAAAATTAAATGATCATCACCATTCCTCTCTTCTTTCTGGAAATTAAAATGATTAGGAGATGTGTGATTATCTTTGATTTGAGTTTCTGGTCTGCAAGAGAAAAGGGTGTGACTTCTTGAACCCTTGTGTGAGCCGTATGTCGCTTATGTTTATGTTTATGTGTATGTTGAAGGAGTAGCATGATTAAATTCTATCTTAGTAAGGTGCATTGCTATGCGAATAGTTGAATTATGTGAAACTGCTTGGTTTGTAGAAGTGTTAAAAAGAGCATGTGATTGTAGCTTCGCGAGAGTGTTAATATGTGTTATTTGGGGTAATAGCTCTTTGCTTATCTTTGATTGTAATGTGATCTTCCCTAGTAGGTTGCAAATTATGACATGTGTCTATATTGTATTATTTAAGTGAGTGTTCTTAAGAGGTCTTGCTTTATCGAAAGGATTGCTTCTCTTGATCTCTGTTTTGTTTGGAAAACTAGAACCTCTTGCTGCAACCGTAATCATTGGAAATGGTTTTGTTAGACTGATTGTCATCCTTCTAAACGGTAGCGAAATGAAAACCGTGTAATTGAAATGATAGGCTTATAGTGAGAAAATGTATAATGTAGCGTGATCTTGTTTGATCTTGCGTGTTTTGTAGGAAATAGTTGGGTTATCAAACTCTCTTTCCCTTCTCCTTGCCTAATCATTAGATTTTTAGAAATGGTATTAAGAGTGCATTGATTTAAATAGAATTTTTATAAAACATGTGAAATTGTGTGTTTGCTTTTTGGCTTCATAGTGATAGATGAAAGTCTTAAGCTTTAGAAATGAATTTGAATAGCTAGTAATTTATTTATGAATGCTTAGCGAAATTTGAGAAAGATATAGGAATGATGTTATTTCCTTATGTAATTGGAATCTTCCTTGTATAGATGTTAGCGTACTGAAAAGTACTCCCCGTAAATGTGACTAAACCAGTACTGGTGTATTTGTGTGTGTTGTAAGAAACCAGTACTTATTATATGTGCCCATGGATTGGTGAAGTAATCAACCATGGAGGATATGTTGCTTATGAGTATGGGAAACCATACCGTTTATGTGCTGTTGCTTATTTGTTTCCCTGCTGAGTACCAAACCTCGGGTTTTGGGTAACTCGGTATGTTAAGGGGTAGTATTCGTAGTAACTGTTCCTTGAATAGTAAAAAAGCCTCAAACCTTGATGACCTTTTTCCTCTGGATATAATCAGAAAACACATCAAACACATGTGGGAATTCAGGGAAATTCAAATAGCGCAAGATTTCGATGTCGATTCTTATGTAATGGAAAGTCTCAAGAAGAGAGAGGATGATAAAAGGAATAAACTCACAAAACTTTGAAAAATAAAAGACGAAAGAAGACAATGAAAACAAGAAAGACAAAATATGAAAGAGCAGAGATTGCAAAAATTAATATTGGTGACTATTCCAGAAGAAGTGAAGAACATGAAAAGGCTTTCAAGCTAGAAGATGAGCAGAAATGCTTAAAGAGAATGCAAGAACTAATGAAAAGGTTCCAAGAGGACAAAAAAGACATAAAATTTAGACAGGTTGCTCGATAAGCTGAAAAACGTAGACAAGAGAAAGAAAAACAAGAAAAAAAGGAACTCCGAAAAAAACTTCATGAACGTTTTAAACTTGCAATGAAAATAAATGAATTTATAGTTCGAGACTTCAGAAATATTTATCATCATAAAATAAATTACGATAAGATAAATACAGAGAAAGAGAAACTACGAATAGCAATTAAAAAACTTATTATCAAATGCGATGAGAAGAAAAATTCTCAACGTGATAAGAAGGGATGGGATGAGTTGAAATTAAAATTGGATTCCGGATTTGATAATAAAAATAAAAAGGTAGGCATCACATCAGAAACCAAAAACAGAGCTAAAGGAGAAAATAAACAAGAAATCAAAGATCCAAGGGGTTGAAAACGCTTTGAAAAGGAAGGGGGAAAAGAAGAAAACCCCCAAAGGGGAGTTAAACTAAAGAAAAAATGGTGAAAAATATTCGCATTTGGAAAACCAAATACAAGCTCAAAAAACTGCCACTTGCTCCTTGGCTTTCCAAGGGCAGAAATGTGTCCTGTTTTCTAGATAAAAAGAAACTTGGTAATGAAGTCGTTGTAGCCCAACTAACTACGCCCTATTTGGAAAATGGAGAGCGAGACTTGGATTTATTGGAAACTATTCTGTATCTCAAGAGTTGCTTCCAGGATAACAAGAATGATTTTTTTAGAATTTTTGTTGATGAAAGGCGAAGATCTATGCCACTTGTACCAAGGTACTTTAATGACTGATTTTTGATATACAAAATCGCAAGCCTCTTCTTAAAACTAAAGAAGAAGAGAATAAATGTAAATCTTTTTGATAGATCTCAACGATGAAGAAAAACAAAAACTATTGAGGATGTCAATTAAAAAAATTCAAGTTCTTTTATTTTCAAAGATATTCTTCTTCCAAGACGTTGTAGAGAATTTCGAATTTTGAATCTTTTGAATCTAGAAACCCCTATAGATCAAAGTATAGGATTAAATAGTAAAGAGATACTAAATGATGAAGTTCTAATCGAAAAAGATCAACCTCTTTGCATAGATACATGACAAAAAAATTAGACATTTTCTTTGGCCTCGTTATCGAGTAGAGGATTTAATTTGCATGAATCGATTCTAGTGGAATACTCATAATGGTAGTCGATCTATTATGTTGAGGGTACGCATGTATCCCAAAATAGATCATTGGGGACATATGGAAAATAGTTTTTATATTATAAAACAAATTTTTGTTTCAATAAGAGAGATTCTTCAAGATTTGACAAATTGGACCAATAGTTTATTGGGTACAAAGCGCTCATCTATTTTTGGACAAAATGAACCTATAAACCAGGTAGAGCTACAAAAAAAGAATAATTTTTGTAGCATAAGTTCGTCTTTTCCTTCTGGCCGCTCTTCATGCAATGAACTTCTTACAAAAATGAGAAAATTGATAAGTTCTTTTAGGGATAAACTTAAAAAATTTATAACAGAAAGTAGATATTCTCTTCTAAAATTGATAAGTTCTTTTAGGGATAAACTTATACAATTTATAACGGAAAGTAGAGATTCTCTTCTAAGATTGATAAGTTCTTTTAGGGATTAACTTATAAAATTTATAACGGAAAGTAGAGATTCTCTTCTAAAAAATGAAATGACAAGAAAAAATCTTAGAAAACTTCTAACAAAATTGAAAAACTCTCTTTCAAAAAATAAAAGAATAATATCTCTTTCAAAAAAGAAATGGATAAGAACTATTTGTTCTAAAATTATGACTAAGCTAGAAGAAACTATACGTTATTTAGACAAATATGAACCGACTCGGTGGCAAAAAGTAAAGAATTTTGGCAAGTCTTGTCGGGCGGTTTATAGCATCAAGGGGATTTTCATGCCGCTAGGCAAAAATTATGGACACTATTTTCAGATTCTTGATAGGCTAAAGTTTAAATTATATCATTTAGCTTCTAAATTTGTTTATATAGTTAAAGATTGTTTAAAGTTAGCATTTTAGTCTATTTTTTCTTTTTTTTTAGAAGATAAAAATAAGTTTTTGTATTTACCAAGTTACTTAGATTCCTTTACAAATTTATTACTAATAAGTTGTGTTGTTTCTGCGGGAACATGCAAATAAATGCATCTCCCGTATTAACCTTCGGGACGAATAAGAATATATTAATGTTCAATAATAGAATAGATCTACACGATCTTGCTTTCGGAGCAACAGGATTTGAACCCATGATCTCCACCACCCCAAGATGGCATGCTACCAAACTGCACTATACTCCGTTATAACAACCAACATTGCATTTTTCTATTTAATGTCAATTCGGACATTGAATAGAAAAAATACTATTCTCTAAATATTTGTATTGACAATTTCAGGAAAAATAGTCTAATATAGTAATTAAAAAATGTCAAGCCGCCATGGTGAAATTGGTAGACACGCTGCTCTTAGGAAGCAGTGCTAGATAATCTCGGTTTGAATCTGAGTGGCGACATTCTTGTTAATAAGATATTATGGTTTCAATCCCTCACACACACACACACACACACACACAGATATATATATATATATATTTTTAAAAATGTATGGAGTACCTAAATAGTAAATTACTATCATTGTTCGATCTATGTTAATATAATTGATGAGATATCAATCGATTTAATCTTTCTCTTACAAAATGAATCCTATATTAAATAGAATAAATGGGTTTATTGTGATATTTATAACTCTAGAACATATATCAACTCATGTCTCTTTTTCTCTTACTTTTGTTGTCACTCTCATTTATTGGGAACCTTAGTTTATAAAAGTAAAGAACTAAGTAATTCGGGAGGAAAGGGCATTTACCGTTAAGTAATTTGTATGAGTCATTCATGTTCCTTTCATGGACTTGCTTCATGATTCATATAGTTATAGAAGTATGGGGCCAGGATGCTTGGTGGTTAGGTACAATCACCACACCAAGTGCTATGTTAACTCATGGTTTTGCTTCTTTAGGTCTTCTGGATAAAATGTAGCAATCTGCTTAGTACCCGCTTTACAATCTCATTGGTTAATGATGCATGTAAGTATGTTATTTCTCAGTTATGCAACTCTTTTATGTGGATCCCTATCATCGATAGCTTTTTTTGTCATTACGTCCCAAATAAATCAAAAGATTATTATTAATGTGAAGAATTCTCTTTTCTTCAATAAAAATGGGAATTCACACGACCAAGGAAAAAAAGAATTGAAGCATACTTTTTGCCTTTCATTTATAAATTATTGTAAATGGTTATTTACTAACCAATTAGATCAATTGAGTTATCGTGCCATTAGTCTAGGATTTTCTCTTTTGACTATAGGTATACTTTCCAAGGTAGTATGGGCCAACGAAGCATGGGGCTCTTATTGGAGTTGGGATCCAAAAGAGACTTGGGCACTAATAACTTGGATTATATTTGCAATTTATCTACATACTAGAATAAACAGGGGTTGGAAAGGGGAAAAATCGACAATTGTTGCTTCTCTAGGATCTATTCTAGTTTGGACCTATTACTTAGGGGTTGATTTATTAGGAATAGGGTTGCACAGCTATGGCTGGTTGATTTAGTAGAAATTTTAAAAAAAAACTACATCCTATGGTTGAGCACCTGTACTTTCATTGATCAATCTCACCTCTACTTTCCTCTGAGTGCTCCTGTAGAGCTCATCCTATGGCTAAGCACGAGTCATTGAATATTGATCTCAATTATTATATATTAAATATTAAAAGTTGAGAACGAAAATTCTTTAATGTGGTGCTTTAACAATTTCGCTTAAGCCTAGCTGGTCTTGAATATTGAATTCCTCAAAAATAAATTCCTCAACTCTTTTACAATATATTTATACATCTGTATGCACTAGAATTGTTTTTGGCTCTTTGAATTCCTTACCAATATGGCAAAGTTGCTCATGCAAGGCCTATGCCTATGTGTTTATTGTAAATCCTTACTCAATTTTGATGCCCTTGATGGCTCTTCTTTAGTAATTTATTGGGAGGGGCTCTTTGATTCCTAGTTTCAGTTACCTTGGCACTCAATTTACATTCACAATAATCTTGGTTGATGTAGACATTTCCAATACTCTTTTTATTGAATTGGTTTTTTGAGATATAGGTGATTTTGTTTGGAAGTAGGAAAATTTTATTAGAAAGAGATAGCTTTCAAATGTATATCTTGTTTATTAATTCCAACAAATCACTTAGATTTCAAAGAATCATGGCTCCTCTAGTCATGATTGAAGATCAAGACAAGAACTTAAAATAACCAACTAATACAAATTTGTTAATTAATTAATAATTAAATATTTTTTCATTCTAGGGAGTTAGTTGTGCAACGGTTCATAAAAGTTTTTATTCTAAAAAAAATTCGAGAGGAGAGGATTCTTGGTTGGAGCTAGAAGATTGGAGAAATGATTGGGTAGAGGAGGGTTGATATGGATTGGGTTGCAGAGGGATTCTTGAGCATTTGTTCATTTGTGAATTTTTCTAGGTTGACATTTAATATCTTTTCTTATTTTCTTCCTGTGATTGGTTGGCTTCTTTGCTATTCATTTAGAATATTGGTCTTCCAGGATCCTCCCCTCCTATATTTTTTTCTTCTCAATCCCATTCAAGAAGTTGAGTTCGAGCCAACCACTTCATGATTTTTGGTTTTTTAAGCCTATAGGCTTTTACAATCGCAACAAATTTATGTGTCAAAATTTGGGAGTTTACAAATAATTTGACATATATTTTCAAATATGTTTCCATTCACGGGATTTGGTTCTACAACGGTTCATGAAAGTTTTTATTCTCAAAAAATTTTGAGAGGAGAGGCTTCTTGGTTGGAGTTGGAAAATTGGAGGAAATTGTAGGAGATTGGAGCAATGGTTGGGTAAAGTAGGATTGATTTGGATTAGGGTTGCAGAGGGATTCTTTAGCATTTGTTCATTTGTGAATTTTGATTGCTAGTGATTGGTATATGAATTGTATATTTGTGCATTTGGCTATTGTAATCATCACTTTCAAAAGATTTCTCTAATTCATCGATATACTCTGTAAAATATTGCTATTAAACAATATTTTGTTCTTCTCAGTCCCAATCAAGAAGTTGAGTTCCGGCCAACTTGATCATGATATTTGGTTTTTATGAAATGTTTGGTTATTCATGTGTGGTAGAATCATATGTTTTTGTTTTATTTTTTCAATTAAACATAAATGGATCTTGAAAAAATATGTCATTATCTTTATCTTTATGAATAGCTTCTTTTAAATTTTAATACTCATTTGAATTGCAATAATTGATTCATTTAAAAATTAAAAACAATGAATTTATTTTAATCTTAAAATCTGAAACATGCAAAAAGAAAAAGTATAATAGAAATGTTTCTTATATGTCTAAACAATAAAAGCTTACTGTACTTGAAAGTTATATAAGTTTTAGTTTTAAATTTATTCCTAAAACTAATTATTGATTCATTTAACAACTTAAAAAAAAATTAATTTTAAAATGTGAATTGATTTTCAAGCAAAAACAACAAGTGCCACATAGTGGCTAGTACTTGCCTTGTTTTTCGTATAGTTTTAATAATAATTATGATTTAATTTATTAACTGGAAAAAATTAAAAAATAAATTAAATTAAATTAATAAGGAAAAAGAATAAGTAACTCCTGAAATGAAATATTTTTGGAAAGCTATATTTTTTAATTTTTTTTTAAAGAATAAGTGATATATTTTTATATATTTTTATATTTAATTTTTTCTAAAGTAGTAATATAATAGTAAAAATTTTATACTAATTTTAAAATATTATAATAATAATAATAAAAATATGTGATTTATTAAAAATAATTTAATATTAACAGAAATATAATATAAGATGGTATAATAATATTGTAATTTTAATTATTATAGTATTTTTTTATTATTATATTATCCTACATAATGTATTTTTGTTATTATTTTGAAATAATTTATAATTTAAGTTTTTTTTAAAGTATTATAATTCTATTTAATATTATTTTAAGGAATGCTTCAATTTTAATTTTTGGGACAGAGGAGCATAATATATAAATTAAAATAAAAGATTATATATGCTTTAACCAACTAAGCTCAACCCCTTGAACAATTTAATATATTTATTAATAAAATATATATTGATATAGCCTTTGTTAATTTTATTATTATTCAAATAATTTTAAAATATTTTATTGATGTTTCAAATTATTTCATAAAGGTTAAACCCTTAATTAAGTATTCGATTTGATTATCATTAGGGTTTGATAAGCATTAGATTTTGGTTCAATTACTGTCAAGTTAAGGTTAGAATAAAGGTTATGAGTAAGATAATTTTAATTATAAGAAACTTTGAACTATTTTTTAATGTCTATATTTTAAATTTATAGTAAAAATATCATTTCTATTAAAAGAGAGTTTAAGCTATTTTAAAATGTCTTTATTTCATTAGAACAAAATTTCAAGGTAATTATTTCCTTAAAATATTGAAATAAGGAAAAAAAATATTCATAAGAAAAGTAAATAATATTTAAGATTTTTTTAATATTTAAAAAAAAAATGAATTGTTGGTTCATTTAACAACATTAAAAAATAAATTTATTTTAATTATAAAATGTGAATTGATTTTAATGCAAAAAAAAAAAAGGGTAGAATATAAATGTTTTAATATATTTAGATTAATTTCTTTTCTTTTTTCAATTTCAAAACTAAAAGCATAATCTAACAATTTAATATCAATTAATTTTTACTAATGCCTATAGAGTGTAAGTTTAACTTTAATTTAAAAATATATAAATAATATATATTACATAAATAAGTATAAGAAAAAATAGAAATATTAAATTACTATTGATGATACTCATTTATTTTTATCTATCTAATATATTTATTAATAAAGTATATTTTGATACAACCTTTGTTAATTTTATTATTATTCAAATAATTTTTAAATGTTTTATTGATGTTTCAAATTATTTCATTAAGGTTAAATGCTTAATTATTTGATAAGAATTAAAATAAGATTTTGGCTTAATTATTGTTAGGGTTGGGGTTAGAATAAAGGTTATGAGTGAGATAATTTTAATTATAAGAAACTTTAAACTATTTTAAAATGTCTATATTTTAAATTTATAGCAAAAATATTATTTCAATTAAAAGAGAGTTTAAGCTATTTTAAAATGTCTTTATTTCATTGGAACAAAATTTCAAAGGCAATTATTTCATAAAAATATTGAAATAAGGAAACAAAATATTCATAAGAAAAGTACATAATAATAAAGATTATTTTAATATTTTATAAAAAATGATAATAAGTGTTATGAATGCATTATCTACTAGCCTTACCTTCAAACTAAACTCTAATTAACTATAAACTTAACCCCTAAACCTAATCTCTCTAATTGACTGCCAACCCTAACCTAGCCTTAAAATTAACTCTAACAATATAATTTTTAAATTTTTAAAATTATATCATAAAGGTTAAACCCTTAATTAATATTTTGGTTTGATTACCATTGGGCTTTGATAGACATTCAAAAGTATACTCTAATCATTTAAGGATATATCTCACCTTGACGATATCTCTAGTCTAGACCCGATTGAACTCTAAACCATAACTTTACCCTAAACTTAAATATAACCCTAACTTCACCCTTACTATAATACTAACCCTAACCCTTAATACTAACACTTAACACCTATGATATAAACCTTAACCCTTGGCATAATCCTCAATGCAACCCTAATCCTAAGCCTAACCATAATCTTACCCCTATCCCTAACCTTAACCCTAACCATGATATAAATCCAAACGCTAACCATTAGCCTAACCCTAACCCTTAACTATAACTCTAACCCTCTAATATAACTTTAAATCCTTAACCCCAATCCTAACATTGTGATATAAACCCTAACCCTAAATACAAAACTAACCATAATCGTAAATCCTAATCCTAACCCTAATCCTAAATGCATGATATAAAGCCTAACCCTAGAAATAATCATAACAATAACAGTAAATCCTGATCCTAAGCCTAACCATTAACCTAACCCTAAAAGTGATGCAAACAATCACTATAAATTCAATCCATAGCCATAATTATAAATATAAACCCTAACCCTAGACACAATCCTAAATGTAACCCTAAATCCTAAGCCTAACCATAATCTTAACCCTTTCCCTAACCTTAATCCTAACCATGATATGCATCTAAATCCTAACCATTAGCCTAACCTTAACAATGATGTAAACCCTAACTATAATCATAACCCTAATCCTTAACCCTAACATTGTGATATAAACCCTACCCCTAAACATTATATTAATCATAATTGCAAATCCTAATCCTAACCCTAATCCTAATCCCATGATATAAACCCTAATCCTAGAAATAATCATAACAATAACACTAAATCCTAACCCTAACCTTAAACCCTAAATCTAGAACCCAACCATTAACATAACCCTAACAATGATGTAAACCCTTACTACAATCCTAACCTTGATTCTAACATTGTGATATAAACCCCACCCCTAACTATTATATAAACCAGAATCATATATCCTAATCTTAACCCTAATCCTAATCCCATGATATAAACCCTAAACCTAGAAATAATCATAACAATAATACTAAATCCTAAGCCTAACAACAATCATAACCATAACCGTAACTTTAAACCCTTAATCCAAACCCTAACCATTAACCTAACTCTAACAATGACATAAACCCTTATTGCAATCCAAACCCTAACCATTAACCTAACCCTAAAAGTGATACAAACCATAACTATAACGCTAAACCTTAACCCTGAGTATAACCCTATGATATACATCCTAACCCTACACATAATCCTAACCATAACCATAAATCCTAAGCCTAAGCACAGTCTTAACCCTAAGCCTGACCCTGTAATGCCCCGCCAGGAAACCCCGAAGGGATTAAGCCATAACACAAGAATAGAGTGCAAATTTTTTTTTTTTTTTAAAAGTTACAACACATAAGATGCAACAAGATATCAAAGATTCAAATTACATAGCGGAAGACATCAACTCACACCTAAAGAGTTTCCCAACGAGATTACTTAAATTTCACAATTCACTAACTCATACGATTAATCCAATAAGCTAATTATCTTAACAACGAGATAATTCTTAATCAGAATAATTTCTTTCAAAGGATGGCAATATAAATCACAAGCGAAGATTCATCAGTAAGATCCATTCATATTCTTCATTCAAGCTTTTCATTTAAAATTACAAACCATACATCTAACATTCTAATACACTAGGATTTCATCATAACATACGAGATCTTTCCAAGCATATTTAAATTCCTTAACAACATCTGAGTATAATTCATTACTCTAAGCTACATTCTTTCATATCCCAACTTATTGCATTTCAAAAGACGATTGCATAAAAGCATCTACGATGATCACATCTAAACCACTTATGCATTCAATCAACATGGCATTCAAGAAAGAACTGTATATAAGCATTTATAGTTAATTCCAATTATCCACTTAACCATTCTAACATAAGTTAATCATACATGATAAAGCTGAATAAAGGAAACATAAGAGAATATCATCACACGACACCATAATGATCTCGGAGTTCACCCCTAAAGGGCTACATCTTCGGGTCTGCGCAACTGCAAGACCCCTCTGATAAATAATAAAGGTTAAGAATACAAGAGGTTACACCATTTCAATCCAGCCATCAAGGCGATACATAAACAATATACAAGCGACCGCATCGGTCAATAAATACATAAACAATCCCTGAAAAGAACAGGATCCAGCTGAACATAATCAAAGCTAAAACAAGAGGTCCATGAGAGAATCCA
Source organism: Cryptomeria japonica (assembly GCF_030272615.1). Classification (NCBI taxonomy): domain Eukaryota; kingdom Viridiplantae; phylum Streptophyta; class Pinopsida; order Cupressales; family Cupressaceae; genus Cryptomeria; species Cryptomeria japonica. The sequence continues at coordinate 336,513,946 of NC_081406.1, forward strand.
TAAAACTGAGCCATCACCACCCAAGGTCTAGCATGAAACCGATACTCACAAGGGCAGAGACAAAAGGACAACCCACAAAGGTACTCTTAACAGGACAAAACAACAACACACTAGCGAACGTAGGGACAAGTGTCATCACACAACCTGGTATGGATACCATGGCAAGTCTTCATAGGTCCCGGCCCCATACACTGGGTCACCCTGGCAACCTAATCCGAGCTTCCGGCCCATCCAAGCCTCATGTGGACCCACACATCCTCTCGTGAAGACAAGGAAGATGGTTTGCCATTTCAGGCCTTCTCACAGCATGTCGAATCTATGATAGCACTCGTCTCATGTGTGAGGCACATTTATCTTCCTTAGAGATTACATTCTAATCTACTTAAAGGTTATCACTTATTAGACTCACTCTCGACGGGTTATCCAGCAGCCACTTTGGGCGCGGCCCCCAATCGAAAGCCACTTTCCCATACGACACTAGACTAAACTCAGACGAACTCAAAAACCAAGGAATAGACATGGTCAGACGAACGAAGTTCAAGAAGGAGAACAATCATCTGGTCAAACACGACTCAAAGATGAACACTTACTGACGGTACTCTAACTAGAGACCTGACAAACTAAGGTCAACCATGAATCATCATTCGACTCACACACGAGGATATGATCTACTATGACAACACCACAATACAACAGTCAACTCAGAACAGATGACTGAAACAGGTACCCCGAGTCAACCCATACGACAAGGTCCTACTAAACAAAGCAAAACATGCCATTTCATAATTAAAGGCGAATACAGAAATTAAACTCGCAAGGCAATAATTAGAAAAGACAATATTTCCTCAAATTGATTTAATCATTAAAAGTCGATCAAGTTTTCTACAAGATCTAAATCCTATTACAGTTATCTACCTCATCAAGGGATAAGTTGTTCTTGGTTTTCTAACTCCTAAGGTTCAAAGCATCAAACAGGCAAATTAAGCCATAATGAGTTTTTAACCAAATCAAATTAATAAATCTCAGACAACCATTAATCAACTAAAATAAGATATTTAATCTCCAATCCAAAACGTCATTAACATACTGGTCTACAATCAATCTCTACAGATTCATAATTTCAATTCCAGTTACATAATACGGATTACAGAAATAAAAATGTAGAAAGAGAATCTAAATGGAGATAGTCATTTCCAATGCATATCGTTAAATTTCTAATGCCCAACGATAAATATTTCACTACTTTACAATTACTCAAATGATATGTTCTACGATAAAATTTAACATCATCAAGCAGTAATTACATCGTATTTCAATGATCAAGATCTAGATTCATTAATCCCAGATTGATCAGAATATAATCAATGATATTTAGTTGCGAAGTTAATAGTTGAAGAACTTAATTAGAAGGGGTGCACAAATCGTGAAATGAAATTGAATGATTAATTCACCTATAACTCCATTATATAATTAATCAATATCAAGTTAGCCTTTATCATGATATGCCCCCTTAACCATAATTAAGAAGCTAATTGAACTTAACATTAAATAATAACTTCCATTAAAATGATAATAACGTCATAGGCTTTTTTTTTAAATACTAAACAAAATACATTAAAACAACCATTTTTTTTTTTTTAAAAACCATGTTTAAAACAACAAAAACGCATTAAAAATTATGTGGCTAGGCGGCCATGCCCTAACCCTAGCCGAGGGAAGGGTGTGGGCGGCACTCGCGGTGGTGCCCGCAGGTGCTGCGGCGCCCTGCGGCCACCACCGTGAGCTGCAGGCAACGGTCTGCGAGGGAGGGTAGAGGGGAACGTGCGGGGGAGAGGGGAGGAGGAGCGGGTGGAGCTCCGCTCCCCGCCCTCCAACCCCAAAACACAGTCCGCTAAAACAAATAAAAACGCACGGTCCGGATACAAGAGCAAACGCCCAGCTCAAAAATGAATAATTTTTTTTTTTTTTTTAACACACAGTTCGGCTTTCAACAAACACAAAACGCCCACTGCAAAATTCATAATAAAATTTTGATTTTTTTTTTTTTGAGTTCGGTTAAAACGAACTGGGTTTGACAGCCATTTCTTTGGTGGTTCCATTCTTCCCTAAATACGAAGGGGTTTCAAACGCCCAACAACAATGAGGGATAACACACCTCAAACAAATTTATTTTTATTCAACAAAGAGAAAACCAGACATGGCAAGATAATCCATTTTAACATAATGATACAGCCATGCATTTTCTTGAAGAACACAGCTAAAACATGGATTTAAACCCACAATCCAAATTAAAACTGAAAGCAATCAAAGATTGGATTTGGCAACAAGAAAAGCAGTTCAAAATCCTACCTTAATACGCAATCCTGGAATGGCTGAAGGAGAGCCCACCTGCCAGATCCAACATCATTCCTTCCCAAAATCTCCAAAATTTCTTCCCAGCCAAAATCTTCTCCCAATTTTGTCCATCCTTCCATTTTTCCCCAAATTTGGGTTATATGGAAGAGTTGACCCAAAAATTCCATTTTTGGAATAAAAATTCTTTATTTACAAATAATACTCAAAATTTAATTCTTTTCTAGCTAGCAACAACTTAACTTGCTATTCAAATCAAAAATCGATTTCCTCATTTAACTGAATTTTAATCTTTCAAATTTCAGAATCCAACAGAAAGCAATTACGTCTATTGGGATTAAATACCAAACTATCTTTTTCAACAGCATAAATAAGATGCATTAAATATTCAAAAGCAGTCATTAAATCGAATTTACTCACAATTAAAAACGAGCAACCCAATATCAACGAAAATCGCATAACGGAAACCCGATTAATTAATCCATTAATCTTCACTGTACAAACGCATATATAATCAAAATAATTACTAAGGAATAAATAATCGATTTAACCATACACACCAAGCACGCAAACCGAGAAGGTCAACGAAACAGACGACTCGCAAACCCAACAAAAAAAAAGATTACCGACGACGACTGGCGATGCTCACTTGAGCACGACGAAGGTCAACTAGGGTCTTACGACCACCTAATCCAACTCTAAGGATTAAAAAGGTACACTCAAACCTGCAATTCCAGGTGAAGACGAACCTCGCACTCATGCGGCGTTGTACCTGAAATATCCTGCAACCAAGAGTCATACATGCATGCATATATAAAATTTAATGAAAGCGTTAGCTCAATATTAATACCACGAGATAGGTACACTAACAACTTGCATACAACTAGTGTGAGAACCACATCAATAGCTATGCGTTAAATCAAACATCTGACTATAACATAATATTATGATAAACTAATCAAGATTAAACCAAGGTTAGAAATATATTAGGGCAGGGGTACTACATTCTCCCCCCCTAGGTTCCGACTTACTCCTGGAAGTCGTAAGGCTAGATGAAGAACATGACGTAGGCATCAGCCCTGAAACTCATTCAACAAAGGTCAATTTGCACATAGAAATCTTTCCATAAATAAATGAAATATAATTGCAAAATCCTTTACAAATGCCATTATCCATTGGCAAGATACATCTAAATCCATACATTCCTTAAAATATCCTAGGAATTATCCACCATCATAGCAGAAAAACAAGAATTTTCTTCCTTTCATTACACCAAATTAAAGAATTACAAAGAGGTAAACAAGAATTACCATGATCATCGACCAAAAATGACATTAAAACATGCCATAATGATCAATTTCCTTTACCAATCCATCTTTCTCATAAAATTTTATTGAATAGAACTAGCTTCAAGTATCAATTTCTACAACCAAATTAACTTTCATGAAATAAGAGCAACGAATTAACTCAATTGATTACACTTGCCAGGTATAAGAAAACCTTTCCAATGACTGTCCCATAACATAGTGACAAGATAACACAATTTACTCCATGATACAAATAATAACCATCCACATAACTGGAATGCATAACATAAAAGGCCACATGTGAGCATGTCTAATGCTCGGTCAAGGATAACATGCACGATCAGCATCTCTATGCCTGATCTCATAACAACAATATGATCATAAATATCCAATATCTCACTCAAGGGCTCGATGGTGCTAGGCACACCATAGCGGTGCTACCTTCCATACAAGACCTTTGTGAATATCCCTTGTTGTGCAAGGTGGTTAGCCTCCAAGAGATAGTCACCACACATAGGTAGGTAGTGGGTACTAGCTGCATCACAGCCTCACATACCTCCATCCTCAAGGTTCCTTGCGTCTACTTCCTCGTATACACTCATCCAAGCCCGTCTCCTACATTCTTGGAGAGGAATTCACATTGCAACACAAGACCAGCATCCGAAAACAATAATGATAAACCAGTTTAACCACCAAAGTACACAAGATTAAAGATAATAATTATCAATTCCAACAATAAAACAAGGAAATAATTTCCGAAATTGCAACATCAAATCAAGGTGCAAAAGATCTGAAGATCGTGGCTAAACCTTCACAGTCAAAGTAGAATAAATTGCTGGCCCACAAAGAAATAAATAAATAATTAAAAGAAAATCACAATTGCACATTACATCACTACGTGACTAATAGCTAGCCACCAATGAGGAAGGAAGGAACAATCGTCTAGCTATCCTAGTAGCTCATCATGTGGTGTGGCCAAGTCACACAACCACATGGCATGGCAGTGTGCACCTCGGCATCGCCCCGCATCACGTCGTCACGTGGCATGGCTCTACCCAATACCTAGCGGTAGGCCGCATGGAAATGTCTACTACATCCCGCATCGTGTCTCAGCACGGCATGGCAATACTCCAAGCGGACAACACACGCAATGGACGTATCCCGCATGGCAGTGTACCCCGCGGATAAGGCACGCGCTGATCACACTCCGCATAGCGATGTTCCTCTCAGGATACTTGCCGTAAGCCAGAGGTATACATGGCTAAGGTCTACCCACAAGTCTACCAACACTGGTCAGTTGGCAACTTATGTAAGAACAATAACACGCCTCTCATGAAGACAAGGCAACAGATGCTCCAATAGAATTCCATCAATATGCTCAAAAAATGCCATCTATATGCTCAACTAAAGGAGAGGAATAAGCTGGCACATATAAACCTATAAATAGATTCATCAAAAGGGAAAGTATTGAGTACACCTTTGATACAGTTTAGTAGTACAACTATATCATTCCTCAAAGTAGAGAAGCTAAGGTCGCTTCGCGTCGATATTACTCGTACGTCAATCCATACTATTCAAGGAACGGTCGCTTCGAATACTACCCCTTAACATACTGAGTTACCCACAACCCAAGGTTGGTACTCAGCAGGGAAACAAATAAGCAACATCACATAAACAGTATGGTTTCCCATACTCATAAGCAACATATCCTCCATGGTTGATTACTTCACCAATTCATGGGCACACATAATAAGCACTGGTTTCTTACAACACACACAAATACACCAGCACTGGTTTAGTCACATTTACGGGGAATACTTTTTCAGTACGCTAACATCTATACAAGGAAGATTCTAATTATGCTTTCTATATAAATAACTGAATCAAGTTTACTCTAGATTCAAGTACTGAAATTATAAACAATTCACAATTACATAAGGAAATAACATCATTCCTATATCTTTCTCGAATCTCACTAAGCATTCATAATTAAATTACTAGCTAAGCAAATTCATTTCTAAAGCTTAAGACTTTCATCTATCACTATGAAGCCAAAAGCAACATACAATTTCACATGTTTTATAAACATTCTATTTAAATCAAAGTACTCTTTAATAGCATTTCTAAAATTCTTATGATTAGGCAAAGAGAAGGGGAAAGAGAGTTTGATAACCAAACTATTTCTTACAAAGACACGAGATCAATCAAGATCATGCTATAATATTAAATTTCTCACTATAAGCCTATCATTTCAATTACACGGTTTTCATTTCGCTACCGTTAAGAAGGATGAAAATTAGCCTAACCAAAACATTTCCAATAATTATGGTTGCAACAGGAGGCTCTAGTTTTCCAAACAAAACAGAGATCAAGAGAGGCAATCTTTTCGATAATGCAAGACCTCAAGAGAACACTCACTTAATAATAATACGATATAAACACATGTCATAATTTGCAACCTATTAGAGAAGATCACATTACGATCAAAGATAAGCAAAGAGCTATTACCCAAATAAAACATATTAATGCATGCACATCAAACAAGCTTTTTTCATTCGCACTTTCTAAACACATTAAGGTAATTACACATACCCAAAAGCGAGTTCAATGGAGCATTTGCTAAAATAAATCTTCAATCAAACGGGTTTAATGAAACACATAAGACAATCTTTCGGAAAACACATAAAACAATCCTTCAGGGGACACATTAATACTCTCTCAAAGCTACAATAACATGCTCTTTTTAATACTTCTACAAACCATTCAGTTTCACATAATTCAACTATTCGCATAACAATGCACCTTACTAAGGTAGAATTTAATCATGCTACTCCTACAAAACACACATGGAGAATTCTTTAAACATACTCATACAGTTTTCTCCCAATCACCAAAATAAATTTTTAAACCCATAGCCTTTAATAGTCTAAAAACATAAACGACATAAAGCTCATACAAGGGTTCAAGAAGTCACACCCTCTTCTCTTGCAAACAAGAAACTCAAATCAAAGATAATTACACATATCTTAATCATTTTAATTTCCAGAAAGAAAGAGAGAAATGGTGATAATCATTTAATTTTCTATAAAATAAGCATTCAATAATTGCCATATTAGTCCTTCAAGTGGACAACACTAAGCTAGATCAACATCTTTAAACAAACATAATTCGCACTTTCAGATTCAAGACAAGCACAGACCAACCCAAATGGATTAGTCTAAAGAGTACAACACTCAAACACCAACATCAAGAAGGCGAAAACCAGGTGTGAACACACACGTTACACACCAGCTAAGTCTGCTCAATCACTCACATGCAAAAAGAGGACAAGCATACACATAAGGTCGATACACCTCATACAAATAGAGGACACACGCGACACCAGAGATCCCAATGTTTGCAACATGGGCTCTGATACCAAATGTAATGCCCCGCCAGGAAACCCCGAAGGGATTAAGCCATAACACAAGAATAGAGTGCAAATTTTTATTTTTTTTTTAAAGTTACAACACATAAGATGCAACAAGATATCAAAGATTCAAATTACATAGCGGAAGACATCAACTCACACCTAAAGAGTTTCCCAACGAGATTACTTAAATTTCACAATTCACTAACTCATACGATTAATCCAATAAGCTAATTATCTTAACAATGAGATAATTCTTAATTAGAATAATTTCTTTCAAAGGATGGAAATATAAATCACAAGCGAAGATTCATCAGTAAGATCCATTCATATTCTTCATTCAAGCTTTTCATTTAAAATTACAAACCATACATCTAACATTCTAATACACTAGGATTTCATCATAACATACGAGATCTTTCCAAGCATATTTAAATTCCTTAACAACATCTGAGTATAATTCATTACTCTAAGTTACATTCTTTCATATCCCAACTTATTGCTCAAAAGACGATTGCATAAAAGCATCTACGATGATCACATCTAAACCACTTATGCATTCAATCAACATGGCATTCAAGAAAGAACTGAATATAAGCATTTATAGTTAATTCCAATTATCCACTTAACCATTCTAACATAAGTTAATCATACATGATAAAGCTGAATAAAGGAAACATAAGAGAATATCATCACACGACACCATAATGATCTCGGAGTTCACCCCTAAAGGGCTACATCTCCGGGTCTGCGCAACTGCAAGACCCCTCTGATAAATAATAAAGGTTAAGAATACAAGAGGTTACACCATTTCAATCCAGCCATCAAGGCGATACATAAACAATATACAAGGGACCACATCGGTCAATAAATACATAAACGATCCCTGAAAAGAACAGGATCCAGCTGAACATAATCAAAGCTAAAACAAGAGGTCCATGAGAGCATCCATAAAACTGAGCGATCACCACCCAAGGTCTAGCATGAAACCGATACTCACAAGGGCAGAGACAAAAGGACGACCCACAAAGGTACTCTTAACAGGACAAAACAACAACACACTAGCGAACGTAGGGACAAGTGTCATCACACAACCTGGTATGGATACCATGGCAAGTCTTCATAGGTCCCGGCCCCATACACTGGGTCACCCTAGCAACCTAATCCGAGCTTCCGGCCCATCCAAGCCTCATGTGGACCCACACATCCTCTCGTGAAGACAAGGAAGATGGTTTGCCATTTCAGGCCTTCTCACAGCATGTCGAATCTATGATAGCACTCGTCTCATGTGTGAGGCACATTTATCTTACTTAGAGATTACATTCTAATCTACTTAAAGGTTATCACTTATTAGACTCACTCTCGACGGGTTATCCAGCAGCCACTTTGGGCGCGGCCCCCAATCGAAAGCCACTTTCCCATACGACACTAGACTAAACTCAGACGAACTCAAAAACCAAGGAATAGACATGGTCAGACGAACGGAGTTCAAGAAGGAGAACAATCATCTGGTCAAACACGACTCAAAGATGAACACTTACTGACGGTACTCTAACTAGAGACCTGACAAACTAAGGTCAACCATGAATCATCATTCGACTCACACACAAGGAGGATATGATCTACTATGACAACACCACAATACAACAGTTAACTCAGAACAGATGACTGAAACAGGTACCCCGAGTCAACCCATACGAAAGGGTCCTACTAAACAAAGAAAAACATGCCATTTCATAATTAAAGGCGAATACAGAAATTAAACTCGCAAGGAAATAATCAGAAAAGACAATATTTCCTCAAATTGATTTAATCATTAAAAGTCGATCAAGTTTTCTACAAGATCTAAATCCGATTACAGTTATCTACCTCATCAAGGGATAAGTTGTTCTTGGTTTTCTAACTCCTAAGGTTCAAAGCATCAAACAGGCAAATTAAGCCATAATGAGTTTTTAACCAAATCAAATTAATAAATCTCAGACAACCATTAATCAACTAAAATAAGATATTTAATCTCCAATCCAAAACGTCATTAACATACTGGTCTACAATCAATCTCTACAGATTCATAATTTCAATTCCAGTTACATAATACGGATTACGGAAATAAAAATGTAGAAAGAGAATCTAAATGGAGATAGTCATTTCCAATGCATATCGTTAAATTTCTAATGCCCAACGATAAATATTTCACTACTTTACAATTACTCAAATGATATGTTCTACGATAAAATTTAACATCATCAAGCAGTAATTACATCGTATTTCAACGATCAAGATCTAGATTCATTAATCCCAAATTGATCAGAATATAATCAATGATATTTAGTTGCGAAGTTAACAGTTGAAGAACTTAATTAGAAGGGGTGCACAAATCGTGAAATGAAATTGAATGATTAATTCACCTATAACTCCATTATATAATTAATCAATATCAAGTTAGCCTTTATCATGATATGCCCCCTTAACCATAATTAAGAAGCTAATTGAACTTAACATTAAATAATAACTTCCATTAAAATGATAATAACATCATAGGCTTTTTTTTTAAATACTAAACAAAATACATTAAAACAACCATTTTTTTTTTTAAAAACCATGTTTAAAACAACAAAAACGCATTAAAAATTATGTGGCTAGGCAGCCGTGCCCTAACCCTAGCCGAGGGAAGGGTGCGGGCGGCACTCGCGGTGGTGCCCGTAGGTGCCGTGGCGCCCTGCGGCCACCGCCGTGAGCCACAGGTAACGGTCTGCGAGGGAGGGTAGAGGGGAACGTGCGGGGGAGAGGGGAGGAGGAGCGGGTGGAGCTCCGCTCCCCGCCCTCCAACCCCAAAACACAGTCCGCTAAAACAAATAAAAACGCACGGTCCCGATACAAGAGCAAACGCCCAGCTCAAAAATGAATTAATTTTTATTTTTTTTTAACACACAGTTCGGCTTTCAACAAACACAAAATGCCCACTGCAAAATTCATAATAAAATTTTGATTTTTTTTTTTTGAGTTCGGTTAAAACGAACTGGGTTTGACAGCCATTTCTTTGGTGGTTCCATTCTTCCCTAAATATGAAGGGGTTTCAAATGCCCAACAACAATGAGGGATAACACACCTCAAACAAATTTATTTTTATTCAACAAAGAGAAAACCAGACATGGCAAGATAATCCATTTTAACATAATGATACAGCCATGCATTTTCTTGAAGAACACAGCTAAAACATGGATTTAAACCCACAATCCAAATTAAAACTGAAAGCAATCAAAGATTGGATTTGGCAACAAGAAAAGCAGTTCAAAATCCTACCTTAATACGCAATCCTGGAATGGCTGAAGGAGAGCCCACCTGCCAGATCCAACATCATTCCTTCCCAAAATCTCCAAAATTTCTTCCCAGCCAAAATCTTCTCCCAATTTTGTCCATCCTTCCATTTTTCCCCAAATTTGGGTTATATGGAAGAGTTGACCCAAAAATTCCATTTTTGGAATAAAAATTCTTTATTTACAAATAATACTCAAAATTTAATTCTTTTCTAGCTAGCAACAAATTAACTTGCTATTCAAATCAAAAATCGATTTCCTCATTTAACTGAATTTTAATCTTTCAAATTTCAGAATCCAACAGAAAGCAATTACGTCTATTGCGATTAAATACCAAACTATCTTTTTCAATAGCATAAATAAGTTGCATTAAATATTCAAAAGCAGTCATTAAATCGAATTTACTCACAATTAAAAACGAGCAACCCAATATCAATGAAAATCGCATAACGGAAACCCGATTAATTAATCCATTAATCTTCACTGCACAAACGCATATATAATCAAAATAATTACTAAGGAATAAATAATCGATTTAACCATACACACCAAGCACGCAAACCGAGAAGGTCAACGAAACAGACGACTCGCAAACCCAACAAAAAAAAAGATTACCGACGACGACTGGCGATGCTCACTTGAGCACGACGAAGGTCAACTAGGGTCTTACGACCACCTAATCTAACTCTAAGGATTAAAAAGGTACACTCAAACCTGCAATTCTGGGTGAAGACGAACCTCGCACTCATGCGGCGTTGTACCTGAAATATCCTGCAACCAAGAATCATACATGCATGCATATATAAAATTTAATGAAAGCGTTAGCTCAATATTAATACCACCAGATAGGTACACTAACAACTTGCATACAACTAGTGTGAGAACCACATCAATAGCTATGCGTTAAATCAAACATCTAACTATAACATAATATTACGATAAACTAATCAAGATTAAACCAAGGTTAGAAATATATTAGGGCAGGGGTACTACAGACCCTACCTCTAACCATTAACCTAACCCTAACAATGATGCAAAATCCATCTATAATCCTAACCCTAAACCTAATCCTATGATATAAATCCAAACCCTAGACATAACCCTAACCATAATTCTAAATATTAAACCTAACCACAATCTTAAACTTAACCATAACCCTAACCATTGTGATCTATAAACTGTAACCCTAAACATAAAACTAACCATAAATGTAAATCCTAATCCTAACCATAATCTTAACCCTAACCCTAACCCTAATCATGATGTAAATTATCCAAACCCTAACCATTAAACTAACCCTAACAATGATGTAAACCCTACTTATAATCCTATCCCTAACCCTAACCCTATGATATAAAGGTCCTAACCCTACACCACAATCTTAACATTAACTGTAACTCTAAACATGATGAAAATCCAAACTCTACCATTAACCTAACCCTAAAAATGATGTAAACCCTAACTATAATCCTAAAACTAGTCATTAACCCTAATCCTAACACTGACCGTAATCGTAACCCTAACCTTATGATATAAATTCTAATCATATACCTAAAAGTTAAGCCTAACTAGAACCTTAACCCTTACCATGATGTAAATCTAAACCATAACCATTAACCTAACTGTAACAATGATGTAAACCTTAACTATAATCCTAACTCTAACCTTAACCCTAGACATAATCCTCACCATAATGATAAATCCAAATCCTAACCACAATCTTAACCCTACCCCTAATCGTAATCATGAAGTAAATCCAAACCCTAATCATCAACCTAACCCTAACAATGATGTAAACCCTAACTATAATCCTAACCCTAGATCATAGCCCTATGATATAAACCACGACGCTACACATAATCCTAACCATAAACCCTAAATCCTAGCCTAATGACAATCTTAACCCTAACAATGATGTAAACCCTAACTATAATCCTAACCCTAGATCATAGCCCTATGATATACACCATGACCCTACACATAATCCTAACCATAAACCCTAAATCCTAGCCTAATCACAATCTTAACGCTAACCGTAATACTAAACATGATGTAAATTCAAACCCTAACCATTGAACTAACCCCAACAATCATGTAAAACTTAACTATAACCCTAACCCTAACCCTAACAACAAGACAAAATGAACCCTATTCCTTATTGAAATAGGCCTACTATTTTAAACCAAATCAAATCCTAACCTTAATAGTAAACCAAAATGAACCCTAATCCTTATTGTATTAGGCCTACTATTTTGATTCCAATCCTAACCATAATTCTAAATCTAGAATTGAACCAAATGGAATTCTAAATCTAACATGTACGAATCCAATATTGCACTTTAATGTTGATAAGTTAATAAAGAATACATGCCTTTAGAAAGATATCTCTCAACTTATTCTATATATTTATATTTAAGCTAGTATAGAGAATGAATTTCTTAGTTTAAGAAACCAAATGAAGAATGAAGATTCAATAAGAGATTTCAAGAATTGATTTAGGGAAAAATTAAAAGAAAAGAAAGTTACATATGCCTTGTTAATTCACAAAGATAAAACTTTCCATTTCATTCATCAATAATCAATTATTTCATTTAGTGAGAAAACAAGTTGCCCTAATTAAATCTAAATTTGAGTTATAAATAATTAATTATTTCATTCTTTTGAAAAACAAGATGTATAGTTGCCATGATTAATTTTAAATGAGTTATAAATAATTAATTATTTCATTCTTTTAAAAAAAAAGATTTAATTTTACATTTCATTCATCAAATTGTTAATGAAAAACAAATTTTAAAAGGCAGCACAAATTCTGCTATATCAAAAAACATTCATCATATAATATAAAACATAAAATTAAAAAACATACCACCAAACCTCCACCTAACTATCACACCAAATGCAAAAACCGGAAATATACATGCCATTCTTTTTTAATTTGAAAATATGTATATCTTCTTAAAAAAGTAAAGGTGCATTAATACTGCACTTTTTAACAATATTGTAAATTTTGAATATAAATTAACAGAATTTTACTTTCATAAACAATAAAATTTTAACAGAGGTAACTGAAATTTCAGTCAAATATTTTATACATTATACTAAAATTTCATTCAATATTTTATTAATCATACTATTCAAAATAAGAAAATACAAATCATTTTACATTGCACTTATTAGCATTTTAAGTTGCACTTAATACCAATTCTAGAGAGAAAACTCCATCCAATAAAAACATCTAATCAGATGAATTAAAATTAAGAAGTCTGAGGTGGAGAAAACTCCATCCACTAAAAACATCTAATCAGATAAATTAAAAATCAATATGATAATTAAGTTATCGATCATACAATAGACATTTTTTAACATTTATTAAAGGAATTTTTTATTTTCATAAACAATAAAATTGCAACAGTGGTGGCTGAAATTTTATTCATCATATTATTTAAAAGACTGACATTTCATTCAATATTTTATTCATCATACTATTTAAAAGACTATACATTTCCAAAGAAAATACAAAATTATTTATAACATTTGAAATTTCACTACATATTACAGTGTAATTGATTTTATCATATTTCTCAAATGAACAACATAATTAAATTTAATTAGTTTGCAATTTGATAACTAAGTAAAAAAGTGATTGGATTTCAATTATAAGAAATATTGAAGTTGATATTAATACTCAGATTTATTATTTCTAAGAATAAGTTGGTTCCAATCTATATAAAATATTAAATAAATTATTTCAATTTCATAAATAAATTTCTATACATTTGTTTACATTTTAGATTTGTTATTCCAAATAACAAACTATTTAAAAAATAAAATTATATCTCCAACAATAACTAAAACATGCTCCCAACTAATTTGTTAAATTTTTAACATACTCAAGCATTTTCAAATATTTTATAACAAAACTGACTACCTACATACATTCTCAAGCATTTTCAAACATTTTGTAACAAAACTGACTACCTACATAAAAAAAGAATTTCATAAATGAATATCTAAACTGTATATTATATATTTGTTATTCTATATAACAAACTATCCCAAAAATAACATGGCATTTCCAATAATAACAAAAAAACATGCTCCCAACTAATTTGTTGATTTTTTTATATAATTCTTACAGATTTTCAAATATTTTGTAACAAAACCGACTATCTACCTTAATTAGAACAAATACTCTTCAAAAAGTTACAGATACCATGTTTTATGGCATTAATTACATAAAAATTTTAAAAAAAGGAAAAACTTAATGTTGTAGAGCGACATTCCTAAAATACCAATTTCCCCGTTTCAGAAAACAGGCAAAACTATGAAAGTTGATAGATAAAGTTTAACCATAACAAGCCGCAACTCAGCCCAAAAAAGCTTCTTCCTCCCTAGAACGAGAATTAGATATACAATTAAAAGCAAATAGAAAAGAACATTCATGAGAAACCACAACTTAATCTGAAAATTCCCAAATTACTCGATTCAGAAAAGCATACCTAAAAACATACAAAACGCCTATAAGCTAGTGTTAAACAAGCAAAGTTACAAGGTCTTTCGCATAATTCAAAATTATATATCATTCAAAAACGAACAAATTTGCATCATCCTCCCTTTAATCTTTTTTTCCCACAACTTCCATTTCAACTTGCTCAGATATTCTGTTTCGACTTCCCTTTTCATCGCATTCATCATATCAATGTTCCCTTGCTTGTATTCGTTTTTAACATTTCTTAAAGATTCTTTCACCACAGCTATGACGTAATCCTTTATCTGTTCACACAGTTATACAGTGTTTAAATTTAAAACAAGTATAAACAAAGAGTTTAAAGATGAAAAGATTTTAGAAAAGCATTACCTCCCTCGCTGCAACCAACTGCTCATGGTTCTCCATTTCTTTCATCTTATTTCCATTGCCCCTCTTCCTCAACCTTTTGTAGGGACCACCTTTTGCTTTCTCCTTCCTCCTTCTGAAGAAAGCATCCTGTTGAAAGAAACAACACACGCACAATTGTTCAGCAGAAAAATATGCGGCAAAACTCAGAGGGAGTGCTGTAAAAAAATCGTATGATGTAATTTATTTATAGGAAAAAAGGCCATTTAATTTACAATTTAGCCGTGTCTATGGAGGGGTCTTGTAATGTTAAATCTTTACATATTTTTAAGTCAATAGGCTTTTTGTATGGGGTTTTGTTTGCCGGGAAAGTGTCAGCCATCGGGAAAAAAGAATCGGAAAGAAAAGCGGTTGAAAACTGGGCAATGGCATTTATTTCACCGGGCATACATTTATTATTGGCAGTTGGAAAGATTACTTCACGTTGCAAATTTGAAGGGTGCAAATTCGAAGGGACATATGAATTAAATTAAACTTGGCTCACGTCTATTCAACATTTATTTTATTCGATGTAAAAAACTTAAATAATTAAAACAGCTTACCTTTGATTCGGTTAATGTCAATTTATTACTAGCGTTGCATTAAACAAGGAGGTGCTGCTTTTTTTGTTTACATTCTTGCTTGTTCCTTGCCCTTTTTTCATCATTTTGGTCATTTTATGTGAAGTGTACATCTACCTTGTCCACTACTGTGTTCGTATACTTCTCTTGGAAATTTGTTTGAAATTTGCAGGTGAGTGAGGATTTTTGCTTTGTGAGTTCTAATCCTAGTTTTTTATAATACAAAATTGATTTTAAGTTCCAGTTGAAATAGCCCATGTTTGGAACCTCTGTTGACATATGAAGCAGAGTTGTGGTGGTTCATAATCAAAATGCCCGGGAGAGAAGAGCGACGCCGTACCTTCCATTCGGTCTGTTCAGTTCGAGGTCATTAAAAGTTAAGCCCACTGACTGGTTCATAAAGGGAAGATACTGGGAAGATACTGAGTAAGCAGACCGTAGGAATGGAAGAGTAGTCACTGGTGGCTCATTTATGACCTGTCAAAAACTACATATCAAAATTTTGCATCCCATGTTTTTTCACTGAAACCCCACCGTTATTTTGTTCTCCAAAAACTCGTATTGTTGTTTTCATATATGTTGTTATTGCAATACCTAGTATTAGATGCTTTGGTTGTTATAATATTCTTTTCTGGAACCACTCCTCTGTTACTTCAACAAAAAATAGGGGTGCCACATTTGAGAGATTTTCTTTCCACAAAACAAATAGAATTAACATCTTTGCTTTTGCATCAATTTGCAATAATTCAACATCCTTTTATAAGGAATTCTAGACATTATTGGCAGTTCTATCCTTGAAGTATCAGGTTTTAGTGCCTGAGTCTCTTGTAATATGTTTTTAGGCACCCCCAATAGGTTTAATCTGATTCCCCAACAAAAATTTAATCAACTTATCTGTATATGTATATGCATATGTATGTAGTTGACATATACACCCATCTACTTATTCGATGGAATTTGCTATGGCATTCATTATAGTTGCTCATATACATATACATATGGCTGCATATGTATATTATAGTTGCTCATATACATATGGCGGTATACATATATATGTGTATGTATATGTATATGTATATGTATATGAAGTTCTTTGGTATTTGCTATACAACCATATGTATATTCAGTTGGCATATGCAGATATATACATGTACACATACATATACATGGTTGTGTGTGTTTGAAATTTAAAACGCTGCAAAAATCTTGTCTCGAACTCAAGAATCTAGTAGCTCTTGAAACCGCACTATTTTTACATCTGCCTTCCATTTATTGTACAAAGATTGATCCAGAAGCTTAGGGAGCCTGGTTTTCGTTTGTCTCATTTTTTAGAAAATTCTTCTTTGGTAGGGTTTCATTATATTTATCGTGCAAACTGTGCCCATTTTTCTTCGTCGCCATTGTTGATAGCATGACACAATTTTGTGCAGCATCTTGAAATAAGTCATTTGCCACGATTTTAGTGAATTCTTTTGGGAAGCCGTGTGTGCCCAAATCACTTTTTGTTGTGTTTTATTTCATTCTAAAACAAATATGTTGTTATCTGTTAAATGAAAGCATTGGTTCTGTGGGTTTATATGTTGTTGTTTTCATATATGCTATTATTGCAATACCTAGTGTTAAATGCTTATTTGTTTCTTCACGAGGAGATATTTTCAACTGTGAAATGAATCTTATGCTCATTGCTCTTGAGGTTATTTTTGTGACAATTCTCTTGACAGAAATATTTAGGATAGAATGTTTAGCAACAACCTTTGATGTAGATGCTTACATCTAATTTATGGCATACTGACATGTTTTGAATTTGGAGCCACTTTAGCAAGCGTCTTTGCAATTGAGTCAATAGTCGTACACATTGTGTCAACAACCAATCAAAAAAATACATATACAACCATATACAATCAACAACAGTTCAGTCAACTTATATGTATATGCATATGAATGTAATTGACATATACAACCATATACACATTCAATGGAATTCGCTATGGTGTTCATTATAGTTGCTCATCTACATATGCAAATCAATGCATATGTATATTGCAGTTGCTCATATACATATGGTTGTATACGTACATATGTATATGTATACACATATCTATATACATATATGTATATGTATATCCATATGAAGTTCCTTGGAATTTCCTATACAACCATATACATATATGCCATGTAGGTTGACATATACATGTACATGCAATTTAGTCAACAACCATATACATGTTTGCTTAAGTGGTTGTGTGTGTGTACATATACATATAGACATATACATATACATGGTTGTGTGTGTTTGAAATTTAAAACGCTGCAAAAATCTTGTCTCGAGCTCAAGAACCTAGTAGCTCTAAAACCACAATGTTTTTACATCTACTTTCCATTTATTCTACAAAGATTGATCCAGCAGCTTAGGAAGTCTGGTTTTGGTTTGTCTCATTTTTTAGAGAATCCAGCTTTGGTAGGGTTTCATGGTATTTTTCATGCAAACTGTAACCATTTTCCCTCATCAGCATCATTGACAGCATGCCATAATTTTGTGCAGGAATGTTGAAATAAGTGATTTGCCATGATTTAAGTGATTTTTTTGGGGAATCCGTGCACAACCAGATCACTTTTTGTTGTGGTTTTTGTTATTCTAAAATAATTATGTTGTTATCTATTAAATGAAAGCATTGGTTATGGGCAATGTGAAATTTAAAAATACATAACTCTATTTAGACTCCTAGTAATAAATAACTTGTATTAGATTTCAAACATGCCTTACATTTGTAACTTTAAATTTTCATCGCGATTTGAAATTTTACCATTTTGCCTTTATCCAAATTTGGCCCACATCCAACACCAAAATTCTCATAGGATTTGCCCATGGTTTTTGGGATTCCTGAAACTTCAACACAGTCCACCTCATCATGCACTGACGGGAATGACGCCGAAAACTTTTCATGGCCCAACATGTTGGACAACAAGAGTTATAGTCCTACAAACAATTGTTATACAAAATATCAATTTTATTTCCTTTTGTTAGGATTCCCACAGATACTGAGAGGGGGGGGGGGGTGAATCAGTATCTAACCGATAATTAGAATTTCTTAACTTAAAACATGCAGAACATATTATAACAGTGTACCAGTATGCAAGAAATAATGCAATAAATAGAAATGAAAGCAACCACATAAGAAACACACCATAACACAATGATTTAACGAGGAAACCCGATGTGGGAAAAACCTTGGTGGGATTTGTGACCCACAATATTCACTTACTGGCCAATAAGAGAATATTACTGCTACAAGAGGGGCCTGCACATGCAGGAAAGCCAACTGCCTAGAGCTCACTACTCAATGGGAAGTCTCACTAACTTACAATATGGATTATACAAATCCAGTATCTTGTACTGCTTTACAATAGCATCTATAATGCTAGATCCAGTACCGGTTTCTGCTCTGTTCTTTACATAAAACCTTTATCCTATATTTCACATAATAGGTCTGCCTAATATCTTTTCTTCTTGTCACTTACCAAATGTCTACAATGATCTCTCTTATATATAAGAGTCATTTTACAACTTGCCAAGTCGGCTTACAAAGTTTTTACAATAATAAACAAAATATAATATATCAAAAATCATGTCGGCCTCTGTGTTGGTATGTTTCCTTTCTCTGTGGTGCCGGTGGTCTGAGTGTCGGTGTACAGTGTGATCTGTTGATGTTGGTGAACTATCTTGCTGGTGTAATGCCTTGCCAGTGCCATAGGATTGTAAGGTTGCCATCAATGACAAAACCTTCAATCACCTACATTGTCTCATTAGAGTGTGCATATGCCAACAATCTCCCCCTTTGGCATTGATGGCAACACTCATGAGAAAATTCAAAAGTGTATCCAAAACTTTAATCCAAAAATGTTTCCAAAAATATGTTACCAAAAATATAAGAACTCCCCCTGAGTAGATAAGTCTTTTGCCGGTTATTTTCTCATACTACTACTCCCCCTTTGGCATCAATGAAAAAGGTTGTCAAGATGTCAGTAGAGTTGTAGTCTCAACCTTGTAACTGGGTGGTTACAATTTAAAATAGATCGGCCAAAATCAAGTTTATACTCTCCATAAACTTCTTACTGTCTCTTATTGTTGTCTTTGTTCTTTTAACTGTATCGGTGAGGTGCTACATATCCTCTGTTAGTGTTTTCTATCCCTATATCAATGTCTCAGATATTTCCTTCCGCAATGATGCTAGATAGTCCAATCTTGGACTCAGTTTTAATGTCAAATTCTTTGCCTTATTTACTATTCTCTCCTTTCTCTTTCTACCTTAAGTAACTCTTCCTCAAAATTTGTTATCCTTTGCTCAAAAACTGATAATGTATCAGGTGAGTTAACAAAATTATCAGCAAGTTTATTGATTTCATCCTGTACCTTGCTCATTTTCTTATCTATGTTTACTGTCAAAAAGTTTGTGTTACAGGTGTCTTTGTACAGAGTTTTGTATTCTTTCAATAAGTTACATAGTTCTGGTAGAAGTGTGTCAAATTCCCTAGAACACTTCTTTATCTGATCTTCAAAGAATTTTTGCTTTTCAATTTCTACCTTATTCTTCAAAGTCTCTTCCTTTATTTACTCAATAGTCACTATGTTCTCAGTGATGTATTTACACAAAGTATCAAGTTGTTTTAAAGAATCCTTATTGTCTATGTTACAGTTAGGAGCAATTACCTTCAAAATTGAGATTGTGTCATCTATAGCTTTATAAGCCTCTGAAATACAATCTGTTATCCTTTTGATTGAATCTAAGAGTACTTTAGTTACATTTGTTGATTTGTGGCCTGCTGAGGAGGAACCAACATTCTGAATTCCGCCGGTGGAGGAAGTAACCAAGCTTGTTGTGACCTCTGGTAGGTCTGTTTGTGTTTGCATTTCCTTAAGCAATGGTTTGTGTACTTCTCCTGTTGCCAGTTGTACTATTTCCTCATGACTCTGTTCCTGTACCTGTTCCTATTCCGGAGCCTTTTTCTCTTCTTGTTTCTCTGTCTGCTCTCCTGTGTTATCATCTGTCGGTTTCTCTTGTGTTTGATCAGTTTGCTCAGTTACCGGTGGCTCACTAGCCATGTCTATCTTACTAGTTGTATCTCTATCTACCACAATGTTGATCTTTTGTGTATCATCATCTAGTATGTACAGTACCTCAGGATTAGTATCCTGTATGATTACAAAACATATATCATCCTTATACTTGTCAACAATCTTCTGTGATAATCTGATTCTCTTCTTCATTTTGGCCTTAAGTGCTCTGTCCTACCAGTGAAGCATCCCTCTGTCCTGCGGGTGAAGTATTTACTGGTTCGACCAGTGGAGGAGTATTCCCAACATTTAGATTAGCTTTTCTAATCCATTGTTTTGAGAATTCTTGCTTAACCTCTTCAACTTTTTCTTTACCTTTCAAGCTAGAACTTTTGCTGTCTACCGGTGATCCTTTACTTCTACAAAATTTTGCAATATGCCCAATCTTGTTACATGCATAACAAGTCACATTATTCTTCTGAATAGCTTTCCCATAACCTATGCCGGTTTGTGTTCTGTATTGATTAGATAAATGTCCAAATCTTCCACAAACATAACATCTCACATTCATTCTACAATTTTCAGAGTTGTGACCAACTTTGTCGCATTTTGAACATTGACTGGTGGGTGTGTTGATATTATGATAATTTCTAGATCTACATTCATTTTCTCTATGACCATACTTATTACAGTTAAAACATTTTCCACTGAATTTATAAGCATTAGGTTACCTTACCGGTTTGTTGTGATCCTGTGTGTTTGCAGTACCGGAGCATTCATTAACTTCAAAGCCAATTCCAGAAGTGTCACTTTTAGGTTTTTGATTCTTCAGCAAGTTACCAAGTTCCTCTGAGCTTTTCTTGAATTTTTCTTTATGTTGATTTGCAGTTTCTAGTTATCATTCTAAGACTTCTTTCTGCCTCATCAGTTCATTGGAGTCATTCTGAGTGTGCATTAGATCTGTCTTCAACAAATCATTTTCATAGCTAAGTCTTGTGTTTTCATTTGTTGCATCACTTATTCTTCTGGTCAATTCTTCTTCATTCTTATTCCTATTTTCAATTTCCTTACAAAATCTAATAGTCATATCCTACATCTCATTCTTTGTTGTCATGTTCTCCAGTTTCAGAATGCTTATCATATCATTAAGTGATTCCTTTTCATCATTCTCATTTTGCATTTTTTTACAAAGTTCTCTTCTCTTATTTCTTGCAATAGGAAGATTTTCTTGAAGTGCTTGAATGATATCCTGAGCAGCCTTTAGATCATCTTCTAATTTGATATTTTTCAATTTTTCTATATCATAGTCTGAGAGAGCTCCTTCAAGTTACTTTATCAGATTTTCCATCTCTACCGGTGTCAAGATCTTCCTCAAGCTGTTAGGCTTCTGAAAATAGAGGACCAAGCTCTGATACCAATTGTTAGGATTCACATAGATACTGAGAGGGGGGGGGGTGAATCAGTATCTAACTAGTAATTAGAATTTCTTAACTTAAAACTGATAACTCAATGATGAATGAATAGTACAAAACCGGTGCTGAGAGGGGGGGTGAATCAGTACAGACAAAAATACAGTCCAAAACTGGTTTGACAGCAAACACTTCAAATGACTGGCAGACAGTGATACCAGTTTGAAATAGAGTGCAACTGGTAAAGCTAAGAATTTATGAGTCAAGCATTAACCAGTTACTCACTCAGCTTTTCACTCAGCTCGAGACTACACTACCATTTCACCCTTATGCATAAACAAGTAATCTATCATCAGACCACAATAACAGCTAGGTCAACATGTTTTATTGACAGGCATAAAACACAGAACCATCATATGCTTGACAGACAATAGCAAAGCATCACAAGATAAAAGCATCACACATGACACATATTTTTCATGTGGAAACCCAATTGGGAAAAACCACGGTGGGGATGAATACCCACAAGCTATTTTTAAACTCTTTAGAAGTCCACTCTGTTAGAAGCCTTGTCCTGTTAGAGACATTACAATAGGTTTTGCTAGGAACTGATCCTTTTAGGGATCACCCGGTTAAGGGATGGCTACAATACCCGATTAAGGGTTAAACCCCGTTAAAGGTTACCTTGTTAGAGGATTTCAAGAATTCAATAGCTAAAGGATTCCAAACTCAGTAGCTTTGAATTACCCTATTAAAGGATTTTCAGCAAGCCGGTTAAGGCTACCCTATTAAGGGATTTTCCAGCTATTGAGGTGGTTAGAGATCAATAAGTATTACAATGATCTGGTAACAACACTCAATGCCAATGCAGATCCGCATAAGCTCCTCTTCACCTTCTGCACTTACACTCTGTAGGTATCACTTCTCTCCTTTTGGTCTAGCAAGAATCACGTATCTCTTCTTTTGGATACACACACACAAATTTTTCCAACAACCTCAGAAAGAGACACAACATCGACCTTGTAGGAAAACAGATAGGTCGGTAGCATAAACCCTAAACCCTAAACCTGTTAGGTTAAGGAATTCAAACGGTTCAATCCTGACCATTGAGCACACTGCATTAACTGCAGCAGATCTTGATCCAAACTCAAGACATTCTCCATCGTCCATTTCCACCGATTTTATGGCGACTGATAACCCATCACATGTTATCACCATTTTACAGACTTTGCACATTCCCAAGGTAGATAGGAACAATATCCCTCATGCAAGATCCTTCACGCACACAGGCTTACGTGGCAACACGATCTGTTCTTCTTTACAATGCTAACTCATCACACAATATCATCGGTTGAGCCACACAGTCTTGAAGCACATCAACTGGAAACCCTAAAGTTGAGACTACCAATCGGTAGTCATACAATACTTCCATATGTCGGTTCCCATAACTATATGTCGATTCATCATGAACAAGCACACCGCTTCACTTTGTCACAAATGTCAGTTCATAGTGTTATACCAGTTCTCACATATGCCGATTCACACCTCTTCAACATATTGACATCAATGACAACATACAATGTTATTATGTCCTCATACCGGTTCACATAATGCCAACAATCTCCCCCTTTGGCATTGATGGCAATATACAAAGATATCTCTCCGCTTCACATCTTCTCCCCCAATTTCTGCAGATATCTTCTCCGCTTCACATCTTCTCCCCCTTTGACAACAATGCCAAAGTGGAGGCACAAGCTTCCCTGTTCCATTATGCTGCTCCCCCTGAGGAGTAGCATCCTTCAACACATCAACCCAAAATAAATTTGACTATGCAATACCTGACTGATGTGGAGCATATGCTTTTAGTTCACCTCCTGAAGGGGCAGTACCCCTAATTCACCTCTTAAGTATGTAAATGTAGTCCTTGGGAGAGACTTGGTGAATATGTCTACTAACTGCTCCTTACTGGAAACATGCTCCAATGCAATCTCTTTGTTTTGAACCTTTTCCCTCAAGAAATGATACTTAAGCTCAAAGTGCTTGGTTCTAGAATGTAAAACCAGATTCTTGGAGATATTAATTGCACTAGTATTGTCACAAAATATATTTACCGGTTCAGATATAGGAACTTTGAATCCATTCAATACATGCTTCATCGAAATTGTCTGAGTGCAGTTCATGAAAGCTACAACATACTCCGCTTCCGTTGTAGACTGAGAGATACAACTCTTCTTTTTAGTCATCCATGAGACCAGTCTACCACCAAGGAAGAATGCACCACCAGTTGTGCTCTTCCGGTCATCCACATTACCAGCCCAATCAGCATCTGTGAACACTTTCAGGTTAAAATAATTATTGTATGGATACCATAACCCATAGTCAATAGTTCCTTTCAGATACCTAAGAATCCGCTTGACTGCAACCAGGTGGGATTCTCTTGGACTTTTCTGGAATCTTGCAGTAATGCCAACTGCATGTGCAATATCCGGTCTACTATGCACTACATAATGCAACTTACCAATCATTGATCGGTATTCCTTCTCATCAACCAATGTAGAGTCATCCTCTTTGGATAGTTTACAACTGGTCACCATCGGTGTACCAACCGGTTTGCTATATTCCATGCCAAAGGTCTTCAACACCTCTTTGACATACTTGGACTAAGTGATAAAAATTCCATCCTTCATCTGCTGGATTTGCAGTCCAATGAAGAACTTAATCTCCCCTATGAGTGACATCTCAAACTCTTTCTTCATCTCATCTGCAAATTCATGACTCATCTTATCATCTCCACCAAAGATAATGTCATCAACAAATACCACACAGATCAGGATCTGATCTCCTTCAGACTTCAAGTATATATTGCTATCTTCACTTGTTCTCTCAAATCCAATCTTCGCAAGATGGGAATGCAGGCGTTCATACCATGCTCTAGGTGCCTACTTTAGCCCATATAAGGCTTTATGTAGCCTATATACCATGTCATTGTCTTCAAATAGGGCAAACCCATCTGGTTGCTCTATCTACACCTTATCCTCAAGTACACCATTTAGGAATGTAGATTTTACATCCATTTGATATACTTCGAAGCCTTTAAAAGCTGCATATGCAAGAAGCATACGAACTCCTTTCAATCTGGCTACAGGAGAAAAGGTTTCTCCATAGTCTTCTCCTTCTTCTTGGGCATATCCTTTGCACACCAGTCTGGCTTTGTTCCTAATCACTGTGCCATCCTCATTCAGCTTATTTCTGAAGACCCATTTGGTACCAATGACATTTTTGTGCTCTGATCTGAGTACCAAGGACCATGTACCATTTTTCTCTATCTGGTCAAGTTCCTCTTCCATTGCCTTGATCTAATCTTCATCCTTATGTGCCTCTTTGAATGTTTTAGGCTCGAATTCAGAGATCATACATGAGTCTTCTCTAACTTTTCTTCTTGTAAGGATTCCTGCATCCTTATCTCCTATGATCTACTTAGGATCATGATTCAGCTTGACATACCGAGGAATGGTCTTGATAGATTCCTCTTGCTTTTCTTCTTCATCCTCATCTCCATCAGTATCAGCATCTACATCTATCGGTGTAGGAACACTGTTACTAGTAATCTGTTGACTGACAAACGGTTTCCAGAAGGTTGCAAGCGGTTCATTTACCGCTTGCTCACTGCCGGTTTCCTCAGTTTTCTTAGAGGTTTCATCAACTCTTACATTGATGCTTCCCATAATTCTCTGAGTCCTATTGTTGAAGCACTTGAGAGCTTTGTTCTTGGTGGAATATCCTAAGAATATTCCCTCATCACATTTCGCATCAAATTTGCTCTAGTGTTCACTCCTCTTGATGTAACATTTGCTACCAAAGACTCTAAAGTAGCTAACCATAGGTGTCTTACCGGTCCAATACTCATAAGGAGTTTTATCCTTACCTTTCTTGATGAGTACCCAGTTCATTGTGTAGACTGTAGTGCTCATTGCTTCTCTCCAAAATGTGTGAGCTACCTTTCCTTGAATCAACATGGTTCTAGTTGCTTCAACCATAGTCCAGTTATTCCTCTCTGCTAGGCCATTCTACTATGGAGTCCAGGGGGCAGACAATTGCCTCTTGATGCCATGTTCTTCACAGTACTTGTTGAATTCACCAGAAGTGAATTCCCCTCCTTGATCAGTTCTTAGGCACTTGATCCTTTTACCGCTTTCCTTCTCCACTAATGCTCTGAAAGCTTTAAACTTTACAAAGGCTTCAGACTTGTCTTTCAAGAATGTGACCGACATCATTCTTGAACAGTCATCAGTGAGAATCATGAAGTACCTATCACCCTGCACACTCCTAGTTTTCATAGGACCACACAAATCAGTATGCACAAGATCAAGCAAGTTGTCAGCAGTGAAAGATTTACCTTTAAAGATTGAGGAAGACATTTTCCCCAATTGACACTCTCTGAACAAGGGATTATCTAGTTTGCTTAGCATCGGCAACCCTATAACTGCCTTGATCTTACTGGCCTTTACAATGTTATCAAAGTTTACATGGCAGAGTCTCCTATGCCATATCCAGCTATCAACAAATTTAGCCATAAGACATGTACTTATATTTGCATTCAGATGAAATAGGTTACCTTTGGTCTGCATGCCGGTGGCCACCAATTCACCATTCTTTCCTTTGATTCTACAAACTCCATTCTTGAATTCCAAAGTGAGGCCACTGTCATTCAACTGGGCAACACGCAGAAGGTTGTGTCTAAGACCATCAACCCACTACACATTGTCAGCACTACTCTTTCCATTCAAAGAGATGGATCCTCTTCCTTTGACCATGCATGGTGCATCATTGCCAAAGCAAACCACACCACCATCATACTCCTCCAAGGATAGAAACTTGCTCCGGTCACCAGTCATATGGTGAGAACAACCACTGTCAATGATCCACTCATTGGAATTATCAAACCGGGACACAAGAGCCTTCTTGTCTGAAACATCTTCCTTGAAAGCAACAAACACAATATCTTCATTTTCTTCATCCTCTGATTCTTCATCTGTGACACGTTCATCAACTGCCACAAAACAGTTTCTCCAGTTTCCTCCTTTGAATTTCTTGAACCTTTCTGGTTTGTCCTTGTTGTCACCATTAGGACAGTTTACAGCAGTATGTCCTATCCAGTTGCAAGAAAAGCATTTCAAAGGTAGCTTACCTTTGTATTTGCTGGTTCCTTTAGGAAGTTTCTTGGCAAGGAGAGCTTCAAATGCCATCAAAATCTCCTCATCATCCATTTCTCTTCTCTGTCTTGGTTCACCACTAGTGCTAGCTTCTTTTCCTTTTCTGGATGGTATAGCAGAAGCTTTAAAAGCTAATCCAGTCTTTTGAACATTGCCATCAAAACTATTTAGCTCATAGGCTGTCAACTTTGCTATGATGGAGTGCAAGGATACCTTAGTCTTGTCTATTGATCTCAGCTCCTGAATAACAACAACCCTTATTGCATAGACCGGCAATAGGGATCTCAGGACTTTGTTTACCATAGTGGAGTCTTCTATTTTACCACATGCACTCTTGATATCTCCAACAACGGTTTTGATTCTTATTCCATACTGTTGAATGGTCTCACCTTCAACCATCCGCATATCTTCAAACTTCTCTCTCAGGCTTTCTTCCTTAGCCTATTTTACATGCTCATCACTGCCATAGATATTTTCAAGAGTATCCCATACCTCTTTGGGATTTACCTTGTCCTGAACATCAGTAAACTCAATGTCAGATAAACTACTAATTAGGGCTTTCATGACTTGCCCATTTTCCTGTATCTCTCTCTTTTGGTCATCGGTGAGAGTGCCGGTAGGGGCAATATAGACATTCTTAACATAGCTCCAGTGTTGAGCACCCATGCTTCTGATGTATATCTTCATCCTGTCTTTCCATATACTAAAATTTTCCCTATTAAACTTTGGACCTTCCCTCTTCATCATTTGACTGGGATCTTTACCTCAAGTGGTTGACCTTATAACACAGAGGAACTGGAGGACGCTCTGATACCAATTGATAACTCAATGATGAGTGAATAGTACCAAACTGGTACTGAGAGGGGGGGTGAATCAATATAGGCAAAAATACAGTCCAAAACTGGTTTGACAACAAACACTTCAAATGACTAGCAGACAGTGATATCAGTTTGAAACAGAGTGCAACCGGTAAAGCTAAGAATGTCAGAGTCAAGCATTAACCGGTTACTCACTTAGCTTTTCACTCAACTCGAGACTACACTACCATTTCACCCTTATGCATAAACAGGTAATCTATCATCAGACCACAATAACAGCTAGTTCAACATATTTTATTGACAGCCATAAAACACAGAACCATCATATGCTTGACAGACAATAGCAAAGCATCACAAGATAAAATCATCACACATGACACACATATTTTTCACGTGGAAACCCAACTGGGAAAAACCACGGTGGGGATGAATACCCACAAGCTATTTTTGAACTCTTAAGAAGTCCGCTCTATTAGAAGCCTTATCCAGTTAGAAACATTACAATAGGTTCTACTAGGAACCGATCATGTTAGGGATCACCCGGTTAAGGGATGGCTACAATACCCAGTTAAGG
Source organism: Cryptomeria japonica (assembly GCF_030272615.1). Classification (NCBI taxonomy): domain Eukaryota; kingdom Viridiplantae; phylum Streptophyta; class Pinopsida; order Cupressales; family Cupressaceae; genus Cryptomeria; species Cryptomeria japonica. The sequence continues at coordinate 336,542,849 of NC_081406.1, forward strand.
GTTAAACCCTGTTAAAGGTTACCTTGTTAGAGGATTTCACGAACTCAATAGCTAAAGGATGAAGAAATCAGTAGCTTTGAATTACCTTGTTAAAGGACTTTTAGCAAGCCGGTTAAGGCTACCCTGTTAAGGGATTTTACAGCAATTGAGGTGGTTAGAGATCAACAGGTATTACAATGATCTAGTAACAGCACTCAATGCCAATGCAGATCCACTTAAGCTCCTCTTCACCTTTTGCACTAACACTCTGCAGGTATCACTTCTTTCCTTTTGGTCTAGCAAGAATCACGTATCCCTTATCTTGGATACACACACACAACTTTTGCCAACAACCTCAGAAAGAGACACAACATCAACCTTATAGGAAAACAGATAGGTCGGTAACATAAACCCTAAACCCTAAACCTGTTAGGTTAAGGAATTCAAATGGTTCAATCTTGACCGTTGAGCACACTACATTAAATGCAACAGATCTTGGTCCAAAGTCAAGACATTCTCCATCGTCCATTTCCATCGATTTTATGGTGGCTGATAACCCATCACATGTTATCACCATTTTACAGACTTTGCACATTCCTGAGGTAGATAGGAACAATCTCCCTCATGCAAGATCCTTCACACACATAGGCTTACATGGCAACACGATCTGTTCTTCTTTACAATGCTAACTCATCACACAATATCATCAGTTTAGCCACACAAGCTTGAAGCACATCAACTAGAAACCTTAAAGTTGAGACTACCAACCGGTAGTCATACAATACTTCCATATGCCGGTTCCCATAACTATATGCCGGTTCATCATGAACAAGCACACTGCTTCACTTTGGAACAAATGCCGGTTCACAATGTTATACTGGTTCTCACATATGCCGATTCACACCACTTCAACATATTGACATCAATGACAACATACAATGTCATTATGTCCTCATACTCATTCACATAATGCCAACAAAAACATGCAGAACATATTATAACAGTGTATCGGTATGCAAGAAATAATGCAATAAACAAAAATGAAAGCAACCACATAAGAAACACACCATAACACAATGATTTAACGAGGAAACTTGGTATGGGAAAAACCTCGGTGGGATTTGTGACCCACAATATTCACTTACTGGCCAATAAGAGAATATTACTGCTACAAGAGGGGCCTGCACATGCAAGAAGGCCAACTGCCTAGAGCTCACTGCTCAATGGGAAGTCTCACTGACTTACAATGTGGATTATACAAATCCAATATCTTGTACTTCTTTACAATAGCATCTATAATGCCAGATCTAGTACCGGTTTCTGCTCTATTCTTTACATAAAACCTTTAACCTATATTTCACATAATAGGTCTGCCTAATATCTTTTCTTCTTGTCACTTACCAAATGTCTACAATGATCTCTCTTATATATAAGAGTCATCTTACAACTTTCCAAGTCGGCTTACAAAGTTTTTACAATAATAAACAAAAAATAAGATATCAAAAATCCTGTCGGCCTCTGTGCCGGTATGCTTCCTTTCTCTGTGGTCCCGGTGGTCTAAGTGCCGGTGTAGAGTGTGATCTGTTGATGCTGGTGAACTATCTTGTCGGTGTAATGCCTTGCCAGTGCCATAGGATTGTAAGGTTGCCATCAATGACAAAACCTTCTATCACCTACAATGTCTCATTGGAGTGTGCATATGCCAACACCTTTTACATTTAGTAGATTTGGCTAAAAGAAAAAAAAACTAATAGCAGCTCTATCCATCACACTAAATACAAACCCGGATGATAAAAAGTTTGAACCATTGTAATCATAAGTATTAGTTATGTACGTATATAAGTATCTTAAATGTAATTTAACAAAGAGGCTAGTGAATCGTATTAAAAAACAAGCACATAAAAGAAAAACAAAAATGTTTATTAACACTTTAATCTACTTATTTTTCATGGTATAGTACCAAGAAATCCTACATTTATCATAACATTTTGGCGATGTTTTCATTTTTTGATATATATACCCTCTGCCCTATGATTCTTTCCTCACTCTACTTGTCTCTATTGAATCTGCAATGCTGTCAACAACAACAACCAACAATTTGCAATTCTTCTCACTTCTTTTTGAATCTGCCATCTGCCCTAGTTTCTAATTAAATATTATCCTATGCTAATTTCAAACTAGTCGCAAATTTCTATTGTACTTATTTGGATGTGTATTTCGATTTTCGATTTGAATAAATTTTATATTGGATGGGAGCTTTTAGCTAGGTGCTTGTAATCCTCCGATTGCATATGCTCAAGAAGGGTTTTTTCTTTTAATAACCTATTAATATATTTAGCTGATGAAAAAGAAATGTTTCTATTTGTATGCGGGAAAAGTGGGCGAATAAAACTTAATATGTGAAAATTTATTAGAATACTAGTCCACACACACACACAGGACTTCTTGATGCAAGCTATGGAGTAACTTAGTGTTACTCAGCTTCCCAAGGAGGGTCCCATGGTTCTCTATCTCACAATGTCCCTCAAACCAACGTTTTTGCTCTCAGATCACTGAGCAAAATGGTTTAGGGATGGCAAATATGAGAACGAGAGATGCTTTTGATTGATTTTAGTATGAAATGGAGATTAAGCTATGTATGATCTTAGAAATGCAATAAACTAAATGATAAGATGACAAGATTAGTAAGAATACTATCCTAGCATACTATATTTAGTCTATGATTGAACTAAAATGATAAAGAAAGTAATCTAAGCATGCATATTAGTCTAATTTATGATCTAAAAGAGGCTAAATGATAAGCATATATGAAATGAAAGCTTGAAAGAATTTGAGCATAAGTGTAATGCTTCAAATTTGAAAGATGATTGTTGTGAATGGAGGAATGAGAGCTCTATTTATAGCACAAACAGGGCAATGGATGGTCAAGATTGAAAGGTTTAATCAAGGGCCAGGTTTGAAAGTTGGGGATCCATGTGCACAATTTGTACCAATGAAATGGTGACAAGTGTCAACATAGGATTGGGTTGAGAAAAGAGGTTGGAGGCATTAAAGGCCTGAGAAGACCTCATGGTTATCTAAAGGCTAAGGGTCAAGTCTAAGTTAGGTTTACCCACTAGATTAAGAGTTAATCCAAGGATAAACCTTTGTGCAAATGATTAAGAGATAATCATGGTCAAAGCATTAATGACCTGATGAGACCCTTGGGTTGGATAGAGGTTGAGTCAAAACAAATGTTTTAACCATGTGGGAAGGTTTGAATTAACCATTAATGGTTATTGGAGACTTTAGGGATTAAGTGGTTGAAGGTTGGAAGCCTTTAATGGTTTTCAAAGACTTGAAGGGTTTTAGTGGTTGAAGGTTGAAAACCTTCAATGGTTATCAAAGACTTTAAGGTTTTTGAGAAGTGACTTCCCTTTGCTTAGGGATGTGATAAAATTTAGAGGAGGGTTAGGTTAATTAGAAGCATTTAGAGGATTCTAGAAGGGATTAGGAAAGGGTTTGGGATTTTGCAAGTGGATGGGGGGGATAATAGGATTTAATTGAATTAAATGATTTTATTCAATTTGGTTGCAATTTGGAGAAATTAAATAAATATGATTTATTCAATTTAGGATAACTATTTAATTAAATTTGAATTTAATTAAAAGTGGATAGGGTATTTGATTGAATAAAATGATTTATTCATTAAATGGGTATAGTGAATTTAATTTAAATAAATTGAGTAACCTATTTAATTAAATAGAGGAATGTGGATAATTTAATTAAATTGGATTTAATTAAATAGAGAAATGAACATAAAATATTCATTTAGGAATATGGTCATTTTTATACGTCTACATTTTGCCCCTCTTTGAAGTGACGTGTGTGCACATGTTATTTCAAAGAAAATGATGCCTTATCATGATTTATGATCAAATGCAATTTGTGTCGCTCTTTTATTTGCAAGTTGTGCCCCAGATTTGATGTGTGATACCCCCTCGGGAGATGAATCAATTTTGAAAATTTTTGATTTAATGTGATAAAGTTCGTATGATGTGTAGGATGTCGTGTATAAAAAAGTGTGTAGATTGATTCATCTCCCGATAAATTATAGTTGTTTTGGTATAGGGGAGACCACGACCATATTACAGGGCCAGTTGGCTAACCCTAATTTCATTTTCCTCTTATAAAAGGGGAAAAGGGGTCAAATTAGGTTCATTTGTGCTTTGTTGATTGTGAAGAAAGAGAATTTGCTCTGGAGAGAAAATGTCGATTCCCTATCACAGACAACGTTTTGAGCGCGTTCGGAGGTACCGGAGGCCTATAGCCCGTGGACCACTAGTAAGTCAACGTTTTTGACCTCTTTTTGACTTTTTGTTTTGTCATTTTTAGGCGTTTTTTAATTTTCAAAGTTCGGATATTTTGTTTTAGCGTGTTTAGGGTCTGTTATAGTGCATACGCAGTGTAGAGTAGCGCATCAACTGAAAATTTAGGGGTCGCGTCCAAAAATGTTGGTTAGCGCATAGGATTTTTAGGTTAGCGCGTGCACGTAGAACAGCACATGTAAAGTGGTGGGTACCGCATCGCATCCATAGGTTAGCACGTAGGACTAACCTAGCGCATAGGAGCCGCCGGGGTTCGCATAGGGAAGGGGATTTAACGCGTAGGGATAACCTAGCGCATAGGGCTAAAATGGTAGCGCTTAGGGAAGGGGATTTAGCGCGTAGGGCTAAACGGGTAGCACCTAGGAGAGATATATTAGCGCGTAGACAGAGTCTAGCGCATATGACAGGTTAGGTAGCGCAGTGGAGGAAAAGAGTAGCGCGTAGACAGAGTCTAGCGCATAGGATAGATAGATTAGCGCGTAGGAGAAACAGCCTAGCGCGTGGGGGTGTTTTAGCGCATTGAAGATCTATTTTAGCGCATCAGAAAAATTTTGCAGTTTTGGCCGAGTTGAAAATGTGTTTTGTGTGCCTGTCGTGTTTTTGATGAATTTACCCAAGATGAGTATTTGTATAACTTGTTTTGATGTGCAATTTTCCAAGTTATGTATAGATATCGATCTGTTTGTTGTGATCAGAATATGATATTTTTGCGTGGTCTGTTTTAAGTTCAATGTATGGGAAAGCCTGACTTGTTTTACAAGCCGATATGGGTTGGAAACTTGAGTTGTTTTACAAGTTTTGATATGGGTGGGAAACTTGAGTTGTTTTACAAATTTATGTGATTTTGGTACTTGAGTTGTTTTACAAGTTTTGATATGGTTTTTGAAAACTTGAGTTGTGTTACAAGTTGATATGAAATGATATGATTTTGAACTTTGATTGTAGATGAGCAAATTGTTTCATGTTGTTGATGTAAGTTTGATTTTGATATCTTTGTGTTGATGTGGAAACTGATATTGGATATGTTTGTGTTTGTCGACAGGAGCGATTGGGTATTGTGCAGTCGAGGGAGAGATTCCCGAGACCATGGACACTGATACCGAGATTGTCACAGGCAAACTTGGATATTATAAAGAGATGTGGATTGTCCTCTCTTCTAGATATTCCTCGGTTCACTGTGAACCGGGGACTTTTGACAGCGTTGGCAGAGAGGTGGCATAGCGACACGAACACTTTTCATTTTGCCACTGGAGAGATGACAGTGACACCGGAGGATTGCTACTGGATTTTGCGCATTCTTGTGGTAGGGGCACTGCTACCCTACGAGCAGTCAGAGGAGGGCGACACAGAGGTACTGTGCCACATATTTCATGATGAGACTGTCTGTGGATATGAGATTCCTTGGCAGGAGTTTCTGGATTTGGATTATGCACCGCTGCCATCTGTATTGGCAGGATGCATTGGGGGATTCCTTTGTCCTGATCGCAGGTCAAAGGGATTTTCAGTGGGATGGGGGCTGGTTCTGGAGCAGATCGTCACACAGGGCCAGAGATTTTCATGCGGGTCAGTGATGCTAGCCCATCTTTACAGGAGCCTTCATGAGGTAGTGTACCTTGGTTACGGCAGTTTATCAGCTGGCGTGACCCTATTACAGGTATGGTGTTGGGAGCACATTCTAGCAGCGAGGCCATTGGCGGATAGAGACAGGCCTGTAGGTGCAGCATACGCCTACGGATATAAAGGTCTAGTTGTCCAGCATAAGCTGGGCAAACTAGAGCATTGGAGGAGGGTTTTTGATGATATTGATACGATCACCTGGAGACCGTATACAGATTGCGAGGTATGGGCAGAGGATGGGATAGAGATGCCTTTTGTATTCATGATGAGGTATCTGATTGGGAGGACCCCGTTCGGTATTGAGCGGTTTTTGGTGACCTGAATTTTGTGGCAGTTCGGGCGCCAGCAGGGGATTCCTCAGGGAGCGTGTCTTTATGCATGGAGGCAACAAGATGTGGCTGATTGGGGGCCGACTATTGACAGTGCGGTGGCGATAGAGGAGTTTATAGGGTTAGCTGGGCAGGTCTAGGACTATGCCCCAGAGATTCAGGATGCTGGGATGACAGAGGAGTTCGCCCGTTTGTTTGCTGCGCGGACAGTGGCGAGGATCTCAGATCTAGAGGAGATGAGGCCAGCGTTTGAGTCGGATGGGGAGGAGGGAGACGAGGGGGATGATGGAGATGATGGAGAGGATGGAGGAGGTAGAGGAGCTAGAGGGAGGCGGGGAGGTAGAGGTGTGGAGAGAGCGGTACGGCAGGGGAGGATTGAGAGGGGGAGAGGAGGACTGGCTATCGGAGCCGGGAGAGAGGGGAGAGTGACGGAGGTTTTGGCGACAGTGGGGGGTGAGGAGGAGATGGTGAGACCAGCTCAGAGGAGGAGGGTAGATATACTCCCACCTCTAGTACCGAGGATAGGGCGAGTGGGAGGGGTTCCTCCAGCATAGGGACCACTGTGGGTTCGAGTGCCAGGTCATGTGGAGGATGCACAGATCCGGACCCTGCAGATTACCGTTCAGCAGCTGCAGGCACAAATTTTGACCTATCAGCGGCAAATTTCTCAGTTGACCACTAAGAGAGATACTGAGATAGAGCGGCGAGGACGAGCAGAGAAGGCCTTGGCGAGTGTACAAAGAGCAGCGGCGGGTGGTCCATTGAGAGACACCCTGAGAGAGCTAACACGGAGAGTACAGGAGGTTGAGTATTACAGGCGGCATTATGAGGCGGCAGTACCTTGAGATCGACGAGTGGAGAGCTTTGCACAGTCGAGATCAAGTCGATCTCGAACTGCTGGTACACGATCTGAGAGCCGAGGAGTGACGGGGCCGGCGAGACAGGACCCTCCTGGAGATCCAGGGGCGAGTGTATCGGGAGCGAGACAGGACCCTCCTAGAGATCAAGGGGCGGGTGCATCTAGAGCTAGACCATCTCCGTCAGGAGATAGTCATACTTGAGAGACATGGTCTCTGTTGTATTTTTGAGCATTGTACTCTTTGTACTGGACACAGTTTTGACATATTTTGTACATTTTGGATCATTTTTGAGATATATGGACGGCACCATTTTTGATCATGTGATGTGTAGATGGATGCATGTTTATGTGTGCTAGTTCCTTTTTAGATGATGATGTAATGTATGATGCAGGATGTATGCTTTGATATGCTGTGAGATGTATCTTGAAAATGAGATGTATGATTTAATATGCGACTAATTGTAATATGATATGATGTAAAAAAATGATGTAATAATGATGCAAAATGATATGTAATGAATGATATAAGAATGATATGTAACTAATTGTAAAATAATATGCCACTAATTGTAAAATGATATGCAACTAATTGTCTTTGGAGCATCTCTCATTCTGTATTTGCCATCCGATATAACTATTTATTTGCTTTCTTTGTAAATATCATCATGGAGCATTTATTGATTTTTGGATATGTTGAAAATTTATACAAGCATAATGGTATAATTGAACCATAATGACCTGAGAAAAATTTACATGATATTTGATTTTGCAAGATAGCACAAGCGTCAAGGTATAATTGAACCAGGACAACCTGAGTGCGTATTGCGTAAACAGACAAGATTTGATCATTTATATGCGTGAAGTGGAGTCAAGCCTTCAGTGATATTTGATGGATCACCTCGTGAGGCATGTATTCACACAGTACAAGTGATCGCCTCCCAGACAGAAGACTAAGAAAATATTGGAAGTTCCTCATGATCTCTAGCTTTGAAGCTTTTTATGAGATAAGGAGAAGATTCCAATAATTTAAAAAGGTCAAAATGCAAAATAATCAAGACTTTTATGCGATAATGCAACATTTAGTACTTCAGAAAATCATCCATCCTTGAGATTCTTGTGTATTGTTTGTGTTTTTGTTGTTGTGATGAAGCGTAGTTGTGCTTGTTGGATGTCATGCTGTTTGAGTTTTGCATCTAGTCTTGATGTCTTGAATGTATACAAGATTGATACGATTTACATGCCCCTAGCTGAGTGTGCCTCTTGATTGTGAATACATATAGTGATTCCAAGCCATGGTGGAATGCGATAAGAGAATAGATACAGATGGATAACCCAGGATAGTGACTACGCTAAGTATGTCCTGAGTGGAAATATGCTAAGTGTCGGGCGATGGCCGATAGTGTTTTGATGGATAAAATGGCATGGATATAGATAGAGAAGCCGTTCTTTCACAAGGGCGCCTGTTTACTAGGTTTTCACCGTTTGTTTTTATTATATTTTGTATTTTTGCTTTTTCAGGATTTTTTTATTTTTTTGTTTGTTTTTTGCTTTTTCCGTGCACTAGGCTACCTTAGTATAGTACTTCTTCAGATGAATGCTGTTAATTGGATCATCGAGCACATCTCCTTTAGAATTTGTTAGCTGATAGGCACCTGATCCATAGACTGATATGATGACATAGGGACCCAACCAGTTAGGTTCAAATTTCCCTTTCTTTTCTCGATCTTGCTGATTTCTTGGATTTTCTTTGAGAACTAGATCACCAACCTTGAAGTTGCGAGGAATGACCTTATGATTGTAGCTCCTGCACATGCGTTGCTGATATGCTTTGAGATGAGTATAAGCATGTTGTCGTCTTTCATCTAATAGTTCCAGTTCTTGCAGTCGGTTAACTCGATACTCTTCATCAGGGATTAAACCTTTCAAAGAGACTCTAAGAGATGGAATTTCTACCTCTAAGGGTAAAATAGCCTCTGATCCATATACCAATGAATATGGTGTTGCTCCTGTAGGTGTGTGAATGCTAGTCCTGTATGCCCAAAATGCTGGATTGAGTTGTACGTGCCAATCTTTGCCTGCATCATTCACTGTTTTCTTGAGGATTTTTAGGATTGTCTTTTTAGATGCTTCTGCTTGACCATTTCCCTGTGGGTAGTATGGTGTAGAAAACCGATGTTGGATTTTGAATTTTTCACATAGTTCTTGGACATCTTGATTTTTGAAGGACCGTCCATTATCTGTGACGATTGAACTTGGAATACCATATCTGCAGATCAGATAATTTAGGATAAAAGAGACAATTTGTTTCCCGGTCACTGTGGTCATGGGAACTGCTTCGATCCATTTGGTAAAGTATTATGTTGCTATTATAATGAACTTGTGTCCATTTGAAGATGAAGGATGAATTTTGCCAACTAGATCCAGTCCCCACTGACAAAAGGGCCAGGATGTTGTAAATGGCTGCAGTTCCTGTGCTGGTGCATGTATTAGATTACCATGGATTTGGCATTTAGGACATTTCTTGGCAAAGTGATATGAATCTTTCTCCATTGTAGGCCAGTAGTATCCCATCCTTAGAAGCTTTTTAGCAAGAGTAGTGCCGCTTGAATGTGTGCCACAAATACCTTCATGAAGCTCGTGTAAAGCCAAATCGGAATCATTACAATCAAGACAACGAAGAAGAGTACCATCGAGACCTCAACGATATAGAGTATCAGCGGTAAGGGTGTAACGGGCAGCTTGTCAGATAAAGTTACGTTTTTGGTTACAGGATTGGTCAATGGGTAAGATATTATGCTTGAGGTAGTCGTATATTGGTCCATATAGCGGAGAATCTGAACCAGTTAAGGCATAGATAACATGGGATTTGGAGTGGTCATAGGCGGGGGAGAATAGTTGCTCTACCAGGAACTCATAACGACTCTATTGTTCAAGAATTTGTAGTAGCGAAGCGATTGCAGCCATTGCATCGGCTGCTTTGTTGTTCAACCTTGGTATTTGCTCGAAGATGATGTGCACAAAATACTGTTTGAAGTCATCCACCATTCGTTTATAAGGTAGTAGCTTGTCGTCCTTTGTCTGATAGTTGTTATTGATTTGATTAATAACCAGTTGTGAGTCTCCATAGACTTTTAACTCTGTGATTTTCCATTCTACGGCCATTTTGATGCCTATGACCAGTGCTTCATATTCAGCCACATTATTTGTGCATGGAAACATAAGTTTGTATGATTTTGGCATAGTGTGTCCTTCATGAGTGATGAACAGAATGCCGGCACCTGAACCATGTTGAGTATAGGATCCGTCAAAGTATAGGGTCCATTGTTTAGTAGAAAGAGCGAGTACATCCCTATCTGGAAATTCAACCTCCATGGTTTGTTTGCCTGGTAGCGGTGCTTCAACCAACTGATCTGCAATTGCTTGTCCTTTGATGGCTCGTCTTTCTGTGTATTGGATGTCGAATTCACTGAAAATCATGACCCATTTAGCCAATCGGCCTGTAAGAGCGGCTTTGCTGAGTAAATATTTGAGAGGATCAATTTTCACAACTAGCTTGATGGTGTGTGCTAGCATGTAATGTCAGAACTTCTGAGATGCAAAGACTACTGTTAGGCAAGCCTTTTCAATAAATGTATAGTTGAGCTCATAGCCATTCAATGTTCTACTGATGTAGTATATGGCACGTTCCTTTCCTTGTTGATCTTCTTGTGCCAATAATGCCCCTAGTGAAATATCTGTTGTTGAGATATATAGAATAAGTGGCTTTCCGGCGACTGGTGGTACTAGAACTGGTGGATTCATCAGGTACTGTATGATTTGATAAAAAGATTCTGCACACTTAGCCTCCCATTTGAATGGTACATTTTTGTGTAGCAAATGGTTAAATGGTAGACTTTTATCTTCTAGCTGAGCGATGAATCGCCGGATTGATTGAAGTCGTCCCTGTAGAGATCTAAGTTGACTGATATTCCGTGGTGGTGGCATTTCCATAATGGCTTGTACCTTTGCTGGATCAACTTCAATACCCTTAGCTGAGACTATGTAGCCTAGTAACTTGCCTGATGTAACCCCGAAGACACACTTCTTAGGGTTGAGTCGGACTTGGAATTTTTGCAATCGATCAAAGATCTTTGTTAGGATGCTGATATGTTCAGCTCTGGTGAAGGATTTTGCTAGTAAATCATCCACATAGTCTTCCATAAATGTGTGCATCATATCATGGAATATGGTTGTCATTGCTCTTTCATAAGTGGCTCCCGCATTTTTTAAGCCAAAAGGCATGACATTCCAACAGTACGTCCCCCAAGGACAGGTGAATGTTGTTTTATCTTGATCTTCAGGAGCTATCTTGATTTGGTTATAGCCTGAGAAACCATCCATTAGTGAGAGTATTGCATGGCCTGCTATGAGATCTACAATTATGTCGATACTTGGCAGAGGAAAGTCATCTTTGGGACAAGCTTTGTTGACGTCTCTGAAGTCAGTGCATATTCTGATACTACCATCCGGTTTTGATACTAGAACGATATTGGATAGCCACTCTGCATAGTCAATGGGTCGGATGAATCCGACATCTAATAATTTTTTTAGTTCAGTTTTGACCATGAGTGCCACCTGTGGATTCATCTTTCGTAGCTTTTGCTTGACTGGCTTAACTCCAGTAGAGATGGACAAATGATGCATGATTAATTGTGGATCTACTCCAGGCATATCAGCATATGACTAAGCAAAGTTGATTTGCTATTCTTTAAAGAAGATGATGAATGCCGATCTTTCTACCTCTGTCAGAGATTCTGCAAGATGTATATTTTTGGCTGCTTCTGTGGTACCAATGTTGATTGATTGAGTGGGCTCAATCAATATGGGCGATCGCTCATGAAAGTGCTCAGGAAGGGTGTCAAGTCTCCCATTGTTAGGTGCCTTAAAAAGGTTTTCACCCTCCGATGCGTCCTTTATTTTTACTTTTTTGTGATCTAGAGCTGCCATTGACTGGTTTTCAGCATTAGATTCGTTATTTGATGCATTTTTACGACTGAGAGACTTGGCACTCCCTGATTGACAGATATCATTATTTCGGTCACTGGTAGAGCTTGTTTTCGGATTTACGGTACATAAGTAATGGACAATAGATGCATCATCTGGGAAAATTGGTATATCATTTGTTTCAGGTTCGTCGCAGTCGATGAGGTCAGGAAAGACAAGTGGTAAGGAATCGTTGGGTGGATCAAGTTCGGCTACCGTAAGTGTTAGGATAGAGTTTTCATCGTGCTGGGTTTTTGGTTTAAAGAAATTTAGGATTGCGTCGAGGTCCTCGATGGTATCATCTTCCACATAGATTTGTTCATAATGTTTCTGTTCACTTTCCGGAGCGTCATAGATATGTTGTGGTCCAAATTCAAGAGGTCTATCCTCTGCGTTATGTTCTTCCTGAGAAAGGGATATAGAATCAGTATCATCCAGGATATCAGTAGTAGCATTGGAGCAGGTACCCCATTCATATTCATTGGAATCTGTCTCATAGGCATCATCCCAGATTCTATCTGTGCTGTAAACAGGGGTGTTGTACGGTGAAAACAAATCTTTGATGATGGATACTATTTTGATATTTTGTGTTGATTCTGTATCAGATCCATCTTCTACTTGCTGGATTTGTTCATAGACTGTGCTTCTTCGGGGAGGAATAACAGTATTTGAAGATGTCCTGATTTGTTCTTGAGATATTGGTGTTTGAATATGAGCTACTGCTGCAGATAGGGCCTTCTTATGACTTAGAAGTTTTTCCTGATGTAACTTCTGATCTTGACATTCCCGTGCCTTGCGGATTGTTTCTGCTAATTCAAAAAGTGCTTCTGCCAGGATTCTTCTTTGTATGGTGTCTTTACTTTCCATTGAGGTTTGATAGGTAGGTGAGGCGGTCGCTTCAATAGGAACGTGAGTTTAGAACCCAATCCTGCTTTGTTTCTGCTAGGTTTTGAAGGAAGATTTATAGGTTCAGTGACTCCTTCTTTGCATTTGCCAATGGGTCCTTTACCGTCATATCCCATTTGCTTCATGATTAAGTAGCCTTTTCCATACATGTGTGTTGGTAGAACAATGTCCAGAGCAACTGCTCTATGATTTTCTTCTTCATCTTTGTATAACCAGCTAAGAATATCTTTGTCTTCTGATTCATGTGCTAGAGTACCCAATTGGATGAAAGTACCATCAAATTTAGTGATGGGCTGAGTAGCTAGTTGTGTTGATGTAGTAGGCAAACCATGCGATCTAGGTGAGGTTGGCAATTTTGCCAAACATAAAGGCTCCAAAGAGTATTCTCCCATGCCTTGGTCTTTGATTTGCATTTTCTGCTTGAAGTCTCCCCATAAGTTGGTTTTTGCTGTATATGGATCTGATGTTGAAGATTGTTGCTTTTCTCTATTATGAGGAACCAAACTATCCTGGGCTGCCCCCATTGCATTGCAATGGTGAAATGGATTATGATCAGCAGATATAGAGATTTCTTGTCCATCATAAGGAAACTTGACACACTGTTGATATGTAGAAGGGACTGCTTGCATTTCATGTATCCACGGTCGTCCTAACAAAATATTATAGGTTAGATCAATATCTAAGACTTGACAAATAGTATCCTTTTGTACTGGGCCTACTTGAATAGGTAATATTACTGTGCCTTTAGAGGACCGCTCTTCATCATCATATGCTTTTATGGTAATCTTTTTGCAAGGATCAATAGATTCTTCTGAGAAGCCTAATGCACGAATAAGCTTTAAAGTACAGATATTAAGGCCGGCTCCTCCATCTATTAGGACTCTCTTGACTCGGTGTTTGCAAACAATGACTTCAATATGGAGAGGGGTATTATGCGGATGACTCAATGAGGTATTGTCATGCTCTGAGAAGGTGAGGTTATGAGATTCTGTCATATGGGCGACCATGGCTTGAAATCTGTCTGTATCCAGATTTTGAGGTACATTTGTTTCCAATAATGCTTGCTCCAATATATCTATGTGCTTGGGTGATAGTTTTAATAATTCTAGGATAGATATCTGAGCTGGAGTCTTGCGTAGTTTGGTAACCAAGTCATATTGGATTTTAGGTGTGGTAGTTGCAGGTGCAGTATGTCCCTTCAAGACATATTTCTGAGTGCGGGTTGTTACATTGACAGATTCATGATCACGCTGATCTCGGATGGTGATGACATTTACTTGATGATCTTCAGCTGATATATGATTGATAGTGTTATCGTAAATGTGATTAATACGAGCTCCGCGTGTATCATTTGAAGTTGATGCTCCATCTTGGTTGTAATTTGGGAGAGGATTTTTGAAGGCTTTGTGATCATTATTTGTTTTGAGACCATCCACCGTTAAGTCACCCCAATCAGTCATGTCCTGGATTATGTGTTTCAATCTCATGCACTCGTTTGTTCTATGACCCTTGTTGCGATGGAAATCACAATAGTGTGAATCATTCCACCAAGGTGGTTTGACTGGGGGTTCATAATTGTTGATTGGTGGTAAAGAAAGAACCTTGTTTGCCAAAAGTTCTCTGAATGCGGATTCTAGTGATTGTCCCAGTGGTGTGAAGATACGCTTTTGGAAATTGTTTGTATTGTTGCGTGGATTGTTGTTAGGTCCTGGATTCATGTTTTTGCCTCGATTATCATTGGTGTTGTTGGTGTTGATTTGTCCTTGATCAGTGTTTTGCGCATACGTATTAGCACTGGTAGTATCATTTTTAGCATTTTTCATGTTCTGAGGATTTCCAGATAATGCAAGCACTGGTTGTTTCGATTTAGGATCATGTGGTTCATTGTTGCTTTCGTTTTTGTTTCGAGTCCAAAATCTAGATTTGTCAAAGTTGGTGTTGTTTTGGTTATTGTAGTTTGATGAATTTGTTCCTTCCTTGTAGAATTTGAGTGTTCCCTTTTTGACACAAGCTTCCTCTACTTGAATGCCATTTTCAATCAATTTGGCAAAGGATGGTATGCATTAAAGTTTGAGTCTGTAACTCATTTCGCCATTTAAGTTATCAATGAAGATTTCCATTTTCTCCTTTTCAGGAATATCGCGAGGATATCTGGATACCATGCGTCGCTAATGCTGAAGGAATAACATGAATGTTTCATTGTTCTTTTGTTTGGTGTTGCAAACATCTAGCATGGTTATGGCATGTTGGATGTTGTAAGAATAGTGGGTGATGAATTTGTTAACCAATTCATCAAATGATCTGACAGGTGGTGTAATCTTGGATAACCATTCCATTGTTTGTCCTCCCAGGCTTCTTGGGAACAACCTCATTAGATAAGTGTCATCATGAGCAAATTCAAGACTCATGGTGCAAAATTCTCGAACATGATCCCAAGGATCACTTTTCCCATCATATTTATCAAATTTGGGAACGTCTGAGTTTGGAGGAAAAGGTACCATGTTTAATCTTCTGTCAAATGGATAAGGATAGATTTCGTTTATAGAATACCGCACTGTTGTCCCTTATTGCATATCTTGTATTTGTCTTTGCAGCATTTGCATTTGTTGAATAAAAGCAACCAAGGGCGCATTATCTTGCCGAGGGAAGAGTTCTTCCCTTGTAGTTGTTCTTAACTGAAAAGGTGTAGTAAATGGTATGTGTTGTTCTGGAGTTTCAAGTTCAGGTATTCACATTTCTGGTATATGTTGCTCTGGAATATGTTGCTCAGGTATGCGAGTCTCTTCTTCTCTTTGTTGCTCTTGATATGTATATTGTTGAGACCTGGTTTGAAAGATGTTTGCATCGAAATCTTCTAGAAGTTTTACGCCTTTACTTGTGAGCATCAACAAATATTTTTCCTTGTCATTTTCCATGAGCTTTTCGACAAGTTTTTGAAAGGAAGGATTTTCTTGACATTCCCGAAGAAGTGCGTCAGTAATTTTAGGTTCTTCTACGGGTGGAAATTCAAAAGGATTTGATAATCTGCGATTCATACTTGATTCTGCGTGTGTCTCGCTTTGTTTATCTCGTTGAGAGTGAGTGACAGGCATTTTAGTAGAAGCTTTCAGTGATGAAAGGAACAAAAGCCTCTTCGATGTGTCATTCGGGCGTTGGTGGTTCTGGTTGAGATGTGTTATATGTGATGCACTCGTCAGGTAAAAATGCTGGATTGATTTTCCCACCTCGGTTTATCTTTTGATTAAAAGCAGACTTTTGACAGTATGCTCTTGTTTTTAGGGGTTCTTTGTCAAATTCGCTAGATTTGTTTTGGATATAACATTTGACGTGATGAAGAAATACCCGATGAGATTTGAAGAGTTGACAATTGATATATAAAAACTTATTTCGCTTGATGAATTTGGAAAAGCTAGGTTGTTGTTTCTTCAACGTGATATTACGATAAAGGTTCTTTCTTCTCAAAATAAGGGGATTAGTCATGCAAGAGTGATCAATGATTTCCTTTGATTGGTTTGGATTCAGTTGATTCTTGTTTTGGAAATTTCAAATCTTATTTTATCAGAGTGAAGGCTGCCCCTTCACGATAAAGTGTGTCAAATGATATGGATAAAAGCTTCCCGATCTGGAAACTAGATTTGACGATTTGAGAATTTTTAGACAAGTGTTTGTGAGATAAAATCTGTAAGATGTTCAAGGATTTGATTGAGACTGATGATGAAAATTTTCCGGATTATGATAGGAGAGACGTCCTCTATTATGCGATTCGTTTCAGATTCTGACAACTTTGTTTGACACAAATTTAACTTGAGAAAAGTTTTCAATGGTTTGTTTTTGTCACTCTGGTTTGAAAAAAAGATGAATTTTTTATGAAAAAGTCTTTTAAAATGTTTTTGAAATTTTCAAAAATTCTCAGTTTCAACTTTCTGTTTTTCGGCTTTTGATCACACGCTAAAACAGAGATTAGATGCGCTACTTAATTGCTTTAATGCGCTAAAGGAAAGAGCACACGTGCTAATCTGCCCCAAGATACGCGCTAAAATTTAGAATTTGAAAAAATTTTGTTTTGACTGGTGAAAAATATACGCGCTAGACTGGGCTTCAAATGCACTAACTGTTGGAGAATATGCGCTATAATATGATTTCTACGCGCTAAGATGTTTCTTTCACGCGCTAAAGTTAGGTCTGTTGAAAGTTACTGTTGAATTTTTTGAAAAAGTTACGCGCTACACTGGGCCTGACACGCGCTAGTTGTTTGAGTGGATGTGCTAATATATGTATGCTAAGCGCTAGGATGTGGCTGCCACGCGCTAAAATAGGACTGTTGAAAATTGCTGTTGAAATTTTTTGAAAAATTACGCGCTACACTGGGTTTGCTACGCGCTAGCTATTTTGTTTTATGTGCTAATCTTTGATTCCTACGCGCTAAGAGGTCACTGAGACGCGCTAGACTGTGTTGTGGATGCGTTAAAGGATTGTATACTGGTTTACCTCAGGATTGAAATGCTACTGTTTTAACTGCATGCGCTAATTTGATGTTTGGATGCGCTAATAGAAGTGTTCCACGCGCTAAGATGTTGCTCTTATGCACTAGACTGCCCTGATTTTTCTGTTTAGGAGATTCTTTTGTAGATTTTGAATTTTGTTGAGAAATTTTCAAGTGTGATGGATGATTTTCTGAAATAACAAATGTAAGCACGGCACACAAAGTACAATCATTTTGCTTAATCTAACAGAAAGTGTATATTCTTGCGAGGATGTGTTTAAATCCCCAATGTTTTAACAAGTTTGGATACAAGTAAGACACTTCAGAAAAGACTCTTTATTCAAGGGTCATCAATAACATCATAGCCCACTAGTCTCAATACTTCATCAGCTCAAATAGCCGTGTCACCCCCTAGGGGGCGCCCATTTTTTTGCCTTTTGCCAGAAGTTAACCCAAAGTGAATTGCTTCACAATTGAGTAGTTATCTTGGGAGATATATGGTGAGTAATCTTGGGGGCGGATTCTTCCCCACCCTTGCACTATGATGTTACAATGTTTGGTTACTGACTCGGCTCAAAGTTTCTAATTCTATGGTTTGTAATCAGGCTTCCCGTTCGGCCGTCAGTGATAAACTCCCTCAGGAGGCTTCCCAACCTTTAGAACAAAGGCTTTACGTATCTCGAGGATACTGGGGGAAGGCTAATCACTGCGCGCAACTGTTGAAAAGGACTTTCGTCACTATCCACATTTGATTATAGTGGGTTGGAATTCTTGGCGTCAAAGT
This sequence comes from Cryptomeria japonica, assembly GCF_030272615.1. Lineage (NCBI taxonomy): Eukaryota > Viridiplantae > Streptophyta > Pinopsida > Cupressales > Cupressaceae > Cryptomeria > Cryptomeria japonica. Next base: position 336,561,195 of record NC_081406.1, read on the forward strand.
CGTTCCCCACTTAGGTCGTTCCCTTCACACCGGCCAAAGAATGGCTTTAAGAGTTTTTCAACCCCTCGGGAAGGCAGGCCTGCTAAAGGATTTAAATGCTTTGAAATAACTAAAAGCAGTAAGAGTGGTCTGGATTTTTTATCACCCAATTAAGGGGAGAGCATATTCCTACCACTTTCGAGACAGAGCAATCAATTGTTCTTTTTAAACCTCCAATTCAGTGATTTGCTAACCTATGTAGAGATGTTGCTCCACAAAAACATGATGTTCTTTTTAATCTTAAAGAAAGATTTCCAGATCTAGAAAAATGGAAACGGTCAACAAAGCAAATTTTTCGTTTTGGAGGTCAACAAAAGAAATTGTTTTTTTTTTTGTTTGTAAAAATAAAATTCCTCGCTCTACCTGCAAGAAACCGTTAGAACCCTGCAAACAAACAAAAAGATAAAATGTTAGGTGATTCTGGAGGACTTCTACAAGTCTAAAATTTTAATTTGGTTACAATAATTTTTTTATTTTTTTTATGCGCTACAGAACAAATTGTACGCGCTACAATATATGTGCGATGCGCTAAACTTTATGATAGAAGCGCTACTCTATTTTCTGGATGCGCTGATCTGGGTGTTGGAAGCGCTACTCTGTGTTTGTCTTTTTTTCTGCGAATAGTTCTGCAAGGAAATTTTAAATCTGATGCGCTAATGTTTGAGTTCAAAGCGCTGGATTATGTATTACAAGCGCTAAAATGGGGTTTGGATGCGCTAATTTGTCAGTTCGATGCGCTACTCTGTGTTTTGCCCGCGTTGAGACCTACAGGAAAAATTTGTTAAACAAACTCATGCATTAAGAAAAGGACTTCACGCGCTAAAACAGAGAGCCCACGTGCTAAACAGTAGGCTAGAAGCGCTAGACTGTTAGGCGAATGTGCTACTGTATGTTTTTGACGCGCTGATTCCTATTTCCCGCGGACCTGCAAAAGCGATCAATTTGAAAAAACGATTTGTTATTTGGGGTAAAGCCCCACGGTGGGCGCCAGAAATGTATGCGGGAAAAGTGGGCGAATAAAACTTAATATGTGAAAATTTATTAGAATACTAGTCCACACACACACACAGGACTTCTTGATGCAAGCTATGGAGTAACGTAGTGTTACTCAGCTTTCCAAGGAGGGTCCCATGGTTCTCTATCTCACAATGTCCCTCAAACCAACGTTTTTGCTCTCAAATCACTGAGCAAAATGGTTTAGGGATGGCAAATATGAGAACGAGAGATGCTTTTGATTGATTTTAGTATGAAATGGGGATTAAGCTATGTATGATCTTAGAAATGCAATAAACTAAATGATAAGATGACAAGATTAGTATGAATACTATCCTAGCATACTATATTTAGTTTATGATTGAACTAAAATGATAAAGAAAGTAATCTAAGCATGCATATTAGTCTAATTTATGATCTAAAAGAGGCTAAATGATGAGCATATATGAAATGAAAGCTTGAAAGAATTTGAGCATAAGTGTAATGCTTCAAATTTGAAAGATGATTGTTGTGAATGGAGGAATGAGAGCTCTATTTATAGCACAAACAGGGCAATGGATGGTCAAGATTGAAAGGTTTAATCAAGGGCCAGGTTTGAAAGTTGGGGATCCATGTGCACAATTTGTACCAATGAAATGGTGACAAGTGTCAACATAGGATTGGGTTGAGAAAAGAGGTTGGAGGCATTAAAGGCCTGAGAAGACCTCATGGTTATCTAAAGGCTAAGGGTCAAGTTTAAGTTAGGTTTACCCACTCGATTAAGAGTTAATCCAAGGATAAACCTTTGTGCAAATGATTAAGAGATAATCATGGTCAAAGCATTAATGACCTGATGAGACCCTTGGGTTGGATAGAGGTTGAGTCAAAACAAATGTTTTAACCATGTGGGAAGGTTTGAATTAACCATTAATGGTTATTGGAGACTTTAGGGATTAAGTGGTTGAAGGTTGGAAGCCTTTAATGGTTTTCAAAGACTTTAAGGGTTTTAGTGGTTGAAGGTTGAAAACCTTCAATGGTTATCAAAGACTTTAAGGTTTTTGAGAAGTGACTTCCCTTTGCTTAGGGATGTGACAAAATTTAGAGGAGGGTTAGGTTAATTAGAAGCGTTTAGAAGATTCTAGAAGGGATTAGGAAAGGGTTTGGGATTTTGCAAGTGGATGGGGGGGATAATAGGATTTAATTGAATTAAATGATTTTATTCAATTTGGTTGCAATTTGGAGAAATTAAATAAATATGATTTATTCAATTTAGGATAACTATTTAATTAAATTTGAATTTAATTAAAAGTGGATAGGAGATTTAATTGAATAAAATGATTTATTCATTAAATGGGTATAGTGAATTTAATTTAAATAAATTGAGTAACTTATTTAATTAAATAGAGGAATGTGGATAATTTAATTAAATTGAATTTAATTAAATAGAGAAATGAACATAAAATATTCATTTAGGAATATGGTCATTTTTATACGTCTACATTTTGCCCCTCTTTGAAGTGACGTGTGTGCACATGTTATTTCAAAGAAAATGATGCCTTATCATGATTTATGATCAAATGCAATTTGTGTCGCTCTTTTATTTGCAAGTTGTGCCCCAGATTTGATGTGTGATGCCCCCTCGGGAGATGAATCAATTTTGAAAATTTTTGATTTAATGTGATAAAGTTCGTATGATGTGTAGGATGTCGTGTATAAAAAAGTGTGTAGATTGATTCATCTCCCGATAAATTATAGCTGTTTTGGTATAGGGGAGACCGCGACCATATTACAGGGCCAGTTGGCTAACCCTAATTTCATTTTCCTCTTATAAAAGGGGAAAAGGGGTCAAATTAGGTTCATTTGTGCTTTGTTGATTGTGAAGAAAGAGAATTTGCTCTGGAGAGAAAATGTCGATTCCCTATCACAAACACCATTTTGAGCGCATTCGGAGGTACCGGAGGCCTGTAGCGCATGGACCACCAGTAAGTCAACGTTTTTGACCTCTTTTTGACTTTTTGTTTTGTCATTTTTAGGCGTTTTTTAATTTTCGAAGTTTGGATATTTCGTTTTAGCGTGTTTAGGGTCTATTATAGCGCATACGCAGTGTAGAGTAGCGCATCAACTAAAAATTTAGGGGTCACGTCCAAAAATGCTGGTTAGCGCATAGGATTTTTAGGTTAGCGTGTGCACGTAGAATAACACATGTAAAGTGGTGGGTACCGCGTCGCATCCACAGGTTAGCACGTAGGACTAACCTAGCGCATAGGAGCCGCCGGGGTTCGCATAGGGAAGGGGATTTAGTGCGTAGGGATAACCTAGCGCATAGGGCTAAACGGGTAGCGCCTAGGAGAGATATATTAGCGCGTAGACAGAGTCTAGCGCATATGACAGGTTAGGTAGCGCAGTGGAGGAAAAGAGTAGCGCATAGATAGAGTCTAGCGCATAGGATAGATAGATTAGCGCGTAGGAGAAACAGCCTAGCACGTGGGGGTGTTTTAGCGCATTGAAGATCTGTTTTAGCGCATCAGAAAAATTTTGCAGTTTTGGCCGAGTTGAAAATGTGTTTTGTGTGCCTGTCGTGTTTTTGATGAATTTACCCAAGATGAGTATTTGTATAACTTGTTTTGATGTGCAATTTTCCAAGTTATGTATAGATATCAATCTGTTTGTTGTGATCAGAATATCCCTTTGCACACTATCCAGATTATTCAACCTCTTGTTTTATTCATTTTACAGGACTATAGTAATATTCAACCTTGTTGTCAAATTTACAAATTATCCATTGCTTGGAAAACTTAGATACCTATTTAAAGAGAAAGAACAACAAATGTTGGGTCGAGACACACCTGCCACAACTAAACGCTCCCTCAAATTTGGAATACACCTCCCACCCATGCAACATGAATCTTCTATTAATATCAGGTCGATTAAAGCCTTGAACCCCTTTCAAAATAAATGGACAATAAAAGGGTGTGTGACAAACAATAGGAAGATGCATCAGTACAGTACACCAAAGTCCACTAGACAAGTGTTTAGCTTTGACATGATAGATGATGAAGGTACTGAAATTAGAATAACTTGCTTTGGCGATGTAGCAGAGATGCATTATCATAGGGTTGAAGCAGAAACATATTACACTGTATCGAAAGGTTGCATTAAAGAAGCTGACACAAAATGGAATAAGCTTAACAACCATCTTGAGATAACTTTGGACAACAATTCAATATTAAAGCGTTGTGATGTTGTTGTTGATAGTGAAGCAAATAATTCTCGATTCACACTGATCAATGAAATTACATACTGCACCAACAACACTTTAGTTGATTTTATTGGTATTGTAGTTGTTGTTGGAGAACCCTCATTAATTCACAAAAAATATGGAAGCGAAGTAATGGAGAGAACTGTAAAAATAAATGATGTCTCAACTTTTACTATCGATGTTAACTTATGGGGAGAAACATGGCAAGGACTGGGTGAAGATTTGAAGAACATGCACACAACCCAAACAGTTGTTGTCCTTGCAGTCAGAAATGCTCGTGTTGGTTATTTCAATGAAAAGGTGATCAACACAACCACAGCAATAACTCTAAATATAAACCCTTCTATCCTTGAAATGGAGACACTTATGTTAAGAGGAAAGATTCTAGATGACCTTTTACCACTGTCGTGTGTTGCTGGACAGCTTAACTCACAATACAGTAGGATGACAATCACAACTGTTTTAGAACGTACAAGTGTTCTCTCTGAAACAGTTGAAACTACTATTAGGGTTGTTGTTAGAATCACTAAAACTATTTCTTTTTGCTATCCAACCTGCCCTTTGAAAATTAATGGCAAAGAGTGTAAAAAGAAATGCATCCAGCAAAATGATAATCTATGGTTTTGTTCAAGATGTCAAACTCATGTGCCAGAATGCAATTACAAATACTTATTGCAGATGAAGCTCCAAGATCATACAGGCACTCTTTGGGCTACTACCTTTGATGAGGTTGGCACAAATCTACTGCAAAAATCTGCCAAGGACCTTTACATGCTGCAATACGATTTGGCTACACAAAAAACACCTCAGACCATTATCAAGGGTGTCCTTTTATCTTGCTTTGTTTTCACACTCTCTATTACAACACATGTACAATTCAGAGCCCAAGCTCAAAGCAACAATTACCAAAGTTGCGAAAATTGATTTCCAGGCTGAATGTACCCTTCTGCTTGCAGAGATTGCACGGATGAGTGCGATTGCATAGTTCAAGACCAATTAGATAGTGATGCTTTTTATGGGCCTTTTGATCTTCATAGAATAGATAACTTGTTACTAGTTTTTGGTGGTAATCGACAAACAGAACTAAATTATCGATGGTTGTGTATATCAACACTATCCAAACTCATGTTTTTCTTGGTTGTCCAAAACTTTTGGTTTTTGACATTGCTTTTGTTCTGAAATTCTCCAAAAGTTGCTTCTACTTCAAGTTGTTCATGTTTTCCAGAATTGTTCATCTTACCTACTAAACCCAATTCTTGTTTTATTCTGCCATGCTCCCATGCATCAAAAATATATCAAATGCAGTTTTGCTTCTTTGCAGCTTGTTATCTTATATCCTTTTGTACCTTTTTATGTTGTGTTGTTATTGAACATCCATGTTTTCCAAAAATTCTTAATTTGTATATCTATATTTATACTATGTTGTAAAAACATAATAAGAAAGAAACCATACAGATTACACATTGGGGCAAATATTAAAACAAGAACCAATAGCTTCAATCTATGTTGTTTTAACAAATTTCCTAACCTCGAAATCATGATTTCTATATTATGCTATTCCACCGCACTATCTCTGCCCATTTGAAATTATAATCTGCAATGTCAATGACTTGTACAATGTTGTTTATGTTTATTGTTATTAAATATTCAAAGCATTTAGTTGACCTGTCTCTTTTTTTTATTGTAATATTTTGAATCCTTTTAGATATGTTCTAATGCTTGGTCCAGACACACTTCTGCTTCTCATTAATGTTGAACTGTAAATTGAAATGGAGATTTTGAGCATCCTTGCCAATTCACATACAGTTATAATTTACGTTCATCAGCCTTTTCCTCTTTTAAAAACAACAACTTTCATATTCTTCTTTGTATTCATTCAATTTATGCAAATGTTTGTTGCCTTATATGTTCTCTCCAGTGTTTACTGCTATTCACAAACATGAATATCTCCATTTATGTATCACGATATACAAAGATACATATAAATTTCTATATGCATTTACATATATTTCCATACACGTACATGCATACATATGGTCCTACACAGCTGCATACTCGCATACATACAACCACATATGAACCTCTATACATGTACATACAAAGGCAGGCATTCACAATAGATATATATGCACATGAACAATCTTATATATCTTGAAAGTTGTGTGTCTTCATATGTAAGTAAATCTATGTGCAACATATTTTTTATGTGCATGCATGTATCAATGCATATGTGATTATATGTATGTGTTTGTGCTTCTGTATAGAAATATGTACACATGTATGTGTATATCATGGAAATTGGTATATACATTTATAAAAAAATCCATACACATACATGCATACATATATTTTTACATAGCTGCAAACTACCACACACCTATAAACATGTTCATACACAGGCAGGCACTCACGATAGATAAATATGAACATGCACAACATTATATATCTTGAAAGTTGTGTGCCTACATATGTTAGTAAACTTGTCTCTAGCCATATTCTTTTATGTGCATGCATGTCTCAATGCATGTATAGTTATATGTATGGGTATGTGCTTAAATTTTGTGCAAAAGTATTTAACATATGCAATTCAAAGATTGCATCAAACAAAAGTTTCAAATAAAACTATATAGATTAGAACATAGACACTATCTTTAATAGTTGTTTCTTGCACACTCAGCATCTTATATGCTCTGTTCATTTAAATTGTCTAAAATATTAATGCAGACCACAACGCAAGAATGAAATCTTAGGAAAGTGAAAAAGAGAGAACAAAACTCTCGCTATTATGCAGAACATAGAGAAGAAATCTCTAAAAAGCGTCGCCAGGAGTGAATGAAACACAAAATGCTCTTGCCTATGCCTGCACCACGCGAAACCCCATAGATGATGGATTCGGATTCACTTATTCTGAATCAGAACCTTCCTTTATCATGTGGCCAGACCAGTATTGTATCGCAACAAATACAACAAACTTCCTTGAATAGTAGCAAACTACAAGAGAAACATACAACACAAAATAGGCAACCTCTATACCATCAGACAATATTGCAGACTACAACAACACAACAATGCACAACAAATTGTTTCTCTTCTATAGAGTACATTCAAACATTGTAAACCTTCCGCCATTGCATTGATTCACTGTCCATGCTTCAAACATGTAGTATTTGTAAGGAAAGATATATTGGAATGGTAATATGCAGGAACCAACAACATATTATCTGTTCGAGATGCTTTTCTGAAAATGGTGTTCATCGTTTCTCTTTGGCAAATAACTTAGACCCGGGCGAGCAACCTGTTGTGTTAAAAAAACTTACCCAAGTAGAGGAGATGCTTATAGCTAGGGTTGCTCCTGTTTTGCAAGTCAGACATGGAAGAGGTGGCCAATACAAATACACTGGTCACACTATAAGTTTTCCCCAAGATATTTCAGAAATTGCAAAGCTTTTGCCACGAAAACTAAAAGACCTTGAAGTTCTTATCATCCACTGAAGTAATATACAAGGAAAATAATATGATTGTTATGTAAATAAATTCCATGTTATGGATGCATTGAGCTATAAAATACAACTTGACCAATACTATAATGATGTTGTCATAGACTTTGATGTTGTCAACCTGCTTCCTAATACTACAATAGATATATCAAATATGTTGCACTCTTTAGAAGAAGATACTGATGTAACAACTATTCCACCAACATAAGACCTTCTTGACAATTGCAATGAATATGATGTAGAAATTTCATCATCTTTTATTCCAAAACTGCCTGCTGCAACCCGTGAACTAGATACAGTTAAGAGAACCTTGCAGTTAGATGTTGACACTGATAATAATGTGCCTTGGCCTGAAATAAACTTGTCTCTAATAAATGAATATAATACAATAGGCTTGTTAAGTATGGCATTCCCAACCCTTTTCCCATCTGCAGTTGCACTTCCACTGCAACCACATATCAAACATGTTCATTTACATGAATATGCTCTCCACTTAATGAGATATGTTGATCAAAGATTTGGACAACATGTTAGATTTTGGTATTATATTTACAATCTAATTATGAGACATCGTTCGCAACAATCTGCAACTATCTTCATTAGAACTAATTTGGGAGAACCTGTCCCAACCACTATGGAAGCCCTTCATGAACGATTGCAAAACACTCCTGATGATCAGTTGTCTAATCAATTGTTGTGATTTGGTGCAACACTTTTAGGCGCTCGTGCATATTGGCGTAAATCTAGAAAAGAGGTTACTGCAATGATCTTCCAATTGGGGACCCCAACACTGTTCTTTACATTGAGCTCAGCTAATACTAAATGGCCTGATTTGCATAGGCTTTTCTCTGAAAATGATGGTCAAAACACACAGTTTACAAGAAAACAACTTACAAACCATGTGATCTGCAATCCACATATAATAACATTATACCTTCACAATAGATTTACAATATTTCATGAAGAAGTTATTCAAAAGTTGTTCCAAGCAAAGGATCATTGGTATAGGTATGAATGGCAACACCGAGGCTCATGACATATTCATGGCTTCTTATGGCTCCCTAGAGCACCAAATATGGAGACCATTGATTGGACAGATGATAATAAGGTCCAAATGGCAAAAAATTTCTTCAACAAATATGTATCTACTTGGAATCCCCGCAACACAGCAAACCGGATGAATGCAATGCACTACACTGCAATGGATGACCCATGCCTAGCTAATACAAAAAAAATCTTCACCATGGACATTGCATTGGATTATGAAGCATTACTTAATAATTTACAGAGACACATAAAATGCACAGAACATACATGCCTCAGGAAAAAAGGTCCCACATTTGAATGTTGTTACAAAGCTCCATGAGTTCAACAAGAGATGTCTACATTGACAGTTGACAATAACAACAACCCATTCTATAAACCTATAAGGAATTATGATCATTTGAATATTCATAATCCTTTGATGCTTTCACTATGGAGAGCTAATATTGATTGTCAACCAGTCACTTCAAAAAAAATTGTCCTCCAATACATTTCAAAGTATGCTTCCAAAACAGAAAACAAATTGCAATCCTATATTGAAATGCTAAAAACGATAGTAAATACAACTAAATCTAAAGATAGCATATTATTAACATATCAGAAATTTATGATGGGCATAGTAGCAGACAGTGATATCAGTGCACAAGAAACTTGCCATATGTTACAGAAATTGCCTCTTCTAAGTTGTAGCTGACAATTTGTCTCTCTAAATGTTGGCAGAAAAATACTGCACCGTGTCATAAAATCAGATAATGGAACTGACCTTTCCACAACTTATATCCATGCTTATATGCAGCACCCTTTTCAATTAAATGCAACAAGTTTGCTACAATCAGCACAAGGGTTTTCATATAATTCTCAACGCAAAAAAACAAAATGGCATATCAGGGATAAAAAAGCAATTTTGACTGTATATCCTCAGTTTAGAGAGCCTCCAGATGAAGATACCAATGAGTTCGAGATTTTTTGTTGGTCTGAACTGCTGCTATACAAACCGTTTCATGACATCCCAACTAAAATAGGAACTTCAAAGGAACAAATTATAGAAAATTGGAAAAACTTTAAAAAGACTAATTACAACCATTTGCAAAATCAACAAATTATACATGATTGCAGCTCTCCAAATGAAGATGACAGTGACAATAATGGTTCTCAACGTCAAGATGATACAAATCTATACGAGTGGGAGTTTCTCTCACAAATGGGAGCTACAAATAACTTTGCCCAAAATGATCTGCAAATGCTAGGCCGTCGTGATTACGATATTAACTACTTGTGGGGAGAAACTGTTGTGGATGATCAATTAGACTATACTTCTCTTCAATTCATAGCTGCAAGCAAGCTACAATTCCAACACGCTAGCATGCAAATATCCACATAGGATAGAAAAAAAAAATAGCTATCACCTAAACAAAAAGTTGCGCTCAACATTATTCTACAACATCATAATAATCAATATACAACAACACCTCTACGAATGATTGTTCAAGGCACTGCTGGCACTGGTAAATCATTTTTAATAGATTACATTAGGAAACAATTAAACATATCTCTAGCTGTCATGACAAACCCATTGCTTGTTTTAGCACCAACAGGTGTTGCTGCATTTAATATACAAGCAACAAAAATCCATGCAGGGTTGCGCATACCTATAAGAGAAATGCATCCTTTGACAGGGCAGTCATTAATGACATTGCAAGAATAATTGAAACATATAAAATATATTTTGATAGATGAAATGAGCTTTTTAGGCTCGAAATTACTACTGAAGATAGATAGCCATTTGCGCCAAGCATTCCCTAACAATCAACATGAAAGCTTTGGTGGGGTGTCCATAATTCTTGTAGGTGATCTTGCTCAGCTTCCCCCTATAATGGATAAACCTATATATGCATCACACTCTACAGCCCTCAGTTTATAGCATTCTTTTACTATTGTCGTAACATTGGACACTATTTTCCGCCAACAAGGTGCATCTATAAGACAGCAGCAATTCAGAACACTCCTTCAGAACTTAAGAAATACTCAAGCACTGCAACATGATTGGCAGTTTCTGATGTGCCAGACAAATGCAACATTAACTATTCAACAAAAGAAGGATTTCAACTCATCAATCCATTTATTTGCAACAAATGAATTTGCACGGTTGCATAACAAGAAAATGCTCAAAGAATTAAATTTTCCTGTTGCTCTAAGTTTAGCTAAAGTTGGTAAGCAAACAAATACTGAATATGACAACGATGAACAACTACCATTGGACGTATTACTTTCTGTAAATTAGCAAGTGATGTTAATAGCTAACTTGTGGATTCAAGTTGGCCTTGTCAATGGCGCTATTGGTCTCATAAAAACAATTGTATATGAAAACAATACAAAACTGCTAGACTTGCCAAAATATGTGGTCGTGCAATTCAAGGATTATAATGGACCTCCATGGGATATAGCGCATCCAAAAGACATACCCATTTTGCCAATAACACGAGGCAGGCGTACGCAAGTGCCTTTAACAATGTCTTCGGCCATCACTATTCACAAATTTCAAGGACTTACATTAGACAGAGCTACAAAAGACATAGGTAATATTGAAAAGCAAGGACTCACATTCACAGCTATTTCAAGAGTGAAGACAATTGATGGGATACAGATCGGACCACCATTCTCTTTTGAAAGGTATTCCAAACTGCAAAATAATGCTTATACAACCATTAGAAAGAAAGAAGAAACTCGTTTGCAGCTACACTCTACCCAAACAAATATCTATTCAGCTTAAAATCTTCTAGTCTAGAACCATCTTTGTTACATTCCTCTGCTTTCAACAAGGTAATTACAATTTTACAAGGTCTTATCTCTTCAAAACATGTGCATTCTTAATCATCCCTACTACTAATTCTTTTGCCCTCACTGTTCATTTTAGATTGCATTCATTCTAAGACATCCTCCATGCTACATTGAACACTACACACAAGTGTTCCTATCTATACAGACTGCAATTATTTTCTAAAGATATATCAGGTATAACACAGCTGCAACACATTGCACATTCACATCACTCACGACTCCAATATAAACAAGTATCTCAGGTATGATATGTTACTTTTATTGCTTCAAATATACTCTGTTAACAAATTTTTATGCTCCAACATTGCTCTATGTCACTTTTATCTAACTTGCCTCTTTGTAAGATAGCTACAATATATTGCCTCTCCACTTCACTTGTTGTCAATCAATTCTTCAATGTAGTTTTCTCCTACACAATGCAGGTATACATACCTATCAAACATACAAAGTTTACATTCTCTTCTTTTTATGTGGCCATATAATTCTTTGAAGTCATATTCAATGCTCACTTCAAAATTTCTTTTTCAGTTTCTCTATATACATTAATACCTAGTACAAAAATTACGGAGAAATATGCAAAAAAAAATTTACAAACCCTTGCCCAATGGCTTTTTACAACATCAATTGTTCACAACTTGAACATATACAACTATCACAGGTATAATATTTTACTTTTATTCCTTCAAATATACTTTGTTGATTATTTTCTATGCTCCAAAACTACTTTAGCCCTATTATGTGTCATTTATTTTGAGGTTACTGAAACAAATGTTTTTTAAATGTATCTTTTGAACATATTAAATCATAGATGGCCAGTTTGATGTTCTTGTTCTCACTTTTCAACTTATCACTGACTGTAGCTCAAATGTGTTGTCAATATCAATTATACAAAGTTATACACAAAAAAAAACAATGCTATGCTTGGTTTGTTCTTTTTGTCTGCAAAACATGTGTTGGTCAGCCCTCAATTAACTTTCTAACTCTTTTGACACTAAAATGAATATATTTCTAATCTGTTTTAAACTTTATACTAGTCAAACATTTGTGATACAATCTAATTTGAAACATCATCCTGGTTGTGGTGCTGCTCCAACATTATACATCTATGCGAAGTTTAACAGCTTTTATTAATGTCATTGTTAGAGGAACTGTGTATTATACCTCTGATAAGTTTTGTTACAAAAGTGTCTGTTGCATTCAAAACTCACTGCTCCAACATAAACAACTCTCCCAGGTATGATATTTACTTTTATTGTTTCGAATATACTCTATTGACACAATTTACTACTCTAACATTGCTTTCTCTCAGTTTTATCTAACTTGCCTCTTTGTACGTCAGCTACAATACATTGCCTCTCCACTGCATTCGTTCTCAATCAACCATTCAATGCAGTTTTCCTGCTGCAAAATGCAGGTATGCATACCTACCAAACATACAAATTTTACATTCTCTTCTTTTTATGTGGCCATGTAATTCTTTCAAGGCATATTCAATGTTCACTACAAAATTCCTTTTCAGTTTCTTTGTCTACATTAACACCTAGTGCAAAAAATACAGAGAAATATGCAAGAACAAAATGCTTTAATCCTCTTATGTGTCATTTGTTTTGAGGTTACTCAAACATATGTTTTTTAAATGTATCCTTCAAACACATTAAATCATAGATTGTTAGTTTGATGTTCTCATTCTCACTTTTCAACTTATCATTGCTTGTAGCTGAAATGTGTTGTCAACATCAATTATGTATTCTATTACTTCTTTCAAATGCAACAGACACTTTTCTAACAAATCTTCCAATAAAATCAATTAATAATCATAGTTCTGTTTGCCACGCCACTTCAGTTGTTTTAGCACATGAGTTGTATATATGTTGAATTTGAGATACTGAACATATTTCTTCTTTTTCTTGTAGAGATAAATATTAACAGAGAATAACATACCCATGCTCCCATTTGGTACCAATTACAAGCAAACAGTTTCAAGTCATTTCCAAATTCATACTTCATATGTGCTTTGCAACTTTACCAAATTAATCCTTCTGGCGTCCCCTCCTTCAATGCAGGCAAAATCTTTTGACCAACCAAACTAAATCAGTTTTTCTATTTCACCAAAATCCATTCATTTTGTTCAACATATTTCAGGTCGTATTCCTTTTACTTTCTTAAAATAATTTAAAATTGCCCATTATAGTTATTTGCCACTTTTAGCGTTCTTTATTCTAGTGTTTTATCTCCCCATTACAAATAGATTTAATTGTTGTTTTCCTTCAACATTTCCTCAATTCTACAGTGTTCCTATTCCGCCCTCTGCACTTTATTTTATCCCTTCCATTGACACTATTCAATTCTTCATCAAATTCAAAAGCATTACATGGCGACACATAGTTTTAAAAGTCTCCTATTCTCTAGGCCTCTACACCTGTAAGTATAAAACTATCTCAGGTATAACACAGTTAAAAAACATTACCTGTCTACTTCACTCACTAACTAATTTATCTTGCTTTAATCTCACTTACCTCTTTATAAGATAGCTGCAAACTATTGCCTATCCACTTCAATCACTGTCAATCAACCATTCAATGCAGTTTCTTCCTACACAATGCAGGTATACATACCTATCAAACATTTAAAGTTAAGATATATTATTAAATTTTATTATGAATTCCTTATTATATGTCTTTTACTTAATTTACTTGGATTCTTATTATGTGTATTTCATTTTCAAATATACTACTTTTAAATATATTTGCTTGCATCTTCAACACTAACATCTATATCCACTTTTTTTGCACGCCCTATATGTTGCTATACCAAAAATCTCACAGACAGGATTGCCAATATGTTCCATTGGTTACCTTGCACTTTCAAGCCTCAACTCTCATGCATTGTAAGTTTTCCTTGTACCTTCTTTCCTCTTACTTCATTATTTATCATCTCATTATGATACTATACTCCTGTTCTCAGTAATTATCAATTGCCCACAATCTCATCCTTATAAAGTTTGTTTTTTTGTCACTGAAATACACAAAATAGGTACTTCGCATTTCGCACGTATCCAAACTTCACCGGCCACCTCCGTCAACATAATAATTTAACAGTAGACACTCTTATTTTCAACTCTATTGCATACACATTTTTAATCATCATTACATTTCAAAACTCTTTGTCTGCAACATGTACTTTGTCCATATATATCACAAATCTATGACTATGTTGTCCTTACAAAATTTGCAGGCAACAAAAAAACAACTTTAGGATGTTTTGAAACTTTGTTGCATTCCAGATTTATCACACTAATATTCTTCTTTTACGTATTGTTTATTGACAAATATTGCTTGTTTTTCCCCATTCTTGTTATTTTAACTAAATAGCTATTCAATCGAAATTTTCATTCAATTACCAGAAGTCGTTCATTTTGGTAAGATGTAATTTTTCTGAGCTATTTTGCTCTTTCAATTTGCCCTCTTCCAATGGTTTTGTTCATCCAAGATGCATTCAATTACATTCTAATGGGTCTTTTCAAATATCAGGGGAGAATGTTTTTTAGCAAACCAATTTACAAAACCTTTGCCTATCGGCTTCCCATTGTGCGCACATAGCGTGCAACTGCTAGTTTTTAATTTTTTCAAACTAACATATGCACTAAAAAGAGGTGCTATAGTTAGGGCAATAGTAAAATGTGCTCTAAATAATATATTGTAGGATAAAAAATCAATTAACTTAAGAAATTGATTGTATTGAATGCATTTGTTGTTATTGGTTGAGATGTCTTCTTTGTTGTTGTGAGTGGTATTTGCCTTTCCTTACCTAGCGATATATAGGGATTATTGGTATACATCTTGGGTCATTTTGGGTCCATGGTGGTTGGTTGTAATTAACAATACATGTATTATTGGCATACATTTTGAGTCAACTTGGTATTAATAGTAGCACTTGTTTTTCATGTTGTTTATCATTAACTTCAATATTTTTTAGGACATTTGTGATGAAGAATTCTAGCAAAAGTCCAAATTGGATTATTGTTATATGATATCCATACCTAGTTCTAAAGTACCCATTTTTTGCATAGGGTGGAAGAATACTAGAAAAGGTTGGGGAGACTGGTCTTACCACTGGTAATTGCATTCGCTTAAAAAATTCTAAACCTTTTCAATGTAGCAATTTTGTGTGGATCCTGAAATCATTTCATTTCATGAGACAATAAATAATGCTCTATAAAACTTGTCTTTAAATTAGTTGAGAGAAAGTTCATCGTTTCCAATAATAAGATTTAAACTCGTGCATTTTAAACAATTCTTTTTGTTCCTTTTATATGAGCTTGATTTCTTTAAGGCTCTCTCCAGATATGCCACAACCATCACCATAGTATCAAAAAATAGATTTGGTGGATGTATTTCCAATTTTCTTTGTATCAACAAATACTATATGAATGAAAGCCACAAAATCTATGTGAATGGATGCCACGAAATCTAACTTTCAAATGGAATTTGTCAATGAAATCTATGTTGAGCATTTAAAGATTGTGGCTATTCCTCTTGGAGTTGTTCATGTGTTTGATTCTTTCATAGTGGTGAAATGAAGATCTAGATTGGAAATATGCAACTCTCCTCTTGCATGGTGGTTATGTTCCTTTTTCTTGCAGTCATTTGTAGTAAAAGGGTGTGCATGTTAGGTGTGCACTTTTAGCTCCCTAGTCACATGTGAAAACGCCTACTATTTGGACTACAATACGGAGTTCTTATATCTAGTTCATGGTCAACCCATTGTTACATGAAAGAATTGGATGATTATTCATTGGTTTCTTATGGGTTGTGAATTTTGGTATAATTCATATTTTATAATCTTCTAAACAATGTAATTTCTCTCTAGGTTTTTTGACTTCTCTATTTCTAAAAGCTATGGGTTTGTTAATCTGGGTATTTCCATTTATTTAGATGACATATTTAATTATATGAGTGATTGAATGTTTAAGTGGAGTCATATTTATAGACATGGTTAAACAAATGGTTTTGGATGTTTAAGCGGTATAATTTATATGCTATAAGCTTCTCAATAACTTAGTTAGAACTCTCTAGATTTTGTAAAAAAAATCATATCTATAAGCTATGGGTTTGTGGATCTAGGTATTTTCATTTTAGATGACATATTTAATTATATTAATATTTGAATGTTTAAATGTATTTAGATTCAAACCCTCAGGAAAAGGGCTTGTGTATTTAAACCCTTCGAGAGTGTTCAATTTGAATCAAATCCAACAAGCCAGATAATACATTTGTATGCATACCACTTCATGCTAAGAAACACTTCTATAGCATGTCATGTACAGGTTGAATGAAGCCTGGCATCCTAGCTAAGTTGAACATTATAAAAGAATCATAATGTTCAAGCATTTTGTCATCTAAATGCCTTAACAGTAAGAGATTAGGCTTCCTTTCGCATTGTTGTTCTTCACGTTGAGTTGCGTTTCTTTTGGACTGTTATTTGCTAGAACCATTTTGCTTAATTTTTGGATATTACTTCAGGGTAAGAACCACCACCTGAATCTAAGAAGTATAACAAGGTTGTTGATGATTTAAAATACTTATAAGAAGCAATCTCAAGATAATAGTTTAATACATTGTTCCATATACATTTAGGTCCATATGATGAGTGAGACGAACTTTGTTTCACATCCATCTTCGATATGCTAACATGGGATGTCTGTTGGTATTAGCAAGCAATCATTTCTTCAACTTTCGGGGCAAAAATAATAGATTCTAAGTAAACTTCTTGCATCTCTCCCTTGATTTATATATCCAATTAATTCCTTTCAAAAATATATCCAATACACAAACACGTTACAAACAACACATAAAAGAGTGGTTAATTTGGGGATCTTACTATAATAGCTAAATGCGTAGAACAAAATCAAGGTATTTGACAGATTGGCAACTAGATATAATTGCAGGTTTCTACAATCAAAATAGAAACTGATAATTTTAAAAACCTTTTATTTTAGGTGAAGCAACATATATCTCATGTGGAGTATAGTGGCACTAAGTACTCCAGAGCACAAGTTATTTGAGGTAAGGGAACACTTTTAATGAAACATTCTATTTTTTTTAGTTTTTCATAGGTATAGCATAGTTGGAAAATCCAGAACATATATACTATGCTACATATTCTATATAGAGAGATATATAAATTTAGTTGAGTTTAATTTTATGCGTGGTATTTAAATTTCTTCTAACTACATAAAACCATTTCAACTGCCTTGAAATAATGAAGCAAAATCAACAAGTAAAATATAGAGTCACAAGAACCCAAGTGCTTTGAATTGTAGATGAATGATCCTAAATTTTAAATTTGTAGCAATCATGGGTACACGAAAATTTGGGACTACATATTGCCAAAGAAGAAAATGAACACTAAATGCTTGGCAATCTCGAGCTTCCAAACCATTCATCAGGCCATTCAAATTCCATGTTGTCATAGTTATTGTAGCATCATAAATTATAGCCTTGTATAATTCACACCTCATTTTTGTGCTCCTACTTTAGCGTGTCTCATCCTAGTTATCCCCTAGGTCTGTTTTGGCCCCTTTTACCTCAAAATTGATGTCACTTGGTGATAACTCAATGATGAACCACTAGTACTGAACCGGTACTGAGAGGGGGGGGGTGAATCAGTACAAACACAAATATAGTCCAAACCGGTTTGACAGCAAATACTCCAAATGACTGATAAACAGAGATATCGGTAAAACAGAGTGCAACCGGTAACATCTAGTATAGCTCAATCAGTCATGAACCGGTCACTCAATAAGCTTTTCTTTTAGCTCAATACCACATTATCATAATATTCACATGCATGAACTAGTAGAATTAACCATCAAATCTTCACAACAGTGAGTTCAATATGTTTTATAGATAGGCATAAGACATAGAACCTTCATGTGCTTAATAGATAAAACAGAGCATCACAAGACAAGAGCATTACACATGACACACATATTTTTCACGTGGAAACCCAACTAGGAAAAACCACAGTGGGGATGAATACCCACAAGCTACTTTTTGAACTCTTTAGAAGTCCACTCTGTTAGGAGCCTTGTCCGGTTAAGAACATTACAATAGGTTCTGGTAGGAACCGATCCTGTTAAGGATCACTCGGTTAAGGGATACCCGATTAAGGGTTAAACCCGATAGGGTCACCTTGTTAGAGGATTTTAAGAACTCAATAGCTGAAAGGATCTCCTAAGCTTCTCTAGCTTCTCAGAACTCATTAGAATCAAGCCACTTCAGGCTACCCTGTTAGGGGATTTTACAACTGTTGAAGTGGTTAGAGAGCAACAAGAATTACAATGATCTGTTAACAGCACTTAATGCTAATGTAGATCCGTTTAGGCTCCTCTTTTCCTTCTGCACATTCACTTTGTAGGTATCTCTTCTCTCCTTTGGTCTGGCAAGAATCACGTATCACTTTCCTTAGATACACACTCACAACTTTGCCAACAACATCAGACAGAAACCCAACATCAACCTTATAGGAATCATACAGGTCGGTAGAAAAAACCCTAAACCCTAAACCTGTTAGGTTGAGCAATTCAAATGGTTCAATCCTGACCGTTGAATCATACTGCATTAAATACACCAGTCTTGAATCGATCTCAAGACATTCTCCATCATCCATTATCCACCATTTTCATAACGGCTAATAACCCATCACGCGTTATCACCGTTTGACAGACTTTGCACATTCCCGAGGTAGATAGGAATAGTCATCTTTATGCAAGATCCTTCATGCACACAGAGCTTACGTGGCAACATGATCTGTCCTCCATCATACTGCTAGCTTATCACACAAAGATCACCGATTGAGTCACACAGACTTGAGGTACTCTAACCAAAAACCCCAAAGTGGAAGCTACCTACCAACCGGTAGTCATATAGTGCTTCCATGTGCCGGTTCTCATAACTACATGCTTGTTCACCTTGAACAAATGTGCCTCTTCACTTTGGCATATACCTGTTCACACATATGTCGGTTCCTCTTTCTTCACTTATCACATGTGCCGGTTCACACTATGTCTCATATTGACATCAATGACAACATACAATATCATTATGTCTTCATGCCGATTCACATAATGCCAACAATCTCCCCCTTTGGCATTGATGGCAATATACAGAAGATATCTTCTTTGCTTCACATCTTCTCCCCCTTTGACAACAATGTCAAAGTGGAGGTACAATCATCATTGTCTCAACATGCTACTCCCCCTGAGGAGTAGCATCCATAAACACACCAATCAGCCAAAGATTTGTCTTTTTAGTACCTGACTGATGTGGAACACTCACTTTTAGTTCACCTCCTGAAGGGGCAAGACCCCTAATTCACCTCTCAAATGCACAAATGTTGTCTTTGGGAGAGGCTTGGTGAATATTTCTGCTAACTGCTCCTTACTGGACACATGCTCCAATGAAATCTCTTTATTCTGAACCTTTTCCCTCAAGAAATGATACTTAAGCTCAAAATGCTTGGTTCTAGAATGTAAAACCGGATTCTTTGATATATTGGTAGCACTTGTGTTATCATAGAATATACTTACCGGTTCAGATATAGGGATCTTGAAGCCTTCCAGTACATGCTTCATCCAGATTGTCTAAGTGCAGTTCATGAAAGCTGCAACATACTCCGCTTCCATTGTAGACTGAGAGATGCAACTCTGCTTTTTACTCATCCATGAGACCAGTCTACCACTGAGAAAGAATGCACCACCGGTTGTGCTCTTTCGGTCATCCACATTACTGGCCCAATTAGCATCTGTGAATACTTTTAGATTGAAATTATTGTTGTATGGGTACCACAATCCATAGTCAATTGTTCCTTTCAGAAACCTAAGAATCCGCTTGACTGCACTCAAGTGAGATTCTCTTGGACTCTTCTGGAACCTTGCAGTGATGCCAACTGCATGTGCAATATCTGGTTTGCTATGCACTACATAATGCAACTTACCAATCATTGACCGGTATTCCTTCTCATCAACCAGTGCAGAATAATCCTCCTTTGTCAATTTGCAACCGGTCACCATCGGTGTACCAACCGGTTTGCTATCTTCCATGCCAAAAGTCTTCAACACCTCTTTGACATATTTGGACTGAGTGATGAAGATTCCATCTTTCATCTCCTGGATCTGCAGTCCAATGAAGAACTTAATCTCCCCTATGAGTGACATCTCAAACTCTTTCTTCATCTCATCAGTAAGCTCATGACTCATCTTGTCATCTCCTCCAAAGATAATGTCATCAACAGAAACTTCACAGATCAGAATCTCATCTTCTTCAGACTTCAAGTAGATATTGCTATCTTCACTTGTTCTCTCAAATCCAATCTTCACAAGATGGGAATGTAGGTGCTCATACCATGCCCTAGGTGTTTGCTTTAGACCATATAATGCTTTATGTAGCCTACATATTATGTCACTGTCTTCAGATAGGATAAACCCATCTGGTTGCTCAATATATACCTCCTCTTCAAGTACACCATTTAGGAATCCAGATTTTACATCCGTTTGATATACCTTGAATCTCTTAAAAGCTACATATGCAAGAAGCATACGAACTCCTTCCAATCTAGGTACAGGAGCAAAAGTTTCCCCATAGTCTTCACCTTCTTCTTGAGCATATCCTTTGCATACCAGTCTGGATTTATTCCTAATCACTGTGCCATCCTCATTCAACTCATTTCTGAACACCCATTTGGTGCCAATGACATTTTTATGCTCTGGTCTGGGTACCAAGGACCATGTACCATTTTTCTCTATCTGGTCAAGTTCTTTTTCCATTTCCTTGATCCAATCTTCATCTTTATGAGCCTCTTTGAATGACTTAGGCTCAAATTCAGAGATCATACATGAGTTTTCTCTGATCTTTCTTCTGGTAAGGATTCCTACATCCTTATCGCCTATGATCTGCTTGGGATCATGATTCAACTTGACATACCGAGGAATGGTCTTAACTGATTCTTCTTCCTTTTCTTCTTCATCCTCATCTTCATCAGTTTCAACATTCACCAGTTCTGGAACACTGTTATGGGTACTAGGTTGACTGACAACCGGTTCCCAGAAGGTTGCAACCAGTTCATTTACAACTTGCTCACTGTCGGTTTTCTCAATCTTCTCAGAGGATTCATCAACTCTTACATTGATGTTTTCCATAATTCTCTGAGTCCTATTGTTGTAGCACTTGAAAGCTTTACTCTTGGTGGAATATCCTAGAAATATTCCTTCATCACATTTAGCTTCAAATTTGCCCTGATGTTCACTCCTCTTGATGTAACATTTGCTACCAAATACTTTAAAGTAGTTTACCACAGGGGTCTTACCGGTCCAATACTCATAAGGAGTTTTTTCCTTACCCTTTTTGATGAGTACCTGGTTCATAGTGTAAACTGCAGTGCTCACCGCTTCTCTCCAAAAGGTGTGAGCAACCTTTCCTTGGATCAACATAGTTCTAGCTACTTCAACCACAGTCTGATTATTCCTCTCTGCTAGGCCATTCTGTTGTGGAGTCTGGGGGGCAGACAATTGTCTCTTGATGCCAAATTCTTCACAATACTTGTTGAATTCACTGGAAGTGAATTCCCCTCCTTGATCAGTTCTGAGACATTTGATCCTTTTACTGCTTTCCTTCTCCATTAATGCTCTGAAAGCCTTGAATTTCCCAAAAGCTTCAGACTTGTCTTTCAAGAATGTGACCCACATCATTCTTGAGCAGTCATCAGTGAGAATCATGAAGTACCTATCACCCTGCACACTTCTAGTTTTCATAGGACCACATAAATCAGTATGCACAAGATCAAGCAAGTTGTCAGCAGTAAAAGATTTACCTTTAAAGGTTGAGGAAGACATTTTCCACAATTGACATTCTCTACACAAGGTATTATCTAGTTTGCTTAGCACCAACAACCCTCTAACTGCCTTGATCTTACTAGCCTTCACAATGTTATCAAAGTTCACATGGCAGAACCTCCTATGCCATATCCAGCTATCATCAAGCTTAGCCATAAGACATGTACTTATATTTGCATTCAGGTGAAATAGGTTACCTTTAGTCTGCATGCCGGTGGCTACCAATTTATAATCTTTACCTTTGACTCTACAAGCTCCATTCTTGAATTGCAGAGTGAGACCACTGTCATTTAGCTAGGCAACACTTAGAAGGTTGTGTCTGAGACCGTCAACCCAATACACATTGTCAGCACTACTCTTTCCATTCAAGGAGATGGACCCTCTGCCCTTGACCATGCATGGTGCATCATTGCCAAAGCTAACCACACCACCATCATACTCTTCTAAGGATAGAAACTTTCTCCAGTCACCAGTCATATGGTGAGAACAGCCACTATCAATGATCCATTCATTGGAATCATCAAATCGGGAGACAAGAGCCTTCTTGTCTGCCACATCTTCCTTTATAGAAATGAACACAATGTCTTCACTCTCTTCATCTTCTGATTCCTCATCTATGACACCTTCATCAACTACCACAAAACAATTTCTCTGGTTTCCTCCTTTGAATTTCTTGAACCTTTTCGATTTATCCTTATTGTCACTATTAGGACAGTTCATAGCAATATGTCCTATCCGATTACAGGAGAAACATTTCAAAGGAAGCTTACCTTTGTATTTACTGGTTCCTTTTGGAAATCTCCTGGCAAGAAGAGCTTCAAATTCCATTAGAAACTCTTCATCCTTCATTTCTCTATTCTGATTAGGTTCCCCACTAGTGCTATCCTCGTTTCCTTTTCTGGATGGTATAGCAAATGCTTTAAAGGCTGATTGTCTTTTGAACACTACCATCAAAACTATTTAGCTCATAGGCTGTCAACTTGGCTATGATGGAGTCCAAGGACGCCTTAGACTTTTCTATTGATCTCAGCTCCTAATAGCAGCAACCCTTATTGCATAGACCGGCAACAAGGATCTCAGGACTTTACTTACCACAGTGGAATCTTCTATTTTGCCACCTGCACTCTTTATTTCTCCAACAATTGTTTTGATTCTTATTCCATACTGTTGAATGGTCTCTCCTTCAACCATCCTCATGTCTTCAACCTTTCCTCTCAAGCTCTCTTCCTTAGCCTGTTTTACATGCTCATCACCACCATGGATATTTTCAAGAGCATCCCATACTTCTTTGGGCTTTGCCTTGTCCTGAACATCAATAAACTCAATGTCAGATAGACTACTGATAAGGGCTTCCATGACTTGCCCATTTTCTTGCATCTCTCTCTTTTGGTCATCGGTGAGAGTAGTGGTAGGAACAACATATACATTTTCAACATAACTCCAGTGTTGAACACCCATGCTTTTGATGAATATCTTCATCCTGTCTTTCCATATACCAAATTTTTCCCTGTTGAACTTTGGACCTTCCCTCTTCATCATTTGGCTAGGATCTTTTCCTCAAGTGGTTAAGCTTACAACACAGAGGACCTGGAGTGCTCTGATACCAATTGATAACTCAATGATGAACCACTAGTACTGAACCGGTACTGAGAGGGGGGGGTGAATTAGTACAAACACAAATACAGTCCAAAACCGGTTTGACAGCAAATACTCCAAATGACTGATAAACAGAGATATCGGTAAAACAGAGTGCAACCGGTGACATCCAGTATAGCTCAATCAGTCATGAACCAGTCACTCAATAAGCTTTTCTTTTAGCTCAATACCACATTATCATAATATTCACATGCATGAACTAGTAGACTTAACCATCAAATCTTCACAACAGTGAGTTCAATATGTTTTATAGATAGGCATAAAACATAGAACCTTCATGTGCTTAACAGATAAAATAGAGCATCACAAGACAAGAGAATTACACATGACACACATATTTATCATGTGGAAACCCAACTGGGAAAAACCATGGTGGGGATGATTACCCACAAGCTGCTTTTTAAACTCTTTAGAAGTCCGCTCTGTTAGGAGCCTTGTCCAATTAAGAACATTACAATAGGTTCTGGTAGGAACCGATCCTGTTAAGGATCACCCGGTTAAGGGATACCTGGTTAAAGGTTAAACCCGGTAGGGTCACCTTGTTAGAGGATTTTAAGAACTCAATAGCTGAAAGGATCTCCTAACCTTCTCTAGCTTCTCAGAACTCATTAGCCTCGAGTTACCCGGTTAAGGGATTTGAAACAAGCGAGTTAAGACCACCTGATTTAAGGGATTTTGAATCAAGCCACTTAAGGCTACCCTGTTAGGGGATTTTACAACTGTTGAAGTGGTTAGAGATCAACAGGAATTACAATGATCTATTAACAGCACTTAATGCTAATGCAGATCTGTTTAGGCTCCTCTTTTCCTTCTGCACATTCACTTTGTAGGTATCTCTTCTCTCCTTTGGTCACAACTTTGCCAACAACATCAGACAAAAACCCAACATTGACCTTATAGGAATCATACAGGTTGGTAGCAAAAACCCTAAACCCTAAACCTATTAAGGTTGAGCAATTCAAACGGTTCGATCCTGACCGTTGAATCATACTACATTAAATGCACCAGTCCTTAATCGATCTCAAGACATTCTCCATCGTCCATTATCCACCATTTTCATAACGGCTGATAACCCATCACGCGTTATCACCGTTAGATAGACTTCGCACATTCCCGAGGTAGATAGGAATAGTCATCTTTATGCAAGATCCTTCACGCACACAGAGCTTACATGGCAACACCATCTATCCTCCATCATACTGCTAGCTTATCACACAAAGATCGCCGATTGAGTCACACAGACTTGAGGTACTCCAACTGGAAACCCCGAAGTGGAAGTTGCCTACCAACCGGTAGTCATATAGTGCTTCCATGTGTTGGTTCCCATTACTACATGCTGGTTCACCTTGAACAAATGTGCTGCTTCACTTTGGCATATACCGGTTCACACATATGCCGGTTCCTCTTTCTTCACTTATCACCTGTGTCGGTTCACACTATGTCTCATATTGACATCAATGACAACATACAATATCATTATGTCTTCATGCCAATTCACATAATGCCAACACTTGGTTGCATGGCTGAGTGGATCCCATCCTAGGATTGTGCCCTCCTGAACCCAACCTGTTTTACCCTATTTTGGGAGGAAAAGGGCACTTGGGGTGCCCCTATCCAGACCAAGGCATCTTGGGTGCCGTGGTCCCCCTTAAATAAGCCCTAATTTAAATAAGATGGTGCACTTTCCTTCCTCGATGAGTTTTGGTCCCCATGGCTCAATGTGATCGTTGGAGGTTGGCCTAATCAATAATTTACCTATGGAACCCTATATATAAACATTCTATAAACTCATTTGAGATCACTTTCATACCATAGTGTTCACATATCTACAAGAATTAAAGGAAAAATTTCATCCCACCATATTCTTCAAGCGTCATGGATAAAATGCCTTTATGACATCTCTTTATATTCATTTTTCTCTTCCCAATATACTTGGGAGCTCTTCCCCATGAACCTTGAGAGGTGTGGAGACAAGAAATGCCTTTATGAAATCTCTTGAATCCCACACCTTGTCCTCTCAAATCCATGTGCTCCCTCTCAGATTGATCTCAACCCCTCATCCCAAAATCAATCTTGGCCTTTCATTCTGGCCTCCTCTAGCCTATAAATTGGAGTCTTCTCCACTCATTCTCTCTCCTCATTGCACATCCTCCTAACTTTCCCACTTGCACTCTAATCACTCATTAGCCCACCTAATCAATATCCTTAATCATTTGTACATCCCTAATCACCTTCATCCTTTCAAAAAAATTCAAATTCCTTGAATTTCCCCATGCATCCTCTTCCCAAGGAATTTTTAATTCATTTATCCATTTAGTCTTCCCACACACCCTCTTATTTTGGAATTTTTAATTCCTCCTTCCTCCCCCCAAGGAATTTTATATTTTTTTTCTCTTCCCAATGTAGTTGGGAGCTCTTCCCCATGAACCTTGAGAGGTGTGGAGATAAGAAATGCCTTTACGACATATCTATTTATATTCCTTTTTCTCTTCCCAATGTAGTTGGGAGATCTTCCCCATGAACCTTGAGAGGTGTGGAGATAGGAAATGCCTTAATGAAATCTCTTGAATCCCACACCTTGTCCTCTCAATCCTTGTGCTCCATCTCAGATCGATCTTAGCCCTTCATCCCAAAATCAATCTTGGCCCTTCATTTTGGCCTCCTCACAAATCATCCACTTTTTATACATTCTTATGTTGTGCATTTAATCCATTGATCCACTTCCATCATACTCTCATGTTGTTAATTTGGAATCCAAAATCATCCATCACGCCATCATGATGCCCAAATCTTCTTTCATCTAATTTGTATCCATCATCATTTAAATTCAATCCAAATCCAACCAATCTTGTTGTGTGTGAAGAGAAATCAACATCCCAATCAAGGAGCTAATCCAAACAAGTTAAGGAGGGGCACATCCTTAGCTTCACCAATAGATCAACTGGAGGAACAAGAGAGAACTCCCTTGCAAGGTATAAGAATCTTGTTTTATACTTTATTTGGTTTTTTATGTTTATTTGGGTTTAAACTAACCATCTAACCTTGCATTGGTTTTCCCTTGCTTCAACAACCATTGCAAATCTAAGGTATTATGATATAACATTTACTTCAATATTTCAATTCAATTCAAGGGTAATTCCTAAATTGGGGTTTGACCTAAACCAAACCCCATCAACAACCCTATTTTCTTCTTTCTATGTCTAGGGGATTGTCTCAAGAACTACAAGCAAGGAATCTAACAAAGTAGACGACGATAATCAGACTCAAATTTTGAAGCCACAAAAATGTAGAGGACCAAAATGACCGACTCTCCTCAATTCTAAGAATTTATGATACTTTCAGACAGTGGATTATGTGTGTCATCGTGATCCAAACCACATCAAGTTTGTTTTCCCTTGATATTGATGCAGGAGCATCCTTGGTTCTTAGCAATCTTGCATCAACCAAAAAACATTTTCTTTTTCTCTTGCTTTTTGTTTGTAGTTTGAGTATTTCTATCTGTATTTCTTTGCATTTGCACACCAGACCTTGCAGAGCTATATTTTGCTTGTGGAAATGTTCATCTACCTTATCCTAAGTCCGTGGGACATTTGGATCTTTTTTTCTGGCAACTTATCACTTCCAAAATCTGGGATAGTTTCTAGCTCAGAGCACCTGAACCACTTGGACATTCTGGAGCCTAATTTTGTTGCTTCTGGCATTCCTTGGCATGTGACCAACCTTCCCTTGGGTCCGCACATCATTCTATTTTATTTCTAGAGGGATTCCTTTGGTGGAGGCCGACTTGGTTGTTTTTCATGTTAGACCATCTTCATCGGTAATTATTTTCATCTTGGGCTGACACGGATCATCCTAGAGCCATGAATATCATATAAATCAATATAACTAAGCATATGAAAGAAATGTTTTTACATAGAGAAGAATAATTAGAAGAATATATGTTAGGACATTTCTGATAAAGAATTCTAACAAAAGTCCACATTGGATTATTGCTATATGATATCCATATCTAGTTCTAAAGTGCCCATTTTTTGCATAGGTTGGAAGGATACACGAAAAGGTTGGGGAGACTGGTCTTACTAGTAATTCCACTCGCTTAAAAAATTCTAAACCTTTTCAACATAGCGATTTTGTGTGGATCCTGAAATCATTTCATTCCATGAGACAATAAAGAATGCCCTATTAAACTTGTCTTTAAAGTAGTCGAGAGAAAGTTCATCGTTTCCAACAATAAGATTTAAAATTGTGCATTTTAAGCAATTCTTTTTTGTTCCTTTTATATGAACTTGACTTCTTTAAGACTTCGTCCAGATATGTCACAACCATCACAATAGTATCAATAAATAGATTTGGTGGATGTATTTCCAATTTTCTTTGTATCAACAAATAGATCTACATAAATGGAAGCCACAAAATCTAACATTCAAATGGAATTTGTCAATGAAATCTATGTTAAGTGATTAAATCTCGTGGGTGCTTAGATAAACTCATAAGGCACTGACAGGGGGGGTGAATCAGTGCAAGCAAAAGCAATATGAATATGATCACCAACTTAAACAACTTAAAACTTAACAAGCATAAGAGGAATATCACCACATAAGCTAATGCCCAATAAAACAAATTCCACATAGCACAAGAGATTTATACGTGGAAAACCAAAAGGGAAAAGCCATGGTGGGAGTTAATACCCACAAGATTCACTATCTGCAGAATAGAAATCTTGATCGATTAAGGTCTTACAAATATGCCCTTTTAGGAACAGACCCGGTTAGTAGTCACCCGGTTAAGGGATTTAAATGATGAGCGTTGTTAGGAGCTTTGACCTATTAGGATCAACCTCACAAAAGGATTTAAGACTATGATATAGAGATATCCTATTAGGGGATTTACAAATTAAGGCCTGTCAGGACCTACCTGGTTAAGGGATTTTGCTACTATAACTGTTAGGATAACAACAGTCAAATGATCTTCATGTAACACCTCTGTGTCTGATAAGATCCTCTTTAGATCCTCAAAACTTCAACAACACATCAATACAGAGCTTCACTAATCACCGCATAATCAAATTTGCCTTATTCACCTTCGATCTCATCAACATACACATGTCTATCTCATAATTCATCACATTTTTTATAGACATCAACTTAGTCGGCTACAACCTTGGAACAATTTCCTAGGTTCAATGAATCTACACAAACTAATATTGCACATCAAACTTATGTCGGCCACCGACATAAAAAACTAAAAATAAAATAAAATCTGTGTCGGTTTACCGATTTAAGTGACTTTATCACTACCGGTTGAGTGTTCATCAGAATGCCTGATTTGTACATCAAATCTCGCTTGTTCGGTTGAATCTGCCAATGCAGTCATGAATATAGCTGCAAATACCTGTCTCCATTGTTAATTTAAAACCGCATCATCCAACTCTTCACCAATCGCTTGTACCGGTTGCATGAATGCAACTCTGTTCCTATTTACTGGTTGGAGTCCTAATTACCAGTTCTCTATTAAATTGTCTTCTGTACCGATTAAACCTTACCAATTGTCTTCCAAGACTTAGATGAATACAAAAATTATTGTTACCATCAATGACAACACAAGACTTATTCATCAAACATGAATCTCAATCTATTCATCACATTCACCAATCAATTATTTACCGGTTGCATATCACCAACAGTCTTTACCAGTTCAGTCAAATGCCAACATTCTCCCCCATTGGCATTGATGGCAACACTTAGGAAAAATTTTGTCAACTAAGTGTGCAAAAACAAAAATTGACTTTATGACATATACTCCCCCTTAGCAATTACATGTTATTAAAAAAATTTAAACCATTACAAGACTCATACTACTACTCCCCATTATGAATACAACAAAATTTTGACTCTTCTACTACTCCCCCTTTGACAACAATGGCAAAGGAAAGTAAATACATACAATTACATCAAAATGTGCATCAAAATTGCATTAGCATATATGAATTTCTTTACAATGCAGTCTTAGAAAAAACATCACTAAAATGTGATTTCAATTGTGTCAGATCATTACATCAAGTCTCCAAAATATTGTCGGTTATCTCCACATGTGGCTTTATCTGTCCAACAAACTCTTCCATGGAATCTATGGTACTCATCACCGGTGTTGCAAGGATGGCTTCAATTTCCTTATAAGATCTTTGCGAGATTTCCATCGTCGGGATTAGTTGTGTCTGTAATTCCTATAGTGATATGATCCTCTTAACCTGTTCATTTTCATAAGTTCTACAACCGATCTTCCAAAATTTATTGCAAAGTCATTCAGGGGCATAAATGACTCACTAAGAACTTCATTTTCTTGCTCAGCTTCCTCCATCTTCAAATCAACACAAAACAATGAAAATTTAGAAATAGTTGAGAGGATTTTACCTCCAGTTTCAAGTCCTTCTTTCAAATCATAGTCCCTATTAACAGTCAAGGCAACTTTACCTTTATCAATTTTAGTCATTAAGTGCTCTTTTCTCTTCTTCTTGTAATATTTCTCAACACTAATATAAGTTACATCCTCAAAAGATTTCATCTATTCTCCGACATCATTAACAAGTTGACCAAGCTTGTCAATAGGAGTAACAAAATTATTAGTATCAGTCTCCAATAGGAGACTAGACAAAATCTCAACAACATTCTTTATTGTTTCTGCCTCCTTCTACTATTCTTTCATCCTCTTCTTCTTGGTCTGGGATTACATGGTAGTTGCAATCTCCATCAACTCAATTGAGCTTAAACTCTCCATGTTAGCTCCAAATACATGTCTCCATCATTACTTTAAAACCACATCATCCAACTCTTCATCAATCGCCTATATCAGTTGCATGAATGCAACTCTGTTCCTATTTACAGGTTGGAGTCCTAATTACCGATTCTTTGTTAAACTGTCTTCTGTACTGGTTAAACCTTACCGGTTGGCTTCCAAGACTTAGATGCCTACAAAAACATTGGTTCCATCAATGACAACACAAGACTTAGTCATCAAACGTGAATCTCAATCTCTTCATCACATTCAACAATCAATCATTTACCGGTTGCATACCACCAATAGTATTTACCAGATCAGTCAAATGCCAACATGTTCCTCTTAGAGTTTTTCATTGCTTGATTCTTACATAGTGGTGAAATGAACATCTAGTTTGGAAATATGCAACTCTCCTCTTGCATGGCGGTTATGTTCCTTTTTCTTTGTAGTCATTTGTAGTAAAAGGGTGTGCATGTTGGGTGTGCACTTTTAGCTCCCTAGTCACATGTGAAAACACTTACTATTTGGACTGCAATACGTAGTTCTTATATCTGGTTCATGGTCAATCCATTTTTACATTAAAGAAGTGGATTATTATTCATTAGTTTCTTATGGGTTATGAATTTTGGTATAATTTAAATTTAATAATCTTATAAACAATGTAATTTCTCTCTGTAATGCCCGCCAAAATACCTTAGAGAAATAAACCATAATCTACTAACAAATAGAGATAAAAAAAAATTCCTTTTAAGTCAATCATTGCTACTACACTCTATAACATTTATTATTGCAACATTACAACCAATATGCATCAATGCATCTTTTAACAATTACAAGAATATATATGAATCAACAAGAACATAACCATAGAACATATTATGCAAGCGGAGTTATCATTTAACCATTAACATATCTCAATACAAGCTCATACATTATATTCATTTCCTAGGGTATCTCAATGTCACTACTTGACATAAACCTAACACATCACATATCCATCTAGAATATCTTACACTATCATTCTACTGATCATTTACCTCCCATATAAATATGGCAAATCATTAATATATATGCATAAATCTACCACATTTCATACCCTTTAGGTTCATTCTAGAATACCAACTAAATATTCCTAATACTTCTTTAATCATCAATCATTTAACACTTCATAAATCTAAATGCATTTAACCTTCTCCTAGATGTGGAACTAGATTATTTCCTTAAGCACAATAATTACACAACTCATCAAGAATATTATCCAAATTCATATGCAAGCTTATAACAGTAAGCAGTTATCTACTTCCAAATAGGATTCCAAGCTACTAAACAAATTCAAGAGTCATACGATGCTACGAGAATAGACACATTATACCATTTCAACTCCCTAATTCAACATAGGATCTCATTCCCAACACGATGAGTATTTCTACAACATGAACCATATAATAAGTCATCATCTTATTTCAAGAGAACAGTTCTACATCATCAAGTCTAACTACATAAGAGCACATGGAACAAGCACATAGTCTCTTTTGCTACATTACATCCTAATTCTTAATAGTACAAGTTACATAAGTACATAATCATATTCCACATTTACAAGTCAACGTAATACAGTAATATCTCTAATACATAGAAATCAACACCATAGGACAACCACATATTGAAGAGTCGTATATTTCCTGTAAATCCACAACAACTCATTAATTTTCCATATCCCAAGATAACTTAATCTATCTCCCTTGGACCTGCAACCAACATTAGTTTTATGCAAAAACCTGTTGAAAAAGTTAATGAAGATTGTGGGTTGACTAGCCTAAACTTTTCATCATTTATTTTGTTTGTCTTACAAACACTTCTCTATCTGTCACCTATGCGCAAAAATTCAGAGTGTATGCACTATAATATGGAATATGCGTGCTAATATTCAAAGAAAATGCGCAACTCTGGAACTCATACGCGCTATACTAATGGTCCAATGCACTAAAAGACATATCAAATCATTATGCGTTGGAATAGGATTCTTATGCGTTGGTGTATTTTTCAGATGTGCTCTAAAGTATAGGACAAATATGCTGGAAAATGAGTTATATGCGCTAAAATGACTTGTAGATGCACTATTCTGGGATTCTTTCAAGAATTTATCTTTAACCTATGTACAAAATGCTTATAAATTCGGGGACAAGCCCCACGGTGAGTGCCAAAAATGTTTGCCAGAATAGTGGTGTCAGTTGATTAATCAGAAAGATGAGAAACTAACATACCAATGAAAAGTTAGATATAAAGACAGTAAACTAGTTAAACAAACTAATCCTTAAAAAGAATTTCATTTTTCTCTATCTCATAGGATTCCTCAATTCAATGGTTGCTCTTAGACCATTGAACAACTGACCTTTGGAATGACAACTCCAAGAATGAGTGATAATGGATACAAATGATCTATATGCAATATGCAACTAAGATCTATATGATAAAGTTATTTAGATGAGGATTATGCTATGGTAATGATAATATACTAAGCTAATATGATATATGCTAACATGTGATAACATACTATACTAACAATGCTTCTAAATGATTAAGATGTTTATTTTCAACAAAGAGATGCAAAACTTAAGACTTTGATAGACTATAACCTGGATGCATTAAACTTGTGATGATGGATAATGAGAGAAATGAGGCCTATTTATAGAAGAAATGGGCAATTGGATGGTCAAGATTGAATAATCTTAACGAGGGCTAGGATTGAATAAGTTTCAATCCATGTTTACAATTTTTGCTAATGAAATGGTGACAATTGTCAATATGAGATGGCTTGAGAAGAGAGAGAAGAGGCATTAAATGTGTGAGAAGACATGGTGGTTACCTTAGGGGATATGGTTAGGGTTGAGTTAGTGGATAATCCTTTTATCCTAAGGATAAAAGAATGTGCTAGAGTTAAAGGGATAACCATGGTCAAAGCAATGAATGCTTGAAAAGACCCACGCGTTAAAAATGATGGTTAATTTAGATGATGGTTATGTAAGAGCCTTTAATGGTTTGGAAGACTTTAGAGGTTAACTATTTGAAGACATAAACACTTTAATGGTTATTGAAGACTTTGGAGGTTTTTGAGAAGTGGCCTTTTTCTTAAGGAAAGTGCAAATGTTTACGAGGGGGATTAGGCTAAATTAGAATTGACTAGAAGGATCTAGAAGCGGGTTTAGGCTTGCAAGTGGATTTTGTAGGAGAATGCAATTGGGAGGATTTTTAGTATTTAATTACAATAAAATGATTTATTTCAATTATTGGTTGCAACTTGCATTTGATAAATTTAAATAAATATTGATTTATTTAAATGTGTGGAAGGTATTTAATTAAATGTAAAGGGGTATTTAATTAAATAAACATGATTTATTTAATTAATAGACTAAATTTGACTAGATGAATTAAATTAAATAAATTGAATAATTTATTCAATTAATAGAGGAAGGGGTGAATTAATTAATAGAAAAATTGTTAGTGAATTAAATAAACATTAAAATATTTATTTAATTTAGATGTCATTTTTATGTTGATATAAAGCAGCGAAGATTTCCAATTTTTTTGAAGATTTTGGTTCAAGGCTTCTACTTTTTTCAAGTATGCTATTTTTTTTTTAAGAATAAATAAATATCCAATATTAGAATTCATTTTCAAGTATGTTATATTAAAATAGATATTCTTAAGATTTTATTAAACCTTATTTTTTGGATGCATAACTTGTTAAAGAAAAAATTGCATTGA
Source organism: Cryptomeria japonica (assembly GCF_030272615.1). NCBI lineage: Eukaryota > Viridiplantae > Streptophyta > Pinopsida > Cupressales > Cupressaceae > Cryptomeria > Cryptomeria japonica. The sequence goes on from NC_081406.1 coordinate 336,595,930, forward strand.
AATGTTATTTACCTTTTATTTGTGGACTCATTTATGTAATTGTTTCTTGAAAAACATTTTTTAATTGTTATGATCTATGATTTATCTCTTATATATGATGTATATGTGTTTGTGTGTTTAGGTGTTCAATTGAAATTGAATCTGAATATTTTGTGCAATGGGGAATAAGAGGACTAGATCAAGGTTGTATGATTAAAAAAAAAGGGATGATAAGATGAAAGGTCTTACAAAAGGTAGTCAACAACAAATTGTTGATGTCCAAGATCAACCTATTAATGCTAAAGAAATGACAACCCAGGTACAAGATCAAATTAGTACATCGTCAAGTTCAAAATTGTTCTCGAGTATGAAAAATTTAATGGAAATGGATGAAGATAGTCTTTTCAATGAAATTCCTTCTGAAGATATGGTACCTGAAAGCACAATAAAATTACATTGTAAGAAAATGTGGGACGATTATTTTGAAAATAAGTCTATTATTGGAAGGGGACAATTATTTGTGAAGTTATTTAGGAAAAGAGAATTGAACCCTGTTTTGGAGTTGTTGGGTGTTGATAATAAGAAAAGCTCACATGATGCATCAATAAAAGATACTATAATTTAAAATTTGCAAGAAGCATTGAAATGTATTGACAACACAAGTCAAGGTGCTGAATTAAGTGTTGCATGTAGAGCATTGATGACTATGATTTCTAGTAAGAAATTGTGTCTTAAAAAACAAGTTCACACAATTTCTAAATTAATGCAAGTATCTAGAAGAATTTTTCAAAGATATATTAGGAAGATAAATATGTTAGATGAAAACATTGAAAACAATTGGGTAAATACCTGTAGGGTTCCTCAAAAAGACAATTTTTTTGAAGATGAAAAAAAATAGGTCATTGATCTCTCATGTTTCTTCCAATACAAGGGACATTATCTAGATGATAGATGAAGATGGTACAAAAATTTCACATCCAAAACATTTTCTAAATACAACATAAAGTGAATTGTTTCAAGCATTCAAGCAAGAATTTTCAGATGTGAAGATTTGTCAAAGGATGTTTGAGAGATTGCATCCTTTCTTTGTATGCATAAATAAGGTACATGAAACTTCTTGTTGTCGAAATCATGTTGAATTTTTTCTACACTTGCAATCATATAAAAAAGTCATGGCAACAATTAATCAAAATCTAGTCATTCCTACAAGTAAAATGCAATTTGTGAAATCTATTTTATGTGATAAATTAGAAAATTTAGATGAGTTCAAAATATAGTGTGTAAAAGGTACACGCATTGAATGTGGAGATTTGAGTAAGTTTTAATTGGAAACTGAGAATATTGATATTACAATGCAAATTATGTGGAAGAGATTTGAATATGAGACATACCAAACTAAGTCAGGAGCTAAATCCCAAAAATTTGTGTTGAAAGAGAGTGCATTGCCCTACATTGAGTTTATGACTAGATTTCGTAGTATCATATATCCACATATCCAACATTGTCATGGTGCAAGATGGCAAGCTAAGCAATTTCGTGAGTCAAAGAATTGTTTTCCATTAGGTTGTATTCTTTCAATTGTAGATTTCTCTGAGAACTAAACATTCAGTCTGCACACAAAAATTCAAAGTCGATATTATCATTCCGAGTAAGTTGCAATATTTGTACAAGTTTTCTATAGACATGCACAAATTCAAGTGGATCTTATAGAGAGTACTGAAAATGAATGCATTATCATCAAGGAGGTTCATTTCTATATCAGTTATGATACCTGTCATGATAGGAGCTATGTAGCACATTCTTTTGGAATTTTTTTGAAGATATTAGAGAACGTGGGATAAATTGTTCACAACATTGGATTTGGTCAGACGGATGTGTCGGTAAGTGTTATTCTAAAATTATTTTTTAATTTTATTATGTGTTTTAAATTTTGAAATTTGATTTGATTTTAACACCAAGTACATACACACACACACACACACACACACACACACACACACACACACACACACACATATATGTAACTATTCATGTCAGGACAATTTAAGTCTATAAGAGCTTTTAACTGGCTATCCTTACAACATGCTCAAAGTAGCATAAAATTTTTATTGAACTTCTTTGAGAGTGGACATGGAAAAGGAGAGCATGATGGAGCAAGTGCATGTGTGAAGTGTGCATTTCTCCAATGTGAATTTGTAGGTACATTCTCTTCATTTACTTTAATTTTTTATTTTTTATATCAAGCAATTTAAATATATATGGGCAAGTCCACTTTTCTAAAGTGATCTATCTTGTGTATAGGTAACACCATACGAAATTCAAATGAAATTGTTGATTGGTGCAAAATTCATTTTGCTAGTCGTGATACAACTTACAACAAGCGCTATTTTTGGGAAGTTAAAGGTATTTATTCTTGTGTTTGAAAATTATTTTAAAATTCAACATGACATAAATGAAAAGTAAATTAAATTAATTTTCTTGAATTGTGAGTTTGAGTATGTACATTTATTTTAAAACTATATATTGAATTAGAAATGTAAATGTGTGTTTCTAAATTCATAAATCTGTTTAACAAATATTGATCGATCAAATCCTTATAATTGTCAAACAATTAATGTTTTTAGAAGTTTACAGCAAGTCATGACTACGGGACATAGCAATCCTCTTATTATTCTTGTAAGAGAAAAAACATGTTTTTGTGTTGATTGCATTGAGAACAACACAAATACTCATTGTGAGAATATTGAAGATGGATATGTTTTACAATGGCAAATGAAATAGTTAGTCGCAATGCCTCCTTAGGAAGATAGTGACATTAATGATATTCATGATCCTCTATATTCAGTTGATTATGAACATGTTTCTAATTTAATTGTGTTGGAATCCAAGAACACTGAGAGGGGGGTGAATCAATGTTCTACCGGAATGATCAATTTTAACCTTATTAAAACATGCATACACCAACCGGTATACCGGTACATATAGAATTGAAAGAAGTAAATCAACTAATAAGACAATCACATAAATCAATACCATAACACACAAAATTATACGTGGAAAACCTCAAAGAGGAAAAACCATGGTGAGATTTGTGACCCACAATATCAATCCATTGGCCATATAAAGAGATATTACAAAATATAGGGGCTTGAACTTGCAGGAAGGCTTACAGCCTATAGCACACTACTCAATCACAAAAGGAGCCTCATTGACTACATATAAATCCAGAATACAATCCAGAGAAATAATTGAACTGCAAAGATAACATCTTCTATGCTTGAATGCAATTCCAATTAAGCTCTATCTGTTCCAGTCTGAAACCCTAAACCCTTACCGGAATAACCCTTACATAAATATCCTCACATACATGATCTCTCATATGTTTCACATCTCCTTTACATTATTATATTCTCCTATCCATCCATATTACAAAATGATCTAACCAACTGACCTATATACCCCTTTACAATTCATTAAGCCTTATGTCGACTTACAAAGATAATTACAATATGAACATAAATGTCGATTAGATAACATAAATACATGAATATCAAAAACAATTATTGATATCAGATCAAAAAGATGTCATCCTCCAATATCGATATCTTGAATCTGAACCATGTCAGCCTGCATTGCCAGTAACTTGAGAATTCCTTCCAACCTGTCGGTTTCGGTGAAGTGTTCACGAAGTGCCTGTCGGTACACAACTAACCAAAAATATGAAGACAAAATAAGTTGCCATGTTTCCATCAATGACAACATATTGAAACCAACCAATTGAGTGTCAATAACCAACAATCTCCCCCTTTGACATTGATGGCAACACTAGATGTGGAAAACATCTAGGTACCAAGAAATGCCAAACAAGTCTCTCTAAATGCAAGACAACCAACAATATCCCACATAAAGATATAGGAATGAAGTTTTGAAACAAAGACCAAAATCCCCCTATGAATAATATATGTAAAGCTCTGAATTACACATATATCTCCCCTTAAGTTTTTTCTTTTTCACATTAATATATCTCCCCCTTTGACATCAATGCCATCAAAAATCCAAAAAGAATACCAAAAACCGGGACGAAGAATAAAAAATTGTACAATGAATATGTCCCAATATATCTTACAAGTCCATTTAGCATATGGGAAATGACTCTTTCTCACTAAGCTCTGTCAGTGTGGGCTTACCAACCATATATATACACTTCTTATGTACACTTAATGAATCCAATCGGGGAATCACCAATCCTCTAAAACTTCTGGCTCTCCTTATGATTTTTTCTTTTTCTTTCTCAAGAGCAAAAACTTGGGCTTCAAAAACCAAAATCTGACCATCAATAGACGTAGACAATGATTTCAATCCATCAAAAAAAATTTCTATACTTGCAATCTCCTCCTGAACATTCTTATTAATTTTATTTGTCTCAGCTATTAGTAAACCTGAGTTACAACATATTCTATAAATACTATTGCACTGCCTCAATGCATTATCCATCAATTTTAACTTATCATTAATCTCCTTCCTCTCCGACTCAATCATTTGATCAAATGTAGCTCTTTTATCCTGTGTGAACCTCTCCAATGCTTGTCGGTTTGATATCTACTATAGAGACTGAAAAATCCTTTGAAATGTGCTTTGTGATTGTCTTAAGCTTTCCGGATGGGCTCACTTCTTTGTCAAACTTGCACTCTGGGACTAGTCTATACAAAACAGTGATAGACTGATTAATAACCCCTTTATCCATAGATCCCTCCTTTAACATTTTATGTGCAACCATTATCATAAGTTCAAAAAAACTCATCTCCGTTATGATTTTATTTTCAACCTGCGAGGTGTCAATAGACAACAATGATGGACTCACTAACGGTTCCTTGTTGGATTCCCCTTTCTCTCCTTCTGAAGGTTTAACCTTTATAGCTTCCTCACATGCACCGGTGGTTTCGCCATTTGGTGCAGTCTCAGTAATTATCGGTTCCTCCCTATGAATTGTAACCTCATCCTATGCAATCTAATCCAGAGGACTGTTGTCCTCTACACAATGGAAACTTTACATTATCAACCTTTACACTCTTTGTATTGTGTGTGTGAAAAGTGGAATAAGTTTGCAATTTGTAAGACACAACACTTCAATTAAATCATTACATGTATGGTTAGACAGATATAATCATGAATAATAAAACCATAACAAATCGACCCATTGCCTTGTAAAAGATGCAAGTATAGACTTTCTCTTAGATTTGTATAAGCAAATACCAGTGACTAGACTACACCAAGACGAAGGATTTAATCTATATGAGCATAAGAATAAGCTAAATGGATGCAAGATGGATGCAAGATTATGCTAAATGGATGAATATTAAGCTATATGAATTCAAGCAATCATAATTAAACTAAATACGTAAAAAGCTAAACTAAGATGCAATAATCTCAAAAACACAATATCTTCAATGACTCCAGAGCAAAAACTTCATAATAATAATAAATCTCTATGGTGTTTTGAATGAGAGATGAAGGCTGAATTTATAGACTCAAAGAGAGACCAACGGTCAAGATCGATTAGCAATGAGCGGTTGACATTATTCAAGAAAAAGCACAATTTAGGATAATTGAAATAATTGAGAGATCAGATTCAGTTAACCTTGAGATAGATTCTAATTATAACTTGATTGAAATGCATTCAGATTATAAGTTCAAGTTTGTATTGGAGATAAAATTTAATTAATTCCATGCACTTGTGACAAAAATAGGTGATTCCATGCATATTCTTTGATTTATTCAAGAAAAAAGTCTTTTCAATGCTACTAAACTTGTTTTCTCAAAAGCTGTGAGTTCTAATTTTGGAGAAGATAATTAATTCGATTTAATTGTTTTTCTGACTTCAAGTTATCTCAATTTAGAAGAAGGAATAATATCTCAAGTTTAATTTTTCTCAATTCAATTCTTTTATTTTATTTTCAATTTAACTCTTGCTTTTGTGATTAATTCCTCTTTTGTAATAAATTAATTCTTTTTTTATGATTAATGACAAATTTATTAATTAATTAAATATGCTAGGATATTTAATAAATTAAATAAGATAATTGATAAAAATGATTTACTTGGAATGATTTAATTAAATAAATATTTAATTAATATAGAGTGATTCATTTGCCATGTGACATTTAATGATTGAAGAATTAATTGTGTGCTCAAGATTGATTTAATTGCCTTTGGTTAGGACCTTGGTGATGTTGTCGAGATTAGGGGCCCATGGTTTAGGTGACCATTTTTAGTGTATTACATTTTCCCCTCTTTGAATTAATGTGCGAGCAACGCGTTGATTCAAAGAATAGTTGATGTCTGGGAGATACCAGTTCTGAATTTGATTGATCACAAACCAGATGAAGAGCGAGTTATTCAGTTTGATTTGAACCGATGAAACGAAACAAAGTTGATTAAAGCGATATCAATCTCAAACTTGATTGAACTAGGACCGATGAAGAGAAAAGATACCAAACTTGAACTTGATTGATCAAGAAGCGGGCGGATCTTACTGATCTAGAACTTGATTGAACTAGGCAAAGTGAGCGAAGATAAAAATCGATCTTGAACGTGATGGATCAAGACATGATGAGCGAAGATAAAATGTCCAGCTTCATTTGATGCGATGAAACTGAACACCTGCTTAGATTGAGCATGTGATCAAAGATACTCCTTAAACTTTTGATTGAGTTTAAATGAATAATCAGCTTGATGAAAAGCGATGAAACTGATTAATGTTAAGAGGCTAATTTAGATGAAGACAATATCAGCTTGATATGAAGCGATGAAACCGATATGCCCCTAGAGATTAATTTGATTCAAATGATTGAGAAATCTCAACTTGATATGAAGTGATGAAGGTGAGATGCTCCTAGCGATAAAGACTTGTTTGATTTTCTTTAGTTGAAAATATTTTTTCTTGACTTTTGATGAAGATTTGAAAATTTTCTTGACGTTGAAGATGTGAGGTCATAAGGTCATGAGTATGCCCCCTCGGGATCGAAATCGAAAGATAGCGAGGGTACATGATTTTAGGCAATTCTTGATGATGATAATGATTTGAGCACGAAAAATGATTAAGAGGAAAATATGAAGATTTAGCGATGATTGATGTGAAATTGAGTGAAAATTGAGGAAAAAAATGAGTATTTGATGAAAGCGCTAAGTGATCTCAGTTGTGCAAAATTGACTAGGAGAATGATCTCGGATTTCAATTTCAATCCTGAAAATGGTATTAGGATGGGAAAATTAGCTTAGGGTACAGTTTTCATGTCCATCGGAGCAAGTTGAAAAATTAGGGTTTCGGCTATATAAGGGGTTCAAGTGTCATTTTTAATTCATTTTAACCTCTCCATGTTTGATATTTAAAAAGCCTTCTGCGAAGAAAAATGGCCATTCTGACCCAAAAGCATCGATTCGAGTGTCAAAGATGACATAATTGACCGCGAAACTATGAGCCAACAGTAAGTAATCAATTTTAAGCCTTTGCATTTCGTCATTTTTGAATTTTTGTAGAGTTTTTTGCTTTTTGATGTCATTTAAAATCATTCAATATCATTTTGTCGTGTGATAAAACACTTTCTGTCATATGACAAACTGTCTCTCTTGTGGTTTGTCATTTTAGCCTATATGTTTTGTCATGTGGAGTCATCCCATGTCTCTTATGAGAGTTTTCTTAATTGCCCATATTATCGTACGAGATTATGTCATTTGTGGTATGAGAATGTTTTATCGTTCGGCCTATATTCCTGACTCGTATGAGTTTCTACTTAATCTGTGAAAACTCGTATGGGAAACAGTGAGCATTTTTAAGGGTCAAAACATGAATATTTGATTTGGCATTTGGTGTATTTGGATTGGTGTGATGTTTAACTTGTTTTGTAGCATAGTTTGGATGACTTACTGATGCTTTGTTGTTTTATTTTTGTAGGTTCGATTGCCACATATCTTGTTTCGATGTGTCTATCCTCCTACGATAAGGCTAGTCCATGAGCTATCAGATGTAGATAGAGCACATATTGATTTGTGTGGCTTTACTCACCTTTTAGAGATGCCTGATATCTGTGTGAATCACGGGATGCTGACTGCACTAGTTGAGCGTTTCCATTCTGAGCATAACACCTTTCATCTACCAGTTGGAGAGATGACCATTACACCAGAGGATGTGTACAGGATTTTGAGGATTTTGTTTGATGGCGATAAGGCTGACTATGATTCCGCTTAGTGACCTGGTATCTTAGCCTTGAGATGTATATTTCATGATGAGGACATTCTTGACTGGGCTATCAGTTGGGATGATATGATGGCTAGGTACAGTGAGCAGTTTTCATTGGCATGTGTATCAGCAAGTTTCATTGGTTGTTTCATTGTGTCAGATAGGGGACAACATGGCTTTCTATGTGGCTAAGATATGATGCTCGAGAGACTATTGACTGAGCCTAAGAGATTAGGGTGGGGATCTTTCTTATTATCCTACATGTATAGTGAGACACATGAGATTGCATACAGGGATGGGAAGAGCATGGAATTAGGAGTCTTGGTTCTTCAAAAATGGGCATGGGAGCATATCCCAGTTTGTAGACCGATAGTTGATGATTCCAGAGATCCACACAAGATAATTGTACATAGATATTTTGAATATGTTACTCAGCCCCATCTGGGCAAGACAGATATTGGAGACGACAGTTGGATGATCTAATCGTTGTAGTATGGAGACTATATAGGGGTCTAGAGTTGTGGGATGACTGGAGAGCTCAGTAGAGAGACATGTTCATGACTTTTCCTCTTTGTTTGGCCCAATATGGAAAGCTAATGTACTGAGAGGGGAGGGTTGAATCAATACTTCAAATCTTTTCCTGAATAATAACTTTACTGTTATGCATAAAACAAATAGTGCAGTAACATAAAATAAAGTTAAAACAAATAGGTAACAATCATACATGATTCACTCCATAACACATATATTTTAGCTACGCAGAAACTCTTGGTTAGAGAGAAAGACTGCGGTGGAGATGGCACCCACAACTTCACTACTGCAATAATAAAGATGCTCGGTTAGAGCTACATTTAGCTATTTCTGATAGCTTACCCTGTTAGGAGTATCAAGATCTGTTAGATCTACCTTGCTAAAGGATTTTACAACATTTATTCTGAATGTTGTACCTGGTTAGAGGTTTTACAATTTATAGACTTGGTTAGAGTCTTTTACCCTGCTAAAGGTTTCTCTTTCAACTTCACAATATTACAATAAAATCATTACAAATATCTGCAACTTTACATCTGAAATGTTATAGCAAATTTGATGTGCTCATAATAAGATTACCTTGCTTATAGCATACCTTGGTAACCCATATAGTAACTCGGTAAACCCTTATGTTTACTCTCTTCTCTGACTGTTCTCTGAAAACCTTCTCGGTGACCTCTATGTCTCTGTAACAGTCTTCCTTCATACATACATGCACACACCTTGCTCTTAACTCATGCTATATAAATAGATCTCTTAAAACGGTGATCCAATTCATTGCTTTGATCTTACAAACAAGATTCCTTAAATGAATAACTATACAAAATATTTCATTGGTTAGATTGATCTCAAAATCATAGACAATCTTCTGGTGCAATTTCCAATGTAATAATGGTTAGATGTGCCTTGATCTTGTAACACATTTCACTTGGTGAATATCAACTCGGTGTGTCATCTTTACTGCTCGGTAGTCTCAAAAAGATACTTGGTAGACAGCTCGATGTATACTATGTTATGTAGCTGCTTTCTTCTGTAACCGACTAGACTGTGCATACCGACTTCTCTGTGTGTATACTGACCGCATGATTCAGTAGTACTAACTGACTAGAATGTATAGTATGACTTTGAATATAAAAACTAATGGCAATTTGATAAGTAGTAACAATCTCCCCTTTTGACATTAGTTGAGATGTTTGACAAAAACTACTTTCAAAGTCATAACTAAAAAATCTATATACTTTGCAAAATGACTACACTTGACAATATATACAATAGTCAATGAAATAGTATATTCAGATATACTCCCCTTATCATTATCCTGTACATAACTCTGATTTTACATGCTTGGTTTTGTGCTTGTGTGCTCTACTTGCTCAGCATACTCTGTATACTCTGCTCGGTATACTCCCCTTTATACAATACTCAAAACTGTATCACTCCCTAAATATAGTATATTACTCCCCTTATGTAGTATTACTCCCCTTTGTTGACAAACATCAAAAACTTAATTTCCATCTAGGGGCGGTAACTGATCAAAAATAGATTTATATTTCTTCGGGCGTCGATGAGTGCGACTGAGAGTGCATCCTTTACACTTTCCATTAAAGAATTTTGTGCTTGAATATTAGCCAATAGTGATATTAAGCCATCAAGAGTGCTCCCCTCTTGTGTAGTTGATAGGCGTGTAGCTTGGTGAATCTGTTCTTGAACTGATGAGAGATGAGGAAGGAATAATGTCTGGAGGGTCATTATATCCATCCTGATCTTATGCTCTTCATTTCTAAGTTCTAACTATTAAGCCATGAGCTGTTGAAGCTTGGTATAAAAGTTTTGAACTGAATTAGGCTCTATGGTCAAATTAGTTGAGAGATCGGTGATCTCTTTCTCAATTGCATCAGTTTTATTCTTGATATCTTTAATGAATAAGGAAAATGTACAAAGTTTCTGAAATAAATAAAGAATATGCTTGAGTTGAGGGGACAACTCAGCAATGAATTTGACAAGCTTGACATTTCCTATAGCTAGAGCTTTTTGTACATCTTCTATCATTTTTGCAGTAAGCTCTTTATCTTTTACCTTGCTCAAGTACTCAGATGCATCTACTCCAGATGTTTCTATTTGATTAAGGAGTTCATCCAATTGAATGTGGATGGCTACATCGGTTGACACTATAGCTGATGGTAGCATTTCTGTTTGCAGTGTCTTCACCTTCTGTAGTACTTTATTCTTCTTTTGAATGGCTAGTTGTTTTTCTTGTTCGGACTTTGCTTTTCATAGTTCACCGAAATCAATAAGTGCTTTCCCCTTTAATTTTGAAATATCCACATTGGGCAACACTATCGGTTTAGTTAAATCAACTTTAAAACTATGTTTTTTCACTTTCTTCTCTTTACCTTTGGTTGGTTGTTCCAAGACAATTGCTTGTGAGGCTTGCTGACCCTCGGTAGGTTGCTCGATAGAGGCAACACTTTGGTCAGTTCCTGTAGCCGTTGTGGTGTCCTTGGGTGTCTCGGTACTGGGGGTCTCAACTGTAACATTTTCAGTGCTTGACGGTGCTTGAGAGGTCTGATCTTTATTTGTACCTTCTGTTGCTTCAGACTTGTGACCTTCGGTGCCTTGTGTTGTATCCTTAGGAGCTTTGGTAGAGACAGGTGGCTTGACCGATAGATAAGGCTGAACTTGTACTATCACAGATTCACTAGATACAAGTTTTGCATAGGTAGTGCCTTCTATCATTTCCTGCTCCGGTGCTTCTGCATCCATGACATCTTCATCAATTTGAATAGTGTCAGCCGGGTCATGCTTGGTAGCATCAGGACCTTGCTCAGTGACATCAGGATCTTGCTCAGTGACATCAATAATTTCAATTTGAGATTGTTCACCGACATCCTTTATTTTGAAGATTTCCTGCCATTTGGCTTTTGTCTCATTTTCTACATCAATATATATCCCATTCATCAATTTCAAGGCTCTCAGTTTGACAAGAAATTTAGAATTGTAGGTTGTCAAATGCTCCTTTATTTCAGCTACAGACATATTAGGAAATAGATGGACTAGACTTCGTTCTCTAATTTGTTTCTCTAAGTCCATTGCATATTTCCATCTGTTATCAATATGTAAGTACAATTCACTCAGAAGTGACTTTACTAGTTCTAATGGAGCTAGCCAAAACTTTAGAAGTGTGCAGATGACAGCTTTTTCAATTTATCGCTTCTCATCATTATTCCTAGTCTCATACTTGACATATCTAAATCCTGCAAATCCACCATATTCTCTAAGATTGGCACAAAAGTTTTCAACACTATGAATATTTACCTTCTTGCTTTTTACAATCTGGAATTTGTTGGCATCTTCTGATTCTGTATCACTAAACTCTTTTTCCAGAATGAGTCTCCAAGTAGATTTCTTGTAGGTTTTGGTTACCTTGGGAATAGTAACACTCTTTTGTTTCTTACTCAGTGATGCAACTGATGCTCTAGTGTTGGGTCTCTTTGTTGGTGGAGTCGGTAGGGCCTTTGTAGTGTCCAGTTTCTTTCTTTTCAAAACTTTACCCTTAGGCAACTCGGTACTCAATGTTATTGCTGCCTCTTGAGCTTCAGATTCCTCTTTGGTAATGGCAAGAGTGCCTTTGACAGGCGTAGAGGAGGATTCTTCTTTGAATTTCTCAGATAAAACCTTTATCATCTTTGTAGCCTTTCTTGTAGCTTTAGGTACTACAATGCTCATTTTCACCTTTTCCTTAACTTCTTCATAAGTTCCATATCTTAGTTTAGTAGCATGCCTCAGCAGTGTAAGATATGCATCAATTTGTTGTTGTGTAATATCATAGTCAATCTCGTAACCCATTGGTGGCAAAGATTGAGTCCTAGGTTCTACAACATTCACATGGTAGTAATCAGTGTCTACCTCAAAACATATATCATCCTTATATTTCTCTACCACCTATTGTGCATCTTTTCTTGAAATTTGCTGAAGTAGTCATCCATGATATCATTAAAATTATGTCCCAATTTCTTGATAAAGTCATTAATTTGATGGGTGATAGGTCGGTGTAGCTCCCAAACTACTTTACCGACTGAGGGAAAGAACTTCTCAAAGTAGAAAAACATGCATACAAGAAGTGAACCAAACTTCAATGTATTTGCCGAGTTTTTCTTTTTCGGCTTCCTTATTGTGTTCAGGTTCTCAAACAAGTTTTTCAATAACACTTCACATAAATCTACTTTCATTCCCTTTTTCACTATTTTGTAAGCTAAATCAACTGTTGCACAGGGTACACTGTTTTCCCTTGCTGATTGGAAGAAACAGTAACCAATTACTCTAATTGCAAATTTAAGTTCTGCATCAGTGAAATTATTCAGTTTCAGTCCTCGGTAATCAAATTCTACTCTAGTTAAACTGATTAACTCCTTCTATGATATCATTTTTTGTGCTCGTGCATGGTCATAGATAGGATATCTGGTGATCACATGAATGATTTCCTTAGTGATTTTGAATGGTTGCTCTTATAGCCACATAAAATCATAATGAACTCTACTTAAAACAAACTTAACCCACTGGGGTTTGAATACACGGGGATAGGCTAGGGCTTCAGTTAATCCCTTGATTTTGATATGCTCGTACTTTCTATCCATTTTGCCATCGGTACATAGCTCATCATATGTGTCACTAATCTCAACATGACCGAGTTCTTCAACACGACATTTGGTGAAGAATCTAACATCTTCGACTAACAAGACTCGATCCGGGATGAGTGAAAAGGCAGTTTTGTCATCCGGTTCAGAGGCGACTTTAGGAGTCAAAGTGTATTTCAGAGATGGTTTCTCCACATTCTTGACAACTATGAGATCTTGGATCTTAGGTGCCATTTGTAAATTTCAGATAAAACTTGGCAAACTATCCTTAGGGTTTGACGGTTTACAAACGGCAGACGTTTCACACTCGGTAGATAATAGCAATTTGACAAGATCGGAAAACCAGCTTAACAGTGATGAGATTTTATGTAAATACCTTGGATTCACTTTGAATGAAGTTTTGATCGCCTTGATTTTCTCTGCTCTGCTCTCTTGAAAACTTGGTGAATGAAAATGACCGTAAAAATACTTTTAAGTACACAAAATACCTTATCTGGCTCTATGGAGGTTAGGTCAAAACATTAAATGCACTCGGTTTACCTTTAACCGATTTACTCTTTTTTCTTTCGTTTTAACCGAGTAACCAAATTTCCTTGCTTACCAACTTGACAAGTTTTCTGTAAAGTACTTTTGATAGAATTTCAAACTTACTAATGCATCTTAACTATGCAGGTTTTGAATTTTGTACATAATAGAATAGGAACTACTATGATTTAACCTTTAGAGAATGCAGTCCCTTCATACCTTTTCTGATTAATTTGGAATAGGTGCACCTAACTCAGTAGGTAAGGTGCTTTCTTCATCTGACAGATTTCCTTCTTTTTCCAAATCATCTTGAATTTTTCTTTTATCTCTTCAGTGTCTCCTCTAGGTTGATCTCTGCAATCTCCAGCTAAATGTCCAACTTTGTGACAATGAAAACATGTCATACTAGAATTTCTCCATGATCTTCGGTTGTTCATTCCAAACCTTATAAAACAGTTAGCACTAATGTGTCCATACCATCCACAACATTTGCACCATATCCTTGTATTGTAATCCCATGGTACTGCTGCATATTGTCGGTAAGGATTTGTGTGGGTTCAGTAACCTCTAGTGTTTGCTCAGTGTGCAGGCCACATGTAATTCTTTTGCTTAAACCAACACTTCTCGGTACTATGTCCATATCTATTGCAGTTTTTACAAAACCCTTTGAATTTTGCCTTCTGATAGTTGTTAACAGATTTTGTCCTACATTGATTAGATGTGTGACCACATTTATTGCAATTGTAACAATACTCATTTGACTTAGTGATATTCGGTTGCTTACCTTTTCTGATCTAGCATATGTTGGCAGTATGACCTTGATTTCCATAGTAGTAGCAAATAGGCTTCTTCCTTTTGATTTCATTCCTGTTTCTAGCTTGCTTTGATGATTCTCCTCTCTCGGTAGTATGAATTCCTTTCTCAGTAGAGTCTTTTCCTTTGTAACCGAGTCCTACATCTTTGTTCGGTCTCCTTGTATTCAGTTGCTCATCCAACATCTTTGATGCTTCATAACTCTTCTTACATGTTTCTTTGGATTTCTTCTCTATTTCAAGTTCATCAGTCAACCTTGATACTTCAAGTTTCAATGCTTGATTCTCATCATTCTTTAGAATTGCTTCATGATGTGCATAGCCTAGTTGATCTATCATATATTGTTGAATCCCAGTCAACCTTATGATTTCATCATTCTTATTAGATACTAAGACTTCAAGTTGTTGTTTCTCTCTCTATAGATCTCTTGCTTTATCCTCAACTGTCCTTAATGCATCTAGATTTTCAATCATCTGTGTGCTGCAATGTTCATGTTCTCTTTTCATTGCTTTTAGTTGATCAGCCAATGCTTTGTTCTTTTCTTTCAATACTCCAATCATCTCTTCAGTTTCTTCAGATATACTATTCTTAGATGATGTCTCAATTTGTTCCACTAACTCTTGAGAATCCTGCAAGTCATCAAATAATCTTCTTCTTACTTTTAGAGATTTTTGCATTTGCCTTTGCATGTCTGCAATCACTTGATTTGCATGATCCAGCTCTTCTTGCAGATATACAATCCCCCGAGATTGTTTATAGCCTTCCATTGATAAGATATTTCTCTTTAGGTAGTTAAACCCTTTTCCAAGATTCAAGCTTTGATACCAATTGTTAGGCCCAATATGGAAAGCTAATGTATTGAGAGGGGAGGGGTGAATCAGTACTTCAAATCTTTTCCTGAATAATAGCTTTACTGTAATGCATAAAATGAATAGTGTTCTAACATAAAATAAAGTTAAAATGAATAGGTAACAATCATACATGATTCACTCCATAACACATATTTTGGTTACGCAGAAACTCTTGGTTAGAGAGAAAAACTACGGTGGGGATGGCACCCACAACTTCACTACTGCAATAATAAAGATGCTCGGTTAGAGCTACATTTAGCTATTCCTGATAGCTTACCCTGTTAGGAGTATCAAGATCTATTATATCTACCTTGCTGAAGGATTTTACAACATTTATTCTGAATGTTCCACCTGGTTAGAGGCTTTACAATTTATAGACTTGGTTAGAGTCTTTTACCCTGTTAAAGGTTTCTCTTTCAACTTCACAATATTACAATAAAATCATTACAAATATCTGTAACTTTACATCTGAAATGTTATAGCAAATTCTATGTTCTCAGAATAAGATTACCTTGCTTATAGCATACCTAGGTAACCTATATAGTAACTCGGTAAACCCTTGTGTTTACTCTGTTCTTCGACTGTTCTCTAAAAACCTTCTCGGTGACCTTTGTGTCTCTGTAACAATCTTCCTTCATACATACATGCACACACCTTGCTCTTAACTCATGCTGTATAAATAGATCTCTTAAAACAGTGATCCAATTCATTGCTTCAATCTTACAAACAAGATTCCTCGAATGAATAACTATACAAAATATTTCATTGGTTAGATTGATCTCAAAATCATATACAATCTTCTGGTGCAATTTCCAATGTAATAATGGTTAGATGTGCCTCGATCTTGTAACATGTTTTCATATGCATGCCTAGGTTCAATGTATCTGGTAACACGTTTCACTCGGTGAATGTCAACTCGGTGTGTCATATTTACTACTCGGTAGTCTCAAAAAGATACTCGGTAGACAGCTTGGTGTATACTGTGTTCTGTAACTGCTTTCTTTTGTAACCGACAAGACTATGCATACTGACTTCTCTATGTGTATACTGACTACATGATTCGGTAGTACTAACCGACTAGAATGTTTAGTATGACTTTGAATATAAAAACTAATGGCAATTTGATAAGTAGTAACACTCTTATTGGCAGATCGGTATCCATTATTGAGCGATTCATTGTATCGAGGGTTATGAGGTAGTATGGCAGGCCTCAGGTGATATCACAGGAGTTCACTGCCTATGCCCGATATGGTGATGAGGAGAGATGAGGATGGGCCTCTAGGTTGTTGTATGCATTGAGCATATAGGAGCTAGTCATATTGCAGCGACATCGATGGGACTATCTAGAGGACATTGCAGATGCGGGGGTATCGCCCCAGTCCAGGGAAAGGTTTCAGAGACATCCCTTCCCTAGATTTACAGATCCTGCAAAGCATGCACCTCTCATAGATAAGGTTGAGGATGAGGCCCCTACACAGGCACGGGTATAGGGACATGCATAGGGACAGGCACAAGGATGGAGAGCAGAGGGTCCTAGGCGGGCAGGTGGTGATCCTGGTGCTAGTAGCAATAGGTTAACAGCTGGGGGGAGATAGAGGCAGAGATGGGATGGTGGATCCCTTGGAGCTGTTGATGTGGGGGATAGTGGTGCCAGGGAACTGGAGGGTGGAGGTGAGGAGGAGGGAGCAGCTCCTAGACAAGTGCAACAATGGAGAGATGAGCATAGTAGAGAGGGAGGCGGAGATCCTGTGAGAGAGCAGGGGGCAGTGGACCCACTACAATCTATGAGAGCCAGATTAGCGGGTTTGCAGTCACAGTTGATAGTGGCTCAGACATAGTTTGCAGAGCAAGACTGACAGTTGGCGGAGGTCAGAGCTGAGCACGATCGTTAGCTCCCTGAGATGAGGGCAGAGCGAGATGCTCTTCTGCAGGAGGTATTGCATCAGACAAGTTGGGCAACTTACTATATTGCAGTATATAGCATAGCAATTCCATTAGCACATCAGGTTGTCCCATATTCTCTGTATATGGCTCGAGCTGAGGGATCTCGAGCACCTAGGCAGGACGTTGGTTAGTAGGCTCCACCTCCTCCACTACATGGATGAGGGAGAGGTAGAGAGCTAGATTTTTTATAGCTTCTAGAGTTTGTTAAATACCCCATTTTTTGTAGCCCATACGATTCTTGCTTCGATGAGGCAGTGTATATGACAGTTGATATTATTTGTACCCTAAGACTTTTATGATGATATATATATGAGATTTTGGTTTGATTTCATTGTACTTGTGTTGATTTATTATGAGATGTATTTCTATATGCTTTATTCTATATGTATGCATATATGTTCAGTATAGATGTATGTAATGGAGATGAATATGGATGTTTCTTTTTTGTTTCTTTTTCATATGCAAATAAATGATGAAAATGAGTAACTAGTAATGTAATTTTTTTCATTTTTTTATCCAATAATATGAATGAAAATGAATGTGTATAATGAAATGTATGGATAAATATATAAGATGCTTATGTATGCAGCTAACATCTCAATACACAAGTATTCGATCAAAGAAATGATGATGAAAAAGAGACCATTTAGCTGAGAAATGATGATGCTTCAAACTCTCATTTAGAAGATAAAGAGATCATTGTTATCATTCTAAAATCACTCAAAATACAGAAAATGCAGAATGAATGCAACCTAAATCTAGGCACCGGATTTGGAATACTTAAGTTTCATCACTAAATGTTTACAAACATAACAGGCAGAATAGAGTTTCTTACTTTTCATGTGCAATATTAATTATCTTTTCCATAATGACCCTTTTTTCGTTCATATCCTTGGACAGATTACGCATGCATCTGGATTGCACATTAAATAAATTCCCTCAAAATAGACAATGAAATGATGTGAACCTCCCTGTAGCATACAAATAAGTGGAGTCAAGGTATGTGTGGCGATTTCACCTTGATGTGAAGGCACTTATCACAGACACCCAACTAATTAGATGTTTTCAGATCATTGGAATCATTCCTACAAGCAAAAAACAAAGAAAATATTATACTCCCAATCCTTGCTCCTCTTAGTCAGGATAGACTTCCTTGAATTACTCAGAGGGAATAATAATCGAAAAGCAATATAAAAGACAACACACACAAAAAAATTCATACATATCTCAAATTGTTTAGTGATTGTTTCCAGTAATGTTGTTTTGCTTGTTTACTCAGTGATAAAACTCTTCAGTAGTTAGGAGACAGGTGACTGACTCAGAGTGGATGACCAAGTACCACTCATAGAAAGATGACTAGGTTGATACTGCTTAGGACATGTAAATTACTCAGTCGATTACCCTAAGACTAGGACATTGATCAGTTTTAATCCACGAGAGTTCCAAAAGAACCAGGATGTCACAAAAGCGACTAAAAGATATGTACAAGCAAAATCAAAGATGCATGGAAGTGAGAATGAAAAGCGGGAAATGCCAACTTTGTGTTGATAGATGGAAAATTTGAGTACAAGAGGCGCATGTTTACCATGTTTTCACTTGCTTAGAAAAGATTCTTCTTCTTTTTTTTCAGGACATTTTCTGTTTTTTAGGATTTTTTCATGACATTTTCTGTTTTTTAGGATTTTTTCATGACATTTTCTGATTTTATGATTTTTTTCAAGATTTTTAGTTGTATAGGTTGTTGGAGCAGAGAATACTAAGTGAAGAATTTCTTCAAGTGGTTGGTGTTGATCGATTCACAAAGTTGTTCTCCTTCCGATGTTGAGAGTTGATAGGCACCAAAGACAAAGACTGCAGTAATGATGTAGGGACCCAGCCACTTGGGTTCAAACTTCCCTTTGTTCTCTCGAAACTAATGATTTTTAGGATTTTCTCTCAGAACAAGGTCACCAACCTAAAATTCTTGTTGTCGAATGTTCTTGTTATAACCTCTAGACATTCTCTTTTGATATGCTCTCAGATGATCAAGCGTCACTTGCCGACGTTCATCCAGCAACTCGAGTTCTTGCAATCTAGATATTTTGTAGTCTTCATCAGTAACAAGACCTAGAAAAGAAACTCTTAAATACGGTATTTCAACCTCAATAGGTAAGACTGCTTCAGATCCATACACCAAAGAAAAAGGTATAGCCCCAGTAGGTGTTCTGATACTTGTTCTATAAGCCCATAGTGCAGGATTGAGCTGTAGATGTCAATCCTTTCTAGATTTGTTTACTAATCTGTGTAAGATAGTCAACAGATTTTTATTAGATGCTTTAGCTTGTCCATTACCTTGAGGGTAATATATGGATGACCAGTGCTATTTGATTTTGAATTTTTCACAAATCTCGTCTAGATCTTTGTTCTTGAACTGTCCTCCATTGTAAGTCACAATTGAAGAAGGTATCCCATACTTGCAAATAATATAGTTAAGGATATATTTGGCCAATAAGATCCAATGCCCATTGTTGAAAAGGCCAATGTATGATAAAGGGTATAAGATCTCTTGCTGGAGCATGTATGAGATTCCCATGTAGCTGACACTTCTCACAAGTTTTAGCAAACTTAATAGCATATTTCTCCATATCAAGCCAGTAGTATCAGCCCTTAGTAGTTTCTGAGCTAAAGTTAGACTGTTTGAATGAGATCCACAAATACCTTCATGAACTTCAGATAATGCACATTGGGACTCTTCAGTTTCTAGACACCTAAGCAAAGTACCATCCAAACCTCGCCTAAATAGATTGTTAGCGATGATTATGTACCGTGAATCATTTTGGATTAGGTTCCTTTTCTCATTACGGGTAATATTAGAAGGGATAATTTGATCACGCAAGTAAGAGTAAATGTGGCTGTAGCAAGATGAGTCATGTCCAATAATACAATAGATCATCTAGGACTCAAGAAAATCATAGGCAAGGTAATGTAACTCTTCCACCAGGAAGTCAAAGAAAAAATTAGATTCTTGTAACTTTGGTATAGATGCTTAGGTGGCCATAGCATCTGCTGCTCTGTTTGCCGATCTGGGAATCTGCTGAAACGATACAAAAATAAAATATTTCTTGAGATCATCAACCATTCTCTTATAAGGAATCAGTTTCTCATCCTGAGTCTGATATGTATCATTTATTTGATTGATGATTAGCTGAGAATCTCCATAGATGCATAATTTCACAACCTTCCAGTCGATAGCTAGCTTGATCCCGTTTATCAAATCTTCATATTTTGCAATGTTGTTTGTGCAAGGGAAGAGAATTTTGTAAGCCTTTGGGATTGAATATATTTGAGGAGTAATAAAAAGTATTCCAGCACCAGAGCCATATTGAGTGAAAGACCCATCGAAGAACATCTTCCATGATTGTTGAGTAAGGTGCATGATGGATTCATCCAAAAATTTATATGTGCAAAGGTTGATTGTCTTCAAGTGGAGCACCAACAAGTTGATCCGTGATTACTTGTCCTTTGATGGCTTTGTGTTCTACATATTCAATATCAAACTCTGTAAGAACCATGACTCATTTAGCCAATCTTCCTGTAAGTGTTGCTTTGCTGAGAAGATATTTGAGCGGATCAATCTTAGCCACCAGCTTGATTGAATGTGATAACATGTAGTGTCTCAATTTCTATGATGCAAAGACTAATGACAAACAAGATTTTTCTATTATAGAATAGTTCATCTCATAGGAGACCAAAGTTCTACTGATATAATATATAGCTCGTTCCTTTTTATTCTCATCTTGTTGTGCTAGAAGTGCCCCCAGTGATGTATCAGTAGCTGATATGTATAGGATTAGTAGTTTACCTTGGATTGGTGGCATCAATATTGGTGGATTGGATAGGTATTCCTTGATTTACTGAAAGTGATGCTCACATTCCTGATCCTAGTTGTATGTTACTCCTTTCTTTAATACTTTTGAGAAGGGTTGAGATTTATCTGCTAGTTGAGAAATAAAGCGTCTGATTAATTGGAGATGTCCTTGTAAACTTCTCATTTGACTGATATTCTTTGGGGGTGGCATTTCCATTATAGCTCGGACCTTCTCAGGATCAACCTCAATTCATTTCTTTGAAATGATGTAGCCAAATAATTTCCTTGATGTCACTCCGAATGCACACTTTTTAGGATATAGTCAGAGCTTGAATTTTTCCATTCTATCTAGTATGAGGCCTAGCTCTTGAATATGTGTGGATCTCTTCATTGTCTTTACTAAGGTGTCATCAACATAATCTTCCATATTTTTGTGCATCATATCATGAAAGATAGTAGTTACTGCTCTTTGGTAAGTTGCTCCTGCATTCTTTAGTCCAAATGGCATGACATTCCAACAAAAGGTTCCCCATGCAAAGGTGAAGGTTGTCTTATCTTGGTCCCTAGGAGCTATTTTGATATGATTATAACCGGAGAATCCATCCATTAATGAGTACATATCATACCCAGCAATCATATCCACTATCATATCAATGTTGGGAAATGGAAAGTCGTCCTTCGAACATGCTTTATTGAGATCTCTAAAGTCTGTGCAAACCCTAATAGATTTGTCTTCCTTTGATACAAGTACTATGTTTGATATCCAATATGCATAGTCTACAACTCTGATAAATCCAACTTTTAGCAATTTTTCTATCTCAGCCTTGACTAGCAGTGCCACATGAGGGTGCATCTTACGGAGTTTTTGCTTGACTGGTTTAACTCCTGGTGTAATAGAAAGATGGTGCATGATGAGATCAGGGTCTAGGCCTGGCATATCAGAGTGTGTCCATGCAAAGTTGATCTTCTTTTATGAAAAGAGATTGGTGAAATATTTTAACTCTTCTACTGATAGTGATTGAACTAAGTGGATGATATGTGGTGTCTCTTGACTCCCAATATTTACTGGTTGAGTTGGTTCAATCAATATTGAAGACCTTTCCTAGAAGTGACTTGGCAGTGTATCAAGTATCTCACCTTCAAGGGTCTCAGAGAGGTTTTCACCCTTAGGAATGTCCTTTATTTTCTTTATTTTTTATTCTAACACCGCCACATTGTGGTTTTCACCATCTGATCTTTTATTTATTTTTATTTTTTTGTGACTAGGATACTTGATGTCTATTTCAGTCATGTTCTCACTTTGTTCAATGGTGGAAGAGTCCATTGGTTCAACTGCATTAAGGTAGTAGGATAACGTGTAGTCATTAGCAAAGATAGGTATATTCATAGGCTGGTTTTAGAGACTACAGTCAATTAGTTCAAGATGTACCAAGGATAAATTTTGGACAGGCTCAAGGAAGTTCAAGGTATTATCATCATTACTTCAAACTGAAAAGTCAAGTTCTAGAAGACTACCTTGCATAAATGTCTCGAGACCAGGAAGAGTTACAACATGATCATTAAAGTGCACGTTAATATTTAGGTAACCTAACCCAATAGACATATTCCTTGCACCGTTCTCTACGCAGGACTAGACTACATATCGTGGTTCAACAGTAACAAGGTCAGTAGACAGATTCTCATCATTCACATTAGATGATTCATAGTTTGATAGTGAATAGGTATTGTCATAAATAAGACTGTTGTCGGAGTCATCAGACTCATAGGATGAAGTTTCTGACTCTTCTTCAAGTGATTGAGTAAAAGTATGTATAGTATTAGTACCCACATCTTTGATGCTGCAAGTTCCTTCATGATCTGGTTCATTTATCACTTGTATCTGACATACCTATTGACGTAACCTTGATAGTTCTTTGAATCTCTATCGTCTATTCCATTTAGCTTCCTCTGGACTAATGGCTGGTTCTGCTTCTGTAGCTTCCAATTCTTCTTGTGTGGTTCCATACCTGATTTTTTCTATCGTATTAGAGGGAGATATAGTAGGTGAAGAATTTTCTTGTGTTCTTCCTTTTTTTAGCTTTCGTTCATAGTCTTCTTGTCTTTTTAGCCTTAAGCCTATCAACTCTTGTGCATCATCTATGATATCATTAGATTCTTCTGGAGTTTCTATAATAGATGTATTTGAGAGATGATTTGGACCCCATTCATACTCGCTTGAGTCAATCTCTGAATCTTCTAATTGTTGCCTACTAGTATATGTGACTGGAATTTTCAGTGGTGCAAACAATTTTCTGATTCTTTCTACTTCTTCTCTCATATCCTCTGGGACTTCTACTTCTTGTAGTGTTGTAGCTGATACCATCAAAACTTGAGTACCGGTTGTTTCCTCTCTCTTGACTACTAGTTCTTCTTGTTACTTTTCACACTCTTCCTAAGTTTGTTGAGTATTTACTTCTTGTGATGTTGAAGGCAACATCTTTTTCCTC
The DNA here is from genome assembly GCF_030272615.1 of Cryptomeria japonica. Lineage (NCBI taxonomy): Eukaryota > Viridiplantae > Streptophyta > Pinopsida > Cupressales > Cupressaceae > Cryptomeria > Cryptomeria japonica. Next base: position 336,619,773 of record NC_081406.1, read on the forward strand.
CACTTAGACTGATGATGATGTTGCCTTCAAAATTTGATTCACCTCAACATCCTTATAATAAAATGATTTAAACTTTGTGCAAAGGAGATAGTAAAGGGAAGGAAACTTTTAGGACAACATATGACAAGGTTTGATCTAACCTTCTACACTTCGGACTTACTCAGAGTCCACGCGAGTATACCTTTGTGAACTAAATTCACACTCTCAAAAGATAAATCCATAGCAAACCAATCCAGAAAACCAATGGATCTAATCACCTTGAAACCAACTGAAACAAAAGAATGAGAATTATACTCATATTCAGTATTTTGATTTACAAAACATGCAATAAACAACCTTGATTTATACCAGTGCCTTATCCAAGGTCACAGAGTCATCAAAATTCAAACAATACTCCCCAAACAGAATATCTCTACACATCCCATTGGCTCGGCTTCTGTTAATCCCTATATATGCCTAACATACATGAGAATTTATGCACACCAAATCAAACTATGCTCATCAAGATTCAAAATATCCTATGAAGAATTTACTGGTAGAGGTGATCCCTACATATTTAATTTCCCTCCTAAAGAGAAAAGCTAGCGAGCACATCTACTAAAAATTGTCTTACAATCCCCATTCAAATAAAATAACCCTGGATTATTCAAAATGAATCAATAAACAACTGCAAGCACATTTGAAGACGACACAAAGTTTTACTCAAAACCGATGGTCTGTATATTGATATATTTTTAAGAAAGTATTACAAAAACTTTTTGAGTATTCTCCATTACACTTAGAAAAGCTCAGATAAATTTCTGCAGCGTTTTCTTACAATTCTTTGCGATGTTTTTTCTCTTAGTCCTAGTATCCATTTATAACAATATGGATGCACATAGCTTCAGACTTTCCTAGGAAAATTTTGTTACAATTGTTGTCCATTCATTGTACACATCATCAGTGGGCCATGTGAAATTAATCACTTTTTTCTTAGCCTTGGTCAACCTTTTCCAGGAATTTCTCATCTTGTTGACTTCTGAGTTGAGAAAACCATAATGAGCCTTGATTTTCTCAATCTCCTGAATTGTCACAACAAAGAAGGAAGCATCATCTAGATCAACAATTCCTTTAATCCTAGCTAACAATTTGGCCTCTAATTCCTTGAGCCACACTTGTTTGTCCTTCAGTTGATCTAGGCTAGCAAAAACTCCTAGGAGCAACTCAAAAACCTGATCAATATACTCCTTTTTGTACAAATTAATTTTCCTATCAGCATTATCCACCCCTTCTGCTAATTTCACTAGATCCTTGATGGTATCACAAGTGGATTTGATGATAGGATTGGCCCCTGCTTCATCACAAGATGCACAAATAAACTCCAAGTCCTGCTCTCTAGGCCTCCATTTGTCAAAAATAGGTGTCAGAATGGCTTTATCTCCATTGAGCTCATTCCTCATACCCAAAATCTTGCTTATGTTATTATATAGCAATGAGGCACTCATTGTATCCGCAAAACTTGAAATAGTAGCTCTTACTTTATCCTCATATTTCTTAGCGTACAGGGCCTGAGCCTGTTTCAAATTCTCTAGCTCTCGAGGAGTAATTTCAATCATCTAGGAGCTGGAGGGTACTGGAGATGGTGGGAACTCAATGATAGGACTGCTAAGTGGAGGTCTTGCAGGAGAAGAGGAGATCATCAGTGTTGAAGACTCACCTTGATGGTACTGTCCTGTCAACTGACTTTGTAGCTTAGCAATGATGCTATCTCTACCTCTTACCTCTTCCTTAACATTGTTATAGGCCTTCAGAATTGTCTCCAACTTGACTTGGAGGTCTACTTTCTCCTTGATCTCCTTTTCTGCTACTGCAACACTGAATTTTGTAGTCTCTAACACAATACTAGCAACTTCTATCACCCCTGTGCTCTACACTCTCTTTACTATCATTCCACCAAGGTAGCTTGACCCTTGGGTATCTTTGCTTTTCTTATTTTCATCTCTCTTGAGAGACCACATGACGAGTGCAACATTATCCTTGCTGAAAGTGATTCCCTCCATGGGCTTAGTCTCTTTCCTCACTGCCTCTAGAACCAGGGCATCTGCTATATCCCACTCGGGGAGAATAAGCACTCCATCTTGTGCCACCATATCTCTTCCTTGCTCAAGAGTGATGGTTTTAAAATCTTCCATCATTTCCTATTTTATTTCTTCCTCTACCAAAGCTGGATCTTTGCTAGGTTGTTCACCTTTTCTCTTCTCACATCTTACATTGTATTTATCTATGCTTTGTTTCCATACAAACTGCATAAATGCTCCTGAAGTAACAAAATTGTCGTCAGCCAAGAAGTCATCACTGGCTTGCTTTATCTCAAGATCCAACTCCTGGCCTTTAAGTTCAGTGGTAGTAATATTCATTTCAGCAGCAAGGGGTTGTTCTGGCATTCCTTCCTCTACCTCATCATATGTGTAGGCAATTTCCCCTAAACAGCCTAATTGTAAAAGTTGCTCAGTTGCTGCTTGCTCATCTCCTATGTGGATAGGGGATTGGGATGGAGAGTACAAAGGTGTATCAGATTGTACTTCTTTTCCTACTCTCTGCTTTTTAGGGCTCTCTTGGATGTCAATGACATCTTGTGTCTTCCTCTTTCCTTTGGAGGTAGAGGGCTCCCCTATTGTAGGCATCAGCACACTATAACTAGATTTCTTATGCAGTGTGTAATCACCAGGAGGGATTGCTTTGGTGGAGGAAGACCTGCTTAGAATCATTCTTGATTTTTCAAGGTTTCTTTTAATCACAACTTCCCTCTTCTCCTTCAAGGTCTACATCACATCCTCAAAACAAACAATTAAAAACTTTATTTTCTCCTCCAGAGGGAAAAAGCTAGACAATGGGTCATAGCTGGCATCAAACTGATGCACAAAGTCTAAGGATTTCTTATAAGCCACCCATTTCTCTTTTCTCAGTTCCTGCTCATCCAAATCAAACTCATTTCTAATGAGGTCCTCAGGAAACTGAAATTGATGGGGTCTTTCTCTACACACTGCCCTCTTTCTGAATATGCCATTGAAGAAGTCTTCAAGATCTGCACACCTGGATATTGCAGTTGACAAATGATAGGGTTTGAGAAAGTATTCAAAACAATTCCAACCTCCCTTGGTTATTATAAATTTATGGGCTATGGTAATTGTAGGGAAAATAGTCCCTTTACCCCTGCCTATCAGCTCTGCCTCTTGTACACTACCAATCTGTCAGAGGACTTCTGCAATTCCCACTTTGAGAGGGACCTGATAGGGCAACAAGAATGGAGTACCTTTAAAACCAAAAACTCTGAAAACAGTTGAGACTGGGTACAGGTAAATGCCACCCCAATTATGAGCAATCTTTATATTCTCTGCAAATTCTTTTGGTCTAATAAAGTCCAAAAGAACCTTGGGGATTCTTGGGTTCTCTGAGAAGAGGAGAGTCCTAATCTTGGATGCAAAATATTTATCAAATTTTAAAAAGCTAGCATCCTCTCTGTCCCATGACAACATAGTACTCCATAGTTGTACCGGCATCTTTTCTCCTTCCTTCTCTTTGATGAGGTCTAATCCACTGGCAAAGTAATCACCTCCTTTAAACAGAAATAGATGCATCATAAGTGAGTACCATCCGAAAGGCCTATCCACCTTCCCATTTTTTATTCCTACTAACCCTCCATGGATAGCATCAGCAATGAAAGAAGCATAATCAAATGTTACTGCAAGAGAAGGATTTAAAATCTGAGCAATCATTAGCAAGTAATGATTGGGCATATTTGCTTCAGCATCTTCTCCCAAAACTTGGTAGAGTGACCAATACATTCCCTTAGCCCTGAGGGTAAACAAATTTAATGAGAAGGGCTCTTCTATGTTGGGTTCTACAACTGTCAACCCAGCTATCTTCACAAAAAATTCCTTAAGAGGCCCACTCCTAAGGTGATTTCTCTATGCACTTTATATTTGAGCTAATGATTTAAATTTTATGGGTTCCAAAAAATTTGTAAACTCATTGAGTCCAAAGGCACTTCTGAACTCTTCAGTATTAATTTCAATAAGGGCTTTTCCATTTATATCCCTAATGCTTCTTGTAACTGGATCATAATTAAGTGCAATTTGAGTTAATAGATCCATGTCCATGAATACCCCTGGAACTACCATCTTCCCTACATCTAATTCCCAGATGCTATTTTGTGGGGCCAGAGAATTCCTCATTCCTGAATAACCCCAACCCAGACAATCTGACCTACGGATCTCTCAACCAGTTGCCCTTGTCATATAGTCATTCTCCTATCTTCAAACGAGGAGCTCTAGGAACTAACTCTTTTACTTTTGATTCCTGGTTAGTTGACAACGTCAACTGCTCAAGAAATTTATCACAAATGGCCCTCTCCTGATAATTAACCTTCTCGGAAAACTCTCTCTTAGGCACCATTTTGAAAATGCAAGCAATCAAAATACTACCCCCAAATGGTTCAACGATAACTCAAGACCTTAATTAAAACACTACAAAGCAATTACCACATAGGAGTACAAGAAAACCTTATTTTAGCTCAAAGGAATCTTCTCTGCAACTGAATTGACTCGCTCTGTATCTGAAAAAAAGTTTTGTATCTCCTATTCTACAACAATTCTTTTGAATAATACCTTTACTCAATCGACCGGAGATCATATATGGTACCCAGGGTCTTAATTGCAACATTGATTCCTCATGCTTCGGTCGTCCCTTCAGAATTGAATTCATGAGAGAATTTGTATTTTCGCTCCAACTGGCCACAAAGTTCCTGCAATTCTTTCCTTTCGCCCTTTCGCTGTTTCGTGAAGCATAACCTCTAGGCAATTTCGATTTTTGCCAATTGTCCGATCAAAAGAAACTTGATCGGGCGTTATACTGACTTAACAGTTTTACCTTCGCACTGGGCCCCATCTCCTTTTTGCCATTTCGTAGACTTTATCTTTCGAGTACCTCTCCTTCATGAAACAGTACCAGACGTTAGATGGAACTCTAACTGCTCGGCATTTAACCCTCACCGGGATCACCGACATCTTTACTAACCGTGCCTTTACCTTGACCGCTAGCGGTTTTTCGCTATTTCGTAGAGCTTAAACATCTGTCAAATTCGAGCTGCGAAACAACGCAAAGCATTGGATCATATTGGAGATGACCATCCTTTAAGGGGAGCTCTTTATCTCTGCTTTGCTTACGCCACTTTTTAGTGGTTATTGATTACCACGTGGGACTCAATCATTGGTTTTAGAAAACCGTTCAAGCCTAGTTCCACATTGGCCACGTGTCTCTTCCTTTTACCACTGGTTACACCTTGGCGGGCCCTCAGCTTCTTCTAAAACCACGTGTCCACCGACATGTCACCATCTAGCTTGACACCTGGATGAACCTCTTTTACTTTCGCTATTTCGCGAAGCATATCTTTCAAGCATCTCGCAACCACGAAATAGCGCCGGCCGTTGGATCAAAACAAAGTTGAACCTCCTTTATCCATATGTTTTATCTACCTTTGGGGATGAAAAACCTTTTCGCCATTTCGCAGGCATAAAGCACAAGCATCTTACCCTTGCGAAATCACCTGGGCCATTGGATTATTTTCTATTTGCTCGATGCTTAACCATCTGAACAGACTTCGGCAAATGTGGGCCCTCCGACTCAACCTCAAACACCTGGCATCTAGTCACTTTCAGAGCTGACATGTCAGTCCTTCATTAGCCAAGAGAAAACACTGGGTTCCAATTAATTTTTACCACCTGCATCTGCCAGGTCACCTCTTATCCCGCGGCATGACTCACCCCTGGGACCCACCTTGCTGACTATTGTGGCCTCTGCCACGTGCAACCATTTCACTCGCTTTCTAGGCCAGCTGGACTGTCTACTTGGAGTGCCACATCATTTCACTACTTCGCGAAAGATAACTATCGAGTATTTTCATCCTGCAAAATAGCGTGAACCGTCGGATCAAATGGGACTTGCTCGCCTTTTAGTCACTTTAGAAAATCCTCGCATGCAGGGTCCCACCAAACGCTTTCGCCATTTCGTGAAAGGTATTTCACTTGCAAGTTCAGGCTGCAAAATAACGCCAGCCATTGGATCTTGGACAAGATGAGACCTCTTTAAACTGGACCAAAATCGCCATTTTGAACGCAAAGCCTTTTTGCCATTTCGCGGGTCTTAAACCACGCGCAACTTCATCTAGCGAAATAGCGAAAACCATAGATCTTCCTAAGAGATGCGCACCACTTACTAGGCCCGACAACATTATGGGGGAAATATATAAGGCATAAAATTTTATGATTCATTCAAATGACTGCCTAGGGAAATGACAAGGGGGGACACTTTCGACGAACCTGAGACCCATTACATAAGTGGATAAAGTAACAAAGAAATAGAAACCAAAGGGTTTTTGATAATGCATTGAGCGATTTTAAAACTAAAAACCCTAAACCCTTAAGACCTAACACAGAGCTAAAGCAATTGCTAGCATGTCTAATTCAAAATTTCAAAATCATAGCCAATTATGGGAAAGGAAAACCCATTTTTAAACAGTGATAACAAATGAGAAGCATGTTTCTGGTCTGATGTTTTTCTTGGATTGTATCCCAATCCATCTTTATCATTTGTAGACTTAGTGTGTAGCTGAATGGGTTCAATAATACCTTCTTGATGTTTTCCCAGAGGACTGGTACTCGAATATCCCATGCGTTGAATAATTTTGTAGCCTGGACCATATTGTGTTGAGAAAATCTCACAATATCGTACTTCTTTGTTTTCACTATCTTCCTTGAAAAGCCATTTAAGAACATCATCTTCTTCTATTTCATTTGCAAGGGAAGTAGAGGATTGTACAAAAAGACCATCATATATGACATTTGGAGTTGAATTTTGTGTCTTCATAACCTCTGATGCTTTGCCCAACTGTCTTGGTGATGGAGGGAGAGAGATTAGTGAAAGTACTGGTTCTATCTTGTATCCATCCATACCAGTATTTATAATTTTCAATTTATTTTGTAAGTCTTTCATTAAAGTTTCTGAACTTTTAGTTGTAGAGGCTTCTATATTATGAGGAACAAAGGTATCAACACTCTTTATTAATGCATTACAGGGGCAATTTGTATCAAAAGGAATACTGACTTCAACTCCATTATAAGGAAATTTCAAGCATTGATGATATGTTGATGGTACTGCCTTCATTTCATGAATCCATGGCCTGCCCAGTAAGATATTGTATGACAAAGGAAGATCAAGCACCTAAAAAATAACATCTCTTTCTATAGGTCTCACCCAAATCAGTAATAGTACCAAACCTTTAGAGGTTCTTTCTTCTTCATCATAGGCTTTGATTGTTATTTTCTTGACCGGATCAATGACATTTTCAAAAAAGCCCTAATGTATCAGTAGATTGTAGATACAAATATTCAACCTTGCACCTCCATCTATCAAAACACATTTAACTGGGTGTTTATGGATCATAGTTTCAATGTGAAATGGATGGTTATGTGGGTGATTCAGCGATTTGCAATCTTCTTCAGAGAAAGTGAGATAATGAGGTGAAGTCAGGTGACCCACCATAGATTGAAACTGATCAACATCTAAATCTTTTGGGACATTAGTAGTGAGCAAAGATTTGTACCGGATCTCTCTATGAGCAAAAGAGATTTTAAGTAGTTCAAAGATGGAGATTTGAGCATTTGTTATTTTCAACTATTAGACAATGCTATAACTAAGAGAAGATGATGAAGCCATTTGTTTAGATTTAGCCATGATTGTATTTTTTGTCTATTCAAGGAAGTTGGTAGGTTTGATGTTGCTTGAGCAGGAGTTGAGGAACTAGCTCCTTGGAGAGTAACCTTCATTTAAGCATGGGTCACAACATTTGCATTTTGTCCTTCATCTTGCTTATCTTTGATTATGATCACACTGCAATATTTAGATTGGGCAGTTTCAATCATGTTGATCACATTGTCATTGTTAGTGTAAGTGTAATTGACTTTGGCACCTCCTTTTGATTTTGAGGAATCACCTTGTTCGTAAACAAATAAAGGATCTTTTAAAGCTTTGTGATAAACATTAGTCGTGTGATTTCCAACAACAATATTACCAGCATCGATGAGGTCTTGAATCTCTTGTTTGAGCTTCATGCAATTGTTTGTGTTATGACCTTTGTTTTGATGGTATTCACAGTATTCGTTTTCTCTCCACCATTTTTGTTTGACTTCTGGATCATATGGCCTAGAGTTATCTGGTAATGTTATCAGATTATTTGCTAATAAAGTCTTAAAAATGGATTTATATGATTCTTCTAGGGGAGTGAAGTCACGTTTAGGTTTTGGAAGCCTAGGTTTCTCTTTGAATCAATCTTTTACTTTCTTTGGTGGATTTTTTGCTGCGGTTTCAGCTGCTTTGAGTGCTTGTGTACCACTTGCCAGATTAAATATCATGGATTTTGAGTTTGATTTAACAGTGTCTACCACTCCATCATTAACAATGTTTCTGTTGTTGTCTTTGTCATATTTCTAATATTTGTTCTTTTCTTTGGAACTAGAACCTTGTTGTGTTTCTTTCCAAAGTGAGATATCTCCTTTCTTTATAAGTACATCTTCCATTCGGAGGCCACTATCTACCATTTTGTTGAATGAAGGGTACACTTGCATTTGGATACTGTATTTGAATTCTGGGATCAAGTTATTGACAAAGATACCCATCTTCTCAGAATCTGGAATAGGTCATGAATATCTAGAGAACATTTTTCTCCAACGTTGAAGGAAAGTGAGAAAGGGCTCTCCTGTTTTCTGTTTGGTATTGCAAAGCTCAATCATAGTGACTGGGTGACAAATTTTGTAGGAGTATTGTTGTAGAAATAATTAGATTAGTTCTTCAAAACTTTTGATCCCCATAGGTAGGCTTGAGAACCATTCCATAGTTTTCCCTCCTAAACTCCTTAGGAAAAGGCGCAGGAGATATGTTTGTTTGTGCATGAACTCCATACATAAAGCACACAATTCTCTGACATGGTCTTGGGGGTTTGAGTTACCATCATATTTTTCAAATTTAGGAATCTCCACTCGTGAAGTAAACGGAGGCATGTAAAGGTCTTTGTCAAATGGAAATGGGCATATTGTGTCCAGAGAATATTGTTTTGAAGATTTATCCTTATTTTTCAGTTTTGTGATCTCAGTCTGTAATGCTTCTAATTGTTTGTTTACCATTGCTAAGGGTATTTCTTCCTCTTTAGTGATAAGGGTCTGAACATTATAACCAGTAGGAAGTTTAGCGCCTTGTTTTGCTAGTTCTAGAAAATAGTCTTATTTTTCTCTAGCCATGATAGCCTTCATCATTTTTTGGAAATCTTTATCCTTTTGGTATTTTTTTATATCAATTTTTGTAGGTTCATAGGATTCAGATTCGCTTGATGAGGAATCACTATCAGGAGCATGGATATTGAGATTGTCATGAGCATCATGTTTAGCAGCTCATCTTTCTTGTCTTGTTCCAGATATGGTGGGGGACAAGGGTTGTTCAAAAATTGGCATACTTGATGATGAAGGTTTATTATTGACAGGATCCTCTACATAAAATAGATTATTTTGATATGAAAAGGAGGGATCTTTGCCTCTATCAGCTTTCTTATGAGCACTTCTGGTTTGAGTAGGTATTTTTGTTTTGACAGATGTGACCTAGAGTTGTATATGATGCAGAAGTCAAGATCAAATTGAAGCTAGTTGTTTGTTTAACATATTGATTAGGGGAAGCAACTAAGATGTAGTCTGGTTTCAAGAATGATCTATCCTGTATAAGACGTGATCTAGGTTACCTAGTTTGATTTGATAGAAGTGAATAAGACTTTTTCTAGTTTCAGGAATGATCTATCCTATATAAGATGTTATCTAAGTGACTTAAGCTTGATAAGTAGTTGATTTGTAATACCTGAAAGATGATCGACAAAATCATGCAACACAACTACAGAGGTAGACTATTTAGATTGTTTATGCTCAATATGATGATAACCAGTTTGATGCTCACTATAGACTATTTTGGGCAAGTTTGACTATTCTGGACTGACAAAATCAGGGATTTGTACAATAGGATTTACAGAACCAGATGACAGTTTGATAGCTTTAGGACGATGCAAGTAGTATTTCATACAAGTTGATGCCTAGGCTCATACGATAGGTAGGTAGACCTCAGACGATAAATTGATGAATATGATAATTTATAATACGACACGGAAAAGAGGCTCAAACGACACTTCCCTTAGGAGGACGACAATTTCTCGGGACTCGTACGACAACTAATAAGGGGTCAGACGACAAACTGCCAGGATTGATAAAATCTCATATGAAAATATTTATGTAATGGGATGATATTTCAGAAGACTCATACGATAGTTTACTGGACAAAGACGATATTTTGACAGACAGAGTTTTCAATGACCAACATTGACCAGTTTTGAGATGGACTGAGTTTTTGGACGACTGAGGTAGACTAGTTTCTGATACAAACAGGGTTTTGATCACTGAGTTGTTGTTTTTTTGTTTTCTCTAGTTTTGGGGTATTTCAGTTTCAGTTTCAAGGATGAAAACATAGTAAATATGCAATATGTATAATGACTTCAATTACAACATGCTAACCCTATGGAAGTTGGCGAGAGAAGAAAATATTTGCTTGCAGACTCAGGTAGACACCCAATAGCTAATCAGAATACGGTCGTTGAGTCTCACGCAATGGATTCTCAATGTCGTATTAGCCGACTCCAAATGCTAATGGGGGCACGAAATGACAAGTATCTTGGGAGAGTTACCATCTCTCTTGCACAAAGATTATCCCCTTTTTAGAAGTGAATCGGGTAGCCCTATCTTATAGTTCTTAGTCAGAAATTTCATTCAAAATTACCCCTTGAAGTCACACAAGCATGATTACAAGTTGTAGTCACGTAAAAGTGATTGAGACCGTGAAGCCCTACAAAATGCTTGATATGAGAGATATCAAAGAGAAAACTCAAATAATCCCATCCTCTGAGACTTTAATCACTAGAGGCCTATTTATTATAGTGATTTGGAATGCCCACGTCTGGTTGTACTCACTTGGGTCGTTCTCATAGGCTGATTACTTTTTCCCACTATGACAGGCCCACTAAAGGTACACAAATGTCAAACCTAGAAAAAACCTCAAGGGTCTCGATTTCTGATTGTCTTTGCAGACAAGAGCATACTCTCCTACCTCTTAGAATTTTCTTAAAACATGAAAGACATATTTCTTCATTAACTAGATAGCAATTTAGGTGCCTAAAAAAATGAATTTAAAGAATACACATTTTTTACTCGAATCTCCTCAGGCAACCTGCAAAGACAACGAATCAATAGTCATAATATTGTCTTTATGTGACAAGCATATTCTTCGATAAGCATTCTGGAAAAACTGATTAAGCTGTGAAAAATTCCACTGACAAATAGACAACAAGTCAGGGGCAGCATTAGTATGATAAAAAATCAAATAAAGAACCTGAAGAGCGCAGTCTATTTTTAACACAAAAATATAGAGTATCGTATGACAATTCTCACCAATCCGTACGACAATTCTCACCGAGTCGTACGATACCTGTTGTTTGTCATTTGGGCCTGTGGTAAAACTCGTAGGAAACTTTGCAGTAACTGTACGGATCCAAAAAATTTAAATCTAAAAAAATAAGAAAAAGTTAGTCTTGGAGGCCGAAAGTTGTAGTCTTCTGCCCCACAGTGGGCGCCAAAAATGTGTGTGTGAAAAATGGAATAAGTCTACAAGTTGTAAGACACAACACTTCAATTAAGTCATTACATGTATGATTAGACAAATATAAGCATGAATAATAAAACTATAACAAATCGACCCATTGCCTTCTAAAATATGTGAGTACTTGCTCTCAAATTTGTATAAGCAAATACTAGTGACTAGACTACACCAAGATGAAGGATTTAATCTATATGAGAATGAGATTAATTTAAATGGATGCAAGATGGATGCAAGATTATGCTAAAGGGATGAATATTAAGCTATGCGAATTCAAGCAATCATAATTAAACTAAATACGTAAAAAGCTAAACTAAGATGCAATAATCTCAAAAACACAATATCTTCAATGAATCCAGAGAAAAAACTTCATAATAACAATAAATATCCGCGGTGTTTTGAATGAGAGATGAAGGCTGAATTTATAAAGACTCAAAGAAAGACCAACGGTCAAGATCAATTAGCAATGAGCGGTTGACATTATTCAAGAAAAAACACAATTTAGGATAATTGAAATAATTGAGAGATCAGATTGAGTTAACCTTGAGATAGATTCCAATTATAACTTGATTGAAATGAATTCAGATTATAAGTTTGAGTTTGCATTGGAGATAAAATTTAATTAATTCCATGCACTTGTGACAAAAATAGGTGATTCCATGCATATTCTTTGATTTATTCAAGAAAAAAGTCTTTTCAATGCAACTGAACTTATTTTCTCAAAACTTGTGAGTTCTAATTTTGGAGAAGATAATTAATTCAATTTAATTGTTTTTCTGACTTCAAGTTATCTCAATTTAGAAGAAGGAATAATATCTCAAGTTTAATTTTTCTCAATTCAATTCTTTTATTTTATTTTCAATGTAACTCTTACTTTTGTGATTAATTCCTCTTTTGTAATAAATTAATTCCCTTTTTATAATTAATGGTAAATTTATTAATTAATTAAATATGCTAGGATATTTAATAAATTAAATAGGATAATTGATCAAAATGATGTACTTGGAATTATTTAATTAATATAGAGTAATTCATTTGTTATGTGACATTTAATGATTGAAGAATTAAATGTGTGCTCAAGATTGATTTAATTGCCTTTGGTTAGGACCTTGGTGATGTTGTCAAAATTAGGGGCCCATGGTTTAGGTGACTATTTTTAGCGTATTGCATGTATCTGTTAGGCCCAATATGGAAAGCTAATGTACTGAGAGGGGAGGGGTGAATCAGTACTTCAAATCCTTTTCTTAACAATATCTTTACTGTTATGCATGAACTGAATAGTGCAGTAACATAATATAATGCTAAAATAAATAAATAACAATCATACATGATTCACTCCATAACACATATATTTTGGTTACGCAGAAACTCTTGGTTAGTGAGAAAAACTTCGGTGGGGATGGCACCCACAACTTCACTATTGCAACAATAAAGGTTGCTCGGTTAGAGCTACATGTTTAGCTATTTCTGATAGCTTACCCTGTTAGGAGTATCAAGATCTATTAGATCTACCCTGCTAAAGGATTTTACAACACTTAATCTAAATGTTGCACCTGGTTAGAGGCTTTACAATTTATAGACTTTATTAGAGTCTTTTACCCTATTAAAGGTTTCTCTTACAACTTCAAAATATTACAATAAAATCATTACAAATATCTGCAACTTTACATCTAGAATGTTATAGCAGATTTTATGTGCTCAGAATAAGATTACCTTGCTTATAGAATACCTTGGTAACCCATATAGGAACTCGGTAAACCCTTTTGTTTACTTTGTTCTTTGACTATTCTCTGAAATCCTTCTCAGTGACCTCTGTGTCTCTGTAACAGTCATAACACTTAGTGCTTTCACATGTCTTGCTTCATATATTTATATATCTTCCTTTCTGTCATACTACATGTATATGTGTGATCTTAATCCATGTTGTATAAATAGATCTCTTATGTCGGTGATCCATTCATTGCTTTGATCTTACAAACATGTTTTATCGAATGAATAACCATGCAAAATATTTCATTGGTTAGATGACCTCAAAATCATACACAATCTTTAAGTGCAATTTCCAATGTGATAACGGTTCTATGTTCCTTGATCTTGTAACACATTTCCATATGTATGTCCAGGTTCAATGAATCAGGTAACACGTTTCACTCGGTGTATATCAGCTCGGTGTGTCATCTTTGCTGCTCAGTAGACATGGAATGATACTCGGTAGACAGCTTAGTGCATACTCGGCTCTTGACTACTTTCTTCTATAACCGACTGGACTATGCATACCGACTGAATATTTTGGTAGAGATAACTGACTAGAGTATATAGAATAATTTTAAACATAAAACTAATGGCAACTTGATAAGTAGTAACAATCTCCCCTTTTGACATTAGTTGAGATGTTTGTCAAAAACTACTTTCAAAGTTATAACTCAATAATCTATATACTTTGCAAAATTTGACTATACTGACAGTATATACAATAGTCAATGAAATAGTAAATCCAGATATACTCCCCTTATCAATATACTATACAAAACTCTGATTTTTTATGCTCGGTGATCAATAATCAGTGTGATGCACTTGTTCTTTGCTTACTGTTATGTTCACTACTCGGTTCACTGCTCTTGGATACTCTGCTTACTCTGCTTGGTATACTCCCCCTATATACTACACTCCTTTTGTTTGATACTATACTTTGATGCTTTGAATACTATATCACTCCCCCTTTTTGACAAACATCAAAATTTAGTTACCATTCGGTGGTGACAACTGGTCAAAAATGGATTTGTACTTTGTCCATGCTTCGGTGAGAGCAACAGAGAGGGCATCCTTTACACTGTCAATTAAAGAATTTTGCGCTTGAATATCAGCCAATAATGATATTAAGCCATCTAGAGTGCTTCCCTCTTGTGTAGTAGATAAGTATGTGGCTCGGTTGATCTGTTCTTGGATGGATAAAAGATGAGGAAGGAATAATGTCTGAAGTGTCATTATGTCTATCCTGATTTTGTGTTCATCATTTCTTAGGTCCAATTGTTGAGGCATGAGCTGTTGTAACTTTGTATAGAAATTCTGAACTGAATTGAGCTCTGTGGTCAACTTATTTGAGAGATCGGTGATCTCTTTCTCAATTGCTTCAGTTTTATTTTTGATGTATTTAATGAATAAAGAAAATGTACGAAGTTTCTGAAATAAATAAAGAATGTGCTTGAGTTGAGGGGACAACTCAACAATAAATTTGACAAGTTTGAATTTGCCAATAGCTATAGCTTTCTGTACCTCTTCTATCATTTTTGCAGTGAGCTCCTTGTCTTTTAACTTGCTCAAACATTTGGATGCATCTACTTCAGATGTCTCTATCTTGGTTAGGAGTTCATCCAGTTGAATGTGGATGGCTGCATCTTTGGTTCTTGTAGCTTCAGGTAGCATATCTGTTAAGAGTACTTTCACCTTCTGAAGTACTTTATTTTTCTTTTGAATAGCCATTTGCTTCTCTTGTTCAGCCTTTGCTTTGCATAGTTCACCGAAATCAATGAGTGCTTTCCCCTTTAATTTGGATATATCAACATTGGGCAACACTATTGGTTTTGACAAATCTACTTTGAAACTATGCTTTTTCATCTTCTTTTCTTTTCCTTTCACCGATTGAACTAAGACAATGACTTGTGAGGCTTGATGACCCTCAGTAGGTTGCTTGGTAGAGGCAACACTTTGGTCGGTTTCTTTAGCCTCTTTAGTGTCCTTTGGTGTCTCGGTACTCGGTGTCTCATTTGCAACATTTTCAGTGCTAGAAGGATCCTAAGACGTATGTTCTTGAGTAGTACCTTCTCCTACTGTAGACTTGTGACCTTTGGTGCCTTGATCTATATCCTAAAGGGTTTCGGTTGAGACAGGTTGATTGACCGGTGGATAAGGCTGAACTTGTTCCAAGACTAATTCACTGGATACAAGTTTTGCATATGAATTGCCTTCTATCATTTCTTGTTTAGGTGCCTCTGTATCCATGATATCTTCATCTATTTGAATGGTATCAACAGGGTCTTACTCAGTAACATTAGGATCTTGCTCGGTGACATCAACTATTTCAACTTCAGCTTGCTCACCGACATCCTTGTTTCTAAAGATTTCTAGCCACTTTTCTTTTTTCTCATTTTCCACTTCAATATACAGCCCATTCATCAGTTTCAAGGCTTTTTGTTTGACGAGGAACTTTGTGTGGTAGGTTGTCAGATGTTCTTTTAATTCAGCTACTGACATGTCAGGAAAGAGATGTACCAAACTTCTTTCTCTGATCTGTTTCTCTGAGTCCAGGGCATATTGCCACCTGTTATGAATATGTGCATATAATTCTTTTGGAAGAGAATTAGAGACTTCTAATGGGACCAATCGGAATTTTAGAAGTGTGTAGATGACAGCTTCTTCTATTTGTCTCTTTTCATCTTCATTTCTGGATTCATACTTAACATATCTGAATCCTCCAAATCCACCATATTCCTTCAGATTAGTACAAAAATTTTCAACACTATGTACATTTACCTTCTTGCTCTTGACAATCTAAAATTTGCTTGCATCCTCAGATTCGGTGTCACTAGACTCTTTTGCCAAAATGAGTCTCCGAGTAGATTTCTTGTAAGTTTTTGTTACCTTGGGAACAACAACACTCTTTGTTTTCTTACTCGGTGAAGTTGCAGATGCTCTTGTGTTAGGTCGCTTTGTTGGAGGAGTCGGTGAGGCCTTTGATGAATCATGTTTCTTTCTTTTCAACACTTTTCCCTTAGGCAATTTGGTTCTCAGTGTTATAGTTGCCTCTTGGGCTTCAGATTCCTCTTCGGTAATGGCTATAGTGCCTTTGACAGGTGTGGAGGAAGAATCTTCTCTGAATTTTTCTGATAATGCCTTTATCATCTTTGTTTCCTTTCTTGTAGCTTTGGGTACTACAATGCTCATTTTTACTTTTTATTTCACTTCTTCATAGGTTCCATACCTCAGCTTGGTAGCATGCCTTGGTAATATAAGAAATGCATCAATTTGTTGTTGTGTGATGTCAAAATCAATCTAGTAACCCATAGGTGACAAAGATTGAGTTCTTGGTTCCACAACATTCACATAACAATAATCAGTGTCTACTTAAAAACATATGTCATCTTTGTATTTCTCCACTAGCTTGGGTGGAATCTGGTACCTGTTATGCATTTTCTCTTGAAACTTATTGAAGTAATCATCCATAATATCATTAAAATTATCACCTAGCTTATTGATGAAGTTATTGATCTAATGGGTGATTGGTCGGTGTAGTTCCCAAACAACTTTACCGATTGATGGAAATAATTTTTCAAAATAGAAAAACATGCATACAAGTAGTGATCCAAACTTTAGTGTATTAGCCAAGTTGTTCTTCTTCGACTTCCTGATGGTGTTCAGATTCTCAAACGGGTTTTTCAGCAACACCTCACATAGATCAATTTTCATGCCTTTCTTCACAATTTTGTATGCTAGGTCTACTATTGCACAGGGTACACTATTTTCCCTTATCGATTGGAAGAAACAGTAACCTTTTACTCTAATGGCAAATTTTAGTTCTGCATTAGTGACATTGTTCAATTTCAGTCCACTGCAATCTGATTCCACTCTGGTTAAACTAATCAATTCCTTTAGTGATATCATCTTTTGAGCTCGGGCATGATCATAAACAGGTTAACCGATAATTAGATGAATGATTTCCTTAGTAATCTTAAACGGTTGCTCTTCTAGCCACATGAAGTCATCATGAACTATGCTCAGAACAAACTTGACCCATGGGGTTTGAACACACGAGGATAGGTTAGGGCTTCAGTTAATTCCTTGATCTTAATGTGCTCATACTTGCTATCCAATTTTCCATCGGTGCACAATTCATCATATGTGTCTTTGATTTCAATGTGACCAAGTTCTTCAACACAACATTTGGTGAAGAATCTCACATCCTCAACTAATAACACTCTATCTGGGATGAGTGAAAATGCGGTTTTGTCATCCGGTTCAGATGCAACTTTGGGAGTTAACGAGTATTTTAGTGAGGGCTTTTCAACATTCTTAACAATGATGGGATCTTGGATCTTAGGTGCCATTTGTAGATTTCAGATAAAAACTAACAAGAGATCCTCAGGGTTTGAGGATTTTCAAACAACTGACGCTTTACACTTAGAAGATAATAACAACTTGATAAAATCGGTAAACCAGCTTAACAATGCATGGAGATTAATGTAAATACCTTGAATTTTGCTTTGTAGAAGGTTTGATCGCCTTTGATTTTCTTTGCTCTGCTCTCTCAAAAACTTGGTAAGTAAAAAAATGACCACGTAAATGTTTTAAGTACACAGTACACCTTATCGGGCTCCATGCAGGTTAGGTCAAAAACATTAAATGCACTCAGTTCCACTAAAATTTCTTTCCTTTTTTTTTTTGCACTTTAACCAAGTAACCAAACTTCCTTCATTTACCGACTTGACAGGTTTCCTGTATTCACCGACTTGACAGGTTTTCTGTATTCACCGACTTGATAGGTTTCCTGTATAGCGCTCCAAAAGACTTTGATAGAATTTCAAACTTACTACTACATCTTAACTATGCAGATTTTGAATTAAGTACATAATAAAATAGGAACTATTAAGATTTAACCTTGAGAGAATGCAATCCCTTCATACCTTTACCAATTAATTTGGAATAGGAGCACCTAACTCGGTAGGTAAGGTGCTTTCTTCATTTGACACAATTTCCTTCTTTTTCCAAATCATCTTTAATTTTTCTTTTATTTCCTCAGTGTCAATTCTAGGTTGATCTCTACAATCTCCAGCCAAGTGTCCTACTTTGTGACAATGAAAACATGTCATACCAGGATTTCTCCATGATCTTCGATTGTTCATCCCAAACCTTATAAAGCAGTTGGCACTTATATGTCCATATCTTCCACAGCATTTACACCATATCCTTGTATTGTAATCCCAGGGTACTGCAACATATTGTCGGTTAAGATCTCTGTGGGTTCGATAGCTTCCAGTGTTTGCTCAGTGTGCATACTACATATAGTTCTTTTGCTTAAACCAACACTTCTCGGTACTATGTCCATATCTATTGCAGTTTTTACAAAACCCTTTGAATTTTGCCTTCTTATAATTGTTAACAGACTTTGTCCTACATTGATTAGATGTGTGACCATATTTATTGTAATTGTAACAATAACCTTTGGACTTAGTGACATTTGGTTGCTTACCTTTTTTGATTTGGCACATGTTGGTAGTGTGACCTTGATTTCCACAGTAGTTGCAAATAGGCTTCTTTCTTTTGATGTTCTTCTTGATTCTAGCTTGCTTTGATGATTCTCCTCTCTCGGTAGTATGGATCCCCTTCTTAGTAGAGTCTTTTCCTTTATAACTGAGTCCTGCATCGTTGCTGGGTCGTCCTGAATTCAGTTGCTCATCCAACATCTTTGATGCTTCATAACTCTTCTTCAGTGTTTCTTTGGATTTCTTCTCTGTTTCAAGTTCATTGGTCAACCTTGATACTTCAAGTTTCAATGTTTGATTCTTACCATCTTTCAGATTTGCTTCATGATGTGCATAGCCTAGTTGATCTAACAAGTTTTGTTGAATTCCAGTCAACCTTGTGATTTCATCATTGTTATCAGATACTAAGGCTTCAAGTTGTTGTTTCTCTCTTTCTAGATCTCTTATTTTATCCTTGGTTGTCCTCAATGCATCAAGATTTTCAGTCATCTGTGTGCTGAAATGTTCATGTTCTCTTTTCATTGCTTTTAGTTGATCAACCAGTGCTTTGTTCTTTTCTTTCAATACTCCAATCATTTCTTCAGTCTCTTCAGATATACTGTTCTCAGATGATGTCTCAATTTGTTCCACTAACTCTTGAGAGTCCTAAAAATCATCAGATAATCTTCTTCTCACTTTCAGAGATTTTTGCATTTGCCTTTGCATGTCTGCAATCACTTGATTAGCATGATCCAGCTCTTCTTGTAGATACATATGTTGGATACAATTGTTTAATTGTGTATTGTCTTTGATGTTACACAAATGTCATATCAGTCTACCGAGTTCAGAATGTTCGGCAAAGTAGTTAGACAGAGTCTACCGAGTTCAGACGGTAAGAGAAGCAAGTTACAGAGTCTACCTAGCACTCCAGTATGCTATACCGAGTTCGCAGTCTTTACCGAGTTAAGTCGGTCTTCGAAGAATATGTGAAGGAAAGTCAGTCTATACCGAGTTCGCAGTCTTTACCGAGTTCGCAGTACTTACCGAGTTCAGTCGGTTACCGAAGAATCAGCAGTGTTCACCAAGCATCAGTGAAATGTTTATGCAGCCGACCGAAGCAATATTTATTTATTGAAACTTGTATATGTAGCCGACCTATGTAATATTCATTTTAACTTGTAATTGGGCTGACTTGGTAACCTGAATGGTATATATGAGAGATCAAGTTGCGATTTCGAAGTGTGGTGAAGTATGAAAAGTAAGGAAATGTGAAGGAGCAGAAATGTGCGAATTCTGATGAAGGATCAGTGATATCCTTGAGGTGCAGAAAAGATATATGTGATCAGTAAGGATCTATTGGCGCAGAACAGAGATCTGTATCAGCAAGATAAGTTGTATGTAATTCAGATCACTTCATTGTTGCTTTCTAACCATTGTAGCAGTGATACCGAAATCTCTTAACAGAGTTGGTCTAACAACCATTTTGTAAATCCTCTGACAAGGTGACAATTCGATTGAATTGTTCTTAAGACCTTTCACAAGGCCACTCCTAGCAGGGTGATCAAATCCTCTAACAGGGTCACACCTAACAGTGTGTTTTGTAACCTTTAACAGGGTTGGCTCCTAACAGGGCTCACTTCAGAAGAGTGAAAATCAGTAACTAGTTACATTGGTGGTTTTCCCAAAATTGGGTTTCCACGTTATATCTGGTGTTACTTGTGTTCATGTTATTTGTCTTATGCATGTTAATGTTTAATGAACAATGATAAGTTAATTTACCGAGTTTCATCAGTTTGCATTTAAGACATCTAAGGGACTTGTGGATATATTTTTGTGGTAACTGATTCACCCCTCCCCTCTCAGTTACTCCATCCATATTTCCAATAATTGGTATCAGAGCTTTCGGTGCTTATAGGAAGGATTTCAAGGATCTAAGCTAAAGATCAAGATGTCTTACAAGAGGGAAATTCCAAGGCTAAACAGAAATAACTTTTCAGCATGGCAAGGTCTCATGAGACTCCATTTGGCTTCCATTGGAGATATAGGATTGACACATCTTGACACAGAATATGTGACACCCACTGGTACACTAACTGTTGCTGATATTGCTACAAAGAAGACTCATAACACCATGATGATAGACATTGCATCTGCCCTAAGCTATGAAGAGTTTGATGATGTCAAAGATTGCAAAATTACATTTGAAATGTGGAACAAGCTGAAAGATATCTATGGTGGTGATGACAATGTGAGGAGAGCCAAAGCAGAAAGCTTGAGAGGACAGTTTGATCAATTAAAAATGAGTGAAGATGAATCAGAACCAAGTTCAGACAGTGATCTTGAAATAATTGAAGCTCTTCTAGCAAAGAAATATTCCAAAGGCAGAGGAAAATACAGAGGCAAAGTTCCTCTAATCTGTTTTTCATGTGATGAAGTCGGTCATATTGCTGCTAGATGCCCAAACAAGCAGAGCAAAGATGAGAAGAAAGATCACAAATTGAATGGCAAAAAGGACTACAAATCATTCAAAGGTAAGAAAACATGCTTTATGGCTAAGGATTTTGATAATAGTGAAGATGAAATTGTTTATATTGCTATAAGAGATGATTCTGATAATGATGAGGAAGATAAGATGGCACTTATTTCTCATATAAGCAAAAATGATACTTGGATCATAGACAGTGGTTGCTCTCATCATATGACTGGTGATAAAACCAAGTTTGAACATCTGATAGACTATGAAGGAGGTAGTGTAAGGTTTGGTAATAATGAACCTCGCTACATAAAAGGAAGAGGTAGAATCCCTATAACCAAAGAACTTGTATTTGATGATTCCTACTAGGTTGAAGGTCTCAATCACAACTTGATGAGTGTGGCACAGCTACTTAATAGTGGACTCAAGATGGAATTCATGCATGGAAAGGCCAAACTGCTAAATAATCAAGGAAAGCTGATTGCATCAGGCACTCAAACAAAAGGTAATTTGTTCCGACTTGAAACAAGTGAAAATTCATGTTTTATTGCTCAAGTTGAAGAAAGTTGGTTATGGCACAAAAGGTTATGTCATGTAAATTTTGATAACCTAGTGAAAATAAGTAAATTCAGAAAAGTAAGAGGTATTCTAGATATAAAGAAACCTGAGGTCGGTCTATGTAAGAATTGTCAAATTGGAAAGATGGGAAAGACTAGTTTCAAAAGCAAAAACTATCAATCTGAAGATATATTAGAAATTGTGCATACTGATTTATGTGGACCCATAGGAACTGAAAGTTATACTGGAGAAAAGTTCTTCATTCTTTTTGTTGATGATTACTCAAGAATGATGACTGTCATGTATTTAAGGAACAAATCAGAAGCATTTGAAAAGTTCAAATGGTATTTGGCTAGAGTAGAAAAAGAAACAGGTAAAAGACTTAAATGTCTAAGGTCAGACAGAGGTGGTGAATTTATCTCTCATGAATTCAATAACTTTTGCATTGAAAGAGGAATCAAAAGACAAGTATCAGCCCCTAGAACTCCTGAGCAAAATGGAATAGCTGAAAGAAGGAACAGATCTATCATGGATTGTGCAAGAACCTTAATGATTGAAAAGAATATTGCTATCAAATACTGGAAGGAAGCTATCAGCATTGCTGTTCATACCTTGAACCGAGTACAGCTGAAGAAGGACTCATTCAAAACCCCCTATGAATTATGGTATGGCTACAAACCTAATGTAAGTTACCTAAAAGTATTTGGAAGTAAATGTTACATTTTGAAAGAATCTAGAAAAAGAAAATTTGATGTGAAAGGTGATGAAGGTATATTCCTCGGATATTCTTGCAAGAGTAAAGCATATAGATGTTTGAACTTGTCTACTCATAAAGTTATAGAAAGTGCACATGTGAAAGTTGATGAGTTTGCAAAAAGATCTGAAGAAGAAAGCAAAAGAGAACCAGAAGATTATAGAAGATTTGTGTCTATTGAACCTGATACAATACAAGATACATCTGCAAATCAGGAATCTTCTACTCCCGAGTCATCAGTAACCGAGTTACAGAAAGAGCAAACTGAGCCAGTATCTACCGAGTCTGATGAACCAGAACTAGTGTCTACCGAGCCTGAAGAAACCGAGCCAATATTTACCGAGCCGGACCAGCCAGTTGAAGAACAAGAGGACAATGATGAAATTCATTCTAAAGGCAAGAAACCTGTATTAGCCGAGTATGTCAGATGACATCACTCAGCAGATCAGATCATTGGAGACAAATCTGAAGGAACCATGACAAGAGGTAAGTTGAAAAGTACTTGTTTACTTGCTGATTTTGAACCTAGAAATGTCAAAGATGCATTGGGAAATGATAGTTGGACAGAGGCTATGAAAGAAGAGATAGAATAGATAGAGAAAAACAAGACATGGACTCTTGTACCCAGATCTAAGGATAAAAATGTCATTGGAACTAAGTGGGTATTCAGAAATAAACTGAATGAAGATGGCAAAGTTTCAAGAAACAAAGCAAGACTAGTATGCAAAGGATATGCTCAACAAGAAGGAATAGACTATGGAGAAACTTTTGCTCCTATTGCAAGATTGGAAGGAGTCAGAACCTTACTTGCATATGCCGCCTACAAAGGATTCAAAGTTTATCAGATGGATGTTAAATCTGCATTTCTTAATGGTATATTGGATGAAGAGGTTTATATTGAACAACCTAAAGGTTTTGTTGATCTACAAAAGAAGGACATGGTCTGCAAATTACATAAAGCATTGTATGGTCTGAAACAAGCCCCTAGAGCATGGTATGAAAGATTGCATAACTATCTTATTCAGATTGGATTTCAAAGAACTAATGATAACAGTAGCTTGTATATCAAGGAAGGATCAGATAACAAAATTGTCTTAGCAGAAATATTTGTAGATGATACTATTTTCAGAGGAAATGATGATCTTTGCAAAGAATTTTCAGTACAAATGAATAAAGAATTTGAAATGTCTATGTTTGGTGAGATCAAATTCTTTGTTGGTCTTCAAATTCAACAGAACAAAAATGGTATCTACATTACACAATCAAAATACATCAAAGAGATACTGAAAAAGTTCAGTATGGAAGATTGTAAACCAGTTGGAACTCCTATGTGTACTGGATTAAAGCTTACCAAGGAAGATGAATCACAAGAAGTAGGTCAAACACTGTATAGATCTATGATTGGAAAGCTGCAGTATGTTGTTCATACTAGGCCAGATATTGCTCTTGCAGTTGGTATTGTTGCAAGATTCTCAGCAAAGCCAAGAGAAAGTCACATGATGGCAATCAAAAGAATAATGAGATATTTGAAAGGAACTGAAGAGTATGGATTATGGTACAAATTTGGAGGAAATTTTGATTTGAAAGTATTTACTGATGCTGATTGGGCAGGAAACATTGATGATAGAAAAAGTACAAGCGGAGGAGCATTCTTTCTAGGAAAGAGATTGGTTTCCTGGACAAGCAAAAAGCAGAACTGTATATCCCAATCTACAGCAGAAGCAGAATATGTTGCTGCAGCAGCAAATTGTTCAAATGTTGTTTGGTTTAAACAGCTATTGGCAGGCATGAAAATGGAAATCAAAGAACCAATTGTTATGTTCTGTGATAATACAAGTGCAATTGACATGTCCAAGAATCCAGTAATGCATCCCAAAACCAAGCACATTGCAATAAAATATCATTTTGTCCGAAAATTGGTGCAGGACAAGGAGATCAGATTGGAATATATTCACACAAAGGAACAAATTGCTGACATATTCACAAAACCATTGGCTAAGGATGCATTCTTGTATCTAAGAGGTAAGTTAGGGCTCACTCCCCTATCTGAAATTCACTAAAGAAAAGTTTTAGTGATGCATCAACTCATCCTAAGTGAAAAATCTACTAGTTGATGCAGTATAATCAGGAAAATATTGCATATGAATCAGTACAAAAGGTACATTATAACTCAGATGAAGTCTTATTGTCTTTGGCATGTGTTGTCAAAGAAGGAGAGTTACTGTCATATCCTACTAAAATTTGAAAGAAAGTTCATTAAGATAAAGAGGGAGAGTTGTTTGATAAAGAGGAAGAGTTTTACCGTCCAAAGATGAAGTTACTTCACAGAGGGAGATTATTGAAAGAAGAAGTGTTCTCTATCCAAAGGGAAAGTTATGTTGGCATGTTGCTTTCATAAAAGAAAAGACCTGTTTTCAAATTTCATTCTGCTATGACATGTTGTGTTGCCATCAATGCCAAAGAGGGAGATTGTTGGATACAATTGTTTAATTGTGTATTGTCTTTGATGTTACACAAATGTCATATCAGTCTACCGAGTTCAGAATGTTCGGCAAAGCAGTTAGACAGAGTCTACCGAGTTCAGACGGTAAGAGAAGCAAGTTACAGAGTCTACCTAGCACTCCAGTATGCTATACCGAGTTCGCAGTCTTTACCGAGTTAAGTCGGTCTTCGAAGAATATGTGAAGGAAAGTCAGTCTATACCGAGTTCGCAGTCTTTACCGAGTTCAGTCGGTCTTCGAAGAATATGTGAAAGAAAGTCAGTCTTTACCAAGTTCGCAGTACTTACCGAGTTCAGTCGGTTACCGAAGAATCAACAGTGTTCACCGAGCATCAGTGAAATGTTTATGCAGCCGACCGAAGCAATATTTATTTATTGAAACTTGTATATGTAGCCGACCTATGTAATATTCATTTTAACTTGTAATTGGGCCGACTTGGTAACCTGAATGGTATATATGAGAGATCAAATTGCGATTTCGAAGTGTGGTGAAGTATGAAAAGTAAGGAAATGTGAAGGAGCAGAAATGTGCGAATTCTGATGAAGGATCAGTGATATCCTTGAGGTGCAGAAAAGATATATGTGATCAGTAAGGATCTATTGGCGCAGAACAGAGATCTGTATCAGCAAGATAAGTTGTATTTAATTCAGATCACTTCATTGTTGCTTTCTAACCATTGTAGCAGTGATACCGAAATCTCTTAACAGAGTTGGTCTAACAACCATTTTGTAAATCCTCTGACAAGGTGACAATTCGGTTGAATTGTTCTTAAGACCTTTCACAAGGCCACTCCTAGCAGGGTGATCAAATCCTCTAACAGGGTCACACCTAACAGTGTGTTTTGTAACCTTTAACAGGGTTGGCTCCTAACAGGGCTCACTTCAGAAGAGTGAAAATCAGTAACTAGTTACATTGGTGGTTTTCCCAAAATTGGGTTTCCACGTTATATCTGGTGTTACTTGTGTTCATGTTATTTGTCTTATGCATGTTAATGTTTAATGAACAATGATAAGTTAATTTACCGAGTTTCATCAGTTTGCATTTAAGACATCTAAAGGACTTGTGGATATATTTTTGTGGTAACTGATTCACCCCTCCCCTCTCAGTTACTCCATCCATATTTCCAACAACATAATCCTCCAAGATTGTTTATAGCCTTCCATTGATAAGATCTTTCTCTTTAGGAAGTTAAACCCTTTTCCAAGATTGAAGCTCTGATACCAATTGTTAGGCCCAATATGGAAAGCTAATGTACTGAGAGGGGAGGGGTGAATCAGTACTTCAAATCCTTTTTTTAACAATATCTTTACTGTTATGCATGAACTGAATAGTCGAGTAACATAATATAATGCTAAAACAAATAAATAACAATCATACATGATTCACTCCATAACACATATATTTTGGCTACACAGAAACACTTGGTTAGAGAGAAAAACTGCAGTGGAGATAGCACCCACAACTTCACTACTGCAATAATAAAGGTTGCTCGGTTAGAGTAACATGTTTAGCTATTTCTAATAGCTTACCCTGTTAGGAGTATCAAGATCTGTTAGATCTAACCTGCTAAAGGATTTTATAACACTTAATCTAAATGCTGCACCTGGTTAGAGGCTTTACAATTTATAGACTTGATTAGAGTCTTTTACCCTGTTAGAGGAAAATATTACAATAAAATCATTACAAATATCTACAACTTTACATCTGGAATGTTATAGCAGATTTTATGTGCTCAGAATAAGATTACCTTGCTTATAGCATACCTCGGTAACCCATATAGTAACTCGGTAAACCCTTCTGTTTACTCTGTTCTTTGACTGTTCTCTGAAATCCTTCTCGGTGACCTTTGTGTCTCTGTAATAGTCATAACACTTAGTGCTTTCACATGTATTGCTTCATATATTTCTATATCTTCCTTTTTGTCATACTACATGTATATGTGTGATCTTAATCCATGTTGTAAAAATAGATCTCTTATGTCGGTGATCCATTCATTGCTTCAATCTAACAAACATGTTTTATCGAATGAATAACTATGCAAAATATTTCACTGGTTAGATGACCTCAAAATCATACATAATCTTTAAGTGCAATTTCCAATGTGATAACGGTTCTATGTTCCTTGATTTTGTAACATGTTTCCATATGTATGTCCAGGTTCAATTAATCTGGTAACACGTTTCACTCAGTGTATATCAACTCGGTGTGTCATCTTTGCTGCTCAGTAGACATGGAATGATACTCGGTAGACAGCTCGGTGCATATTGGGCTCTTGACTACTTTCTTCTATAACCGACTGGACTGTGCATATCGACTAAATATTTCAGTAGAGATAACCGACGAGAGTATATAGAATAATTATGAACATAAAACTAATGGCAACTTGATAAGTAGTAACAGTATCTACTGGTATCTCAACATTTTCCTATAAATTAGTATCTATTGGGGGCTTAATATCTACTAGCTTAATGTTTTTCAAAATTGAGGGTGAAGTACCCATAATACCTTTACCTTTCCCTTAAACCGAGATGTCTGCAGCGTCTGTCTTAGATTCTGGTGAAGTATCAAAACCACGATTCTCTTTAAAGAACTTAACCCATGCCTTGTGGGTTTCCTCGATTATCTCATTTTCCCTACCTAACATAAGACTGATTATTCTATGCTTGTTGTTAAATATTTTCCTATCTATGACCTCAAGTGTCTTGTCCATCTCCTCTGGTGCAATAGAAACACAAACATATAATAACTCTTGAATCTTTATATGTTTGTCCTCTTGTACTGCTAATAACCTCCTAGCATCTAAAATATCATACAACTGTGTCGGTATTTGGTCTTCAATTTCTAACAAGGCTTTCTTATATATATCCAAATACAACAAAACTGATTCCTCTACTTCTCTTTGCTCATCTTTATCCAAATGTTCATAATAAAATAGTACATTCTTTAACATACCATTTTTAGTAATTTCATCAACTAACTCTGCACAAGTATTTGGTGGAATAGTAGTTACATTACCATATTCAAGTGCAATATTAATGTCATCCTTCTTCTTTCTCCTTCCAGTACCAGATGGGGCTAAAGGTGTCTCTTTAGGTGCTCTTCTCTATGTTGATACCCTGATAGTGACTTTCTTAACCAGTTTCTTCTTAGCTTCTACTTGAGTCTCTTCAATTTTCTTCTTCAATACCATTTGAAAGCCAAGGGTGTGTCATCGTCAGAACCAGAATCAGCTGCAATAGGCTCAATGAATATTTTTGGCTCTTTATTTTTCCTTTCTTTCTCCAGGACAACATCAATCAATGCTTTGATGTCCAATGAAAACTTTTCAACAAATTTACTTGCCTTTCCTTCCTACTTCTCCCTCTTCTTCCAGTTGAACTCAGTTTCAACCTCATGCTTCTTCTACTTATCAATACCAAAGGTTTTTACAGTTTCATCTATGGGTACCTCAATTAGCATTTGTGCATAAGCATCAACAATTTGTGCTTCAACTTCATAACCTATTTCCTCAATCCAAATCTTCTGGGGCCTTACAACTTCCATCAGAGTTTCATCTTTCTTGACTATGAAGTATATCTCAATTGAGTACTTTTCAACAATATGTTGTGGAATCATCATCCTATAATTCATAGCCTTTTGTAATACTTTAAAGTAACCAAACACTTTGTCATCTCTCTTACTACCCAATGTAGCAATTGATTGTTTAAGTTGCCTCCCTACCGGGATATCGAATGCCCATTTTCTCTTCCCAAAATTGGGAGTCTCATTGATAAAAAATAGCATTAAACAGACAATTAAGTTACCATACTGGAATGTTCCTTTCTTTTCTCCTTTTATCTTTCCTAGATTAATCAACAGTTCATTCAACATCCAACCACATAGATCCAATTTCTCATTCTCCCTCATCATTTTATGAGCTACATAAATGCAGGAGCTAGAAACAGAATTCAGATGGTTTGACTGAGTTACCTTGTAACCGATGACCATGCTTTTGAACTTGATATATATATCGGTGATAGTACTAACCCTCATTGATCGCTTGTCTGATGTTGTGTCGGTAATCTTGTTGACCTGATCATTTGAAACTTTCTTCTCTGGACATTGTCCAACCTGATGTAAACCAAATATTGCCCTGATGGACTCCTTCATAATCTTATACGGTCTATCCAACCAGATAAACTCTTCATGTACTCTACTCAAAACATACCTAACAATCTCATCTTCAAATTCTGGAATATCCAGAATGTCGATAAACCCTAAATCCACAATATGCTCGTATTTAGGCTTAATCTTTCCAAAATCTCCCATTAACTCATTCATGTAAATGCTCTTAATATCAGTCATTCCTAAATCCTCAATAGTATAGTGAATGTAATCTCTTACATCTTCAACATACACGACTCCTTTCGAGACACGAGAAAAAGTGCCAACCGAATTGTCCAAGGTAGTAACATGCAGATATCACTTGAAAATTAGGCAGGGATGATCCTTGACTTCAGCAATAGTCAGATCTGCAACAAATATAGGTACAAATGATTATCTCACTTTCATGATTGAAGTTAAATACCTGTGAATAGCTACTGGTGAAAAACTCCAAAGAATTCCTCCAATCGTGGGTGAAATAATTCAATATATCAATCAATCTGAATCGCCTTAGACTTCCTTTGAATCGCTCTGAATGCAAAGTGATTATAAATGAAGTGAATTCAACCTTTTATCCTTCAAGAAACCCTAATCCTTTATTATTAATGACTTCCGATGGAATATACCAGATCTCTATCAATCATCTCCATGTCGGATAAGCATCTCCAATGTCTGAAACATCTTCGAGATCCTCTTCCCGAGGCATATGCAGTATCTTCATGAATTTTCCTACCCCTAAGGCATCTGGCTTAGTTATGGGATGAGCTTCCAGCCGGTGTAGGAGAAATGTCCTTTGTCGGTTGAGTAACCGGTGCATTTCCATCCACTCGTTGTTCTTCTGACTTCCTGACCCATCTCTGGGTATGATCTTGCTAGATTTCATTAACCTTCTCTTTTCCTTTCTCATTTAATCCATTATTACCAATGGGTAGATTTCTGTTTCTACAGAACTTAGCAATATGTCCACAATATCAATCCACTTTCCATATGAAGAGATATTACAAAATAGAGGGGCATGCACTTGCAGGAAGGCTTATAGCCTAGAGCACCCTGCTCAATCACAAAAGGAGCCTCACTAACTACATGCAAATCTAGACTACAATCCGAAGAAATGATTGAACTGCAAAGATAACATCATCTATGCCTGAATACAATGTTGGTTAAGCTCTATCTGTTCCGGTCTAAAACCCTAAACCCTTACTGGAACAACCCTTACATAAATATCCTCACATACATGATCTCTCTCATATGTTTCACATCTCCTTTACATTATCATATTCTCCTATCCATCCATATTACAAAAGGCTCTAACCAACTGACCTATATACCCCTTTACAATTCATTAAGCCTTATGTTGGTTTACAAAAATAATTACAATATGAACATACATGTCGGCTAGATAACATAAATACATAAATACATAAATATAAAAATCAATTGCCGATGCCGGATCAAAAATATGTCGGCCTCCAATACTGATATCCTGATTCTAAACCATGTCGGGTTGGATTGTTGGTAACTTGAGAATTCCTTAGAACATGCCAGTTTCGATGCCGGTGTTGGTGAAGTGTTTGTGAAGTACTTTTCGGTACACAACTAACCAAAATTATGAAGCCGAAATAAGTTGCCATCAATGACAATATATTGAAACCAACCATTTGAGTGTCAATAGTGCACAAGTTGTTACAGGTGTGTGCATGCATTTATTTAAAATATGTACAATTTTTAAAGTTTCTTATTTATTTTATTGTTCAAATAATTTATGTTAATTTTGTTTGAAATATATCAGGTCCATGTAGGTGATATTTTTGTAGTGGTTGTTGATCCTGACAATACTAAAGGTGTTGATTATTATCTACTGAGATGCAGAACACCAAAATGCAAGTTATTAGAATCAATCACTGATGGTGATGGACAACAATATCCCATCGGTTCACTTCTTGTTGAAGGCACTTATTATCAACAGATAAAGATAGATAAAAATGGTGTAACATTTATTGATTATATGATAGGCCAAAAAGTTCTACACTACAATCACTTAGTAATAGCGACAAGATTGCATTTGGGGACATTGCCAAAAAGAGGACATGGCAACCAAAAGTGGAGGTTGCCTATTGAAGATCATGAAAATATCTTAATGATTATAAAAGATAGGGAGGATCTAGATTATATGTATGAGGAGCTTTAAGTTAACTTGATAGGTTTGAACTTTTTATACTAGATAGCTCGTACTTCGATGAACTCATATTTTATAGGACAAGATCATATATATATATAGACATGCATGTTTGTTTGGGTAGTGTGGATGGTTATATATTATTTATATTTCACATGGACATTTAATTTTGTGGATGCATGTTGAATTTATATGTATGTATGGATTTAAATTTTTATGTGTATGTATGTGTATAGATTCATTTATATAAATACATGTATGGATTCATTTATATGTGATCTTGAGGGACCTCTTAAGGGGTCTTAAGGGGATTTATGCAATGGGGTCATAGTGCATGTACATAGTTACACCAAGATCATAGTGAATGTGTTTTATGGATGAATAAATTGTTTAAGAAAAAATTGTGCATTGAATTCTTGTTTTATACTTAAATATATTTTGTGGAGGCATTGAATTTGTATGTATGTATGGATTTGAATCTTTATGTCTATGTATGTGTATAGATTTATTTATATTTACATGTACAGATTCATTTATACGTGGTCTTAAGGGGTCTTAAGGGAATTTAAGGGGTCTTAAGGGGATTTATGCAATGGGGTCGTACTGCATGTACATAGTTACACCTAGATCACAGTGCATGTGTGAATCACCTATAAATTATCTTTATGTATGTATACATGTATGGATTCATTTTTATTTACATGCATGCATGGATTTGAATTTTTATGTGTATGTATGTTTATTGATTCAAATTTCTATTTACATGTATGGATTCATTTATATGTGGTCTTAAGGGGTCTTAAGGAGATTGAAAAGTGCATACGTCAATCACATATTTAAATCATCTTTACATGTATGTATACATGTATCTATTCATTTATATAAATAAATCTATGGATTCATTTATATATGTTGTCTTAAGGGGTCTTAAGGGGATATTTGCATTGGAGACGATATTACAAAAAAAAAATATAAACACAAAGTAGTATGTATATATGGTGAAAAGTGAATAATGAACTATTGTAAAACCATACAGATCCTACAATGAAACATTCACCAATACCAATAGAGATACCTAAGATCATGTAAATCAACAAAATAAATAAATATTACCATTCACATGTCTACTAGGGTTTCAATCTCCATTGTCTTCCTATCTCCATTGATCTTGCTTGATATATTTGCTCTCAAATTTTATGTGTGCACAAGAGCTCAACAAAGAACGCAAATGTGGTTGATAACTTGGTCGCAAAAAGGCTTGATTGCATAAGATTGATTAGACACCTTGATTGGTCGATTAAATGATAAGAATGCTCATTAGGTTTGATAATGAAGGAGAGTATCCTCTTATAAAGAGAATACTTTAGGAAATGAAGGGATAAGATTAAGAGGTGTAAAGATAAATGGTCGACTAGGATCAAAGGGTTGGTAGAGGAAATGATAAAATGATAAAATGGGTAGGTAGCATAGGAATTAAGAAATGAATGACATGTGTCATGGGTAGAAAAGGCTAATGAATTAATTAAATAAATAAATATTTATTTAATTAATAGAGGAAATGAAATCAATTAAATAAATATAAGTATTTAATTAATTTAAGAAAAGGACAATTTAAATAAATAAAAGTATTTATTTAAATGAGGAAAGGCTTAGAAGAGGATAAATGAATTAATTAAATAAATATTTTTTTTTTAATTGATAGAAGACTTAGGATAAAATAATTTGATAAATAAAAATATTTATTTAATTGGACAGGACAATTTTAGGTGTCTACATTTTGCCCCTCTTCGAGACAATGCAACTTGTCACGTTGGCTCAAAGTACATAAGATAAACTGATACAAAGTTGCCCTATGATGGGAATGATATGCCCCCTCGAGAGATTGGATGAAAATATTTGAAAAGATCACATACAATCTCTTGATAATAAAGAAAGGCTAGAAAGGACTGACCAGATAGGATGACAAGGTCACACAGGGAAAAGACTGACTCAAAAGGAATCAACAAAATCATGTATATGTATTAAAAGGCCAAAATTGATAGTTCTGTGATGAACATATGCTATCAATTGGATAAGCTGCTGAGAGGATTCACTCAAACAGGTGCCCTAGGGAAGAAAAACTGAAAACAAGGCTAGAATTGACAATTCTGTGATAAACATATGTTGCCAATTGGATAAACTGCTGAGAGGATTCACTCAACAAGTTCCCTAAAACAGGTAGGTTTGCTAACCTGAGTGTAGGATAAGTCATCGAATTGATAACATTTGGCGAGTTCTCTAGAAAGATAGGATATAGTGCAATGTGATAAACATATACAATAGGATGTTGCGTCATGTGATAAACGTAAGCACTAGGATAGAGCCTGATGAGCAGCACCATGTGATGGACATAGGTATCCTATAAGATAAGCAACACTATGTGATGAACATGAGTACCACTAGGATTAACATGATTGATTTGATTTGATGTAGGAGTACTTACCCTAGATTGAGTCTAGAGATATATTCCCTGTGACACAATGGCTACAAACAGATTTGACTGCTAAGGACCACACCACGATCAAGGTGATCAGATTGAGATACATTATGTATATGCTTGAGATTTGGGTAAAAACAAGGCTGTTAACTGCTTTGGTGAAAAGATGGTCTCGCAGGGTCTGCAAGAGGGGACAAACGAGATTATCTAGAGGCTGGTCCTTTGGGAGCTCAGATTAATAGCTCTCTTGGATCCCATTTTGCATCAGTTTTGTATGATGATGTAGACACCTTTGGCCGATTTTGTAGCCATATGATTTTGACATCATTGTATCATGACACTTATGATATATATATCTGTGAGTGTGTGTGTGTGTGTGTGTGTGTGTGTGTGTGAGATGACCCGTTCCTTACGATGGCTATATGTATGTGTTCCTATGTGATGTTCTATATAATTTATGATGATTTTATGATGCTTATGATATGGATGCAAATATGTACATGATGAAATGCAATATGTTTTTGTTCTTTTATGTATTTATATGCGGATGCAGATACTAACCAATTATATATGCAAGATGTAATGTAATTGTGATATATATATATATATATATATATATATATATGTGTGTGTGTGTGTGTGTGTGTGTGTGTGTGTATGTGTATATGTATATGTATATGTATATGTATGTATTACATACATACATATACATATATATATATATATGTGTGTATATGTATGTACACACACACACACACACACATATATATATGTATATGTATGTGTATATATATATTATATATATATATACACATATATATATATATGTATATGTGTATATATTTGTATGTATATGTATATATATATACACATATACATATATATATATGTGTGTATATATATACATACATACATATACATATATGTATATATATGTATGTTTGTATGTATATATGTGTATGTATATGTATGTATATATAAATATATATATATATGTGTATATGTATGTATGTATATATGTGTATATGTATGTATGTATATATGTATATATATATACACACATATATATATATACACATATATATATGTATACACATATATACATATATACGTATATGTGTATATACACATATATACACATATACGTATATATGTATATATGTGTATATGTGTATATATGTGTGTATGAAATGAGATATGCTAACATGTGATGATGCATGCAAGATCAAACTACATGAAATGCAAATATTTTTGGTGTGTCATTATACTCAGTCGTGTGATAGCGGACTACATGGACTCAAGGAAGGACGATGGAGGTCAATCAAGAAAGGGGGATGGAAGATAGAAGATATGTAAGTGAAAGATATTCTTGCGCTTTATCATCATTGAGCTTTATTATGGAAAATAGGTTATAATGATCAAGGTATAGGTAAGACCGAGAAAGTCATTGCACTCATGTGCATGGAGATCAGATAGTCACAAACAAGGAATGCCCTAATTCACACTAGTCTCACAAAGTCCTCATATCCTTGGACAAGTCATAGCATTACTAAGAGACAATCCACAAACAATAAAACAATAGGTGAACATATCCCATCATCACCTTTCTAGTCAAATACATCCTGGAGATATAATCTCTAGTCAGAGACATCCCGAAAAGATAAAAGACATGTCACCAAAAGATAAAATCAAAAGAAAAACAATACTTGACACCAACACATAATGAAGGCCTCACCCTATTTGTGTTTCTTGCCACATATGTTAACATGATTGATTTTCTCACCATGTTAGCATCCTGATAAAAGACGAATCATATTGAAAACCATGTTGTTGCCAAAGTCTACTGAAAGATTTGATTTTGTTGAAAACCCACTACTCCTTGTGTCTCCTTTGAAACTGACTGAATCCATGAAACTGATACTTTATTGTGAAGAAGAACGAAACTTTATTGCGGATTGGTGATGCAAATGATCATTTACTACAGAGTGTGCGCGAAAAGGAGGAGGAATGAAAAGACGATGCTCCTCAAAACATGCGATTCTCAAGGTACCACTTCCATCACTATATTTAGGATTTTTCCCCATTTATAGATTGGACCCGATTTATCATGGACGGAAAAGGTGAAAAGAGAGGTTTATTATGAATGGCTGACCAATCTTAGGTAGATCAATAACACGCCATGATGGGAATGGGTAAGTTTATTATAGATGGATAGGCTGTGAGTGTGTTCAAAGTGAAAGGATGAGATTGAATCCTAAAGGATGGAGGAGAAATATCTCTACACAAGACACTGATAACTCGATTTTCACCATGGTACTTGCCCAGGGCGCCATCGAAGTGGTTTTCACCATTGGACGAATTTATTTCTCTTTATTTTTATTACTTTAAAAAAAAAAAATTGTCACAAGGCACCTGTTTGCCAGGTTTTCACCAAGTAACGATTTTTTATTTTTATGATTTTTTTGTATTTTTTTATTATTATTATTTTTTTTTATTTTTGATATTTTTTATTTTTTATTTATTTTTGAGTTAGCATATTCTGAAAAACTATGTGTAAAACCTGTGAAAGTTCATGTTGTTGATAGGATCTTCCAAAGGTTCTCCATTTGGTGTCGAAAGTTGATATGCATATGATCTGTCGACTGATGCGATGACATAAGGACCAAGTCAGTTGGGCTCAAATTTTCCTCTCTTTTCTTTGTCTTGCTGATTTTTAGGATTTTCTCTGAGAATTAATTCACCCACCTCAAATGTGTGAGGATTTACCTTATGATTGTAGCTACATTGTTCCTTGACTGAATCATGTGTAGATCGAGTGACTGTCATCCTTGATAAATGAACTAAGATAGAATTATTAATGTGTGGATTACATAGGCCCATATGCGTGTCACCTAAAGAAGTTTAAGCATCCCTGATAACAAAGTCCCTCGAAGAAGTTCCATCAAAGGTCCATGATGTATCACTAGAAGGGAAAAGATGTGCGGATTAAGTGGATGAGTGATGAAGGCTTATGATTGCGAAGAGGAGTGAAAGTATCATGACATGATGGAGAGTTAGGATCAACAAGTATGCTTTTTGACTTAAAATTGTAGAACTTTTGCTCCCAGTTATTTTGATATCAGGGGAGATCAACTCTTTCTCTTTTTCTTTCATAGGATTTTAATCCTTGACCTTGATTTTTATAGGGTCCAATAGCTTTTGATTTTGATTTGGACTAAAGGACTTTTCTTTATTATTGACTTTAATATTTTTCTTTTCAAATCTTGATATTTTATCCCCAATTAGTAAGCGATTTTCTGTTTTTTGTTGTTCCGAGTCTAGGAGAGGAGTGGAAATCAAATGAACAGATGAAATGATAAAGCTATGTGAGTTCTCAAGAGGGTTGGTGATATGCTTAATAGGTTCTTTGTCGGAACCACTCTTACGACTATTGATATCAAGAGCTGGTTGCACCACTAGAGGAGATTTGCATCCAGACTTAGTAGCCACAACACTAGGTGGTTCATACCCAATTCCTTGGCATTGCAAATTGTTTGTAGTTGTTTATGTCGACTAAATGTCTTAGGAGATAGTGGGAATTTATCAACATGAAAGATATACTCACCACATCCCATGTCTTTAAACTTGAATTTTTCTTTTAACTTTGCTTGTTTTAATGTAGAATATTTCAAGGATTTTGGATCCACATATGCTGAAGAAGGAATAGCCTCTCGATTGACTGGGATTGTTATTTCTGATCTACATCATAGCTTATTGCAATATATGAATGGATTCGGATCGCCTTTGATGGTCACTTCAACTCCATTGTGTGGGAACTTAATACACTGATGATATGTTTATGGAAAAACTCTCACTTCATGAATCCGTTGTTGGAATTTTCATGTTCAAAGATTGCATTAATGAAATATGATGTTATCATTGATGTCAATTAACTGGTAATGATATTCTTGTAATGATGCTTTGTAACTGGTAGGATGATATAAGTGGAAGGAACTGTAACTAGTAGGTAAGTTTGTGGAGTGAACCAATATTGCTAAGTATTGGAGAGTTGAACTGGTAAACCCTACCTATTTCTTTGATAAACCCTATCTGATTAAGTTTGGTGAATTGGTTATATTGGTTTATGATCTGATGGTGAGTGGTAATGATTATGACATGTATGCATATTGTATGAAGAGAGTTTCAAAGAGTTTTTGCCATGTTGAGTTAATGGTTTTGTCTAGGGAATGAGCAAGTATATTGCATACAATGCAAAGCACGGGATGAGTTACTAAGTTTGATGAAGCGGTGATCAAGGAGCGGTCCAGGCTTTCTTGAATGATGTGAAGAGATTGTTATGTAATCCAACAGTCATACCTAAACTGAATTGTTTCTAATCTCTATGAGAGAATTAGATTTTTGTTGTGTTACTGACCTAATTGATTTGTTTATAAGGTCGATGAGTTGTTTTAGTTTAAGTGTTGGAAAAATTGAATTGAGTGTGTGGTTGTCGAACCAAATGATGTATCTGTAGTTTGATTAAAGGCAAATAGGAACATGAAAAGGATCTAAACAAGAAAGTGAAGTGTTATTCAAACAGATCAGCAAACTCCTGTTGTTTTCTAACAATTATAATAGTTAAATCCCCTAACTGGGTAAGCTCTAACAAGCTTGGTGTTATTCAAATCCACTAACAAGGTGATCCATTAGCTTGGATTCTAAATCCTTTACAAAGGTTACTCCTCACAGGGTATTGCTTCTAACAAGGCATTATAGTCAATCCCTTAACTGGGTGGTCCCTAATAGAATCTATTCTTAACAAGACTTTTTGTAAAAGCTTTAATAGGCTTGGCTCTTAACAGGGCGAACTTCAGAAGAGTTCAGATAGTTATCTTGTGAGTCTCATCTCACTGTGGTTTTTCCCATTTGGATTTCCACACCAAAAATATTGTGTCAATTGGTGAATGTCTTTGTGGTTATGTTTCTATGGTTGAATTGCTTAACTACTTATTTCACTTAGATAAGTCATGATAACTGACAACAATATGAAATGAAGTTTTACTTATGCCAGTAAAAGTATTTGGATTTTTGTGAGTTACAAGTTGTTTACTGTTAATTTGTTGTAACAGTTAACTGATTTACCTTGACAGTTTTATTATAACATAGATATTGCATTTATAGTTCTAAGTTTACTTGAGAGGTTATTTATGAGATTGGTGAAGTTAATATCACTTTTTCTATCTACTAATTCACCCCCCCCCTCTCATTTGTTGACTGAATCCTTGTTCTTTCATCATGCCATCAATTGGTATCAAATCTTCTCAGGTCCTCTAAGGTCTAAGAGGGAAGTTTGATGACATGCAAATGGCTAAAGGTGATAATATCCAATAGTATGGTCAGAGGATAAAAGAGATAGTTGGTGAGATCAAAAGTGCTAGTGGTAAAATGGATGATACCACTGTGATTAGTATGGTGTTAAGAACCCTGCTACCGATCTACTCTATTTGAGTTGTAGCCATTTAGGAGCTGAAATCTATTGATAAAACCAAGGTAACCCTTGACTCCATCATTGGTAAGCTTACTTCTTTTGAATTAAATGGTTATGATGGTAGTACTTAGAAACCTGAATCAACATTGTGAGCTTCTATTTCTAACCCATCTATGAAGAAAAGTAGAGATGTCAGTCACAGTTATGAATCTAGATCCAACAGAGAAGTTGATGATGAAGACATTTTAGTTGAGCTTGAAGCATTGTTGTCCAAGTGGTTGCCAAGAGGTACCAGTAAATTACCTTTGAAATGTTTTGCATGCAACAAGATTGGACACATAGCTTCTAATTGTCCTAATGGTGATATTGAGCACAAGCGAGACAAGTTCAAGGGTAAAGGCAAAAGAGATTGTCTTATTATAGTTGATGGTGGTATCACTGATGAGGAATCTGATGGTGATGCTAGTGAAGACATTGTCTTTGTAGCCATTAAAGAGAAGATATCTGATGAGAAAGCTTTAGTTTCTCGCATGGATAATTCTGATGATTGGATCATTGATAATGGTTGTTCACATCGCACGACCAGTGATTGAAGCAAATTTATTTCTTTGAAGAAATTTTATGGCGAAGTTGTAAGATTTGGTAATGAATCACCCTGCATGGTTAAAGGTAAGGGAACTATTTCTCTTAATGGAAAGAGTGGTGTAGATGATGTCTACTGGGTTGAAGGTCTAAAGCATAATCTTTTGAGTGTGTCACAACTCAATGACAAAGGATATCCATTGGAGTTTAAAAATGGTATGTGCAAAATCTATGGGAGCAAAGGTGAACTGATTGCAACTGGAAGCAGACT
This sequence comes from Cryptomeria japonica, assembly GCF_030272615.1. Classification (NCBI taxonomy): domain Eukaryota; kingdom Viridiplantae; phylum Streptophyta; class Pinopsida; order Cupressales; family Cupressaceae; genus Cryptomeria; species Cryptomeria japonica. The sequence continues at coordinate 336,660,181 of NC_081406.1, forward strand.
AAAGGTAACTTGTTTCACCTGAATCCTAAAGTCAACAACTGTTTAATTGCTAAAATAGATGATAGTTGGCTTTGGCATATGATATTTTGTCATATAAATTTTTATAACATTGATAAAGTGAGTAAGTCCAAGTCGGTGAAAGGTTTTCCTCAGTTGGACAAACCAGTTAATGCTCTATGTAAGGAATGTCAGTTGGGAAAGGTGACATCCTCAACTTTCAAGAGCAAGTCTTTTTCAACAGAGCATCTGTTATATTTGATACAGACCTATGTGGACCAATAAGGACCAAAAGTATACAAGGCGATAGATATTTCATGATCTTCATTGATGATTGTCAAAGAATGATGTGGGTCATATTCTTGAATGATAAAATAGAGTCATTTAGTAAGTTCAAGGCATTCAGGGCCTTAGCTGAAAAAGAGAGAGGTAAGAAGATAAAGTGTCTAAGGACTGATCAAGGCGGAGAATTCACTTCTGAAGAATTCACTAGAAATTGTGAAGAGAATGGTATCAAATGACAACTTTCTGCACCAAGGACACCACAACAAAATGGTATTATAGAGATGAACAACCAATTAGTTGTTGAAGCAGCTAGGATGATGTTGATACAAGGAGGTGTAGAGAAGACTTTCTGGAGAGAAGTTGTCTACACAATGAACAAGATTTTGGTAAAAAAAGGTAAGGACAATACCCCTTATGAATACTAGTATGGTAGATCACCTAATGTTTGTTATTTCAAGATTTTTGGCAGCAAATGTTTTATTAAAAGAAGTGACTATGTTAGCAAGTTTGAGGCTAAAAGTGATGAAGGTATATTTCTTGGTTATTCCACCAAGAGTAAGGCCTACAAATGTTATAACAACCAGACTCATAGAATCATTGAGAGTGTTGATGTTCGAGGGGATGAGTATCTTGAAGTCTCAGGGGAACCAGTGTGGAGAAAAAGGATGAAGATCCTTGCATTTTGTTTTTGGAACCTGAACCTGTGAAACCTGAAACAGGTAAAGCAAATACTGATGTACCAGTTCAACTGGAATAAGTAGATTCAGAAGATGATGATAATGCAAAAGAACCTTAGGATAATGATCATGTTATTTCGAGGTACGTGAGACTCAATCATAATATTGAACAAATTATTGGAGATAAGGATGCTGGAGTGATAACCAGAAGAAGAATCAGAGAGAATTCTTGCATGATCTCCACTATTGAGCCTAGAACTGCTAAGGAAGTATTTGGAGATGATCATTGGGTTAAAGCTATGAAGGAGGAGCTTGAACAAATTGAGAAGAACAACACATGGAATCTGGTACCCGACCAGTAAATAAAAATGTGATAGGTACTAAGTGGGTTTTCAAGAACAAGTTGAATGAAGATGGTGTTGTAGTTCACAACAAAGCTAGATTGGTTTGCAAAGGTTATGAACAAGAAGAAGGAGAAGATTATGGTGAGACTTTTGCACCCGTGGCTAGACTGAAAGGTGTCAGAACTTTACTAGCTTTTGCAGCTCATAAAGGATTCAAAGTATATCAGATGTAAAGTCAACATTCTTGAATGGAATACTGGAACAAGAAGTATACATTGAGCAGCCAAATGGTTATGCTTTAACTAATAAGGAGGACATGGTATGTATGTTGCACAAAGAACTATGTGGATTAAAGAAAGCACTGAGAGCATGGTATGAAAGGATTCATTCACACCTGATGAAAATAAGTTTTTAGAGAACCAGTGAAGATTGCAACATATATCTCAAGTCTGAGGGAGATAAAATACTAGTTAGTGAAGTATTTGTAGATGATATCATATTTTGGAGGAAATAATGACATGAGCAATGACTTTGAAAATGAAATGAAAAGTGAGTTTGAAATGCCTCTAGTTGGAGAGATAAAAAATTCATAGGCTTGCAAATTCAGGAAATGAAGAGTGGTATTTTCATCACACAGTCTAAGTATGTGAAGGAAGTATTAAAGACATTTGGTATGAGTGATTGTAAACCAGTTGAGACACCAATGGTTACAGGTTGTAAATTGTCTAAGGAAGATGAAGCCACATCTATTGATGAGAAGGAGTATAGGTTAATGATTGGAAAATTGCACTATGTTGTTCACAGTAGACCAGATATAGCTCATGCAGTTGGTCTAGTTACTAGATTTTAGAAGAATCCGAAGGAAACACATTTGATAGCAACCAGGAGGATATTTAGATATTTGAAAGGTACTGTTGACTATGGATTATGGTATCTATATGAAGGAAACTTTGAATTGAAGGTGTACACAGATGCAGATTGGGTAGGTAATGTTGATGACCAGAAAAGCACAATCAGTGGAGCATTCTTTCTGGGAGGAAGACTTGTTTTATGGAGTAGCAAGATGAAGAGTTGTATTTCACAATCTACTGCTGAAGCTGAGTATGTTGTTGCTTATATGAATTGTACCTAGGCTATCTGGATGAGGCACATTTTGGAAGGTTTTAAGCTGAAGTTTATAGAACCTGTAAAGATCTTATGTGACAATACCAGTGCCATAAATATTTTAAATAACCCTCTCTTGCACGCATGAACCAAGCACATTTAATTGAAGTATCATTTCTTAAGAGAAAAAGTGCAGAGTAAAGATGTGATCTTAGAGCATGTTTCTACCAATGAGAAGGTTGCAAAAATCTTTACTAAACCTCTGCCTAGGACTACTTTCGAGTATCTTAGAAGTCAGTTAGGGGTTGTACCCCTTCATGAGGTAAATTAAGCATGATGTAGATTACATCAGTCCCAGAGCTACTTGTAGAATTTTATAGCAGGATTGATGTAGGAGTGGAGTTATTCCACAGGGGGACTATCAAGTTGTAGGTTGTTGATGCTGAACAATGAATTTTTACATTGCATGTTTTACTTTCAATTTGGCATTGTTGTCAAAGGGGGACAAAAACTATGTGATTATAGCGAGAAGAACTAGTGACAAGCTGAAGACCAAAAGTACATGGTAAAAAGTAAACCAGGATTCCTATTCACAATCACAACAATCAATGGTATTGATATTTGTATTTCCATCAATGTTAAAGGGGGAAACTATTGGTATTTGCATGAAGATTGCATTAATGAAATTTTATGTTGTCATTGATGTCAATTAACCAGTAATGATATTGTTGTAATGATGTTTTGTAACCAGTAGGATGAGCTAAGTGGAAGGAATTGTAACCGATAGGTAAGTTTGTGGAGTGAACCAGTATTGATAAGTATTGGAGAGTTGAATTGGTAAACCCTACCTGTTGTTTTGATAAACCCTAATCGATTAATTTTGGTGAATTGGTTATATTGGTTGATGATCTGATGGTGAGCGGTAATGATTATGACATGTATGCATATTGTATGAAGAGAGTTTCAAAGATTTTTTGGCACATTGAGTTAATTTTTTTGTCTAGGGAATGAGCAAGTCTATTGCATGCAATACATAGTGCATGATGAGTTACTAAGTTCGATTAAGTGGTAATCAAGGAGCGATCAAGGCTTTCTTGAATGATGTGAAGAGATTGTTATGTAATCCAATGATCATAAGTGAGCTGACTTGTTTGTAATCTCTACGAGAGAATTAGGTTTTTGTTGTGTTACCGACCTAATTGATTTGTTTATAAGGTTGATGAGTTGTTTTAGTTTAAGTGTTGGCAAAGTTGAATTGAGTGTGTGGTCGCCAAACCAAATAATGTATCTGCAGTTTGAGTAAAGGCAGATAGGAGCATGAAAAGGATCTGGACAAGCAAGTGAAGTGTTATTCAAAAATATCAGCAAACTCTCATTGTTTTCTAACAATTACAATAGTTAAATCCCCTAACCGAGTAATCTCTAACAAGCTTGGTGTTATTCAAATCCTCTAACAAGGTGATCCATTAGCTTGGATTCTAAATCCATTACAAAGGTTACTCCTCACAGGGTATTGCTTCTAACAAGGCATTATAGTCAATCCCTTAATCGAGTGGTCCCTAATAAGATCTGTTCTTAACATGAATTTTTGTAAAATCTTTAACAGGCTTGGCTCCTAATAGAGAGAACTTCAGATAGTTATCTTGTGAGTCTCATCTCACTATGGTATTTCCCATTTGGGTTTCCACGTCAAAAATATTGTGTCAAGTGGTGAATGTCTTTGTGGTTATGTTTCTATGGTTGAATTGCTTAACTACTTATTTCACTTAGATAAGTCATGATAACTAACGACAATATGAAATGAAGTTCTACTTATGTCAGTAAAAGTATTTGGCCGTTTGTGAGTTACAAGTTGTTTACTATTAATCTGTTGTAACAGTCAACCGTTTTACCTTGACAGTTTTATTCTGATATAGATATTGCATTTATAGTTCTAAGTTTACTTGAGAGGCTATTTGTGAGATTGGTGAAGTTAATATCAGTTTTTCTATCTATTGAATCACCCATCCCCCTCTCAGTAGTTGACTAGATCCTTGTTCTTTCATCATACCATCATCCATAGACATCCCAAAAGTATGTTGTATGTGAGATCTAGATCAAGGACCTGACAAACCACATCCTTGGTAACTGGCCCAACTCTGAGAGGTAAGGTGATTGTGCCTTTGGATGAACACTCCTCATCATCATATGCTTTAATGGTGATTGGATATGTAGGATTCATAGTCTTTTCAGAATATCTCAATTGTTTAATAGTGCTTAATGTACAAATGTTCAAACCTTCTCCTCTATCTATCAAGACTCGTTTGACGTGCTTTTTATAGATAAAGGCTTTAATATGTAGAGGTGCATTATGAGGTTGGGTTATGGAGGCATCATCGAATTCTATGAATGTGAGGGTATGTGGAATAGAAAGGTATCCCACCATGGCTTGAAACTAGTCCACGTTCAGATCAGTGGGCACGAAAGTCTCTCTCAAAGTCTTGTCAAGGATGGCCTTATATGTAGGTGATATGCTTAAAATCTCAAGGATGGAAATGAGGGTGGGTGTCTTCCCTAATTGATCTACAAGGTCATACACATTCTTTGTGGGTGATGAGGTTGTTGTCTTAGATGGAACACCTTGTAAAGTGACTTTGCCTCGACGGTTTGTGAAATTACATTTAGAGGTTTCATTTTCAGAAGATGAGGAAGATGGTCCAATGCCTTTTAAGACAACCTTAATCCTTTGGGTAGGACCTTCAAGAGTTTTATCCTTGACGATGATGGTTGAAACATGATTGTCCATTGAAATGTGGTTAATAGTGGAATCATAGTCATAAGGCATCTTCGTATAATTAGCTTGATTATCGATAGTTTTTGCTTTTCCCTTGTCATGTTTAGGAAATGGCTCCTTGAACATCGCATGCTCTTGATTGGAGGTATGACCATCCACCTCTATGTCACCTCTGTCAATGATATCCCGACTGATATTCTTCAATCTGTGAGAGCTTCTAGTAAGATGTCCTTTACTCTTGTGATATTCACAATATTCATCATCATCCACCAATTTGGTTTCACTTTTGGCTCATATGGTCGATTATTTGGTAGTGTTATGAGCTTGTTTACCACTAACTTCTTGAATGTGCTTTCAATTAGTTCTCCCAATGCGGTGTATTTTCTTTGAGGTTTTGATTCCCTTTGATTGTTCACTTGATTGTTTGAGTTAGAAGAACTTGCACTGGGGAAAGTTATCTTAGGTTTCACAATATTTTCATCTACTACCCCGTCATTGATTGTATTCTTATTCTTGTTCCAAAACAGAGGTTTGTCTTTCCCATTTGATTCCTCTTTGTTATTTTTGAATATCTTGATGATGCCTTGTTCAATAAGGACTTTTTCTATCACCATTCCTTTCTCAATGACCTCTTTGAACGTAGACAAACATGCTTTTATTAGCTCATATCCAATATCCTTTTTGACATTTTGTGTGAATATTTCTACCATTTGATTTTGTGGTATATCACAAGAGCATAGACTAGCAAGACCTCTCCATCGTTGTAAAAATGAAGCAAAAGATTCCCCATGTTTCTGCTTAGTATTGCATAAGGTGGCTACTGACACATATGTTTCAATGTTGTATGAGAAGTGTTGTATGAAAGCCTCTGCTAGACTACCCCATGACTTAATTCAAGGTGGAACTTGGGAGAACCATTTCATTACTTATTCACCTAAGCTTTGTGGGAACAATCTCATCAACTATGTTTCTTCTACTGGTACCTCAATGCAAGCTCCGAAAAACTATTTTATGTATGCCTTAGGATCCCCTTTGCCTTTGCATTTATCAAAATTTGGTGTTACAAAATATGGAGGGAATGGAAGCATTGGAATGCTTCTATCAAATGGGTAAGGACATATATCCTTCACTGTGTACTATTGCTTTGGTGTAATCATGTCCGCCATTTGCCTTTGTAAGTCCTTTATCTGTTGTTGTAAGTCATTCTTGGGTGGTGTCTTTTCTCTTTAAGCTAGTCCCATGCCTGAACCATTGGCCGGAGGAGGGATATAATGCATATATGGATGGTATTGATCATAGATGTGTTCAGATGGAGGAAGGACATATCTTTATAACTTGCATATGAACCACTTGGTATGGTATTATAGTGAGGAGTACTAGGTCTCCTCATGTCATGATTTTGAATGTTTGATTGAGTGTAAATGTATGCATTGGTATTATCTTGGATATCATCATGGTCATGCATGGTGGTAGTTCTTCTCCATGGGAAAGGACAACTGTAGGGTTGTTCATGAGAGGTCCTATCATAATTGGTATGAGAATGAGTGTATTTGTTTGGAATCTCAGGTTTTTGAAGTAAGGATGAAGGTGACTCAAGCATGAGATTCTCTTTCTTACCACCACTATCGAGCCTCCTTTGTCTTGTATTAACTTGATTTGCTTAATTTGGATCATCCTCCAAAATTTGTGACATATCAAAATCATGGGGTAATCTTGTCCCACTTTGTGCCATGACTTCTAGGAAATATTCTCTATCCCTTTTCATTATTTCTTGAACCAATTTGTTAAAATGGAGATCCATGATAGTTTCCTCTACTTCTACAAAATCCACAGATGCATTGTCATTGCCTGGTATATTACTGCGGTGTTCAAATGGATTGTAGAATTTGTCTCCATCAAACTCATAGGTACTCATGTTTAAAGACCTTAAAGCTTCTTTGACTTCCCTTTTAGACCTTTGTGAACGAGTTTCAACCATGGACTAAAGTCTTGACCAAAATGAAAGGTAGTATGAAAATGCAAAGACTATGGAAGACCAAGAGGTTTATGAAATGTAGATGAATCTAGGGTAAACTTGCAATGTCCAAGAGTGTAAGACCAAAGTAGGAGAGTAAGGTGTGGATTCCAAAGAGATGATGGATCACTTGATGAGGTATGTTGACCTTGAATCTAAGCATGTATTTTTTTAGAGTAAGGTGTTGCTTCCAAAGAGACGATGGATTTCTTGATGAGGTAAGTTGACCTTGACTCAAGAAGACCAAACGAGACCCTAAGATGATAGATCTTGATACTGGAATCACCTAGTGTTGTGTTGTAGTATGTTTGCAAAGTTTGATGAGGACAAGCAAAGTAACCTTTCGACTCAAACTTAGAAAATATATTATGAGGGAAATGCAAGTGAAAGAAAATGATTAACTATGTATGACCAAGACATGTTGACTAAAAATGAAGCCCTATAGGAAGCAATCTTAGAAGCTCTTTGAATCTGAAAACTTAAATCCTTTTTGTTCTCAAGAGTTTTCTTGTAATCTCTGAATCACAGACGCAGTTTTAACAAACCCAGACGTGATTCTGAAAATGTTTTGCAATTTAGTCCAATTGTAAAGTTGTTGAATGTGACCAAATCTCAATGTTTTGACTTTTTGTGGCAAGAAAACACGACAAAATAGTGAAGACACAATGTGTGAAGGTATTTTGTCTTAAGGATCCAAAATGTATCCAAATGTGAAGTGTGGGTGAAATATTTTTCCATACACTTGAAAACAATAATGTTTCTTTGTTTTGTTTGAAACTTTTTGAGTCTTTTTATCATGCAAACAGAAATCCTAGGGTTGGCTGGGATAATAGTTATTGAATCTCACTTAGGGGGTTACCCTAAGCTACGCAATTCAAAGCGGATACTTAGGTGCTTGACCCCACGATCTCCACCCTCAACACTCACTTCACCGGGACAAACAAGAACCAGTCCCCACAAAAACTCCCCATAACGAACTTTGTATCTCTACTAAGAACCATACGAATGTGAGCTACTTCAAAGGTCCAACCTCCTGTGCCAACAACTAGAAGGTTTTTGGTCTTTCTAAAAAAAAAAAGGTGCTAGTAAGGGTTTCTATTAGGAGACTATCCTTTGAAGTCATGCAAGCACGATTGAGGGTTATAGCCCAACAAAGTTCCAAAAACTTTAGTAGTCACGCAGACATGATTTAGACCTCAAGGGCCCTACAACGTGCTTAATATGAGATAAATCGTAGATAGCTCCAACCTCCGAAATTTTCATCCCAAGAGGGCTATTTATTATAGTGAGTTGGAATGCTTGGATTTTATCCGTACTCACTTGGCTCATTCCCTCATCACTAGTAGTCCTAGTGACCACACGAGGAGGCAAGCTCTCTAAAGATAAACACAAAATAGCCTAATATTCAAAACACGAAAGACACGAGTTCAATTTTAGTGTACCAATTGAAATGTTTGCTAGACTAAGAAGACAAAGAAAGCAATTTTAAAATAAAATCTTTTTCAAAGTTCCTGCACCAATATTATTAATAGTTTTGAAATAATACCCCTCCTGCAAGCACACAAGTTAGGTAAATTTTAGATCTAAAAGACTTTGTGAAATAGGGGCCTTCGAGAAGACGCTTTTTGATAGATTCAAAGATCCAATTTTCCACAAGTTCTTTTGCATCATAAAAAATAAAACACCTGTAAAATTTTAATACATTACGAGAAATGTAAGAAGTTCCAAAAAAATTCCTATTTTCCTCCAAAAATTAATTTTTTATAAAAAAGCATAAAAAATTCATAGAAAATAAAAAATTGATCTAAAAAATCAAAAAATTTTAATAAAAACTTTTGATACCATTACAAACCTTCATAAAAAAATTTCTGCAGAAATCCCAAGCAGTTTGTGAGATATGATCAAAACAATGCAAAACCCTAATTTTTAAAGATCTGATTTTTAATGAATTGTTTTGCATCAAAATTAAAATCAGAAAAAATAGATGTTGTGTATAATTCTAAGAAGTTTCCAAAACTATAAGAAAATCCAAAAACAAATCTCATTTGCTCTAAAAAAATAAAATTTTTATGAAAATTCATAGAAAATTAAAATATGCTCCAAAAAATCTGAAATTTTTGCACTTCTGATACTATTCTCAACCTATCAAAACATTGTGATGCAAAACTTCCAAGCAATTTATCTGATCTAATTAAAATAATGCAAAACCTTAATTTGTAAAGATGCAGTTTTTCATGAAAGATTTTGCACCCAAATTTAAATCACAAAAAATAGATCCGTTGTATAATTTTGAAAAATTTCCAGAAATGTAAGAAAATCTGGAAAATTTGCTCTTTTCTCTCAAAATTAATTATTTATGAAAATTCATAAAAAAATAATAACAAATTCAAACATGCTCCAAAAATTCTGAATTTTGGATTGAGATCTTTTGATAATATCCCCAACCTTCAAACAAAATTTGGTGCAAACATTCCAACCCATTTGTGAGACCAGATCAAATCTCTCCAAGATCTTAATCTTGTGTCCAAAACCCTAGTTGCACAAGGTTATTCTCCAAATTATTTTACAAAACAACAATATAGGGTTAGAAAAACCTAAAAAAAATATAGATCTAACAAAAATCTATGTCCCACCGGGCGTTGCAAAATGTGTGGTGAAAAGTGATGATATGTTATTGTAAAACCATAAAGATTCAACCACAAACAATCTAGATCCTACAATGAAACATTCACCAATACCAATAAAGATACCTAATATCATGTAAATCAACAAAATAAAGCAATATTACCATTCCCATGTCTACTAGGGTTTCAATCTCCATTGATCTTGTTTGATATATTTGCTCTCAAATTTTATGTGTACACAAGAACTCAACAAAGAACGAAAATGTGGTTGATAGCTTGGTCGTAAAAAGACTTGATTGCATAAGATTGGTTAGACACCTTGGTTAACTGATTAGATGATTAGAATGCTCATTAGGTTTGATAATGAAGGAGAGTATCCTCTTATATAGAGAACACTTTGGAAAATGAAGGGATAAGAATAAGAGGTGTAAAGATAAATAGTCAGCTAGGATTAAAGGGTAGGTAGAGAAAATAATAAAATGATAAAAGGGGTAGGTAGTGTAGGAATTAAGAAATGAATGACATGTGTCATGGGTAGAAAAGGGCAAATAATCTATGTCCAAGGAGGAAATGGGATCAATTAAATAAATATAAGTATTTATTTAAATGAAGAAAGGCTTAGAAGAGGATAAATGAATTAATTAAATAAATAAAATTAGGATAAATAATTAAATAAATGAAAATATTTATTTAATTAGACATGACAATTTTAGGTGTCTATAGTATGAAATGTCTAGATCTCTAACACATACATACATGTACACATCATGTTCTAAAATATACACCCAGAAAAAATGTCGAGCTAAGAAAATAAATATATATAGATGTATATAAAATATGTGCACATGCACATATATAAACAATGAGTCAGTCGGATCCATGTCCTAAACCGTGTCCTGATCCCTGCGCCTACAATAAAGTACACATGAACTCATACATTAAACATTCATAATAGTAAATTTTTAAGAGTTATATTTATCTATCTAATCGATTTGAAACATTCATACATACAATTTATCTAATATAATTTGAAACATAGATTAAGAACATACATGTACACACACTCTAGATAAACATACCTCAGGGTCTCTAAAATCTCCACCACGTGCATGTAGGACTCTAGAACATCTATGTGATGAAGAGTTCAACCAGAGTGATAGTCGCTCATCCTGCAATGTTGAATTTTAGTTAGATATAAATAACTTGAAATTAAGATCAATACCTATCCCTTTAAATAGAACTTTAAAATAAACAATTAATTTAAAGTTATATATACTTGTGTCTCCTGATGAACAGAGTCAATGGCAGTGTGCAAATCTCCATACATGGATCCTAACAAAATTCCCTATAGTTCACAAATTATAATTAAATAATGAAAAAATTAAACATCTACAATCAAGTAGAGATAGTTTTTAAATTAAAATTATTTTTAAAAAAATCATACCTAATTTGCAGCGTTTAATGCTCATCTAATCCTGCTCATGTTAGAATCATGCAAGGAGCCCACTGCAACATCGACCTCAATGTCTAACTCCATAAGTAGACTAGTGTACAACCCCCAAACTCCAGTACCAGGTGTTGTGGGATCAATGGATGTATTAATAGAAGGAGGAGGTGTATCCTGGCCAACTGATGCATGTTAGGGAGGGCCAGTAGGATGTGCAGCAACATTATGCTGAGAATCTATAGTCTCACCACCATGGCTACAAACAGTCAGTCTGCCAAGTACACGTCTAACATATGTTGAGGCCTCCTCTAGAGAGATCCCATGCTCCATAGCAATAATCCGATATGCATCCAAGGAATCACTTGACAAACATGCAATCATTTGTCATAAAGGATCTATCTCACGTATGCGTGCAACATCCATCGATGATTGTATGTCTTCTTGAACATAGGGATCATAACTTTATGATGCATCATCAGATGCAGGAATCCTAGTATGAGAGAGTAGAAAATATCTACCCACATGACCTGATGTCATCTCGTCGACTTGTGTAGCTATTGTAGAAATATTAGAAAAAATAGACTGTTGAGTGTCATCTGGTGCACTATCTGTTACACATGCCAGTTCCAAATGTTTAGGAAGAACCAAAAGGTTTGGACCAATCAATGCCCACTTATTAGCGGGTTGTGGTGCATCAGGTCTTCTAAACTTATCTGAAAATATGCCTCTCCCCGGTCCAGCATGTGTAGGAAAATCTGTGTAGTCAACATCAAACCCCAAATGGAACTCTGGAAATGATTGTTTGCACAAAAAAAGGGGCAAATCATCCTTTTGGGGCCACATATGATGAGTGGTCAACCATCTAGGATATATAAATGGTGCCACTAGTACATCTATGTACCTGGTAGGCATATAACCCTTCACCCTACCCATGGACTGATAATGAGGGAACATGATTTTCACATCAACGGTAGAAACCTTCTCATTGATTGTTTCCCATTTTATGGTACCACGAACACTACGTGAAAGGGAACTAATGAATAAAGTAGTGTTAATCTCATCATATGGATTATAAGTGTCAACTACATCAATCATATGACGTAGCTCATCTCTAATGATCTCTCCCTTTCCTTATTTATATGGTTAGGGGTGCTTTCCAATGTGTTGTTCAAGTGATCTAGAGAAGATTGTAATGCATGTGATGTCTGATCATAAAGATGTTGCCTATTCTCAGGAGTTCTTGCAGACCTACATGATGTCTGCTCCCTCCCTCCTGGAATAACACTGGGCTTAGATCTAGTGTGATGTGAACTAGGCTGATTAGACATGATGATAATAGGAAATGTATATATATATATATATATGTGTGTGTGTGTGTGTGTGTGTGTGTGTGCATGTATGTACATATGTATTGCAATTTATATTAAAAAAATTGTACTAAAAAATATAAACAATAATTAAAAATAATTTCAATTTTTAATCTAAAAATTGTAGAACAAAATAAAGTGCAATTTTCAAAAAATATACATGTTTAATTTACATACATTTTCATCATTTTAAACATATATAAATAGATATAAAAATAAATTTACACAGAAACATACATTTTCATAATTTTAAGTTAATATGAACATATAAAGATATAAAAAGATATAAATAAATATACATGTATTTTCAATATTTTAAACAAATTAAAGTTCATAAAAAAAGATATAAAAAGATATTTAAAATCATAAAATGAGATATTTAAGCATGCATGACCCCTTAGGATCACATATGACCCCTTAGGACACTATTGGGTCCTATGGGGTCAAATTGGGTTTTAAGGGGTACATTATACGCACTAGGATGCTATAAGGGGTCATAGGTGGTCCTAAGGGGTCACACATGTGTTAAAACACATATGTGACCCCTTAAGACACTACTAGATCCTATGTGATCAAATTCAATCTTAAGGGATATATTATACACATTAGGATGCTATAAGGGGTCATATGTGGTCCTAAGGGGTCCTGCATGTGTTAGAACACATGCGTGACCCCTTAAGACCACATATGACCCCTTAGTATACTATTGGTTCCTATGGGGTCAAATTGGGTCCTAAGGGTCACACATGTGTTATGCTATAAGGGGTCATATGTGGTCCTAAGGGGTCCTGCATGTGTTAGAACACATGCGTGACCCCTTAAGACCACATATGACCCCTTAGTATACTATTGGTTCCAATGGGGTCAAATTGGGTCCTAAGGGGTCGCACATGTGTTAGAACACATGTGTGACCCTTAGGACCATATATGACCCCTTATAGAATGCTAGTGTGTACAGTATGTATATTATTGGGTCCTATGAGGTTAAATTGGGTCCTAAGGGGTACATTATACAGACTAGGATGCTATAAGAGGTCATAGGTGGTCCTAAGGGGTCACACATGTGTTAGAATACATGTGTGACCCCTTAGCACCACATATGACCCCTTAGAACACTATTGGGTCCTAAGGGGTACATTATACACACTAGGATGCTATAAGGGGTCACACATGTCTGACCCCTTAGGACCACAAATGACCCCTTAAGACATTATTGGGTCCTATGAGGACAAATTGGGTCCTAAGGGGTACAATATACACACTAGGATGCTATAAGGGGTCATAGGTGGTCCTAAGGGGTCACACAAAACACATGTGTGACCCCTTAGGACACTATTGGGTCCAATGGGGTCAAATTGGGTCCTAAGGGGTACATTATACACACTAGGATTCTGTAAGGGGTCATATGTGGTCCTAAAGGGTCACCCATGTGTGACCCCTTAAGACCACATATGACCCCTTAGGACACTACTAGGTTCTATGGGGTAAAATTGGATCCTAAGTGGTACATTATACACACTAGGATGCTACAAGGGGTCATAGGTGGTCCTAAATGGTGTGTGACCCCTTAGGATACTATTGTGTCCTATGGGGTCAAATTGGGTCCTAAGGGGTACATTATACACACTACGATGCTATAACAGGTCATATGCGATCCTAAGGGGTCACACATGTGTTAGAACAGATGTGTGATCCCTTAGGAGGAGATATGACCCCTTAGGACACTATTGGGTCCTAAGGGGTACATTATACACATTAGGATGTTATAAGGGGTCATAGGAGGTCATAAGGGGTCACACAAGACCACATATTACCGCTTAGGACACTATTAGGTCCTATGGGGTCAAATTGGGTCCTAAGGGGTACATTATACACACTAGGATTCTATAAGGGGTCATATGTGGTCCTAAGGGTTCACGCATGTGTTTGAACACATGCATGACCCCTTAGGACACTATTGGATTCCATGGGGTAAAATTGGGTCCTAAGGGGTACATTATACACACTAGGATGCTATAAGGGGTCATAGGTGGTCCTAAAGGGTCACACATATGTTAGAACACATGTGTGACCCCTTAGGACACTGTTGGGTCCTATAAGGTCAAATTGGGTCCTAAAGGGTACATTATACACACTAGGATGCTATAAGGGGTCATATGTGGTCCTAAGGGGTTAGACATATGCTAGAACACATGCATGACCCCTTAGGAGAAAACATGACCCCTTAGGGCACTATTGGGTTCTATGTGGCCAAATTGAGTCTTAAGGGGTGAATTATACACATGATAAGATTATATAAGGGGTCATATGCACTCCTAAGGGGTCATACATGTGTTATAACACGTGTGACCCTTTAGGACCACATATGACCCCTTAGGACACTATTGGGTCCTATGGGGTACATTATACACACTGGGATGCTACAAGGGGTCATGCCTGTGTTAGAACACATGTGTGACCCCTTAGCACCACATATGACCCCTTATAACATCCTAGTGTGTTTGTTGTGCATGTTACTGGGTCATAAGGGATATGTTATATAAACCAGGATGTTACAAGGGGTCGTATGTGCTCCTAAGGAGTCAAACATGTGTTCTAACACGTGTGACCCCTTAGGACCACATATGACCCCTTATAGCATCCTAGTGTGTACATTGTGCATACTATTGGGTCATAAGGGGTATGTTATATAAGCTAGGATGTTACAAGGGGTCATATGTGGTCCTAAGGGGTCATATGTGTTAGAACACATGTGTGACCCCTTAGGAGCAAATATGGTCCCTTAGGACACCATTGAGTCCTATGGGGTCAAATTGGTTCCTAAGGGGTACATTATACACATTATAATGCTATAGGGGGTCATATGTGGTCCTACGTGGTCACACATGTGTTCTAACACGTGTTCGAACACATGCGTGACCACCTAGGACAAAACACATGAGTGACCAACTAGGACCACATATGACCCCTTATAGCATCCTATTGTGTACGTTGTCCATGATATTGGGTCATAAGAGATATTTTATATAAAATAGGATGTTTCAATGGGTCATATGTTCTTCTAAAGGGTCAAATGTGTGTTAGAACAGATGTGTGACCCCTGAGGACCACATATGACCCCTTAGGACACTATTGGGTCCTAAAAGATCAAAAGGGGTACTAAGGGGTCCATTATACACACTAGAATGCTACAAGGGGTCATATGTGGTGCTAAGGTGTCATGCATGTGTTGCGTGACCCCTTAGCACCACATATGACCCCTTGTAGCATCCTAGAGTGTACAATGTACATGATATTGGGTCATAATGGGCATGTTATATAAACTAGGATGTTACAAGGGGTGAAATGTGCTCCTAAGGGATCACACATATGTTAGAACACATGTGTGACACCTTAGGACCACACATGACCCCTTAGGACACTATTGGGTCCTATGGGGTCAAATTGGGTCTTAGGGGGTCATTATGAGTCATAAGGTATTATGTATTAAGGTATTATTATGCTTCATTACAATCATATGAGGTCATTATAGTCAAAATAGATCTTAAGGGGTCTTATTGTGTCATTTTTGTGTGATTGAAGAGATGAATTTTGTAATATATTGGTCAATATTATCTTTAGGTTTGAGTTATATCCATAATGTATTTCATGTGTCCTTGTTAAAAAGTATAACCTTTAAGTTTACATCTATTTTTTATTGTCATTCATTTTATATTCACAAATTGGAATAGTGGTTGTAGACACCCAAATCTGTCCACTTAATTAAATGAATACTAAGCATTTATTTGATTATTTAACCATCTATCAACAATTATTTAAATTAATATTTAATTAATTCATCTTAACCCCCTTCTCCTATTAATTAAATAAATAATTCAATTTATTTGATTAAATTCACTTACACCATATTCAGACTTTTAATTAAATAAACAAATCACATTTATTTAATTAAAAACCCTCTCCCACATTTAAATAAATCAATATTTATTTAAATCCATAAAAACCTCACCCACTTGCACTTTCTAGAAAATGCAAGTTGCACCACTATTTTAAATAAATAACTTTTTTATTTAAAATCATATTTATCCTCACCCACTTGAAACATTTAATGACTTCCCTTAAAGTCTTCAAACCTTTAAAGGTTTCCTTATAGAGTCTTCTCAAACCTTAAATGATTTTCATTAAAGTCTTTAAAACCCTTAATTACTTCCTTCTAGAGACTTCTTAAGCCTTTAATTATTTCCCTCAAAGTCTTCAAGAATTTAATGATTTATCCCCCCTTTTCTCATTTAAATAAATTCAAAATGCACTTGCACACTTATTTATTTAAAAATCCTAAAAATCATCCCACTTGCATTCTCCTACAAAATTCACTTGCTCACTAATCTCCTTCTATATTTTTCTAACCCCCTTCTAGATTCTTCTAAATCCTTCTAGTTAACCTAATCCCCTCCTAATAATTTGCACATTCCTTAAGAAAAAGGTCACTTCTCAAAAACATGCAAAGTCTTACAAACCATTTGACCTTTGGTTAGAGACTTTCCTGTATCTTAACCATCCTTTTGACTCATGAGTCTCTTCAAAGCATTTATTTCTTTGACTAAGGTAACCATTTAACCCTTGCACATTCATTTATCCCTTGGATAAAAGTAATATCCATTAACCTAACCCTAACCCAACCCCCTAGGGTAACCATTATGTCCCCTCAAGCATTTAATGCTCGTTATCTCTTCACTCAAGCCTCCTCATGGTGACACTTGTCAACATGGGATTGGGTTGAAAGTCTCACATGGATTGAATATATTTCAATCCTAACCCTTGTTAAGATTGCTCAATATTAACCCTTCATTTCCCCATTTCTTCTATAAATAGAACCCTTCTCCTCAAGCAAAGAAGGAAGCATTAGAGTATTGTTACTATACTGGTATTAGCATACAGGTTTCTCATAGCATCACTATCTACACTTGCATAGCATTTGTTTATCATATCCAACCATCTTGAATCTCTATATGGCATCCGTGGCTAGTGTTAAAAGATGAGAGATATAGTCATTTGGGACTTAGAGAGGGGAGAAACAAGGGAGAAGAATCAAAAGGCATCATGTAAGCATCTTAGGGAGACTTTTCTCCTTTCTTTGTTTTGTGAAACTTCTTTCATGCTTTTTGTAATCTCTTTTGATATGTTTGGAATGGTTTTTAGTTCTTTGTTTTGGTTTTATGGTTGAAGCTAACTTATAAACATTGAAATTTGTTGTTGCCTTTTCCCCATTTCCACAACATCATTTGGTGAACCCGACGTTAAAAAAAAGCTCTAAACACGTCTCATTGTTCTTTATCTAAAAACAAGTACCCGACCTACAAACCCAATTGCACCTAAACACCCTTGGGAGAATCTCTTGAAAATATTTTACGCCAGCTCCTCTTCTGATCTTATCACATTACCTAAAACATCAAACTATGAACCACAAGTCAAACCTTCCTGGTGGAGAGATAATGAGTATTGTGAATTTCATAAAGGAAGAGGGCACAAAACAAATAACTGTCATCGATTAAAGGATATTGTTCAAGACCTCATTGATCGAGGTGACATAGAAGTGGATGGTCACAATGCAAAAACTTCCAATACTGATCATACCATGTTAAAAAATCCACTCCCATCATATGAGAAAGGAGGTCCCTCCCATCAAGGTAATAATCAAGATAACACAACAAACTATACACGCGCAACCTATACCTATATTGTCAATAATCTTTATGATGCCAATGAACAAGTTGCTACCATTACCATCAAAGGCCAAGATCATGCATTCAATGTTGTTTACCGCCGTAGAAAGCTTGTCTTACCAGGTGCACCATCAAGAGCAACATTTGTGCCCAAACATTATAATCTTGTGGACCAATTAGATAAGACACCATCACTTATCACCATACTAGACATTTTGCACATATCACCCTCATATAAAACCATCTTAGATCAAGCTCTCTAAGAAGTGTTAGTTCCACCCAACCTCAATACAAATCAATTTCAAGCCATGGTTGGTAGTCTCAAATCATCACCATGTATCACTTTTGCAGAGAATGACGACGCATCCTTTCAACAACCGCATAACACCCCTCTCCATATTGAGGGATTCATACATAAACACGGAATCAAATGAGTCTTGACTGACAATGGAGTTGGCCTTAACATTTGCACATTATAGTTAATCACAACATTGGGATACAGAAGATGCCAGAAAGCGGATTACCATCAAAGTCTATCATGATGCAGAACGCTCCTCTAAAGGGTGTGTCACGCTACCAGTCAGGGTAGGACCCATGGTGAAGAATGTAGTCTGTCAAGTCTTAGGCCTCCCTCTTCCATACAATCTCCTATTAGGTAGACCATGGATTCACACCATGCAAGAAGTACCTTACCATCAATGCATCAAGTTTCACTATAACGAAGTAGAGATTACTATCCTTGGTGATGCCAACCCATTCGCTTTTTGAAACAATATAAGGCATCAACCTAATATCACAGTCCCTAGCAATAGAGAAGCCGCCGCCTCATTATCTTACATTCACCTCACCAGTCCACCGATCCCTACACCCAAACAAGAAAAGATGAAAAATGAAAGTACAAGATAAGTCCCAAAAGAGTATAATATTAGTCAGATTTTCTATGCTGGCCAACTATCCCTCTCACCTAGGACTTATGGAAAACCACAAGTCACTCAAACCACTTGTTGCAGCCCATACTACTACACTTGATGGCTTCATCCCAAGCAGTTCAGAGGAACGGGAAACTATTGATGAATATTTGGCATGATGGATCTACAAACACCCTTCCGACATAGCTAGATAACAAGTCAGGATCCCGACAGAGAGGTATGGTAAAGGTTTTACCCTAATGCAAAAGATGGGCTATGGTATAGGGAAAACTTTAAGAAACCACCCCTTGGGCAAAAGTGTAAAATCCTGGTGAATCAGACATTATTTTTGGGGAAAAATTTTCATAACGATGGCTTTCAAAGTAGGAAAGAAAATTATTTTGTATTGGCGATTTTTGCCTAGGGTATGAAAAATTACATAAAATTCTAGCGAATGATACCTTGTTCTATGGGGAAATATATATTGTAGGAGGTGAATATTTTTTCATTTAAAGGAACCAATATATAATTGTATGGGCAAAAAAATTTAGTCTGAAGGAAAAATTATTTAAGCGTATTGGCTATTTTTATCCACCGCTTGAAAATTATTTAATTTGTTTGGCTAATATTTTGTTATTTATGGAAAAATATATATTTTATTAGCAATTTTATTAATTCATTTCCATTAATAGACAAGGCACATCACATCACATCAATACATCACAGTAAGTCCAGAATCTGCACGATGTATCGATAAGCGCAGCCTCTTTGACACATGAAGGATGACACGTACCTAAAATCCATAATTGATTTTAAACCGTTCAATGATCGTAGATCAATGGCTGAAGTTTTATTTTGGCCCAAATTTCTAAAGAGAACGTAGTTCAGCAGAAAGTGCCCAGAATGGAATTGGATTCAATAGACACGTATCAAATGTCACAATCAATAATGTTGGTCATTTAATATATGTCTAGTCACTAATTGTAATCCACTCTATCCCACAATACCATGTTAACACGGATGTTACATCCCAGTTCTTGGCATCTCTTCTGGACCTCAGAGGAGACGAGGTGGATATGTTGATACTGTTAAGGAAGGCGTCTAAAGAAGACTTCCTTGGAGACGATGTTACTATTGTCATCTTTGCAGAAGTAGGGCTAGGGATCCCTTGGGTGAATGAACTAACATAGCTTCTCCTCTCTAACCAAATAGTGCCAGTGGCCAGGCAACCATTTCTTTTGAACCTAAATGCGGAGCAATTGACGCGTCATAGGAAATGGGTGTGGATTGGTAGGGACTTTCTTCAGAAATGGTTCCTCCTAGATGACTTTCTAAACTATAGCTGGCTTGAAGAATTATCTCGGCTTACAATGTCTGAAGAATTCTACATGGATGGAGGGCGAAATTCTTAGGGTAAACCATGAATGTGTCCACTACCTGTGCCCTAGCCCTGACCCCCTAGTAGTTTTATTTTTTTGGCTATGTCCTCATAACCTCACAGGATCACTCATTTTGGCTTTAAAGTTTTTGAGGGACCCAAGTCTCAGACATGTAAAAATTGTAAATTTCCGAAACATAAATATTAATGATACTTTTGTAAATTCCAGTTCGTTTCAGTTTGCCTCTTATGGATATAAAAATGCTTTCTATTTCAGTTTATTAATGATAATTTTGCAAATTCTTTGTCTATGAGCTACATTATTTCAATATTTTGTTAAACAACGGAAATAAATTTAATATTGCGATCTTTTTTATGTAATGTTTCTTCGTCTTTATTTAATATATAAAAAAAAATCCAGTTCGTTCCATTAATTATTTATACATTAATTATCGTTGATTATAATTTTATAAATATTAAAAAAAAGATGTTTATCTTGCGAAAAACAAGTGAATTAAAAGTCCAACTTGTTGTTGAAGTTTTAAACTAGTGTATGCGGAGGAACAATAAACATGTTTTGCAAACTTTTAATGGAAGACTTCCATAAACGATAAACATTTAATTAAGTATAGTTAAATTCTAAATTTTCAATTGTATACTTAATTAAATTTAATAAGCTCTATTTCGGTAGAAGTTGAAAAGGATTGAAAAGTCTACTAGGCTGAAAAATAGGAGATGTTGGACGCTTTCCTTTGTAAGATGTAGGAGGCGGTATTGCAACATATAAAGGAGGAATATAAGGTGTAGGAAGGAAACCGAGTCCATCATGAGGAGGATGAATATGTCTAGGATCTCTAGGCTCACTCAAAGATAAGATTATATCGTTCTTCCATTTTTTCTAAGATTGAAAAAGAGCATCACTTCGAGTCTTAAGAGGCTCAAATTGTTTAGGCTAAAAGTAAGCAAGATTAACATCTCCATGCCTCATCGTGGGTTGGTACATGCTATGATTTATAGTTACGATTTTGTCATTATGAAGAAATGTGAGACATTTATGAACGATAGATGAGATCGCTTTCACGGAACAGAACCAAGGATGTCCCAACTTCGCACAAAATTGATTTGATGTAGGAATGATAGCAAAAATGACATCTAAGAACTTAGTACCAACCTTAATAGGAAGAGTAATAGAACCTATAGTAGGACAAGAGAAACCATCAAAGATCTTAACCACTAAATCAAATTTATCATATGTTACTTCATGCAATTGTAAAGTATAAAGATATTCTTAAGTTATTCAATTCACCGTACATGTTAGATCAATGAGAACCCCTCATGAGAGAATGTGTTTGATCTTTGTAGTGATATATAGTAGGCCATCAGGTGCTTCAATAGTCCCACTAAGATAAAAGGTAATGCATATTGCATAGGTCCTTAGGAGGTGCAGGTTTATCAATAAGATTCACCACATTATTAGACTCAAGGCCAAGGTCATTAGAAGAAAATTCAAGATTCTCAGACTCCATTAGAGAACAGGATTAAACTCAATTAGATCAATGACCTAGGGTGGATTTCAGCCCAAATGTGGGAAGTAAACACATTTGTGAGAACTTCGTCCAGAATTGAACGTTTTACATTTAATTAACTATAATTAAGTCTATAAAGCTCTATTTCGAGCAGAAGTTGAAAAGGATTAAAAAGACTTCGAAAAAAATCTAGAAAAGTGCCTTGAGTCTGGTGACATGTCTGAAAAATGACAAAAGTCATGGGACCCACGACAACTGACAACAGATACCATCGTCCATTGGATGAGCATAGATCAACGACTTACGGTGGATTTCATCCTGAATGTGGGAAGTAAACACATTTGTGAGAACTTCGCCCTAAATTGAACGTTTTAAATTTAATTAACTATAATTAAGTCTATAAAGCTCTATTTTGGGCGAAAGTTGAAAAGGATGAAAAAGACTTAAAAAAATAGTCTGAAAAAGTGACTCGAGTGTGGCAAGGTGCCCAAAAAATGGAAAAAGACATGGGACCCACTGTTAGGAACCGATAAGGACAACCGAGGGGGGGGGCTAAATAAGTTGTCAATAAATTGCAACCCAAAACAAATTATCCCTACTTAAAACTCAATGTCGGTAAAACAGATTAATAGTTATAGCAATACAGGTACAACTTAATGCATGAAACAGAAAGGAAAACAACATCCACAACACGACACAAATATTTTGACGTGGAAACTCTGTAAGGGGAAAAACCACGGTGGGAAACCTTACCCACAATCAGATGATACTACTACAGATAGTAAGTGAATACAATAATGGGGTCTTCACATGCAAAAAGGCCAACTGCCTAGAGCTCACTTCTCAATCACAAAATAGGAGTCACACTAACTACACAATTGGATGGTTAAATCCAATAATCAATGTACTTCTTCAACATAGCATCTACAATGTTGGATTCAGTATCGGTTTAAGCTCTGTGCATGAGTGTCAAACACCTTCATGACCTTTAACAACCTTCCTTCAACCTTCAGATAGTATCTGCGTGATTCGCACAAGGATCTGCTTATTTTCACTCTTCATAATGATCTTCAATATTTACACACACTCACACACTTCTTCCAAATAAGATCTTACAATTATTTATACAAAAACATAAGACCTAATCATTAGGTCAGCTCCTAAAAGATATTACATTTAAATCAATTACAAAATAAGTCTTGGTGCAATAATATGTCAGTTTCAATACATTTACACATTATTCAATCAATAAACTGTTACTACTTATCAAGTTACCATTAGTTTTTATATTCAAAGTCATACTATACATTCTAGTCGGTTAGCACTACCGAATCATGCAGTCAATACACAGAGAAGTCGGTATGCATAGTCTAGTCGGTTACAAAAGAAAGCAATCACAGAACGCAGTATACACCGAGCTGGCTACCAAGTATCTTTTCATGACTACCGAGCAGTAAAGATGACACACCGAGTGAAACGTGTTACCAGATACATTGAACCTAGACATGCATATGAAAACGTGTTACAAGATCGAGGCACATCTAACCGTTATTACATTGAAAATTGTACTAGAAGATTGTGTATGATTATGAGATCAATCTAACCAATGAAATATTTTGTTTAGTTATTCATTCGAGGAATCTTGTTTGTAAGATCGAAGCAATGAATTGGATCACCATTTTAATAGATCTATTTATACAGCATGAGTTAAGTGTATGTATGCATGAAAGAAGACTGTTACAGAGACACAGAGGTCACCGAGAAGATTTTTAGAGAATAGTCGAAGAGCAGAGTAAATAGAAGGGTTTACCGAGTTACTATATGGGTTATCGAGGAATGTTATAAGCAAGGTAATCTATTCTGATCACATAGAATCTGCTATAACATTTTAGATGTAGAGTTGCTGATATTTGTAATGATTTTATTGTAATATTGAGAAGTTGTAAGAGAAACCTTTAACAGGGTAAAAGACTCTAATCAAGTCTATAAATTGTAAAGCCTCTAACCAAGTGCAACATTCAGAATAAATATTGTAAAATCCTTTAGCAAGGTAGATCTAACAAATCTTGTTACTCCTATCAGCATAAGCTATCAGAAATTGTTAAATGTAGCTCTAACCGAACATTCTTTATTATTGCACTAGTGAAGTTGTGGGTGCCATCCCCTCCATAGTTTTTCTCTCTAACCAAGAGTTTCTGCGTAACCAAAATATATGTGTTATGGAGTGAATCATGTATGATTGTTATCTATTTGTTTTAACTTTCTTTTATGTTACTGCACTATTCTGTTTATGCATAACAGTAAAGTTATTATTCAAGAAAAGTTTTGGAGTATTGATTCACCCCTCCCCTCTCAATACATTAGCTTTCCATATTGGGCCTAACATAAACCATTTCCAAAATGTGTTGTGTTGATCTGGAACATGATTTCTCATACCGGTTCATAACCTGGACCTATCTATCGGTTAAGGAAAATATGTGAACCCGATCAGACCAATATGCAAAACACCAAATGCAAACATCCAATCCATGTCTTCAACATAACCAAATGATCTCCAGATGATAACAAGTCATCGTCAAATTCCTAAGCTACCAGTGAAACATATACCGGTAACTGTGCATAAGCCAATATCCATGTCAGGACCACAATGTACCTGTTCAACAACAAATCAATATAACCAGAGTGCCAAATCAACAATGTAGACCTCCAAAAAGATAAGTGTTGACATCAATGACAAAACCAATGCAACACATGAGGAAGTCATCCATAATACCAACAATCTCCCCCTTTGGCATTGATGACAACATTAGATGGAAAAACATATAAGTGCCAAAAACAGAATGCTAAATACCAACAATCTCCCCTAAATAGATCAATACAAAGTTTTGTACCAAAAATAGAAACAATATAACCAAAACCAAAATACATCTTTCCAAGTATAATATTTTTCCATAGACATCTCTCCCCCTTTGACATCAAATGCCAAAGTAGTTAAGAATCACAATCAAAACATAACATACAACTAACTACTCCTCCTGAGTAGTAGATCTCCTTCATCAAGACCGCAAAAAATATTTTTCTGTTAGTCCCTATCGGTTTGATGCCAATCTTCATCATTTAAGTCTCTGCTAGTGGGGGGATTACCCCAAGCTTCCCTCTGAGATATTCAAATGTTTCCTTAGGAAAAGGCTTTGTAAAATATCTGCAATTTGCTCTTTAGTGTTCACATAAACCAATCTCACTTCATTTGCTTCAACATTTTCTTTCAGAAAATTATACTTAATAGAAACATGCTTTGTTTTAGAGTGAAATACCAGATTCATTGATATATCTATTGCTGTTGAGTTATAAAAGTAAATAATTACCAGTTCTTTGCATTTTACCTTGATATCCTTCAACATTTTCTTGATCCATAATACCTAAGTGCAATTAGTTGTTGCTACAACATATTCTGCTTCTGCTGTAGATAATGATGTGCAAGTCTGCCTCTTGTTGATCCATGAAATTAATCTTCTACCAAGAAAGAATGTGCCGCTAGTGGTACTCTTTCTATCATCCACATCTCTTGCTCAATTTGCATCTATATATGCACATAACTCAAAATTGTCATCCTTAGGATACCATAAACCAAGATTTGTTGTGCCTTGTAGGTACTAGAAAATCCTTTTTACTACAGTTTCATGATTTTCTTTAGGATTGCTTTGAAATCTTGAAACAATACACACTACATTCATTATATCAGGTCTGGTTTGTGTCAAATACAATAACCCTCCTATCATAGATTTGTACCTTGTTGGATTTATAAGAGTTGAATCATCTTGTAATGTCAATTTATCAGTTGTAGTCATAGGAGTGCTTACCGGTTTGGAGTTTTCCGTTCCACATTTTTTCAAGAGTTCCTTCAAGTATTTTGTTTGACAAATGAATATACCTTTATCTGTTTGAGAAATCTGCAAACCTAGAAATTCTTTTATCTCTCCAATCATAGACATTTTGAATTCTTCCTCCATCTTGTTAGAAAAATCTTTGTATAGCCCCTCTTCTCCTCCAAAAATGATATCATCCACAAATACTTCAATAACCAAAATGTCATCATTGGTAATTTTGTAATACATATTACTATCAGCATTACCTTTATTGTATCCAAGCTTTAGAAGATATTTATCCAATCTAGCATACCAAGCTCTGGGAGCTTTCTTTAATCCATATAAATATTTTCTTAATCTGCAAACCATATCCTTCTCATCTATTAATGAAAATCTATCAAGCTGCTCAATGTAAACTTCTTCTTTAAGATATCCATTCAAAAATACACATTTTATATCCATCTGATAAACTTTATAGTTCTTGTGAGCTACAAATGCAAGAAATAGTCTTACTGCTTCAATTATGGCTACCGGTGTAAAGGTTTCATTATAATCAATTCCTTCTTTCTGAAAATAACATTTACAAACTAATCTTGCTTTATTTTCGATTACTTCACCATCTTCATTCAGTTTATTTCTAAATACCCATTTAATTCCAATTACATTTTTGTCTTTAGGCTAGGGAACTAATGTCCAAGTATTATTCTTTTCAATCTGTTCTAATTCTTCTTCCATTGTTTTTATCCAGTATTTATCTTGACATGCTTCAACAACTGATGTAGGTTCAACTTGAGAAATTAAACATACCTCTTCATTTGTCAATCTTCCTCTTGTCATAACACCTTGATTTTTGTTTCCAAATATCTGATTTTCTAAGTGATTCAATCTTACATACCTGGGTTTATTCTGATTTCCATTTACAGGTTATTGTTCTTCAGTCACAGTTGAGTTTTTTGATGATGTTAGTGTGACTGGTTCTTCATTTTGTTCTGGTGCAATCCATGCTGGTTTATTTATAATCATTTCTACTACCAATTCAGAACCTATAGATCTTTATTCTCCTCTAAAATGTTCATCTATCTTCACATTAGTACTTTCAATGATCTTCTGCAATCTTTTATTATAACATCTATATGCCTTGCTTCTAGTTAAATAACCAATAAATATTCCTTCATCACTTCTAGGATCAAATTTGCCAATAGACTCATCACTCCTAATATAGCATTTGCTTCCAAATATTCTCAAATATTTAAGAGTAGGAATATGACCGAACCATAGTTCATAAGGGGTCTTATCGGTTTCACCTTTGATGTGAACTCTGTTGAAAGTATAAACCGTTGTATTTACTGCTTCTCTTCAGTACATATGAGGTAGATTTGCTTCCATCATCATGGTTCTTGCAGCATCCAGTATAGTTATGTTCTTCCTTTCCACAAATCCATTCTGCTGGGGTGTCTGGGGTGATGATGGTTGTCTTTTGATTCCATTCTCTTCACAATATGCACTGAATTCCCTAGATGTGAATTCTCCTCCTTGATCAGATCTCAAACATTTAATTTTCTTACCGGTTTCATTCTCTATCATTGCCTTGTATATCTTGAATCTCCCAAAAGCTTTTGATTTCTCCCTGAGAAAGGTAACCCAACACATTCTAGAATAATCATCAATTATTAGCATAAAGTATCTATCACTCTAAGGACTCCTTGTCCTTGCTAGACCACATAAATCAGTATGAATTAAAACAAGAATATTATTGGATTTCTCAAAAATGCTCTTAAATGTTGTTCTAACTTGCTTTCCCATTTGACATTCCTTACATATCAGATTATGAAATTTCACAATCTTAGGTAAATCCCTTTCTCTCTTGATTGAAATGATCTTTACAATGCAATCAAAATTCACATGACAAAGTCTTCTATGCATTAACCAACTTTCATCAATATGAGCAATCAAACATGTCTTATCACTGATATTCAAATGAAATATATTGCCTTTAGTCTGATTACTGGTTGCAATCTCCAATCGAGTTCGGCATATGATTTTGCATTTCCCATTCTTGAATTGCAATTGAAATCCTTTTTCCATTAACTGACCAACACTCAAAAGATTATTCTTTAAACCTTCAACATAATAAACATTGTTAGTATTGTGCTTACCATTCAAAGATATAGTGTCTCTTCCTTTGATTAAACAAGCTTTATCATCTCCAAATCTTACTAGACCTCCATGACATTCCCGTAATGATAAGAATTTGCTTTTATCACCAGTCATATGATGCGAGCATCCATTATCAATGATCCATTCATCCTTTTCTTCAATTTTTGTTGTCAATGCCTGCTCTACTGGTTTGACAATAGGTATTGGTTGATCTTCTTTTATTGAAACAAATGCCCATCCACTATCTGCAAGATCATCATCAAAATCATCTGTAACACCTTCATCTGCATAGTAACATGACTTTTCTCTATTTTTCTTAAATCTATATCTTTGATATTCAGGGTTAGGCTTATATGTTCTTTTTGCCTCATCTCTTAGTCTTGAATGCCTATCAAGACACCTAGACGCCATATGGCCAACTTTATTGCAATTAAAACATTTGAAAGGTGTTTTACCTTCATACTTACTTCCTGTTGGACCTTTAGGCATCTTCCTTGCAAATAGTGCTTCAAGTTCTTCATGTTCTTCATTTTCTCTTATGATATCTTCAAGTTATTTTGCATAAAATGCTTTCCAATCAGATTTGTCAGATGATGATGATGATGATGATGTTGATGCTTTGAAGGCTATATCAGTCTTCACTGTAGCAAAGGGACCAAATTCTTCAACCTCAAATGTTGAAAGTTTTCCAACCAAAGTATCTAGATACTGATGTATTAGGCATTGTTATCAACTCATTAATAGTTGTCATTTTCATTTTGTAAGCTAGTGGCAAAGCTCTTAAAACTTTATAAACAATTTCATATTCACTTAAAGATCCTCCACAAAATTTTATTCCTAAAAAAATTTCATTAACTCTTTCCATAAATGCATAAATTCTTTCATCCTCTTCCATTTTTAAATTTTCATACTTGACCCGGTAACATTCCAGTTTTGTAATTTTGACAGTGGAATCTCCTTCATTCAATGTTTCTAGCTTATCCCAAATAGATTTTATAGTAGATCTGTCTAATAATCCCATGATTTGTTGATCTGATAATGTGCTTCAAAGTGATTCTCTTGCTTTCCAATCATTCTCCAAGTCTTTAGCCAAGGTTGATGGATTAGGGTTCTTTGGATTAGGAGCAACATAGCTGTTCTTTGTAACATCCCATATATCCCTTCCAATGCAGTTCAGATGTGTTTCCATTCTGATTTTCCATATACCATAGTTAGTTCCATCAAGTTTTGGACTATCCTTCCTGAAGATATTTGCTACCATAAGATCTCCTCAATTTGTTAGGCTTCTGCAAAAAGAGGACTAGGCTCTGATACAAATTGTTAAGAACCGAGAAGGACAACTGAGAGGGGGGGGTGAATCAGTTGTCAATAAATTGCAACCCAAAATAAATTATCCCAACTTAAAACTTAGTGCCAGTAAAATAGATTAACAATTATAGCAATACCGGTACAACTTAATGCATGAAACAGAAATGAAAACAACATCCACAACATGACACATAGATTTTGACGTGGAAACTCTATAAGGGGAAAAACCACGGTGGGAAACCCTACCCACAATCAGATAATACTACTACAAATAGTAATTGAATACAATAATGGGGTCTACACATGCAAAAAGGCCAACCACCTAGAGCTCACTGCTTAATCACAAAATAGGAGTCACACTAACTACACAGTTGGATGGTTAAATCCAATAATCAATGTACTTTTTCAATATAGCATCTACAATATTGGATTCAGTATCAATTTAAGCTCTGCGCATGAGTGCCAAACACCTTCATGACCTTTAACAACCTTCCTTCACCCTTCAGATAATATCTGCGTGATTCGTACAAGGATCTGCTTATTGTCACTCTTCACAATGATCTTTAATATTCGCACACACTCACACACTTCTTTCAAATAAGATCTTACAATTATTTATACAAAACCTAAGACCTAATCATTATGTCGGCTCCTTAAAGATATTACATTTAAATCAATTACAAAATAAGTCTAGGTGCAATAATATGTCAGTCTCAATAAATTTACATATTATCCAATCAATAAACCATTTCCAAAATGTGTCGTGCTAGTCTGGAACATGATTTCTCATACCGGTTCATAACCTGGACCTATCTGTCGGTTAAGGAAAATATGTGAACCCGATCAGACCAATATGCAAAACGCCAAATGGAAATATCCAATCCATGTCTTCAACATAACCAAATGATCTCCAAATGATAACAAGTCATCATCAACTTCATGAGCTACTGGTGAAACATATATCGGTAACTGCGCATAAGCCAATATCCATACCGGGACCACAATGTGTCGATTCAACAACAAACCAATATAACCAAAGTGTCAAATCAATAATGTAGACCTCCACAAAGATAAGTGTTGACATCAATAACAAAACCAATGCAACACATGACGAACTCATCTGTAATAACAACACCCATGACAACTGACAATAGATATCATTGTCCATTGGATGAACACATATCAATGACTTAGGGTGGATTTCAACTCAAATGTGGGAAGTAAACACATTTGTGAGAACTTTGCCTGGAATTGAATGTTTTACAATTAATTAAATATAATTAAGGTCTATAAAGCTCTATTTTGGGCAGAAGTTGAAAAGGATTAAAAAGACTTAAAAAACAATCTGAAAAAGTGACTTGAGTGTGGTGACATGCCCGAAAAATGGCAAAAGTCATGGGAGCCACAACAACTGACAACAGATACCATCATCCATTGGATGAGAACAAATCAATGACTTAGAGTGGATTTCAGCCTGAATGTGGGAAGTAAACACATTTTTGAGAACTTGACCTGGAATTGAACGTTTTACATTTAATTATCTATAATTAAGCTCTATTTTGGGCAGAAGTTGAAAAGGATTAAAAAGACTTCAAAAACAGTCTAGAAAAGTGACTCGTCACTCGAGTCTAGTGATGTGTTCACTATCCTCAGAATTTAGATTGAAGCGATGAATTTTTTGTCGTTCGGCAACGAATAGATATTAATAATAATTTATAAAATTACAACAAGATTCTAGATATTTTGCCCTTTAGGTATTACTTTTGTACTTTTTAGTGTTTTCAAAATAAGTCACTCATAAATTATAATACTATTTCATTTCATGGACAAATCAGTAAATCAAGGGAGATTAAAGAACGACTACTAGATTGAGGAATGCAAGTTGCAACAGATTTTGTCTGCGCCAATCTAGTGAAATAGAAATTTCGGGTAAAATCTAGAACACCTACATCCTGTGTTTTTACCTTTTTAATCTCATGGTTCAATTTGATGATTAGCATTTGTAGGCTTGTATCTAACATTATTTTGAATTATTAACAATAACAGCGATGGGGAAACTGAGAAATAGTAGTTCAACAAGAATCCAAGTGAAAAAAAAATAGACCTAACCAAACTGGTTAAAACACCAAGTTTCACTGATGAATACCATGATATTTATGACCTTGCTATCCATAGTGAAAAGAATATCATAGATATTAGATATGGATTGTCTAATAAAGTGGCAGATCCAAGTAGGGCAAATTTTACTGTTTTCAACATAATGTTAAAACAAAGAACAAATAAAATCGCCTTGTGGGATATTGGATTGGGAATCATGGTGTTACCTGAAGTATTCTCTTGCCCTGAATTTGTCATGGTCCACACCAAAAATTATGATGAAGATAAAAAATAAATTGTCAATAAAAATACAAAAGAGGAAATTCTATCCATAAACGTGTGAGAATTTGCTCGTTTGTTGAACCTAGGGTTTAAGCACAAAACTCAAACGTCCACATTGACCTAGGAAATCTGGTAGGGAATTATGAGAGTCTCGATCCAAGTCGTAGAGATTCATTTATCAGAGCTCTAATAATTTGTGGTACTCTATTGGATCGGAATCATAAGCCTAATTATGATTCTAATATTTTTGTTTCATGGGTTCGAGATACTATTTCCTTGCTGACATTTTTCTTGGGATTGGAAAATGATAGGGAAGTGGTTTCTAGCCTTCTTGAAATGATTTTTAATATCCATTGTGTAAGTTAACTAGAAAGATATAATTTTGTTGAGCACGTTGGTCAATCCATGCAAAAACAATTACTAATGATCAAAAAAGGTTCCTGTAAGACATTTAGGTTCTCATCCTACTTGTGCCATCTCCTTCTATCCAAGTATTGTGTAATATTCAAGACAAACAATCTTCACATTATGAACTATAATACTGATGAGAAGACTTAGAACAGAATAGAGTGTCTAATATATGAATGGACACCAAAGATAAGGATGCATGATAACAGAAAGAACTACAACCATTTTGTAGACTTCTTTTTGGCACCAATGTATAATGAAATTAAAAGCACTCCAATGCCTAGGCTGTATGTGTCTTGTAGAGATTGCATTCAACTCAAAAGTCAAATACAATTGGTTGATTGGTTCTTCATGGAAGAATACAATGTGTTAAGGTTTTACGGATCAACAATAAAACCCTACAGACTTCCAATACATGTGACAGAGAGGATATTTGTATTGAAATATGTACGACAATTGGAGAGCACAAATAGGCACTTCCATGGTCAGCAAAAGAAGAGCATATTTCCTTCCTTGCCTTTCTCATGTGGAGGGTTCACATTAGAGAGAAAATCATTCAATGTGGCACATGATTTTTTTATATTTTTTAGCTTTTGTGATGAGGGTCTCTAGCAGTATGATCCAATCAATGTAGTAAAAGAAAGGCTTAAGAAAAATGGGAACTCTTCAGCGTTATGTCAACATGAAAGTAAACCATTGCTAGAAAAGCTTAGAAACATGGACTCTTGGGATGAGGTAAAAAAAGAGATGGAGAAAATTTCCGCTGGTAATAACATTTCAATAGAAGAAATCTCATCACAAATTATGGCATTGCACACACAGAGGACAACATAGGAGGGCATCCAAAATAGGAGGTCGTCCAATTTCTACCAAAAATCTGCTAATCCATCTAACAAACCTATTCCCAAAATAATTCTGTAAGAATGTAAAGACAGTTATTGGACTCAAACCAAAATAAATGATTTTTGGACTATGAGGAAGAATCTCGGTGAACCAAAGACCAGTGCAGAATTTGAGTCCATCGACGAGGATGAAGAGTTTAGCAAATTGTGGAATATGGAGCATCCCACAACAACATATGACAGAAGTGAAGATGAAAATGAGTATGAGGTTGAGCCCACTCCAATAACTACTACAATCCCTAAAATATTAGGTGGAGTCAATGACTCCATGAAAGAAAAATATAACAAATGGGAAAACATTGTGGAAAAAATGGATTTTGAATGTTGTGGTCTAGGTCCCAGAGGAGAAGGCATTTGGTATCCACTTGAGGTACAACTTCCATCAAATTCAACATCAAAAGCTCTTGTTAAACCAATCATTGGATTTGATTCTTCATATTCATCTCGGAAAGGTACTACTCATTACACTTAGGGACCACTTGCATTTGTTTTAGGTTCAAATCCACAACCACCACCACATCATGGTATTCCCATTGGTGGTGAATCAAGTGCCACTGCCACTGGTGGGGAATTTGAGGATAGTATTCCTATTAGCATTCAATCAAGTGCCACTACGATTGGTGGGGTTGGCATGGGTACTACTACTAATACTAGTTGTCTTGGTGTTGGACAAGTGAAACAACAAATATCTCTCGCAAAAAGCCACTAGTGGTAGATACTCATACTATTCAGAATCCTATATCAAGTGTCACTAACACTACAAATCTATCATTTGCGACTTCATATCAAACCCCTTAAAAGACTATAAAAACTACACATGAAAGTGGCAGTGGGACTGGATCAGGAAGGGTTGTTGGTAACCCTCATAATGCATTAGTTAAAACCACAGGCATAGGTGCAACTAGAGCCTCTGCTATTTCACCTTTCAAACATTCAATTGCTTTAGAACGCCCAGATTTTCAATTTCATGATTACTATGAAAAATTTGAACACACAACAAAAATAAATAAAGAAAAAAAAAGAGCATTACATAGGGTTGCCATGACTGAAATTTTAGACGAACAACCTACAAGGAACAGGGTATTTCCAACATATGAGCCACATAAAGATATGATGGAGTTCATGGTTGTTATGCCCCCAACTAAAGATAAAAATCCACCACACAGTCTAATAGATCCCTCTGAATTTCAAGTTAGCACCCTCCAAATGGATTTTTGCAAAATACAAAATGTGGACAAAATTAGTGTGTCAAAAAGGACTAACAAAGTGGTCTACACTTCATTGCTAAAGGTGGAGAGAGAAAAAATAAATTGGAGAAACAAATAAAAATGTACAGGCAGACCTCGCAAATGAAAAAGGTGAAAGAGGAAAGCAGTAGATAACAAGCGTAATGATTTACAGAAAAAGGATAAAAAATTTAGGCTCTGCAGTAGAAATTGCAGAGAAGGAAAAAATGGATGCAAAATTGAAGGACCTAAGTGAGAAACTGGCTAAAAGTAGTAAAAAAATTGATGAGGAAAGAGCCAGTTTTTAAAAATTATACAAAAGTTATGAGTTTGTTCCTTCTGAAATAAGAAAAATACAAGACCTATTGGATCATAAGAAGGAAAAAGAAAAACAATTGGAAGAGGAAGTAGAGGAATAAAGAAAAAAAAATGTGCACAAATGAAGAATACCTGCACAATGCAAATAATAAAATTAAAACTTTAGAAGATAGATTGAAAGATAATATGAAAAATACAATGAAGTATATACAACAAAACATTTGGGGGCAAATAATGCAAAGGAGTGACAAGTTGTGTGAATGGTTTGAATTGAATGTAAGTCTGAGATTAATTTATATGAAAATCAAAGGGCACATTGATAAGAGAATGCATGTTTATTCAAAAGAGGATATGGAAAAACATATTTTGCAAGTAGTCTACAATACCAGTGACAACTATTTGGCATCCAAGTGAATTAACAGCCGCATTGATGCCACAGTTAAGACATCATCTATCCTTGAAAAATGCTAGAATCTAAGGGAAACATCAAAAGTTATGGATAAATGTGGCAAAAATATATTGAAGTTTGCAAGAAAAGACAACTATTTTGATTAAACTTGGTTTGCTTAAGACCATTTACCCATCAAATAAATTAATTGGAAAAGAAGCTTACCAAAAAACAAGGAGATAAAAATGAAGTATGATTTATACTTGCTTCCTAAGAACACAAATCCCCAAAGCTTTTTGGAATTCATCCAACCATTTACAACTCTGAATGCGGTATTGGGTGAAACAGTGATGTCAAGTCACTCTTATAAATATGGATTGTTGACGAAGTTGCTGTTGACTTTCCATAGTTTAAAGAATATTGACCTTCCAACAGATGAAGAGTGGAGTACCCTAAAAAAACTAGCATAGAAATCTTAAGAATCATAGTATGTATTGCACAATTTTCTTCTTTTACTCTTAATTTCAAGGTTTTATGTTTTTCTATTTAGAATTTGGCATCGCTTGAAATAACTCTATTTTATGAACAGGAAGAAACCAGCACTCGCTATTGCTAATCCAACCTATGATGCACAGTGCAAACCTTCAGTCTATAAATTTGTATTCTCAAATTATCCCAAGTTTTAACATTTGTGCATTTCTCTATTTCTGATTACTAGGTTTTGGGCACTGCTATTAGCTATATTTAATTTGTGATGAGTTTTGAACTCTGTTTTTTGAATAGGAGACATCGGACATGTAGCAGTTGTTAAATTGTTAATCCGGCTTGTGATGGCCATGTAAATTTGTGTTGAGTTTGTGATTTTGATGTTGAGTCTTCACATGTTGCAAATCGACCTAAAGTTTTTGTTGCTCCCTTATTTCTATAAAAGAGAATTCAGGGTCATTTGCAAAGGGTTCTGAAACTTTGTATTGAATTTTGCATGAATAATCATACAGAGTGGTGTATTGAATGAATTGTATCATATGGCTATATTTTGAAATAATTAATGAAAATCTAAGTTCTCAACATGTCTAAATAAACATCTTTGTATCAATAAACACATTATGGTATTTTATTATGCTATTTTAAATCTAGAAATAGAAAGTTGAAAAATACATTACAAAGCAATATTAAATTCTAATTACAAAAAGTTGACACTCATAAAATATCATCAAGTTATCAACCATAATAATATTCTTTTGTAATATGAATGATGAGATGCAATAATAATATTAATAAATACCAATCTCTTACAATTGACATTCATCCTCATCAAATTCAGGGCTTTCTTGATTCTTGTCTGTGTTTTCTTCACTCTGAGTTTACATACCTTCGTTGAACTGCATCTCAATGCTACCAGTAGGTCCAATACATGAGTCAGTAGTCCCACTGGCACTTTGGTTTGAAGTATTTCACAAACCTCTTCTTTCACATTTGGACCTCCAAATTTGTAGTGCCCTATCGTAAGGAAAAGTGTGGACATCATACCTAGATGTATAGAGCCTCAAGCAATTTTCTAAATTTTTGTCTAGTTTGTTTCTTAGCTTTGATTTTAGGAACCCCAAAGCACTGAAAACTCTCTCATCTTCCACCGAACCCAATATCATGGTAAGACATAAATCAGAAAGCTTCAAATATTCTGGCATTAAATCACGCAACACTGCGTTCTTAGCTATATATTTCCAAACCCTTATTACTGATCACTCTTCGTGGGGGTTCTCCATTGTGCAATATTGGTCCCTCATAGTGTATGCAAAATAAGACGATTTCTCTCTAAGAAGAGTTTCGTCTAATATTCCATTTATAGTTACTCCATTCAATTCTCTGGATATACAAAATTGTTTTATCAAATTCAGTAGCTTACTTTGAAAATTAGTTGCACTGTTGAGGCTCTAATATTGAGGAAACACAATAGACATGGATTTGAGTAGGTTTTCAAGAGGGAATCTGCTTCTAATTTGTGAGAAAAGATCATAGGCAATTTTCTTCACAAAAGTAGTTACAGACTCAACAATCTTGTTGAAATATTCCCTTGTAACTCTTGCTAGTTGCTTCCTGGGGCGCTTTCTTGGTTCCACAGGGTTGACTGTGGCATATAAGTGCATTGGTGTCTCAACTCCCCGTACATTGGCACATACCTTCCCATTTGCATCGATTTGTAAAAAAATATCAAGATTGTTCAAATCTGTGAGTTCCTACCACTTAACAATTTTTTCATCAGATCGTGTTGGTTGATTTTAATAGAGATTGTCGAGGGTCATGCGTGTCATCTTACGTAGCGTAACATATTGTGCAATATATAAAGCTCTTATTCGGGCAGCCTTCATAATATTCCTCATTTCCTCTAGCATGGGAAGAAGAGCTGCTAAAGTTAAGAGTGTCTCTAGATTACTTAACCTCTGAAGAAGGTCAGGAAATTTCAGTTGCAAGGATTCATCGTGAGCTGTGTGAAATATTCCAATCAAGGATGGATATTCTAGAAAAACTTGATGTGCTGGACCATCCAAAGAGATCCATTTGGTATCATAATGCTTGAGAAGCTTGTTCCCATAAGTTATTCCATCAGCAAAGTGTTGAAATTCCATAAATCGCTTGGGACTTCGACATAACTGTGAGAAGAGCTCTCTGATTAAAATTTCAAATTTTTTTACAGAAGCATACTTGCTCAAAATTCCAAAAGCTAGATTCATTTTGTGAGCTATGCAGTGAATTGCAATAATGTACGGTGCAAATGAAGTTTCAATCTTTGTACAAAGATCATCCCTGTGACCTTGCATTACTGAAGCTCCATCTGCTCCAACACTCACCAATTTTTTGGCAACTGTCATGTCATCCATACCTCCATATTCAATTAAACTTTTCTTTACTAGTTGAAATAGATTTTCCATTGTCACACTCTCCTTCATTTTAGCAACATATAGTAGATGAGGTTGGCGGGCATGATTTTGTACAGTATAA
The DNA here is from genome assembly GCF_030272615.1 of Cryptomeria japonica. Lineage (NCBI taxonomy): Eukaryota > Viridiplantae > Streptophyta > Pinopsida > Cupressales > Cupressaceae > Cryptomeria > Cryptomeria japonica. The sequence goes on from NC_081406.1 coordinate 336,698,300, forward strand.
ACAAGCATGCATACCCATGAAGTATTGTCTACCGTCGTAACTTCATCTAAAGAAAATTCGATAAAGTTTGACTCTCTTATTTTTTCATTTACATCTTCTTTTTCAATGTCAGCAAGACAACTTGTCCATTCCCATCCACTTTTTACTGACCAATGTCTATTAGGATAGTTACGAACTCTCAAAAAGTGTAATAAACCACTAATTGATGTGAAATATATCATAGCACGCCCTCTGCTCAAAATATAAAAAACAACGCTTAACTGAACATCTTTTCCCAGTTGTTCTATTTACATTTCTTTTCAAAAACTAGCTTCAATGGAACCTTTAACTTCAGCAAGCTTCGTCTACATTTTCTCATGAAAATAATACTCTTTGTCATTCCTCACATGCTTACATTCCTCCTTTGTTTTCCATCTTATCACTGATTTTTCATCTTTGTCTATCATTTATTTTTCATAAACTTTACCCATATGCTTTTTTATGATGTCAAATTTTAGGTGCAACCTAATTTCCTTATTATGTTTCCAAGTGAAAATCTTACACTTGCATTCTATTGGAGGCTCGCCTTCAATTGGATTCTCCACTGGTTCAATTAATGGATACTTTGATGCCCAATTAATTTGAAAATTCCTCACTGACATATCCCACTCCTGATCCTTTTTTGATTGTGGTTCACCCTTTTTTGATCTAGCTTTTCTTTTCTCCTTCCGTGCATTATCATCAATGACATTATCACCCAAGTCGATTATATCATTCCAAATAACTTGGGAATCTACTAGATAATCTTCTTCAAGATCATCATGATCTGAGATATCAGGTTCGCCGCCGTCTTCAACATGTGGTGTAGGTTGTGAATTTCATACTTTTACTTATGATGATGTACCTTCCTAATTTCCACTACAATCTTTTCCAAAGCCAAAGTACGAAGACAACATTTTGCGTTTTGTTGGCCTCTCATGGCCTTCCCCACATTCAGGTTTCCTACCCTTCTTCTTGTTCGACATCTCCAAGGAAATAAAGGCTGCCAAAAAAATATCAATTTGTTGAAGAAGCAATAATAGACTATGAAGTATAATATATGTTTTATTGGCCCTATGACCTACAATCTAGATGTCTGAGGTCTGAATCTCTTGGCTAACCACTTGGCACTAACGGGTCCCCACTGAATAAGAATGAACTCAACAATGCAAACAAATATAGATAAATTCATAATAATATTATAACACTTGAAAAATATGATCACTCACCTTTAGGTCACTAGCAGTCGCCAATGCAATCAACATCAATAATTTTCCTTGGTCTGAAACTTCACTATTGATCTAAATTCAGAGCCTAGAACCCACCAGATTGTGTAGAGATAGATTTGATCTTTGAATGTATTTATACCAATCCTTATATGGTGAATTCTGTGGGAATTTAATATGGTATACAAATATTTGGCGAATCTTGCGTAACTATAACACGACTTATGTAATTTTTGAGGCGATTATGGGTCATCCAAATAATTAGCAAATACAATATAGTTGGCAAAATTTGAGGAGAAAGGAGACATGAGTCAAAAAAATTTCGGGCGAATTGGGTACTCATGAATAACAAATCTTCATATGCCTATAGGCGAATTATGGTCGTCTATTAAGGCAACCTCAAAGAGTGTAGGCGAAAAAATTAAATTTATCGTGTGTTCACCGTATATTATATTGGCCAAATCCTCACATGGAAACATTTAATTACATAAAACATATGGCAATCGAGCCATGAATTTGACGAAAAATTGATAATATTTTGGCGACATGGCCACCCCCAGTCGGTACAAAATATTTACCATTTCCTAGGTCACCGATGTGAATAATTTGCCATTGGTGAATATTAGCGACTAAAGTAATCTCTTCTATGATTGCCATAGGGCATTGGGATTCCACAAACAAGGTGTACAAGAGCCATTGCAACCATTGTTACAACCACTGGATACAACTGGACTCGGATTCAACCCTAGTTCAAGCGGCTCTTCTAAGCTCAGGTTTTCAAGCAAACATAAAAGGACCACTTCTAAGATCACCCCTTCTAGAAGCAGAACAACGTCTATTGCAAATCAGCCTACCAGGTCTAAATTTTCAAGTTTCTAAAACACCTCTTAAATTACAACAAGTAAACAAAAGAGTTATGTTGCCCGCCAAACTATCACTCCTGGGATAAAACTCATCTCTACTTAAGACACCCAAGCAACATCAACAACCCTGTCAGATAAAACCCCTGCAGGAACTATCGACAAAACTTTCACATCAGCAGACATCCCTATAACATATAGTGACAGAGTTCTACCAAGTGATTCCGAGCTGGATTCACATGAATACGAGTGGGATTCTTCATTTTCACAATCATCTAATGGGGACACTTTTGAGGTTAAGAAAGCTGAAAGAGATGCATTTATTAAAACCTTTTGGGACCCAGTTGATGAGGATACTTCAACAATAGATAGGTCACCTCCTGAACTTGATTACGAAGAGGATAGTACTGATGATGACCTTGGTTCCTCCATACTCACCATAATCGACGCATCCTATGAACTTAAGCTGATCGATGAAGCAATGCCAATTATTCACCCCAAACTCATTAAGTGGATCCGGCAAAATCCTCCACACCTTGACACCTTCCAAAACTATGACGCGATCATAGAATTTCTTGAATTACGGGAGGACATACCGAGCGATGATCACAAAGTTGGGTATGCTATTGAGCTTAACAATGCAACTTACTTTGGAGAGAATGTCAAACCTTTTAGTTGCAAAAATATTACAATCAAACATGATCCTCAAGTGAAAACCACATTGTGGCACTTGTGGAAATAAAAAGAGTAAAAACAAAGGACGTATCCAATGGTGAAAACCTCTCTGAGGTGCCTAAGGACAGATAGAAGGTTTGACATTCTCCCCTTTAGAACTATTCAAGAGAGATCATCTATTCTCATAGAAGAAACAAAGGAAGTCAAACTAGGGTCACCAAAAAAGCCACACATACTACATATAGCAAAATCACTGACTCCATTAGAAGATCTTGAGTTTATAGAGTTCTTTCGCAAGAGACAAATCAATTTTGCGTGGTCCTATGCAAACATGTCAGGCCTTGATCCAGAACTAGTAATGCATCACTTAACAGTAGCAGAAGGAGCCAAACCAGTAAAACAAAAGCTTAAAAAGATGCATCCTCAGATCACACTATTAGTATAAGTTGAACTCGAAAAGCTATTAGATGTGGGTTTCATAAGACCCATTGACTATGCAGAATGGATCTCCAACCTAAGTACTAGTGGAAAAACCAACTGGGGGCATCTGTATCTATACTTATTTTAGAGATCTAAACAAAGCATGTCCTAAGGATGACTTCCCTCTTCCAAACATTGATATGATCGTGGATCTCACAACAGGGCATGCAATGCTATCACTGATGGATGGCTTTTTTAGGATACAACCAAATAAACATTGCTCCAGAGGATCAACACATAATCTTTTACATGCCCATGGGGTACATATTGTTGGAATGTAATGTCATTCGGTCTCAAGAATGTTGGCACCATATATCAAAGGGAAATGGCTACTATCTTCCACAATATGATGCATACATTGATGGAAGACTATGTGGATGATTTACTAGCTAAATCATTAACTAGAGAGGGTCACTTCTCTATACTGGACAAAATATTGAACAAACTGGAGCAATATAATGTACACCTAAATCCAAATAAGTGTGTCTTTGGGGTAACCTCTGGGAAGCTCCTAGGATACATTGTCTCAAGCAAAAGAATTGAGGTTGATCCCACAAAGGTCAAAGCAATTATGAAAATGCCACCTCCTAGGAACATCAGTCAATTAAGAACATTACAAGGAAGGCTACTATCAATCCGGTGGTTCATTGCACAATTGGCCAACAAATGTCATCCCTTCACACATTTTCTTCACAAGAATGTTTGTTTCAAATGGGAAGAGAATTGCCAACAAGCATTCCAACAGCTAAAGGACTACCTAATGACAACACCATTACCGATGCTGCCATCTCCAGATAGGCCCTTATATTTATACATATCAGCTACAACTAAGGCCTTAGGAATCTTACTCACACAACATAATACAGAAGGAAAATAATGTGCAGTATACTACATTTCAAAACACTGCTAGGGTATGAACTCAATTACACCCCTATTGAATGAGCTTGTCTAGCAAGAATTTTGGCAGCCACCAAATTGAGGCACTACATGTTGACACACAAGATACAACTCATTGCCAAGATAGATCCACTCAAGTATCTACTCAATAAAGCAGCACTAACAGGCCGTTTGGGAAAGTGGGTTATGCTCCTCAGCAAATTTGACATACAGTATGTGGATCGAAAAGAAATCAAAGAGAAATTCATTGCAGATTAGTTGGCCAAAGCACCACTCATATGAGACCATCCATTCATCTCAAATTTTCTGGATGAGGAAATCTTCACAGTCCTGCCAACATGGCAATGGAAGTTATATTTTGATATCTCATACACCAAACATGGTTTAGGATCTAGCATTCTCTTTATCACACCTCAAGGTGATAGCATTCCAAAATCATATCGGCTTACATTCTCGTGCACGAACAACATAGCAGAATATGAAGCCTTGATCACAGGACTACGCATGGTCGTGCAATGGAACTTAAAAGAGCTATAAGTATATGGCAATTCACAACTGGTAATCTGACAGGTCAATGATGAATACCAAACTAAGGATGAGAAGCTCATGCCTTATAATAAAATGGTTGATAGCTTCAAAGAAATATTCAGAGCTATCACTTTTGAGTAGATTCCTCAAGATCAGAACTGAGTTACAGACGCAATGGCTACAATAGCCTCTCTCCTCGATCTACCACATAATTCAACATGTTATGAGTTCTTAGTTGAACATCTTTGGATCCCCGCTTATGATATGACGGAATTCGAGATGGTATGTCAATGCATCAGTCCTGATTCCCCATGCTATGGAGAATTTTACGCTTACCTATATGATCAAATCCTCCCACGTAACCAATGAAAAACCTTCATACACCAATCCGCTCGATACACCATCATTGTTGAACCTTATACCGACGAGGTCTCGATGGTACTCTCCTTCGATATCTAAAGCAAGGTGAGGTGACCATTACTTTAGAAGAATTACACGAAGGTATCTATGGATCTCATTCAAGTGTCCCTTCATTGGCTAAAAAGATCATGCGGGTAGGATACTATTGGCCCTCTATGGAAAAAGACTCCTACTACTTTGTCAGAAAGTGCAAGAAGTGCCAAGTTCATGGAGATCTGATACATGCCCTAGTGCAATAATTGCAACCTATCACAACACCATGGCCCTTTTGTTATTGGAGAATTGACCTTGTGGGTAAAATCCATCCATCTTCATCGAACGGTCACAAATTCATCATTACCGCCACATAATACTTCACAAAGTGGGTCGAAGTCATTCCGCTTACCCAAGTCACCGACAAATAGATTGCCTTATTCCTCTTCAATTACATCATCTGTTGGTATGGTGTAACCATGTCCATCATCACAAATAATGGGCTTCCTTTCAAAAATCAAGATGTTCGTGAACTTTGTGAGAAATTTCATATCCAACACTATTTATCAACCCCATATTACCCATAAGGTAATGGTCAAGAAGAAGCCTAAAAAAAAAACATATTGAGGATCCTCAAAAAGACAGTCAATGATGTCAATCGTGATTGGCATATTCATCTAAATCTTACACTATGGGCATATCAAACCAGTATTCGAACCCCTACAAGCGCAACCCCATACTCACTTGTATATGGAGCAAAGGTTATCTTGCCTATTGAGGTTGAATTACCACCTCTATGAGTTTCCTTGCGCAATTTGATTATTGATGAAGAGTACCGGGTCTCACATCTTTGAGACTTGGAACTGCTTGATGAAAAGCGACAAGTTGTCTACAATCACCTAAAAGCCTATTAACAACGCATGAGCAAAATCTACAATCATAGAGTCAAACCTCGCACATTTGAGGTAGGAGATCTTGTTCTCAGAGAGAATCCCTGCAATCAACCATGTCGAGAACACGGAGGCAATTTTGAATCCAATTGGTTGTGTCCATATGTCATCACTACAGTCTTCAAGTCTGGGGCATATCAGTTAGAAACTTCAAAAGGAGAACCACTGGTAGATCCAATCTACAACATATGTTCCAAAAAAATTCATACATAAGTTGTGTAGAGCATCAGGGTCATCAAATATCAGAAAATACCAAAAAAAAATTTAGTAAAAGTCTTGAACAAGATACAAAAAATTAAAAAAATCAAGAAAATAATAAAGAAATATCATTCATCCAAATAGTGAAAACCACTCCGGTGGCGGCTTGGATAAGTAAGGTAGTAAAAACCTGGTAAACAGGTACCATTCGTAAAGGCTATGGCTCCATTGTCTTTCATACTTGTTGCGATCACATCCATTGCATCCATTCATCCATCATTTATACCATGGCTTGTTATTGATCTGCAATCAAGGTTGTTGCCTCATGTGTCCGATGTCACACTTTCATACTAACACTTTACTGGGGGCAATGTTCTTAACCTAATGATGGGAGTGGATTAACCATTCTTGTGATTCATTGAGTTATTCATTCAA